>NW_028317827.1:9235000-10435000 GCF_062004578.1 Staurois parvus | reverse complement strand
ATTTTGCTCTCTTTAGAAACTGCAGCTTGGCATTGCATGCCATTATTAAGCTTGTGGTCTACCAGAACTCCCAGATCCTTCTCCACCATTGATACCCCCAGTTGTACCCCCTCCAGTATGTATGCTGCATGCATATTCTTAGCCCCCAAGTGCATAACCTTACATTTATCAACATTAAACCTCATTTGCCACATAGTTGCCCAATTAAACAGTGCATTGAGGTCGGCTTGTAAATTGAAGACATCCTGTAAGGAAGTTAGTCTACTGCACAGCTTGGTGTCATCTGCAAAGACTGAAATGGATTTTTAATCCCAGACCCTATATTGTTTATAAATATATTAAAAAGTATGGGTCCCAACACTGAACCTTGGGGTACACCACTGATGACCCTAGACCATTCAGAGTATGAATCATTAACCACTACTCTTTGAATACGATCTTTTAGCCAGCTTTCTATCCATTTACATACAGATTTTTCCAAGTCCGTAGACGTTACCTTACACATTAGCCTTGTGTGGGGAACTGTGCCAAACGCTTTTGCAAACCAAGTTTACCACGTCCACCGCCACCCGTCTGTCCAAGGTTTTGCTCACCTCCTCATAAAAAGAAATCACATTTGTTTGACAACTTCTGTCTTTCATGAATCCATGCTGTCTGTTGCTTAAAATATTTTTTTCCAGCAAGAACTCATCTATGTGGTCTTTTATTAAACTCTCCAGTATCTTACCAGCTATCAAAGTTAAACTAACAGGTCTATAATTACTTGGTAAAGATTTTAACCCCTTCTTGACCTCTGCTTTACATACAATACTTACTCCTTACCTCTGCTTTCCATGTGATACCCACTCCTGACCTCTGCTTTTCATACGATACTTACTCTTGAGCTCTGCTGTCCATGTGATACTTACTTCTGACCTCTGCACTCCATGCAATACCTACTGTTGACCTCTGTTATCCATGTGACACTCTTTACCTCTGCTCTCCATGCAGTAGTTACTCCTGACCTGCACTTCATGTTATACTTGCTCCTGACCTCTGCACTCTGTGTGTCATTCCCTCCTGGCCTCTGCACTTTGTTCATCACTCCTGACCTCTGGACTGTAATTTACTCCTGACCTTTGCACTATGTGTGTCACTCTTGATTCCTGCAATTTGTGTGTCACACCTGAGCCCTTCAATCTGAGCATTACTTTTTTGTAACCTCTGCTGTCTGTGCATCGCTTATTCCTGCACTCCTAACCTCAGTACTCTGTAAGTTACACATGTCTCAACCCTACACTTTGTGCATTATGCAATCTTGACCTAAAGCAGAGTAGGCTCAGATTTCATCTAACCATACCTCTTTAAGTCCCTTCCACTGTTACTGCAATTTTTCTGCACCTACAATTTGCAATGGGGTGTTAATTGTGCTGCATTATTCCTCTACCCATGATGCCCAAGCCATTTTGTTGTTATACTTTACTTGTCTATCTCTTGTTCCAAAAATCTGTGACCATTTGGGTCAGGGTATGTTAAAAGTGGTAACGTCATTTTTTGGGTGTGACCACAATTGGGGCATGGTTTGGTGGACATTAAAACTGTCCATAATCAGTAGGGTGTCCCCAGATTTCATTTAGTAAACCTGGTAACCTTTGAGTGGGGACACGTAACTTGAGATGTCAGAGATCACTGCCATTACCCCTTCTGTGCAAATCAATGCTCCCACTATGGGGGGACTGTAATGGCCATGCAGCAAGTACCATGGGCCACACGTGGCCCGTAGTCCGCAGGATGGACAGCATGGCCCTAATGTATTTAGGATACAAAAAAATGTGCTTTACGTTTCTATCATTTTTTTTTTTTATTTGCTGAAACAAGTAATATATTTTTAAATGATGATGTGAAGATGTAAAAAGTTAATAAATCAAATGCATGCCACTGATATAGAATTTACAAAATGTGCCTAAACTGCATCGATCAATTAAACTAATCTCAATTTCTCCAGGATCAATGAAGCTTTCTACCTCTTGGTTTTACATTTTCCTTTGCTATCTCAGCCTTTTTTTTTACACAAAGTTTTTCACTTCACGGCTAATGAAATGTATCCCTCAATTCAATGTCTTCATCAAACAGAGACTTAGATCAAATCAGCGATTTTAGTGAGTCATGGAATTACTCAGAGACTTGTTCAGGATAATTGCAAAGTCCTTGTTATTCTAGTGGAATTAAACTAAACTTTACTGAACACTTCGATTACATCAAGGAATATATTTATTAAAAAATGCATAGCAATTTGCCCAGAGAAAGTGCATGCAAATGCGTTCTGTGTGAATGGGGGGTAAAATCTTATTAGGCTATGTTCTGTGTGGGATGAATGTTCTTTCGATGATTTAAATGGGAAAATACTGCATTTGGCCACTAGATGATGCTTAAGTGGTTTTAAAGGATGAAGGCTTTTTTTTTACTTACCTGAGCCCCATCTCGATCCAGCGATGTGCATGAGTGCCTCGGCTCTCCAGGACTCTCTCCTCATTGGCTCAGACTGTAGCGGGAGCCAGTGAGCCAATGAGGAGAGAGAGGGGGTGGGGCCGAGCTGTGTGTGAATGGACATGCAGAGCAGTGGATCAGGAGCAAGCCTGCTTGAGTGCCTCCAGAGCAAGCTGCTTGCTCTTGGTGCAATTGGCAAGAGAAAGGGTCCCGAAGCGCCGGTGGAGGACTCGAGAAGAGGAGGATTGAGGCTGCTCTGTGCAAAACCACTGCACAGAGCACGTAAGTATAATATGCTTTTTATTTTTAGGCCCCTTTTATATGGACGTTCTGATTGGGTCCACCTGCCCATTTTTCAGGCAGACCTGATTGGAACCTCCATTATTCTCCACACCCGCCGACATCCGATCCAATCTGCCAAAAAGAGATGGATGGGGATCTGTTCACCTTGCATCTCTCAGATCGGATGGTAGTTGGATGGAAACGGACAGGCGGTCCGTTTCCATCTGACCACCTATAGAGGACAGCAGGCTGTGTCCGTACGGACAAGGACCTGTCATCTACTTGCTCAGTGGGGATCAGCAGACAGATTCCCCTCTGAGCAAGTGGATCCACTGACGGGCCCGCCCCATGTGAAAGGAACCTAAAACAAAAAAAAAGGTTGCATTTAATATCTCTTTAAATGGTTGTAAAAGCTGAAGATTTTTTTTACGCTCATGCATGCTTCCCCCACAGCCCCCCTAATACTTACCTGAGCCTGATCTCAACGCAGCAGTGGGAGCCATTGGCAGAGGCCATTGCTGTCAATCACAGCAAGTGAGGAGAGAGCGGGGTGGGGCTAAGATGTGCTCTTTGTCTCTGTGTGCCTTTAGACATAGAGAGTAGGGCTTGGGAGCAAGCATGCACAAGTGCCCCCAGAGCAAGTAGCTTGCTATGGGTGCACTCAGCAGGGGGGAGGCACCAGGAAGAGAAGAGGAGGATCATGTCTGCTCTGTGAAAAACCATTCCACAGAGCAGGTAAATATAACCTGTTTGTTATTAAAAAAAAGCCTTTAATTTTAGTATGATAGGAAATTCCCTTGATATTTAACGTCTTCCAGTGTCCAAATATGGTATTTTCAATTTTAAATAAAAAAAAATTCATTCAGCACAGAAAATAGCCTTTTAATATTTGGGTTTTTATTATTTTTGTCCTATTTGCACACAAATCATTGCCCTGTGTAAACTGTAGGTCACCAGAATGGCAGCTCAGACAAGGCTATGGACTCCCCTTCCTGGCCCAGCGCTGTCAAATAGGTCTAGTACGGTCATATAGGGTCTGCACATTCTCCTCTATACCGTGGAAATACTGGTTATTTTCTGTGGCTCCCACTGCTAAGTGGAACGCTGGATCACTACACATGGGCAAAGGCCAGGATTGCTTCAAAGGTTTTTATTTTTTTCTGAAAAATCCATGCAAATAATTAAGATTAGGATGTTTCTCAAAACCTGGGCACACTTGACCTGTATTTAGGACCATTTTAATAATTAAGATACAAGCAACACTAAGCATTTAGTAAGGGATGTTATCCTCTATACAAGATGTATTTTGGGATAAAGATTAGAACCACCATTCATTGTCCCTTCAATGCGGCCAAATACAACGTTTTAATGTTTACAGCTGAATTCTAAAGTTGTGTCCTGTTTGGTGGTTTTTGGTTTTCTAACTTCATTGCAGTATTTTGTCATTTAGTTCCACTTTTCACCTTTAACTCTTGCCAGTCTTAAAGGTTCCATTTCCTCTGAATACTCAGCAGTTACTTAGTCTTCATTACTAATATATCATATATAAGTGTTACTCATCTCTCCTTGGCATCTTAACACAAGAAAACCTGTTCAGAGCTTAACGTTATTCAGTGTTTTGTTCTATATTGGCCTCTTTTAATATTTTGTTACATTTGTCTTTGACTGCTTCCAGGCCCATTTAACCATATCAAATCAAGCCTCCTCGGATCGACTTCTGATTCAAACCTGAACAAATACAGCACCATCAACAAAATCCCTCAACTCACACTGAACTTTTCAGATGTAAAAACTGAAAAAAAGGCATCCTCTCCACCTTCATCGGAAAAAGCAATCATAGCGCCCAAGGTGAAGGAACGAACGCACAATGTTACAGAGAAGGTTACGCAGGTAAGAAAATAGATGGTTATGCTGTTCAGAAAGGTGTATTTGTAAGAATGGATAATGTTCCAGGTCCAAATCTGAGTATGGCATGTGGTCTTTCATGATTGTGTTGATTTTCTTGAAGGATCACCTGGGTTTGCTGCAATTTGTTAATTAAAGTAACCATGTTCCTCTGATCCCATCAGCTTCTGGTTTAAAGCCCAATTCCTAGCAAGCAATTTAACCCTCCCCAAACTTCCCTCTAGCTCCTAACAGTGCAGTCAAAAACATGTCAATTGTTGCTACTGCAAAGGACTTTGCTCAGCTATGTCACCTTTGGGCTGTCGCAGTCTGTTGTAACTGGCTTGTGCCTGAAGAGCTCAGCCCTGTAACTACTACTACTGCAAAAAGGGACTTTGCTTTCACCTAAACTACTTGCTGCTACAAAGTAAAGGGAAGTCTGCTATCTGCTTCAGCCAAGACTTCAAAAGTGCTCATCTAAAATATCAGCTAGATGTCCTCAGTGTGAATAGTTCTAATTTTGGAGTATCCTGCTGAATTTCCTATCCCTATACCCAGTTCTACAATAAAACTCCAAAAGCAAACATCCCCTAGACTGGTCATTGAAGACAATAAGCAAGTGTGTGTGTATCTGGCTGTGAAAAATACCTTGTGCCTGGCTGCGGGGCGAAGAAGGGGGAAACCTGGGCAAGAATACATGTGACCCACACGAGGGTTACTCTAAATCAATAGAACTCTTGAATCAACTTTAAAAACTTGCAATTCTTTTGGATACCAGACGCCCCTCCTTTCTTCATTTCTTCTCATTGATTGGTGGGCATGGTAAAAGATGGGCATAAGGATTGGCATATGAGTGGCTGAATAAGTGGTCATTAGAAGGTGAGGACTGGGAACCTTTGGCCTGAGTAAAAAACAAAACTATCTACCCCTTTCATGGATGAACAGATTTGTGTGGGTTAAAGAACATGTACAATGCAAAGTGAGCTATGGCACTTCATTGATTGATAGGCATGATAAAAGGTTTTCAGCATCAGCTTCTGCTGGAACTGTCAGCATACATTACGTGACATCTCAGGGTTGCCGAAGAGGTTGAAGCTAGAAAACTTACCATCACTGCAACTGCAGATCTAAAGGGGAATAAGTAGCTGTATAATACCCAGAAGCTGTAATGACTGATTCTACTCTGATTGATGTCTAATGGCCATCCTGTCCATGCAGAACAGGTAACTTAGACTCCCCCTATCATTTCCCCAGCTACAAGCAAGTCATATTTTCAACACCATTTCAGGAACACATTTTACAGTGCTGGTGCTGGAATTTATCCAGCTCAAAGTCGTGAGGCGCCCTAAAGCTAAATGAAGCATTTGGGAGCTGGCAGAGTGCAGAAGCATAAAAACAATGTCTGCACTGTCACAAGGAGGGCATATAAGATACTACTTAGAGGTAAAGTGATGAAGCTGGAGTAGTGCAGGAGTCAAACTATAATCATTTGTTTGTTTTATGATTATAAGTTGATCTTTTATGTTTTTTATTACTTGTTTAACATCTTATTTTTCAAGTAAACACATAATCCAGTGTGCATCCATAGCAGTGTGTGTGAAGACAGTACAAGCTCAGCACTAACTACATCAGCCTAATTAAAAGTCCATACAGGTCTGTATGGACAATGTTAGCAGCAGCAAAAAAGAATCATCCTCCCTCTTACACTGCACAGCAGCTTTTCACAAATGTCACCTGAAAGTCAGACTATGTATATTGGCCTGTTTCTGGCTTCAGATTGGTTGACTGTTTTTGATGGACTGAATGATTTACTGGTGTTCGATACCAGATGAGAGACAATTTGATTCTGTATGTGGCTCATGATGCAGTGGCTTAGATGTTGACTACAGGGATAATAGGAGTGAAGTGTAGATGAGAGGAGGCACCTCAAGTCTACAGGGTCTATTATAGAAGTGTTATATAAATATAATATAAATGATTTCATGCAAAATGTCATAACTTTTATCCAGGATATACACATTTTTCCAATTTAATACCATTAGAAAATGTTGGGTGAAATTTTGTGAATATTGGGTGAACATATTTATAAATAGTTTCCTATGTGTTTCCTAAGCCTACCAGACACATTTTACCTTCCCCTAGAAATTTTGGGACACATATAATAAGCTGAATTTTTTCTTTAGATGACACAAAAACAATGAAAATATAAACAATTTATATTTTCATTTTCAAAGTAAAGTGGAACTAAACCCTCCTATCTATTACAGCCAAGGAAGCCACCATCTTAACCTGTGTTTGATCTGCATTTGCCATGGTGCTGCACAGTTATGACACTAGCCATTTGATGGCTTGACAGTTCGGTTGAGAGCACAAAAAACTTTAACAGTTATTATTCACTGTATGCCTTGAATGTAACTGATTTGGAAAACAGGTAAATTGATGGGTTTAGTTCTGTTTTAAAGTGGTTGTAAAAGTAAAAGTGTTTTTTTTTACCTTAAAGTGGTTGTAAAGGCTCATGGTTTTTTTTACTTTCATGCATTCTATACATAAAGGTAAAAAACCTTCCCCCCAGCCCCCTCTAATACTTACTTTAGCCTCATTCTGATCCAGCGATGCGCTCAGGAGCTCGATTCTCCCTTCTCACTGGCTGAGACAGAAGTTGGAGCCAATTACAGCCAGTGAGCTAATAAGGAACGAGACGGGGTGGGGCTGAGCTGTGGGTCTGTGTGTGAATGGACACACAGAGCAGCAGCTCTGGAGTGAGCCTGCTTGGGTGCCCTCATAGAAGCTGCTTGTTGTGGCACTTGGCTACACTCTGCTGACTCTTCTGTCATACGTTTCCTGGTTGGATGAGCCTCCCCCCTGGGCTTGCACTGTTTTACAAGCTTTGCAATACATCTTTTCTGCCAATTGGGACTCTGTGTATTTTCTGCTGCTGTACTGCGCTACACCTACCCAACATGTGTCTTCCCGAGTGTCCCCATAGCAAGTGGCTTGGTATGGGGGCACTCAGGGAATAGGAGGAGCCGGGAGTGCCAGATGGGGACCCCAGAGGATCACTGCTGCTCTTTGCAAAACCATTGTACAGAGAAGTTAGGTATGACATGTCTATTATTTTAGAAAAACAAAAATGAAATCACAATCACTTTAAAGTAATCTGCTTTTGAAAAAGGGAACGGTAGAACATGTGCTTGTGCCCATGCAGCCAGCCGCTAGGCACAAGTCTTGTCACATGGGGGAGGGAGCACATATAGCAGCAGGAAGGTAATGGCAGTGAGGGTATGGTTGGTACCTTGATTGCATAGATTCTGCTAAAGATTAGAACAGGGGAGATAAGTTGGGGTTCTCGAGTTAATTTTTTAACACAGTTTCACTTTAATAGCTCATTTTGTTTTGCATTTTTTTAGCAGCTTCAGACATCCTAATAAATATTCATTAAAGTATAAATACTCAGTTTAAGATGCCGTTCGTTTCGTGTGTACCATAAAACAATTGCTAATGTATTCATAATTTAATTAAACATTGTGATAACATTTACTTTTCATGGCTTTACATCTAAATGTGGTTTAAAAAGTACAAATATGGAGGGAATTTCTGATATTTCATCTGTCATACACAAAGACCAATGAGCAAAATTCTGTAACCAAATATTGTTGTAGACAGGTTCTGATGTCCATCACTGCAGCTTAGAAACACAAAACCGTTAACGCCTAACACTGCTCTGATAGGAAAAGCTTTTTTAGAGAGAAGCTTTTTTTTTTTTCTTCTTTACTGATCCTAACTTGTACTAGAACATTGCATTACAGAAATTAGGTCATTAAAATGAGCTTGTCAGTTGCTTAAAAAAATTGTCAACAGACGTCCCCTGCAATAGAAGAGGTGTTATACTCACCTTTCCAGCAGCCCATATCGTCTACTTTCCTTCATTTCAGAGCTGCAGACTTGGTTATATTTTTCAGCATTCAACACTTATCAAAGTGTTGTATGCCTGTGTCCCTCAACTGCATGCTGTGACCCCCTACATCACTACAGGACACTTTAGTGACAAAGCGAAGATAATACCAGAATAAGCAGCGGGGACACAGGCATCTGACATTCCTGGAAGTGTCAATGAGTCTAAAGGAGGCTGTAGACTGGAACATAGTAAATATGTCACAGAGGGGAGTGGAATAGCTCTTCTATTGCAGGGGACCTTTGTTTTGGTCATTTTAAATATATACAGGGCAACTGTATTTTATTGATGATAAAAACATGATGTTGTATCATGAGTAAAGAGTAACTGTTGTTTTGTTAAAAGAAAAACTATCTCCTCAGGGTTATCAATGTACAGTGCAAGGATTTAACAAACTTTGCTGCAGATTCCTTCCTGTTTCTGCTTTGAAGAAATAGCTGTTTGTTTGACCATGTTCTGTGCGGACTAATTCTGAATAGGAGAGCCTTGTTCATTGTAATCACCTGGTGCACTCTCACTGTTATGATGAGAAAATTTGCAGTGGCTTCATCCCTTTTGAAGTAGTAAACCCTTAAGTAAAATCTCACCAAAAATTATTTTTTGTTAAACTGACGTGCCCTTCACACAAGCAGGAAATTAAATTTTGGTGGCATTCTGTAAACCAACATTGTGCAGGATGCCTCCAAGTTCCAGTATTGCATTGAATGCAAGTTGAATTGGAAAGATAACTATTAGTACCATTAAATTACAATATGGACTATGTAGCAATTGTATATTCTACAGCATGGTTGTCCAACCTTTTGACCTTACTGGGTCACATTGAAAGAAGAGGAATTGTCTTGGAAAACACATAACTATCTATACTAACTATAAGAATAGCTGTTGAGTAAAAAATGTTGGGCAGATCACAAGTTAATGATCACTGATATACTGTAGATAATACACCTACCAATGTCCTTAAGACACATTCCTTGGTACTATGAATAATTAAGTAAATAAATTCAATTCATTAGTGTTGCCCAACCAATGTATCTAAACAAAAAAGTGTACCATGTAATCAGTAAAAGTAAGTAAATAAATAGATAAATAAACACGAACAGTTTAATAAATAATTCCAGTTCTATCGGCAATATTCGCCTGGTGAAATAGATGTGCCCAATTTATCCATGTGACCCTATCGATATATATCTGCAACCACAAAATGAATATATAGTCAATAAATAAAAATAAATAAATAAAAAAGTTCACAATTCATGTGTTGCTTAACAAATAGTCCCAACTCTGTCAGCAATATTCTGCCTGGTGACAAAAGTGCTCTCAGTGCTACTAAAAATCAGCCAAAAAGTGCTCCAGTGCTGACCTGCTTGCAAAGCCTCTTACCGAGCCATGAGATCTCAAGCTAAGGAAATCTGAAAGCGCTTTAACTGCAAAACAGCAGATGATTCCCTTGGCTGGCTCCAGAGGTTTAACTGCCACAGGGATATCCAAAGCAGGTACTCACATGTCATCCACATTCATTTAGAATTACCATCAAATAAAACACAGGAGAAGCCTCATAGTGCAGTAAAATCTTAAACAGTTTAATAAAAGGATTATGCACTTACAAGCAGAGAGAGAATTCAAGCTTTGTATATACTCAGAGCACCATCATGGGACCCTACAGCGTGCGTGATGACGTCACAGGACAGCTCCACCCAATGCATTTCCCCTAAACAAGCATCATGAGGAAAGGAGGCTGGACTGTGACATCAGATACACAGTTTAAATGAAAATCACATAACCGGAGCAGACGCTGACAATGAGGAGAATGTTTTTCAATTCCTATTAGCTGCAAAGAAGGATTCATATTGTGATGACACGAAAAATGCTTGGAAAGGATATAGCCCCTAAAGCCATTTCAAATATTTGTAAGATGTTCACCAATCCTTATGTTCAGTGGCCCTGTGGTCCCACCAACATATTGAAAATCACACGGGAACTGAAGGAGATATACAACCCCATAGTGGAACAGGTAATGGATTATTGCATAATATACTGTTTGGATGTAACATTAGACAAAAAGGAAGCAGTTCAGACAATATTGCAGTTACTGCACACCTTACATCTTTTACACAAAAAACCTCTTAGATTACTGAACATGGTCACTCTAGGAGGTTTATCCACAAAATTTGGAGCCATCAAGTGCAAGTCTTCGTGAAAATCACAGATAAGGTGAGGATGGTTCCAAAATGTTAACATTCTTAAGAATATTCCAGTGTTTCCTCAACACCTTATTGACCCATTAGTGCTGTGTGGAAAAACGCATGCGAGTTAGACCCTACCTCTTCTCTAACCTTTGGAGTCAGAAGAGAGTCACAATCAATAAAGGAAACAGATTGAATTTCTTTTTCAAACTGTCCTTCTGGTATCCCTTTTTGAGGAATCTTTCTTTCAACAAATTGGCCTGAACCACATAATTCTCCTTATTGGAACAGTTCCTCACTTGGGGGCTAAGAATATGTGTGCATCATACATACTAGCGGGGGTACAACTGGGAGAATCAATGTTGGAGAAGGATCTAGGGTTTTTGGTAGATCACAAGCTTAATAATGGCATGCAAGGCCAAGCTGCGGTTATCAAAGCAAGAAAAATCCTCTCTTGCATTAAAAGAGGTATAGACTCCAGAGGGAGAGATGCAGTAACATTTTACCCTTGTACAAATCATTAGTAATACCTCATCTGGAATATGCAGTTAAATTTTGGGCACCAATTCACAAAAAAGAACATTGGGGAACTGGAGAAAGTACAGAGAAGGGCAACCAAACTGATAATAGGCACGGAGGAGCTCAGCTATGACAAAAGATTAGAGGAACTGAATTTATTCTCCCTTGAGAAGAGGAGATTAAAGAGGGATATGATCAACATGTATAAATACATCAGTGGTTCATATAGTGAACTTGGAGTAGAGTTGTTCACCCTGAGGTCATCACAGAGGAGAAGGGGTACTCCCTACGTCTGGAGGAAAATAAATTTAATCTTCAAACACGGGAAGGTTTCTTAACAGTAAGAGCTGTGAAAAAGTGGAACAGACTCCCTCAAGAGTTGGTTCTGGCCAGCTCAGTGGAATGCTTTAAAAAAGGCCTGGATTCTTTCTTGGATACAGAGAATATAACTGGATACTAACATTTATAGGTAAGTTGATCCAGAGAATATTTTTACCCCTGCAGGAGCAAATTGGATCATGCTTTGCTGGTTTTTTTTGCCTTCCTCTGGATCAATTCTGGGTGTAGGATTATAACTTTTTTTATGGTTGAACTGGATGGACTTTTGACTTTTTTCAGCCAGACTAACTATGTAACTACTGTATGTAACTTCATACAAAATCATTTGTGGGCAATGACAGCTTCAAGACGCTTCCTGTATGGAAAAACTAGTCGCTTGCATTGCTCATGTGTGATTTTGGCCCATTCTTCCACACAGTCTTCAAATCTTGAAGGTTCGGTGGGCCTCTTCTATGAACTCTGATCTTTAGTTCTTTCCATAGATTTTCTATTGGATTCAAGTCAGGTGATTGGCTGACCCATTCTAACAGCTTTATATTCTTTCTTTGAAACCAATTAAGCGTTTCCTTGGCTTTGTGTTAGGGATCATTGTCTTGCTGAAATGTCCACCCTCATTTCATTTTTATAATCCTGGTAGATGGTAGCAGATTTTTATCAAGAAAGTCTTGGTACATTTTTTCATTTATCCTTTCTTCAGTGATATGAAGTTTGCCAATATCATATGCTGAAAAACAACCCCACACCATGATGTTCCCACCTCCAAACTTCACTGTTGGTATGGTATTTTGGGGTGATGTGCAGTGCCATTTGACCTCCAAACATTGTGTCTATTATGGCATCCAAGGAGTTAAATTTTGGTCTCATCTGACCAGACTATATTCCCCCAGTATTTCACAGGCCTGTCTAAATGTTGTGCAGCAAACTTTAAACAAGCTTCAACATGTTTTTCTTCAGCAATTGAGTCTTGCATACAGGTCATGGCAGTTGAGTGCATTATGTATTGTTTTCTTTGAAACAATTGTACCTGCTCATTCCAGGTCTTTCTGAAGCTCTCCACAAGTTGTCTTCGGCTGTTGGCCAACTCTTTTGATAATTCTTTTTACTCTGTCAGTCTTGCGAGGAGCACCTGGTCATGGCCAGTTTATGGTGAAATGATGTTCTTTCCACTTCCAGATTATTGCCCCAACAGTACTCACTGGAACATTCAATGGTTTAGAAATCCTTCTGTAACCAATGCCATCAGCATGTTTTGCAACAATAGGGTTGCAAAGGTCTTGAGAGAGCTCTTTGCTTTTTGCGTTCTTGTGTGACACCTTGGTCATGAGACACCTTTTTATAGGCCATCAGTTGAGACTGAACCAGTTGATATTAATTTGCACTGATATGGGCAGGATTGCTTTCTAATTACTGATAGATTTCATCTGGTGTCTTGGCTTTCCATACCTTTTTGCACCTCCCTTCATGTGTTCAATACTTTTTCCCTGTGTCATTCCACTTTATTACACATAACTTAATTTCTGAATTTATTTGTTTTGGTTTCTTTGTATGGATTGTATGGATTGTTACCGACGTGGGGAACAATTTCATGTCAATAGCACCTTTAGAAATATATTTATAGAGAAAAATGGTGACATATTAAATTACTGATATTACCCGACCCTCACCAAAACCCCCCACCCGATTCAAGAACTCTTCATAATGAAAGAAGCAGCCAGCCACCCTCCAGCAGCGTGCAGCCAACTGGCGGAGCTCAGGCAGTGCCTCGCCAGGTCCCCATCCACTGCGCCGCCCCCTGAAAATTGCCATCCCAGGCAAACACGTAAATACGTTGCTGGTACTGTGTAGTAAAATGTATAATGTAGTGTAGTACACTGTATCGTACAGCTGCAGTGTATCTGGAGTCAAACTTGGTTCCATCGGGAAAGGCTCCATTGTAGTGATATCAGACGAAATTGCCCTGGGTGACGGTCCTGGGGCACACTTTTGGCACCAAGCTCCTCTCTATGTGAAGCTGATTTCTGGCCACCAACCAGGCATAATTACAAGTGACGAAGCTTACCAGGAAGATGGCCCGGAGGAGTAGCAGTGACCTGCGGATGACCGGCATCCCAGGAAGGGCTGTTAGGCTGTCTCCTGGCTGAGTTGGGAGAAGTGCCAGGAAGAAGGAGAAGAGAGGAGGAGTGACCACAGCTCTTCCGGTACTCTGCTAAGGGAGGAATGCAAAGTGCCCACGGCTGTGACCTCAGTGTGTTCTGCTCCTACTGGAGGCAATGAATACTGTACACTGCCCAGGGACACTGACTACACCGACATGTCTGAGCAGGAGAGAGACAACACTGTGTCAGGCAGCTCAGGCAATGCCTGGCCAGGTCCCCATCCTGGCCACTTGTGTCACTTCTTCTGGTGAGCAGCACCGCCCCCCTGAAAATTGCAATTCCAGGTAAACGCCTTGTTTGCTTCGTGGTAAATACGCCGCTGTATATATGCACTGTATATACTGTATATTTATTACACTGTTAATGTTGTTAACACATTGTTAATTTAAGGTGACCAGAGATTCTGATCTGTCCATTCTCCTTTTTTCTGTACTTTTTTCTGAACATTTTTCTCATTGTTTAGTTTCTTCTTTATGGTAATCAAAAAAAGTGGTAAAAACCTAACTATTTGTTGTAATAAATAATACTTGATTCAAGTGTATTGGGAGGTACTGTGCAGGTGCAGCCTGTGGTGGAAAAGACTTCTGCATCCAGAATGTGAACACTGCAGGTGGCTTCAATGAATAGGTAAGTATGCACCGGAGTATTGTGTTCTTGGTTAGATTAAATTAGGAGCTATGGATTTTATAGACAATATGTAGCTGTCCTTTAGCATTAAGGGATTTTGCATTGTACATGGTACGTGCAGCTGTATTACGGTTTATTATTAGCGATAGTGCTTTTTATCTTTCTTTTTGAATGCTGTCTTATATGGCTTGCTTTATATGACTGCACTTGGCAGTCCCCTGTAAGAGGAATTAATATCTCGTGAAACTAGACCAGCAATGATGTTTTAAATTGTGAAGAGTCAATTTTTTCCCCAGATGACGATGTACTGTATAGGGAAAATGGCTTTCGGCCACAAATTGTCAAGGTAATTCAGCTAAGATGTGCAGCGTTCCTTACCTCTGAGATTGTGCTCGTGTCACAGCAACAGCAGGAGAACTAAGCAGAGTAATCACTTTCCTGAATCGTGGCCATAGCGATTACTGTCATGTGAAAGTCATTCTTTGTCCACATACTGAATGCAGTATCTGCAGGGCCAATGAATTATAGATGTGGTCTCCTAAAATAGCAAATGTCTGTATTTATCATCAGTCCAATGAACTCCCTCATTATTACCACTTCATAATTTACTATAAATATATTACATTTCATTCTATGTTCAGCAATCAAGTCGAAATTGGACAAAATGTTAGCTATAAACCTAATATATTCTATGTATAAGATAATTGGGAGCCACCTATTTGTTCTAAGTGAAGAATAATGAAAGCATCTTTAACATTCTGGCTGGTTGTAAAAAAACAGGGATCTGATGTCCTCCCCATAATTTTATTTGTAGTTCTCACTGCTGGTTGTCCTCACTTCTGAATTCAGATCCCCCATGCTGCACAGTCAGGTAATGACACAGCTTTGCCCCCCCCCCATCAGAGCAGCTTAACTGCCAGTTTAAACATCTATATCACAATGAGACTTTGCTTACTATGTAAGCCCTATAGACTTGAATAGGGCTGTACTGCATGTGGGGCTCGCTGCACAAGTGTGGTTAGTGCTAAAGAAAATATGTGCAGCAGAGGAGGCAGAGGATGCCATGTTTATGTTAGGAAGGACCTGGGTGGTGGGGTTCCCAGGTGTCAGGAGCATCTATCGCTACTGATCCATCACCACTGCTGATCTAATTCCAGCATCCTGGTTATGACTATGATGCACTCTCCCTTACTGTCTGTCCACCTGCAAGGTGATTGATGTAGCCAGTCTCTGGGTGGAAACCAAACCTGATTTAAGCCAGCCAAGCCTGCAGTCTCATGCTTCTAATACTTAATTTGTTATACATGCTCAAGCTCCTTCTCTGTCCTGCTCTGCTGTTTGGATTCCCTCGTTGACTACCTTGGATCGGATATTGACTACTCTCTGAACTCTGCTTGCCTTTTGAATATGGATCTGGCCCTGACTATCCTGAACCTTGCCTACCTTGTACCTGGACTGTCATTGAACCACTCTGTCTGTGTGCCAACTGCAAATACCTGTTTGCTGTGCTCAGTTTGCGCCTGCACCAGCATTGTAGTCAGGCACTATAGCATTGCGTATAAGTCCTGGGGGAAACAGAGTACCAGTAGGCCTTTTTGCCTCATGGGAAAGGGGGCTGCTATAGATGAAGAACACAGAAGCCAGCTGTAGTGTCTGACCACCTGTGTTGGGGGTAAACGTGACACTAGGTTAGTTTAAGTTAAAGTGGAACTGCAATTTATCTAAACATCACAAACCAAAAATGCTATTTAATTGTTTGTTTTATATTCAAAGCAAACTCGCCCATCCATCCATGTCTCCATGCTTGATTTAGTTGAGAAATCACTTTGGAAAACACCCCCTTAGCATTTCTTTCTGGCCATGGCCCTCTGGAGTAAGGGCAGATGATTCATGTAGCTTGTTCTTCCTGGAATCCATCTACCCTTAGCTCAGGCATTCAAGCAGGAGAGGATGTGCTTAGCTGAGAAAGCACCTCCTCCCCTCCTGAAGACTCCTGGGATGTATGCCATCATTTGCCTAGGCATGGAAACCAGGAAGTAACTGAAGAAATGTTAAAGAAAAAGTTTAAAACAAGTAAACTGATATATTTTCCTATCCATTTACTAATGCTAACAGCATAGGCATGAAACATAGTCAATGTTGAATGAGAGAGTGAAGTTCCGCTTAAGACTAGATAGGCTCCTTTATGGTCAATTTAAAAAAAAAATACTGTAGCTCAAACAATGTGCTCACTATATAGGTACATTATACTTTTCCTTAAAAAGTGGTTAGACTTTCAGAGAAAATATATTTGATTTACCTGCATACTGCCTTGACCTGAAGTACCCTCCCTTCTTCCACCAACCTGAAACTCATAACCTTGGCCTGCAACACTGTTTACATCTTACAAGCCGTATTCTCTTCCCTCTCACTGTACCTGCATGCTGAGTCCGTAAAGGGGGTGGGATGTACTAGAACTGGAGAGTGCAAAATCTGGTGCGGCTCTGCGTATAAACCAGTCAGCTTCCAGGTTTTATTGTCAAAGCTTAATCAAACAAGTTGAAGTTAGGAGCTGATTGGCTACCATGCACAGCTGCACCAGTGCTCTGATTGTAGTAAATCTCCTCCATATAGTTCTTTGGGACCATCTGCTGCCATAAGGTTACAACACAACATATCAGTTGTGTGTAAGAAAATCTCTTCACAGCGTTAAAGTATAACTAAAGGCAAAACTTTTTTTTTTGTTTAGAGTGTACAGGGGTTAGAACCCCTGACAGATTTTATTGCTGTCTGTGTACCCGTGAAGGAGATTCCCCCTCTGTATTGGTTCTGTTTACCATTATCATTGAAAGTGAAAGTAAAAGAAAATCCCTAATTTTGGGTTGTCCCCAGAAAAGTAATAGAGGTGAAATCTTCCAGAAAACCCTTAATTTTGGGCGGTCTCCAGAAAAGTAATAGAGTAGAAATCTTCCAGAAAATCCCTAATTTTGGGCAGTCTCCAGAAAAGTAATAGAGAGGAAATCTTCCAGAAAATCCCTAATTTTGGGTAGTCCCCAGAAAAGTAATAGAGGGGAAATCTTCCAGAAAATCCCTAATTTTGGGTTGTCCCCAGAAAAGTAATAGAGGGGAGATCTTCCAGTGGGGACAATAGGTCTGGTGTCCTGGGGGTGCCCAAAGAATTTTCCTAATTTGCAGGGATTTCCTCTCACTTCCTGTTTGGCTATGTCATAGGAAGTGAAGGGAAATCTTTGCAATTGGAACCTGGATGGGGAAACAAAATCTGACAGAGCTCATATAGCCTATTGGATATATTCAGCTATAGATAAGCTTCAAAAATCTTATAGATTTGTCTGTAAATATCTTCTTTGCTCTGAGTAAACATTTATTTTGGCTTCATGGGCTCTTTCTGTTGAGTGAAGTGGTATATTTTAATTGGCTGTATACTGTGTACAGATTGTAAGTGCCCATGAATGAATATGACCTCATTTTATATTCCCCATAGGCAGGATGTGCTCATGTTTCTGTTTTTATAAATTCTACTGGTACGTACAATACTTGTCTTTATAGCACCTCTCAACCTTTAAGCTTATGTTTCCAATTGCACAGTGGATAATAACAAATCACCACATTGTTCATGTAGGTCACTGGAAAATGGGTATTTTCAGCACTGTTTTTTGTTTATAATCACCAACCCAATGCATGCTAGTGCATTGTCGTGCTCGCCAGAAAGGTTTGTTGGGGTGCCATATAAACTGAATGCCACCAAATTGCATTAACCCATGTTCTGTGCGTTGCAGTAGTGGACCTCTTGTCTTGAATTATATTGTAACTCTATGGTCTCTCTTTATTTTGTAAAGCACTGTGCAAACTGTTGGCATTATATAGCTCCTGTATAGTAATAATAATAAAAATTAACATTAAAAATGAAAGTGCTGCACTACCTGCAATTTGGTCCTCAGGACTAGTTGAAGGAAGGGCAGTACATAATGTCACTCAGACTGTGCTGGATTGTACGATGTAAGAATAAAATGGTGACCTCACCAGCATGTTGCTGCTCTTTAGTTGTCCTATCAGCAGGACAGAGAATATGCTTAGGTCTATGTACACAATTACTTTCACAGAGTCTAGCCAGCCACAGATTGAAATTCAACCGGTTCAGCGGGGACCATCTGAATTTCTGTCCATCTATAGTGAAGCTGGTTGTACAGAAGTACAAGAGATTAACTTCTGTACAACCAGTCTGTCAAGTTTTTTCGCCCAATCAGCGCCACCGGCTATAGCCAGCCACGCTAATCATTGTATTCTGACGGTGGGAAAGTCTCCTCGCTGTCAGAAGAAAATATCTTTGGGGGAGGAATTCCCCTATCAACACCGAGTGTGTTGATGGGGGAATTTTTTATTTTTTTTTTCGTTCATCCCACTGGGTCCTGTGCTCTCTGCAATTGAACTTTTATTTGTTAGTTTGCTATTGTTGCTTGCTATCTCCATGGACTACAAATGACCCCCCCCCATTTATGAAGATGAGTTCTAAGGGCTTTTTCACTCTTGACTAAATTTCAAACCCTTAACAAAGGCTCCCTTAGCATTAGTATG
This sequence comes from Staurois parvus, assembly GCF_062004578.1. Classification (NCBI taxonomy): domain Eukaryota; kingdom Metazoa; phylum Chordata; class Amphibia; order Anura; family Ranidae; genus Staurois; species Staurois parvus. The sequence goes on along the minus strand of NW_028317827.1, from coordinate 10,416,020 downwards.
GCATTAGAGAAGTGTTGATGAGTTTTAGTATGGGCATTGGTGTTTTACAAGTGTTAAAAACACTCCCCAAATGCCCTATGCACATTTTTTATGTGTTTTATAAGCATTTTACAAGCCTTAAAACCGCACCACAAATGCTTATAATAAAATGTAATCTTATTAATCCACCTAAAACGCACCCAGCAAATGCCTGCCAGCGTGTTTGTGGAGTGTCACCACAGACTTGAATGGGAGGCATTGAAAGGCTTTAAACTCCTCCTGACTCAACATGGGGCTTCAGTTTTGAAGCTGTGCGACACTAACGCTTCATGTTTTGGCAATGTGAACTGCACTGTGTGCTGTCCATAATATCATTTGCATAGGCATTTGAGGAGAATTAAAAACACTCCTCAAATGCCAGTGTGAACTAGGCCTTACACAGTGTATTTTAGTCGTAACACACTGCCTGTCCCAGTGTGACAACACTGCTTAGTACAGTTGTCACCCTAGGACAGAAAGTGGGTGAAAGGATAAGTTCACCTTGAGGAACATGGAACGTGTTTATGTTCCACCTCTTATTAGGGTGGAACATATAACATGTTACCATTCCTGGAGCTGCTGCGCACTCCACTGCATCTAGTGACAGCTGATGGGGGATCTTCTCCCCTCATTAGCTGACTCTATTTAAAAAAAAAACGCTTCGTCTGCCCATCTCATTCATTCAAAGATTTCTGTGAATGGAAAACTGCAAGTACTGACAGCCTTTGTTGAGCACTGTGGTCTTTCATTCTGTCTTCCTGCCTGTGTATATCTACCTGCCTGTATGAGGTACGTGTAACAACACCCATATATAAACAGTAATGAAACAGTGCAATTAAAACATCCAAATTATTAATAATAAGTCACCAAACACCATAATCTTATGACCATAGAAATAAAGTGACCAAAACTTCTTCAAGATTCAATATTGTTCCACCACAGTGTTCAGATATATTGTGCACTCACCAAATGGCATTGGCCAACAAAGTAGCAAGCAAGCATAAAAGACTAGCTCTTATGTATATCAGGTAGGATATCCACTTTCTTATGCAGAGACGTCAAAGCCCATCCGCTCAAGAACCACTATAAAATCTCCGCCATTATCAAAACAGATCTTAGAGAAAAAGCCAAGAGAATGCTCATAGTGCAGTATATTTTATTAAAAAGTGAGAAATAAAAAGCAAACTGTATGCACTCACATATTCAAGGTGCCAAAGGGTGCACCAACACAACCAGTTCACTAGGTGGATCTCTTCCTCAAACCACCGTTGGTTACCACAGCTGGCATGTGTTCCAGCAGACCGAATGTGAAGTCAGGGGAATGACCAGAAGTGACATGTGCGGCTCAAGCCTCAAGCATTTTTAATAAAATATATTGCGCTATGAACATTCTCTCTGGGCTTTTTCTCTGAGATGTGTTTTGATAATGGAGGAGATTTTATAGTGGTTTTTGAGCTGATGGGCTTTGAAGTCTCTGCAGGATAAAGTGGATATCCTTCCTGATATACAAAAGACCAATTTTATGCTTGCTGGCTACTCTGTTGGCCGATGCCATTTGGTGAATGTGCAATTTGAACACGGGAACACTGTTGATCCTTGAAGAAGATTTGGTCGCTTTATTTCTATGGTCACAAGATTATGGTGTTTGGGGACTTTCTATTAATCATTTGGACATTTTAATGTAGATTGTTTCATTACTGTTTCTATATGAGTGTTGTCACATGTCTTTCACTATATATAGGTGAAATTTTTTACAGTTATGGCTAGTGCCTACCTTCACTGATTTTTCACATATTGTAAGTGTCATTTTGCACTTAAAGGGGCAGCTATGTTGATTATTGATGGTTGTTTTTCACACATAATTATGCGATGGTGCTTTTTCATTTCCAGATACAGTGGGGCAAAAAAGTGTTTAGTCAGCCACCAATTGTGCAAGTTCTCCCACTTAAAAAGATGAGAGAGGCCTGTAATTGGCATCATAGGTAGACCTCAACTATGAGAGACAAAATGAGAAATAAAATCCAGGCAATCACATTGGCTGATTTGGAAAGAATTTATTTGCAAATTATGGTGGAAAATAAATATTTGGTCACCTACAAACAAGTAAGATTTCTGGATCTCACAGACCTGTACCTTCTTCTTTAAGAGGCTCCTCTGTCCTGCACTCATTACCTGTATCAATGGCACCTGTTTGAACTTGTCATCAGTATAAAAGACACCTGTCCACAACCTCAAACAGTCACACTCCAAACTCCACTATGTTGAAGACCAAAGAGCTGTCGAAGGACACCAGAAACAAAATTGTAGACCTGCACCAGGCTGGGAAGACTGAATCTGCAATAGGCAAGCAGCCTGGTGTGAACAAATCAACTGTGGGAGCAATTATTAGAAAATGGACGACATACACGACATTGATGATGATAATCTCCCTCGATCTGGGGCTCCACACAAGATCTCACCCCGTGGGGTCAAAATGATCACAAGAACGGTGACCACAAGGGGGGACCTAGTGAATGACCTGCAGAGAGCTGGGACCAACGTAACAAAGGCTACCATCAGTAACACACTACGCCGCCAGGGACTCAGATCCTGCAGTGCCCCCTGCTTAAGCCAGTTCATGTCCGGGCCCGTCTGAAGTTTGCTAGAGAGCATTTGGATGATCCAGAAGAGGATTGGGAGAATTTCATATGGTCAGATGAAACCAAAATAGAACTGTTTGGTAGAAACACAACTCGTCGTGTTTGGAGGAGAGAGAATGCTGAGTTGCATCCAAAGAACACCATACCTACTGTGAAGCATGGGGGTGGCAACATCATGCTTTGGGGCTGTTTCTCCGCAAAGGGACCAGGACGACTGATCCATGTACAGGACAGAATGAATGGGGCCATGTATCGTGCGATTTTGAGTGCAAACCTCCTTCCATCAGCAAGGGCATTGAAGATGAACCGTGGCTGGGTCTTCCAACATGACAATGATCCCAAACATACCGCCCGGGCAACGAAGGAGTGGCTTCGTAAGAAGCATTTCAAGGTCCTGGAGTGGCCTAGCCAGTCTCCAGATCTCAACCCCATAGAAAACCTTTGGAGGGAGTTGAAAGTCCGTGTTGCCCAGCGACAGCCCCAAAACATCACTGCTCTAGAGGAGATCTGCATGGAGGTATGGGCCAACATACCAGCAACAGTGTGTGCCAACCTTGTGAAGAGTTACAGGAAACGTTTGACCTCTGTCATTGCCAACAAAGGATATATAACAAAGTATTGAGATGAACTTTTGATATTGACCAAATATTTATTTTCCACCATAATTTGCAAATAAATTCTTTCCAAATCAGCCAATGTGATTGTCTGGATTTGTTTTCTCATTTTGTCTCTCATAGTTGAGGTCTACCTATGATGCCAATTACAGGCCTCTCTCATCTTTTTAAGTGGGAGAACTTGCACAATTGGTGGCTGACTAAATACTTTTTTGCCCCACTGTATGTGTATGAGATACGAGCAGACAGATACACTGACAAATCTGCAGAAGTCCTGAATGGCACCCGTCATCTGCTGATTGTGGGTGCAATGCTTTCTAGGCTCCATCTAAAAAAATAATAAATGCACATATTTTTACCTGCAAAAAGATGTGCATTTATTATTTTTTTTAAAAGGTGAACTTATCCTTTAATGGCAGAATTACCAGGGGGGAAATAAAATAGAGAAAGATGTGAAAAAAAAAATAATGCAGCTACCATGTTCACAGACTGGTAAGCTGTAATACTATTGATTTTTGTATTTGAGTTTAAAAAAGCTTTAAGCTTTAGATTTGCTTTAAAGATTTGCGCTAATTTTGTTGCCAAACAACATATGAAATAATTCCCTTTTCCTTATTTTTTCACATATCTTTCTAACCTAATTAAGAAACAATGGGAAATTGATATTTAATTACATGGTGTTTATGCTGTATTTCTGCAGATGACTGGAAACACTTCCACTTAGTAGCAGGCAGGTGACTAGGACGTCTGGAGGTCTTAGCTGGCACTGGGTACAGAGAATGCGCTACCTATTCTAAACAATACCGTCATGTACTCTATATTCAGGTATTATAGATGACGGCCTCTTGCAATGAATAATTATCCTGAACCATTCATGTTAACTGCAGGAGGACAATTGTAGAACACAAGGCAGTCGCTTCCATTCAGGGCACAGAATGATTGATGTAGGTATAAGATTTCCTTTACTGCATCAAGTCACAAATGAATTTCACACTTTTCTGCACATTTGGTCATTCATTTTCTTCAAGGCTCCCAACGTGACAGCCCTTTAAACAGGACAATTAATTCAACAAATGTAGAAAGTTCTCATTAAAGTTGTCATGTTAATTAATTAAATATGGAGTCTAATTAACATAGTGTCACAGTGGCTGTCAGATTTCACAGATATAGTTTTTTTTAATCTGAATACCCTAGAAGGTTTTTGATGCACTTAAACAGTTACAGTATAAAATTATACTATGTAAACTTAAAGAAGAAGTATCACCTTTTTTTTACAGTATTAAATTACCAGTGGATAAAATACATAGTACTTTGTCTCATCTTCAGGCAGAGTGTCTAGGTGCCCTGTAATACTAGCTGCAATGTCAAACAGGGCGTCCCCCTTTGCGCACGGCCTCCTGACATTGCAGATAGCAAGGAGACAACTGCTTCGCTAGCCAGCACCTGTCTCCAGCTCCCAACGCTTCCCCAAGGCAAGACCTGCTGGTGCTTGCCTCTGTCAAATGCTGGGAGCCAGAGACAGGTGGTCGCTAGTAAAGTAGCCATCTCCTTGCTATCTGCAATGTCAGGAGGCCATGCACTAGTGGGGACACCCTGTTTGACATTGCAGCTAGTGTTACAGGGCACCTAGGAAGATGGGACATAGTACTACATCTATTTTGTAAATACTGCACAAAAAAAGTGATACTTCTTCTTTAAGGCCCAACAAAGTCCAAAGTATTACAGTTGGGTTTCTTTAGCAGCAACAGCCTGAGTAGAAAACCCATCCCCTATCAGCATGCTGCAGAGAAGGACCCTTGCTCACTGTATGGAAGCAATGGCCTCCTTACAGTTGACCGATATGCTCCCTACTGACTTAAACCTATAGTTTTATAATCAGTCAGGCTCATGTTGATTGAAGAGCCCTAGCTCAGACGCAGCAGAGGGCATGCCAGACTTCCGCAGAGAAACTACTGCTTCCCACAGCAAGCAGGCATCCTTCTCTAGACCATGCTGCCAAGGGACAGGCTTTTCTGTTCAGGCTGTGGCCACTTACTAGGAAAACTGAACTGTAGGACTGTACACACCTTTGGTTTTGATGCACCTGTAATGTATTTAGCTTATTTAAACTGAAGGTTTATGTGTCATGAGAGGTGGGTAGCCACTGATGACCACTCCTTCTGATAATGTTTGTTTCCAGTCTGTCATGCTGACCCTTGTGCTTCAGGTCTTTGAATCGCTGGCCCATAACAAGTATACAGATTCGGAGTTGTGCCTTTGCTCCAATATTCCAAACCTGCATTCTTATTTGGGGTCAGTGACTCAAAGTATTAAAGCCAGGGGTCAGCATGGCAGTTTGGTGACTAGTATTTTAAGAATGAGACCAACTGTCAGGAATGGATTCACCACTGGTGGTGGGACTCACCTGCCATGTGGGCTGCAGTACCAGGGCTGGCCAGCGGGTGCTTTCAACAGCCAGAAGCTCACTTCTGCAATCAAACCATCACCTGAGGCTGATTGCAGGAGGTGTATTTAAGGAATGGCCAGGCCTGCAGTCAGTGCCTTGGTGTTGTTTCCCATGAGCCCCTGTACTTGGTATCCTGTGTTCCTGTTCCTCTGCCTATCTTCTGTTGCCGACCTCTGCATTGTTGCTGACCGTCTCCTGTTTAACCACTGGCTTGCCTGACCATTCTTCTGCCTGACCCTCTGTACCGTGCTGCCTCTGAGTTACTGAACCTGGCTTGTGACCCTGACCATTCTCTGCCTGATCCTCTGTACCGCACTGCCCGTTAGTTACTGAACCCGGCTTGTGACCCTGACCATTCTCTACCTGCTCCTTCGGTACCTCGCTGCCCGCACGTTGCTGACCTGGCCTGCCTGACTACGCCTTACGCTACCCAGACCATCCATCCATCCTGCACAGATCCAGCCATCCCTGCTCACACCTTCTGCCTCTTCACATCAGTATATACCTCTGGCGGATCCCTCTACCACGAGCAGGTGTACTCAGGGGCCGCGACCTGGTTCCTGTCTGCTCCAAGTCCATCCCCACCATCAGGGGCCCTGGTGAATAAGCAGACTGGGACTTAGACACTGCGCCCTGGGGAATCCTGTCCTGAGGACTGCTAGAGGTACCACCAGACGGTTGTTAACAGAACCATATGGCCGGCCTGACCATTCCACCTCTCCAGCCCTGACTACGCCTGTGTTTCTGCACATACTAAGATTAGTGGAAGGTTGGTTTGTTTACTGTGCGTTGTATATTTGGGCGGCTAATAATAAATTGTATTGTTATTATATCATTCCTGAAGCCTATTACTTGCCTCTGTCAGTCCACACATTTCTGGTCATTTCTGGTCGGATCCCTGACACCAACAATAGCATCTCCTGCATTTCCCGGTAATTACAAGGTAACTTTAAAGGGAATGCATTGCCTTTTCAATATATAAAATAGAACTGCTTGATATAAAAAAGATCATCAATATGTATTAAAGTGATACTAAAGGTTTCTTTTTTATTATTTTTAATAACAAACATATTATATTTACCTGCTCTGCGCAGCCACGATCCTCCTCTTCTTGGGTCACCCACCGGCACTTCTGGCTCCTCCCCCTGAGCAGTGCCCCCGTTGTAAGATGCTTGCTATTGGGACACTAGTGCATGCTCGCTTTTGAGCCCTGTTCTCTGTGTTCCTAAGACATGGCTCAGCTCCGCCCTGCACTTCCTCCTTACTGGCTTTGATTGAAAGCTGTGTCTCATCCAATCAAGAGGCGAGGAGAGCAGAGGCCTCTGTGCACATCGCTTGACTGATATCAGGATCAGGTGAGTATTGGGGGGGAGGAGGGGCAAAAGGGGAGGCTGCAGGTTTTTTACCTTCATGCATAGGTAAAAAAGCCTTTAGCCTTTATAACCACTATATATATGTAAATGGTTAAATGGGACAATAATATTTTTTTTCAGTATTACACAAGGATTGTGCTTTACTGCTCCTCTCAATTCAAGTCTATGAGTCAGCTGACTCATTGAAAACAGTGCACTCTCTATTTAGCTGTTATCTTAATTGCAATAAGCCACTGTGTGTTGTTAGTAGCTGAGTTATTAGTAGTTAAGTTGCTCAGATGTAGGCACATTGGTATAGTACCACATTATGGGGTAACTGCTAGTTACAGGGATTATGCACCACTGTGCAGCAGTGACCACACATAATATTAGTAATAGTTAAACCACTGAACCACTGACTGCTTGGCAAAATGAGAAGGTATCTCATCTAGGGACCATTTTGCAGGGTAAAGGAGGAATCTCATCTGATAACACTAGTTTTGGACATAATTACTAGAACATTCATACATCACCATTATCACTAATGTGGATCTCTCGAGGGCTGTTGTTGTTCCTGTTAAAAGCTACGCACATTGGATGACTGAAAGATAGAGTAGGATGTTCCAATGTTTCTTCTGGCAGAATCTCCCAACTGTACTTTGTACACTTTGGCGGATTCAGAAAAATATTAAGATCATTTTCATCAGTGTTCCATTCCAGCGAGCTGTCTAGTGACGAATATCTTATGAAACATTTGCTCATTCACCAGCTGAGTTCTGGCCAGGAGACAACTCGAAGTGGACAAGGTCCAAAGTACACTTAAGGACAAGCTGTTTGTTAGGTGTTTCTCATTGTGTCAAATGTTGCCTCTTGTGTAAAAAGTCGGAAATGTTGTGTCACACATGGCTGAGCTGCTCGAATGACCTTGTTAGTGTTGCAAGTAAAGCAAATGTCTTTCATGAGTCCAGCTAATCTGCATGGCGGAGTAATACAATGGCAAAATATTATGATGGCTTGCTAAATGCATGTTTGTGGGGCGTGATAAACATATTAACATCTATTACAGAGCATAATCAATGAAAGCTACTGTACATGTCATTACATTTTTGTGTATGTATCAAAAATATATACAGTGGGTAAAATAAAGTATTGAACACGACACCTTTTTCTCAGTACCCATGAAATCCATACATACAAAGAAACCAAAACATATAAGTTCAGAAATTAAGCTACGTGTAATAAAATGGTATGACAAAGGGAAAAAGTATTGAAGACATGAAGAAAAGGAGGTGCAGAAAGGCATAGAAAGCCAAGACATCAGCTGAAATCTATCAGTAATTAGAAAGCAATCCTGCCTATCAACTGATGGCCTATACAAAGGTGTCTCTTTATCAAGGTGTCACACAAGAAACATCTCATGATGGGTAAAAGCAAAAAGCTCTCTCAAGATCTTTGCAACCTTATTCTTGCAAAACATATTGATGGCATTGGTTACAGAAGGATTTCTAAATTTCTGAATGTTCCAGTGAGCACTGTTGGGGCCATAATCCAGAAGTGGAAAGAACATAATTTCATCATAAACAGGCCACGACCAGGTGCTCCTCGCAAGATTTCTGACAGAGGAGTGAAAAGAATTATCAGAAGAGTTGTCCAAAAGCCAAGGACCACTTGTGAAGAGCTTCAGAAAGACCTGGAATTAGCAGGTACAATTGTTTAAAAAAAAAAAACAATAAGTAATGCACTCAACCACAATGGCCTGTATGCACACTCACCATGCAAGACTCCATTGCTGAAGAAAAGCTCATTTAAAGTTTGCTGAAAAACATTTAGACAGGGCTTTTAAATACTAGGATAATATAGTCTGGTCAAATGAGACCAAAATTGAATTCTTTGGATTCCACACACTGAGTTTGGAGGTCAAATGGCACTGCACATCACCCCAAAAACACCATACCAAGAGTGAAGTTTGGAGGTGGGAGCTTCATGGTGTGGGGCTGTTTTTCAGCATATGGTACTGGCAATACCGCCAGTGCACTAAATCTGAATTTAAAAGCCAAATCCACCCAAAACTGGTATATTTAGGTTATGTTGTTTGTGTCATTTTAAATCACATGGTTGCCTGGATCTCCGAGACTGAGATCCCACTCCAACAAATCCTAGCCCAGCCAGCTGCTGCAGCTATTATAGGACTCTTTGATGGTGTCATGCTTCAGATAACAGATTCTCTGTTATGTAGACTCAGCAGGTGAATTGATGAATTCAGTAACAAGAGACTGACACCTTTCAACATGTGGAAGGGGTAAGTGCCACTGGAAAACCTCACCGTTGGTCTCCCTGATAGATATAAACAAGCGGAGAGTGAATCACTATTGATTGTGGGGTTAGATTTTAAGAAGAACTGATTTTTGTTGCTAATCATTTGACAATGGCAGCATGACTTTTAAGTAAATCTGTCACAAACATGGTCAATCCACACTGATCATGATAAAAGAGATGATATTATTTTCAGTGATATATTTATATATATATATGCATCTGTAGTTATATGCTCCATAGCCAAAGCCTCCTTGATGGCTAATGATCCAAGCTATCTCATTAAAGGACCAATAAGTTTGGAAGGGAGCAGGGCATACTCCTCCTTTATAGGTAAAGCTGAGATTTGCATACAATTTCAGCTGTCTTTATCCATGGATCAACAACTGGTTTTCAGTGCATAAGTAGTAGTGACCTATGTGTTTTCATCAAATTCTCAGTTTGAATTTCCCAGGTTTGTGACAGGTTTACTTTAAAAAGTAAAAATGCACTACGGCAATATACAGTATTTGGCCATATTTTTTTGAATCTATGACATCTTATTCCATGACCATGGACACTAATACGGAAGTACACATTTCCCCCAGGTCACTTTCGAGAAGACTGTTCACAAGATTCTGTAGTGCATCTGTGTGAATTTTTACCCATGTAGCCTTAAGTGCACTTGTGGTGTCAAGTATTGATATGGTACGAAAACACCAGGCTCTCAATCGGTGTTCCAATTGCATCCAAAGTATTGAATTCTCAGTAAGGTTTATGCCAGAGCTCTTTGCAGGCCTCCACATCAAACTCCTCAAACTATGTGTTTAAGGACCTTGCTTTGACTCAGCCATACTGGAACAAAGAGGAGCCTTCCCCAAACAATTGCTACAAAGTTGGAAGTGCGCATTTGTCTAAAACAGCCATTCTTAACCATAGTTCTTTGGAACCTTTAGAGGTTGCTGGGGGTTCCTTTATTTCCCACCTGATGGTACCTTTTATACTGTAATTCCAGGACTGATGTCAGGCCAGAACCAGCAATGTGGGGCCATTAGTGCATCTGCTCTTGACTCTCAAATAAGTAACCATTTACACCAATGATCTTTTTAAATGTCTGTAAGGGGGCATTCTTCCCATTAATCACCAATGGAAGGGGGCCCTTCTCCCACTGGGGGTCAATATAAAGGGGGGCCTTCTGCCACTAACCAACAATTTAAGAGGGCACCTCTAGTGCTGATCACACCAACATATTAGGGTTTGTGGATATAATTTAACAGGAGTTCTTTAAGGCCTGAAAATGATTGCAAGGGTTCCTGCATGGTAAAAAGGTTGAGAAAGGCTGGTCTAATTTGACTTTTTATTCTGTACTGAACTTTATTCTGAACTGTACCCTTCACTGGAAACACCCTAATTCAATAATTTGGAGTACCCTTCATTGTTAACACCTGAATAATTTTTCCCATATAGAGTAAATTTGTTTCACATGGGATACACTTGCTTTCAGTAATATACTTCTTAGGAAGGTTAGTAATATAGCTGTTCTGTTGGTATGTAAATATGCCACTATCTCTGTAAATAACAATGCATAAAAATTGAATGCTGACTATAGTGTTTGTATAGGGTTGATAATACAGAACATATTCCGGAGTTAGCATTTTTGGAAGCATTGGGTAGAAAAATGCACTTTAAATCAGCTATATTATCTAGCAGTTAGTATAACAATGTGGAACTGCTGTAGTAATTCCAGACCATAGCTGTTTCATGGAGCACTTACCACTAAGTACTTTCTATGAGATAATGGATGTTTTCTATTCAAGCCTCCTGCTCCAGTGGTGTACCTAACAAATGTTATTTGTACTCAGCAATTTCATTTTTCCGTGAGTGCTTTATTTTAGATCCTACTTGTACTGTATCTGCTGCCCTATTGTGAAGCCTGAAGGGATAAACTTTATAATACTAGCAATGTTTTTATTCCCAGCCAACCAGTAATTCATGTATATATATTTAAGGTTTTTAGGAATGTGTCAATTGCTCATGCGAAAAATCATTACAGAATCAGGGACAGTTGAGGACACAAGTGGACCAGGGGCAATTATGATAGGAATAGGCTCACATTTATAAATAAAATGTTCCTGGGAGAAGCACAGATGGTATTTTAAAGAAAAAGGATACTAGGTTTTTGGTCAGTTTTATTTTATTAAAGATCACATGTTGCGGATACTTTAAAGAAAATCTGTAACTTTGTCCTTTTAGGGTCCATAGGTTCCCATATTAATATCCCCTTCCCGACTATACCTTCACTTTGTTTCTCCCCCTAAGGTACTTCTGGGTATGGGGGAGTATGCAACCTCCCCTTCCTCCCAGGTTGGAGTGCTTTGGCCTCAGCAGACAATCACCAGGCCCAAACACTATCACATAAAGAAGGGGAAAATGTCTTCTCCTAATATTGTGTAGGTTCCAACACAAAACTAACATTAGACTCAGACTCAGCTCTCTCACAAGCAAACAGGACATTCGGGGAATACATGGAAGGTAAGTACCTCTGGGTTTGGGGTAGAGTTTTAAGAGAACCTGGCGATTTGTTCATTTAGATTAACTTTACATTTTGCAAAATAAATTGAGCTTCTATGAGTCAGAGAATGGTGGTTTCCATCTGCAGTTTCATGCTAAAGTACCTTGTTTCTCTTTAGATAGATACTACTTAAAGGACTACTTTTACCAAAAACACCGCCTATGTAGGTAAGCCTGTAGATAAAAACAAACTGTGTAGCTTTGACTAAAGTTGAATGATGGCCTTGCTATAGTTGTAGGCCATTTATGTACCTACAGAAGCCTGGCCAAAAACCTTCCAAAGATGGCAACCCCTTGCCCTGCAGTGTTGCTGGGACCTTGCTAAGGTAATCCCAGCCAGTACTGCTCACCCCTGTGATCACAGGAGCGAGCTCCTTATCAAGTTTAAACTCCCTCACGCATGCTTTCCCTCCCCCAGTAGCTCTGAGCTGATCGATGATGCAACAGAGGAGATGGTAAAGTGCACATGTGCAGGGGTTGAGTTCTCACTCTTCTGAGGATGAGAAGAAACAGCTCAGAGTGCCTTAGTAACTTCCTAGCAACATGGCAGGATGAAGGGGATGCCATCCCTGGATCTTTTTCAGCCAGGCTTTGGGTGTTACATAAAAGGCCTATATCTATAGCAAGGACATTATCCAACTTTAGTCAAAGCTACACAGTTTGTTTTTATCAACAGGCACTCCTTACCTTGATAGGCAGTTTTTTTTATAAAGATGAGCTAACCCTTTAATTGTTTATAGCATTCCTTGCCTCTCTTTTAGACCCCCCACCCCTATCACTGATATGTAAGACTTGCTGCAAGACTGCAGAATTTAAAAAAAGTAAAGGAAAGAAAAAGAAAAATATACCTAACTTACACCCCAGAATCTGATCACCCTGTAGGCACTGGTGACATCATTGCAGTATCATGGGAAAGTTGATGATCTCAAATCTCCAATACAATCCCAATTTGCACTATGCAGGAGCATCTTCTCATAAGCTTCTCTGGGTTTTTGACTAATGCACTTTGTTATATTTATGGTCTCTATATTTATTTGCATGTGTGTATACAGCTCAGAACAGCTTGAAATGAAAGGCATGAGATCCTTGCTTGTTAAAGCTAAAAGAAAACACTATTTTTATTATTTTGTGCACCCCCATGCATCTAGAAAGTTTGTTGCATATCAATCTATGCATTTTGTAGCAGAGGAGATGTTAACCTTTTATGGGAATGTAAACATATATATTTTCCCCTAATTGTCATCTTTGCTGCTCTTTCTCTGCAGGTTCTGTCACTGGGAGCGGACGTCTTGCCGGAGTACAAACTTCAAACACCTCGTATCAATAAGTTTACTATATTGCACTATAGCCCCTTCAAAGCCGTATGGGACTGGCTCATTTTGTTGCTTGTTATTTATACCGCGATTTTCACTCCTTATTCAGCTGCCTTCCTACTTAATGACATAGAGGAGCAGAAGAGACGCACATGTGGATATTCCTGCAACCCTCTGAATGTCGTAGACTTAATTGTCGATATCATGTTTATTATCGATATCCTCATAAACTTCCGGACCACATACGTTAATCAGAACGAAGAAGTTGTCAGCGATCCTGCAAAAATAGCTATTCATTATTTTAAAGGCTGGTTCCTAATAGATATGGTTGCAGCGATACCTTTTGATTTGCTGATATTTGGATCTGGCTCTGATGAGGTGAGTTGAAGAAACATGTTATATACTATGGATATTTCATAGCAGCATACCACAGGTGTGCTTATTCACAGTGTTACACAGTGGGACATATATCAGGCAAATTATCCACAACATTAGATGCAAATTAAGCCAACCAAGCTTTTGGCAGTTTATTTTGTATTACCTAGAAAAAACAAAAGAAGAGGGTACACCGGCCTAGTGCATTATCATAAAACCATTTTTGTGCAACTAAAATCCAATTTACTCACAAAGGTACACAGCTGAATGCATAAAATCAATCCAGTCCCAGTGCTTGAACAGTGCCCATCCACAGGGGTGCTGCTTACGCTTTTCAAGGGCAGTGCCCTCTTCATCAGAGCATCAGCCGGTGCTCCTTCTCCTTTTGTTTTTTGTATTTATTGTTTATGGATATCCCTGATCTGAAGTGGGCAGCAAGGCCTGTGTGGTGTTAATTTCCCCTTTGGTTTCATTTGGACTCACAGCTCTAAGAGTCTTTTTTCCTGTAGCACTGACAACTGGTTCTGTTTTACAGTATTTTTTTCGTATATCTGGGACCCCTTCCCCTCCAATCCTTTGAAGCCAACTGAGACCGTTTTGCACATGTCTGCAACAGAAGTAGCACCAAAAATTAGACAGATTTTCATTAGGATGAAACAGACTTTCACTTCAAACAGATGCACAATTAAGAATTGTTTGGGGGCAAGTTTTTTTTGTGTTGCAGTCCAACCTTAATGTAGAAGGAGAAGATTTTATAAACAAGCTGAAATATTATAAGAAGTCTCTCTTGGTACTCCTGTTTAGCATTGACTTGCTGTGCCACAAAATTAATACATGTCCCCCATTCTATGGACAAAAATATGTGGACACCCGAGCACAATTTTTTGCTCTGGTGAAGGGTACTATTAAAGCCACAACATACTGTATAAAAACATTTAAAACTGCACTTCCAATCTTATTGAAACAATTTGGGGGAAAACCCTTTTCTGTTACAAAGCCAGCTCTGTAAATGCATGGTTTGACAAGTTTGGTATGGAGGAACTCTAGTGGCTTGCCCAGAGCTGGGCAGAGATTAATGGGATTAATTGGAATGCAGATTGCAAGCCAGATCTTCTCTTCCAATATGAATACCTGAACTCAAAAGTGCTCTTTTAGCTAAATGGAGACAAGTTCCCACAGACAAACTCCATAATCTTGTGCAAAGCCTTCGCAAAAGAACGGAGGCTGCTATAGCTGGAGAAAGAGAGGCAACTTCATATTGATGTGTATCTTTAGGAAAACTTTTTTAGTTTTGGCTAGAATGGGCAAGGGTTAGGCCTTATGTCAAAATGTTATTGCTGTCTGAGTCTTTATTGGGAAGATTAACCCCTTTTCTTGTACTGGTGACTATTGTCACCAAAACAGAAAGAGAGGTGAAATCCAAAATTTTACAGTTGTCCCAAAAACTAGAAGTGCAGTGAGATCTACTAATGGGGACACTTGTTCCAGAGAAAACTGTTTAACCTTGAGAGATTTCCGCAAACTTCCTGTTGAGTCTTTGGGACAGAAAATGAAGGTGAATACCGTGAGCAAAAACATCGCTAGTGAACCATAATCTTGAAGGTATACTGCCTTGTATTGCACAGAGCAGGGCTGTACATTGCAGGTCAGTTTTGCAGCTGAGGTCTGAATAACTATTTGCTGTTTGATGTGGAAGGGGGCTTTGGCACAAATGAATGTAAAAATACAGTTACCCTTTGATGACGGAGACCTTTGGCAAGAAAATATGAAGTAGAGTGCAAATTCAGATTCGCCAGATTGCCAGTATCCATCATTGTTCACAATGTTGACCGCTGAGACACTTGTATCTGTGAAATTCTGAGATATCCCTATTAACGCTAATGTTTCAACATTTTCTTTATAATTTTAATTTTATAATTATATAGACTTTAGGTTAAACCTTGATTATGGTAGGCAGGTGTATTGTTAGATGAACATACAATTGCATCTGGGTGCCATTTGAAAATTGTCATTCGACCATTTGACCAAATGTGGTAAAAATACGTTTCCATTTGTAAATATACTATTTTTCAGTCAGCGTAACACTTGGTTTGATGCCCTAATATAAATGTTTTAGCAAAGATTGCTACTTTATTTAGGTGATACTTATATAAGTGATTGTTATCAGTATATTATTTTTATGTCACATTCCTTAAGGTTTTTCTGATTTATTTTTTTTTTTTTTACATGCAGACCAAGTTACCCAACAAACAGTGGCTGGAACACTTATGCAGTTGCAGCTACAGTGTTGTGCTTTGGGTTTTTTTTAAGCATTTATTTAGCCACCTCAATACCAGCATTTACATTATTCTCCTTTCCAGGCTTTTTTTCCAGTTTTCAGTGCTGTGATAGTTTGATTAACAATTACTCAATCAGGCAATAGAGTTCACAAAATAATTATATATGACTTTTTTTAGACAAGCTTTCTTTTGGTATTTAACCATTTGCCGCCCGCCCTATGGCCAAATGGCGGCCGGCAAATGTCATCAGCATTCCGGGTGGATGCCATATGGCGTCCTCCCGCACATGCGCAGATTGCGCTCCTGCAGCGGTGCAATCTGTCACCGGCCGTGTACCTCGGACACGGCCGATGACGGATCTGAGTATTGGCCCCGTTGACTGTACCATGTGACCTGCTGTGACCAATCACAGCAGGTCACATGACAGTTGTATACAATGGATGGCTTCATTCATGCTATCCATTGTATACTAGTGTCTAGCTGTGAATGGTCACAGCTAATCACATGCACATGTCATGTGATTAGCTGTGGCCAAAAAAAAAGCCTGAATGAATCAATGTCATTCAGGTAAATGCTTGCTTATAGCAAAGTAATTCTTTGCTATAAGCAAATTGTGTAAAAAAAAAAAATAAAATACTGATCACTTCCCCAAAGTAGTACAATGTTACTATGGTAACATTGTACTACTTTGGTCATAGTGAAATATGAAAAAAAAATCTTATAAAAAAGAAAAAAAATTTAATAAAAAATAATAAAAAAATAAACAAAATTTATTTTTTCCATACTGTCACCAGTCAGTGTCCCTGATCAGCGCCATGCCAGTTATATGATGACACTGTACTGCATTGGTGACAATATGTAAAAAAAAAATAGTAATAGTAATAGTAAAAGTAAAAGTAATAGTTTAATTTTTTCATTTTCCGAAAAATTATGACAAAAAAATACAACTTCAAAAAACTCGCCATGCCTCTTATTAAGTACGTCGGACTGTCTACTTTGCAAAAAGGGGTCATTTGGGGGATATCTGTACTGTTCTGACATTCTTGGACCTCAAAAAATAAAAACCCCAGCGGTGATTAAATACCACCAAAAGAAAGCTCTAGTTGTGTGAAGAAAATGATAAAATTTTAGTTTGGGTACAAAGTTGTATGACCGCGCAATTGTCATTCAAAGTGTGAGAGCGCTGAAACCTGAAAACTGGCCTGGGCAGGAAGGTGTAAAATTGCCCTGTATTGAATTGGTTAATAACCCCTGAGTTATTTATTTATTTACTATATAAATAAAAAAGACCAAGCCTTTTGAAAGCAAAACTGTTTCCCTTACATTATATTATAAAATACTGTATATTAAATGTAGAATCTTTCTTTATAAGTTTAAACCAAAATGTATTCTGCTAAATGTTTTTGTAGAAGAAAATAAAATAAGTGTATATTTTTTTAGTCTTTGTTAAAATTAGAGTCTAAAGTCTATGGAATATATTTTTTAAACTAATGATGAATAATTTGAAGATATCATTTTTTGCCCCAATTTTTTCACAATTTAGTTAAGTTGTAATTTTAACAATTTATTTCTAACATACTGCATGGACATGCTTAGAATTACACCCCAAAAATCATTCTACCACTACTCTAGAGCAGCATTTCTCAACTGGGCTGCCAAGGCACCCCGGGGTGCCACCAGAGGTCTTCAGGGGTGCCGTGGTGTCCTGGCAGAGCAAGACTGTCAGTTGAGCTTGAGCTCCTTATGCCCAGCTGCACTGTACATTTGCACTGGGAGCCATCAGACTGCTGAGCAAAGCAAAAGCAAATGGAAGGGGAGTGTCCTCTGTGCTTTCTGTCTCCCCCTAGAGTGCAGTACCTGGCTGTGTGAGCAAAGGTAAGGTACTGTAACTTTTCATAGGGCTGTATACATGTGTTTTTATGTGTGTGTGTGTACATGTTTCTGTGTGTATGTGTCTGTATGTATGTACATGTGTCTGTTTTTGATCCTCAAGAAATGAGATTGTCCATCAGTATATCAGGATTTATTGATTTTCAGATATATACCATATACTTTTTTTGCTTATAGTGCAAAAATTTAAAAAACAGTAGTGAATAAATACTACCAAGAGACATCTTTATTTGTGTGAAAAAAATGCTAAAAATTTCATATGGGTACAGTGTTGCTTGACTGCGCGATTGTCATTCAAAGTGAGACAACGCTGAAAGCTGAAAATTGCCTTGGTAGGAAGGGGGTAAAAGTGTTCGGTATTGAAGTGGTTAAAAAGAATAAAGTATTGAATGAGTTTAAAATTTTCAGTTTCCACCTGAATACCTGGTTTGGCTGTATATGAGGAGTGACAGGCACTATTGAATTAGAGGGTAGCCACAAAGTCTGTTGCTTTTCCTTTCACTGTAGTCACAGGCTGGGTGAGGGTCAAAAACTCTAAGGGCCAGTTCACACTACATGCAGCCCAGTGCCATCCTATAATAGACATCAAAGGTTCATTCTTTAAGGACACCCAGGATCCATCCTATAATAGACATCAAAGGTTCATCCTATAATGGACACCGAAGGTTCATCCTATAATGGACACCGAAGGTTCATCCTATAATGGACACCGAAGGTTCATCCTATAATGGACACCGAAGGTTCATCCTATAATGGACACCGAAGGTTCATCCTATAATGGACACCGAAGGTTCATCCTATAATGGACACTGAGGGTTCATTCTGTAATGGACACCAAAGGTCCATCTATCTGTACAGAGTCAGAGAAATGTTTTATTTAAAAACATCTTGCTCTGAATACAGCAATTTTTGGAAATAAATTAGTGTATATAGTATTATTTTTTCATATTAGAAATTATTATTTTCCAACTAAAGGATCAATAAGATATTTTAAAAGGAAACTTTTTTTTTTTACTCACTCTACATATTACAGTCTGTCTGTCCAATCTTTGTGGATTGAACAGTAGATTTACTAAAAATGTAATATGAGGACCTACCTTTCCAAACAATCTGTATCCAATCAGGTAGGCCGTTGCACTAAATAGTAGTTCGCACCGCTAAAGAGATAAAACAATAAGCTTGTAACGTTTGTGGTGAATTTTTAAAGGATGAGTTCTAAAAATGGTTGTTACATTACACCCCTCATGGTGGAATGCAATCAGCCACTTATTGGCTGTTCCAATCTCCGTAAGGATTCACCCAATTTAATTCACCAGTAACCAGTCACATGGTTGAATTATCTCACTGACGTCACCAATTTCTGGTGAAACGATAGGCTGTTGTGGCTTGGTGGAATTTTAGTAAAACAAATCTACTAGTAATAGCAGCTCAGCAGCTTTTCTGATTGACGTCCATTAGGAAGACATTCCTCCAGAACAGTTGATGTAATTAGCATTCACATAGAAGGAATAGTTTTCATGAACCTCAATCTCCGAGCGACTGAAAGTCTTTCAACAAGGAAATTAATGTCTGCTTAACAGTGGAAATTAAATCATAATGTGTACAGACCTATTTCCTGTAAAATATGTGAAGAAACCCAAGGCTATACTGTCAATACGCTGGTCTCTTGAGTTATTATGTAAATGGTGATTTAGTATTAGATGTTGATGTTTAAATATGGATGAGGAGGTCTCAGGCGATATATCCTATCTCATTTTTTTATTCAAAGTATAATTAAAGGACATTATATGATCTTCCCCTTTTACATTTAGTTTTAAAGGGAAATTATATGTAATACATAAGGAATACATAGATAATACCTAAAATGTATGTGTAATGAAACTTTGTGGCCCTCACCAATTAGGTTATCAAAAAAAAAATTCCTGAGAAAGTTACTTGAATCTCCTATATAGAACAAGTCCAGGTCAATGTGATTAACTACTACTAGCTACTCTGCTAAGGTGTTACATGTAATATGTGCCGCAAACGTGCGCATCAGAGATGGACGCGGTTCAACCATTTTGGCTTCAACCTACATCTTGGCGAAGGGATTAACCATCCTGACATATATTTTTACCTCATTCTCCTTCCCCCTCCCTTCCTGAGAGGCCCAGGGACATGTGGCCAGTATGTGTGTGAGTTAGGAATGTCACAGGAGAGTCATAGGAGCTGTAAAAGCCCCCAAGAGTGTTGGAGTCTCTCTGTCCACAGAACCTGCCGATTGTAACACCTCCTAAGAGATAAGGCAAGCTTTCTCAGGAGTTGAAAGAGATTCCGACCTCATAAACCTAGCTCAGCTTAGGTGATAGAATCAGATAACCTCTGTTAAAACCATGTTTTCCCCTATGTCTCATATCTTGGAATATGAGAGACTTACATAAAAACCAGACCTATCGTCAGATGGCCAATGAGCAGGTGAACAGTTTGATGGGTCACTCGCCTTGTCTCAGACACTCAGGGAAGCAGAAACATAATAGTAAAATGGTGAAGCGCTAACAATATAGTAAAAAACACCGCAAATATACAATGAGCATACACATGACAAGTAAAATAGACCGTACGTCATTTCCGGTGACCCACTCCTGGTTGGACGCATGTCTTGTTTCCATCTTCTGATCCATGCAGTACACCCATATTAAGTGGTGGTAATGTGTTTTTACTGTTTCCTAAATGTGAGTGGGCATTTTTTATTCGCTTATTGATGTTAATAAAAGGTTTTACACTATGGAGGATGTTCTGTTTTTATATCTTTGACGCTATGTGGGGAGTGTGACCTGAGATTGCTATTGTCAGTGGATTCCATACTACTTCCTGGCCTGGACGCGGCTTTGGATTGATATTCATAAGGCGAGTTGGCCCTTGTGGTCACCGCTTTGAGGTGAGGGGCCATTTCTGCTATTTAGGATTTTTTTTGCACCTTGTTTGAAGATCACCTACCACGAGCACACAGCTGTTGATCTACAGTTACTCTGCATGTTGGATACCTATACTGTTTTCCAGCACTAGTGTGATTTTTAGACAGTTTTCTCTGGACTTTTATTCATGGTTACATGTATATTTTACATTAATAGGAGTGATTATATATTTTTTTCATCTATATATTGCTCACTTTTGCCGTGTTTTCACCCCCAGAGGGGTCACATGATCTATATTATCAGTCCCCCAGTGGACTAGGGGTGGCTGATTTACTGTTTTTTCCCAATTGGGAAAGGGTTCACTTGTCAGAGTACAGGTTTCACCTGTTCACCATTAGCAGCACTTTATGAGATCCGTTTGGATCAACACTTTGCATTGTCACTTTATTGATTCCATTTTACTTGTCATGTGTATGCTCATTGTATATTTGCTGTGTTTTTTACTATATTGTTAGCGCTTCACCATTTTACTATTATATTGCACCTATTGGAACCAGGTTAGGTGATAGCAGCTATCTGTCAGTTTTAATTGTCCCCATTTAAGGTATTATTTTTTGTTTATGAACCAGAAACAAAGATCTCATGAACCATACAGTATATAATTTCATAATTCATATCTAATTAATCCTCAGACTTGTCTGCATAATAATCTACCCGCGGGTGGAATGTCACTTGTGCAGATGAAAAGTTATAGGCAAATATGAGTTATGGGAGCTTTCTGCTCTAGTTGAGGCATCCACCCATATTTCCATGCCCTAAGTGGAGATTGGCCCTTGACTGGAGAGCCACCCCCCTTGCTGGGGACTTTAAAACAGGCTGTCAGGCCTAAGAGAGAAACAGTTGAAGAAATCTCCCATTTTTCCATCGTAACATAGGGAGATCAAAGCACCCTCCTGCTCAGAAACTTGGATCTGCTAACCCAGGACTTTGGCAAGTACTTTAACCCTTTCTCCTCATTCTTCTTTAACATCATAAAATGAACCTGTACTCCATTTTATGCTATTAAAAGTAAAACTCATCCCTACTGCTTGTAGGCAGGTAGAGATTAGAGTAAGTCCCCTTGTTGCTCCTAAGTGGAGGATTCTTGAAACCCATGTATTAGTAGAAGGGAGTAGGGGGACCAGGGTAGAAGGGTGGTGGAGAGCAAGACAAGAGAACTAGGCAGTTGTGCTCCTGCTCTTCCCCTTTGGGAAATCCCCTCTCTTGGATTTTCCTAATGAACTTCTGGGAGGAGGTAAAACCCAACTGTAGCAGAACTGAGCACAAAGAGGAAAAAAGCTGAGAGAACTTGGTCCCTTCCTTAGTTCTCCCCTATGGGGAGGAGGGGGTCTGTGGAGGACATATGCAGGAAGAGAATGCAAAAAAGCTTGAAATATGAGCACCTCTTAGCCTGGAGTAGTTTCAGACTACCTCTACCATTGTCTGGAGAATTTGAAAGATGGGCTAGAACCTGTACTGTTATGCTGCTATTCAATTTATTCAGTAAAGGAAGTTGTTCCCAAGACTTGGCCTCCCTGTGAATGTCTGGACGAGAGGAGTCCCCAATAGCCAATAGCGAAAGGAAAGGGAAATGTGAGAGCAAAAACTATAATAACTAATTCCCTGGAAGGAATTAGGGGCCACCCCTGAGAGTGAGGGGGTTGAACAGGGGCAACCAGAAGGATGGAAGGGTCCAGTCCCTTGCCACCTTCCTCACACAAGGAAGTGTAGAATGGGCGAAGAGTCACGTAAACCCTGGAAACTGTGTGGCATGTGGGGGTGGCCTGGCTGCTCGCTATGGCTATGCACAAGGCAGCCCGGGCCCTGCTTATATGCTATTCACATTATTAATAAGAAAATCTTTTTTGTGCGCTTCTTCGATTTAACATCTAAAGTCTGTCAGCCCATCAGTCTCCCTGCCCATCACCTGCCCTAACTGCCCACTTGAAGTATATCGAAAGTCAAAACTTTTTTTTTTTTAAAGTTGGAGTGCCTGTTGGAGGAATTGGGTAAGCAAAGCTGTCAAGTTCTGATTGCTGTTTGTATACCCACTTAAATATTTTAATATATTTAATATTTTTTTAAGTTATGATATGTGAATCGGGGGCATATAACAAATATAAGGTATGTTTTATCCCAATTTGGCTGCAGAAGTGGAGATACACTTTAAAGCAGGATTAAATCCAAAACTAAAAATGAAGTGTATTTCAGCTTACCGTCATTAGCTGTTGTGGCTGCATTCGTTTTCTTTTTTAGTACCTCCTGTATTAGATTGCCCCCACTCTGGATGAAAGAGCACAGGATACACCTTAGGACAGTAGCATTGTCAGTCTGGGGAGAGGGGAATGTTAGATTTACTAGTAGATTTAGATACACTAACAAAGTCAAACTCCCGTTCACATTTTTTAATCAGTTACAGCAACATTTTTTTTCCTTTTGGGATAAAGGTTTTACATAAATAAAAGCTGATCATTGTAATATATATAATATTCGTACAAAAAAAAAACAAGACCACGCATGCTCGGTAAGGAAAGAATACATTACAATATAATACGTTACATAACTTCCAGAGTTGTATTCTGTTATACAAGAATTTTCATAACTTTGGTAACCTCTTCATGCAAAAAAAGGACAATCATTCGTCCTATATTCTCTTCGTATGTATGAAGCTTCAAGGATAAGTTCATTCTGTGCATTCATTATTTTTTGTGTCAGGAGCCTGTAAAGCATTGCACCAGCGATCCTGCACACTGTCACTGTATCTGCTTGCTTGTACATCCCACACAGGCGAGCCGATACTTGCTGACAGAAAGACTCAATGAACTACCACAGCACTCACAGCGCCATGGTAGTTCTTTGAGGACTACAAGAAAAAGAGAGGAAGGCGCCTCCAAGTGCAGTATTGACAATTTATTAAGTAATCAATGGAAAATTTGCACTTACAAGATAAATGGTTAAAAAAGACTCATCGTGTGGTGATTAGATCCAGGTGGGACATCCAGGAACTCAAAGGAAATCAGAAACCATCCCATTAAGTTTGATCTCCTTAACTGGGCTTTTATACAGTAATTTAACCCACTTTTGAAAAATCAGACCAAACCCAAATGTATAAAGTACTATCTTCATATAATGCCAATCTACGAAATCAAAGGCTTTTTCTTTTTTTGTTCCACAAAGTTTATTGAGAAAAATTCAAAACATATAAATGGTATAAATTGTACAATGTAATACAATGTGCCAAAGAAAAACGCGGTAAAACACAAATCGCACATGCCAAACAATAAGAAATATGCAGGCGAACAAAATAATAAAGCCATCTTGTGTCACCTGTAACAATAATGAAGTTGAACTTGGAAAAAAAAACACGAGAACACAGCAAAAAAAAAAAAAAAAGAAGGCAAACACCAATCATAATCACCACATAGCGTACAAAATATCACCAAACGAGCAGGATCATTTATTTGCACCCCCATATATCTTTTATCGTAGAGTAGCAGAGTAGGGGGGAAGGGGATAAAGCTAAAGGTGCTGGGCTTCTGGTGCAAGGAAGAAGTTGCGAAAATATAGAAAGCTATCCATGAGGAGCAGCAAAGGTACCACTCAAAGGTAGCCAACGCATATGAAAATAACTCCGTGGAATGGGAGAGGCACATGTGCAAGTGTAATCCGGGTGTGAGATTAGGTTGCCTATGGACAGAGGAATAAACGTATATGTAGAGGAAAAAAAAAGGAAAAAATGAAGTGGAGAAGATGTGAAAAACAGCAAAGACAGTAATGGCAGGTACAGGGCACAATGAGGAAGGAGTCGGGAGAAAAGAAAAAATAAAAAATGGTGAGAAGCTGAAAAGCCAAAGAAGGAAGAAAAAAAGTGTAGAAGAAAAAAAAAAAAAGGGGGGGTAAGGGTCAAAGGGGAAGGAGACTAAGGGGGGGGGGCGGTATGGATAGACATGTCATATAGGTGGAAGCTCCAAGGACAGAGCTGGTGTGCTCATCCCCTAGGGGATAGAGACATAAAGCAGACAATCGGGCACCAGGGAAAAGGAGTGTCTCACTACCTGATCAGTGAAAGGGATATAATAGAAAAGTGTTATCGACAGCTTAGCAAGGGTCGAGGAGTCAATACAATACAGAGTGTAATACAAAGCCACAGGTCTGGCTCAGAGTCAGGTAGAAAGACCCATGATGGAGTGGTATTCGTGGGTCGTTCGGAAGTGAATCCAACACGACCAAGTATGGGAGAATTTAGTCGGGTTATCTTGGGAGGAAGCAATCAGCTCCTCCATCTCTGCAATTCTTCCTAGACGAGTGAACCAATCTTTTATTGAGGGGGGTTGAGTAGATCTCCAAAGCACAGGAAGACAGAGTCTAGCAGCATTAATCATATGCATAACTAACGATTGGAAGTATAGACGTTTGGGGAGCGGTATATGGTGGAGGAGAAATTGGGCCGGGGAGAAATCGAGAGGTAAAGTGGACACTGACGAGGTTATACGGTGGACTTCCTGCCAGAAGGGCAGGACGATAGGACAGCAAAGGCTTTTTCTAAATAAGAAAATGCCAGAATGCCCAACTAGAGATATTCTGGCTCAATTGTACAGTTGGAGAAGTTTATGCTGAGGCATAAACCCTGTTTGGTACAGGGATGTAACATATTGAAGAACAGTCATAAGCCTACCAGTCAACATTTTCGTAAGGATTTTAAAATCCATATTGTATTGGGAAATGGGCCTGTATGATACGCATTGAAGGGGATCCTTGTCAGGTTTGGCTATCAGTACCACATGGGATTTGTAAAAGGAAGGAGGACAATCATGATAAAAATGCAAATGTTTTGGTGATAAGAGCTCTACATTGTATTTATACCACTCCACCGGTAGCCCATCAGGACCAGGGGCCTTTTGATTAGGGAAAGAGCCAATTGCGGCATCCACCTCCTTCTCCTTAAAGGGGGCATCTAGCAAAGCATAGGTCTCAGTAGGTAAAGTAGGCAAGTGCAAGGGCGCAAGAACTGTCATGAAGTTGTCCCTAGAAAAAAGTGTAATAGGTGAGTATAGGTCTGAGTAATATGAGACAAAGGCCTGAAGAACTCTAGATGTAGTTATGTCACCAGAGAGGGAGGCAACGCAAGGAATGAATGTTAGGGGTTTCAAATCTGCCATGAGGAGTGCTAGAAGTTTCCTATTTTTGTCTCCCTGTACGAAAATTAGTGCCCCTCATCATAAGGAGCAATGGGTAAGCCAGGGTTTCTGGGGAGGGGGAGACAGCATGATCCCTGGCACACTCTTGTTCGCGGTCTCTTGCCACTTTAATAGAAGAGATATATATCCCCCTAGTAACTGCCTTGAAAGCATTCCATACCATCTGTGCCATAGAGGACTCCTCCTTAACATGCCCCATCATTGGTGTCACTAAGAGGATTTTGCCCATTGTTGGTGTCACTGGGAGGAATAGAGCAGACTCATTGGTATCAGTGGGAGGAATAGTACCCCACAGGGGCGGACTGACCATTTGGAAACTCGGGCACTGCCCGAGGGCCCGGGGTCAGTAAAGGGCCCCATGAGATGCCCCTGGCTGGTACCTTTTTCATAGGCTTTTTTGAGTTTGGGCAAGGACACGGGCCCCATGATCCCCTATTGCCCGGGGGCCCCATGAGTTGTCAGTCTGCCCGTGGTACCCCATCATTGCTGTCGGTGGAAGAAATAGTGCCCCAAGAGCCAGATAAATGCAAGCAAAGGACTGCATCTGGCCCACGGGCTACAGTTTGGAAACAATGCTTTAAAGTATACAGAACTGAATCATCCCATAGATCCATGGATATTCGGAAAGCACAACAAATGTAACTTAGGAGGTCATGTCATTGAAATTCATCAGTGCCGTTGCGTATTGCTTTGGTTTTCTGTATGTAAATCATGAGCATTAGTTGGTTAGAATAAATGAGCTCCTTTCTTTTGAAATAAAAATACAATCCTTTTCTCTGTTTAATGTTCTTCCAATTTACCCTCATTCCATGACTTCCTCCCTATAATGGATTTCAGAAAGGTTATGCTTCTGTAATTGCTTGCTCAGGAGGACACAGATTGTAAACTGCACCCTTTTCATGTGTTACCTGATAATCAGGCTCTGAATACGTGGCTCCCTGTAACTCCTCCACACAGCTATACTGTGCCGTCTTCAGCTTGATGTGAATTAGGACATGTGAAAACAGCAGGAGCACTAGTTTTAGCTGAATAGCAATATACGTACTAAATATGCAGACTACAGCATTTAGCTTGTCATTAAAAAATAGAAAACCTTTATTTGTACCCTGAGAAGTCGTAATTAAAAAAAGCATTCTTTCCTGCGGAAGGATTTTAGAAGACTTTCCCTCTAATTATTGAAGCTGTAGGAATAGGGCTTTCTCACCTCCTGTCAGATCTTATTACCAGAGTTCTTAGTGAGCTATGGAGACAGTA
This sequence comes from Staurois parvus, assembly GCF_062004578.1. Lineage (NCBI taxonomy): Eukaryota > Metazoa > Chordata > Amphibia > Anura > Ranidae > Staurois > Staurois parvus. The sequence continues at coordinate 10,388,846 of NW_028317827.1, read as the reverse complement.
AGGGTACAGATAAATTGCCTGGGCTGCCAATATGGCAGCTCTAGCTCATGCCAGAGAGGCTGCTAAATGGGACCCCCAGTTATGCTTGTTTTGTTGGGGATCCTTAGCATTTTTAAAGTGTTTTCATATGAATTATTGTATTATATATTTTTAATTTTGTAGCCACTTCACCTCCTGAGCAATTTTTAATTTTTTTTACAATGTTAAAATCTGCATTTTTGGATAGAAAATGACTCAAAACACATAAAACATGATATTTTTTTTGAATGAGAGGCCGCTTAGAATAAAACATTGGCCGTTATTTTTTTTTATGTCACTCAATACTTGTGTAACTGTTTAAAGTGTTACTAAACCAACAACAGTAAAATCAGCCTGTATATGCAGCAAAGCATGCTTGTTATACTCACAGTAGAACCTACAGGGTTAATTATTATTATTATACAGGATTTATATAGCGCCAACAGTTTGCGCAGCGCTTTACAATATAAGGAAGACAGTACAATTACAATACATTTCAGTACAGAAGAAATAGGAGGGCCCTGCTCGTGGAGCTTAAAATCTAAAGGAATCCTCTACATTGTGTAAAAGGCTATTTGATCCTCTCTTCTCTGCCCCTCTTCTTGTTGAAATGACCACCTGATACAGACTGAATCCGTAGTCACATGCACATGCTCAGTTTGGTGCGTATTGCTAGAGAGGGTTTTTTTTTTTCTCTGGAGAGTGCATGTGATCAGCACAGGACCAGTCAGCACTGTCCAGACAGAGGGTCAGGGATTTCACATCCTCCTAGAGCAGAAAGAAAACTCCTCCTACAAGCTTTAACCAGTGCTCTGCTGAAGTCACAAGGCTGCTCTAACTGCTGATGAGAAAAGGTATTTAGCAGTTTATATTTACTAAAAGTATTGCATTTCCATGTTTTCTGTACTGTGGGAGACCAGATATAGTGAATGCAGGGTCCTGGGTTTAGTATCACTTTACCTAATCTATATTTATATAACACAAGATATAAGGAGAGCGCAGATAATATGGTAGCTGCTAGCACAAAAGGCAGGTAAATAGTTAAAAGTAATCCACATGGATACAGCAAAAGGTTAAATGCATAAAAGCATACCAAGATGGCCGCTGCTCCGAACTCCGGGTTCGATGGCGTGACGTCAGCACGTAAGGTTCACCCAACTTGTTTTGTGCACATGCACGTCTTCAGAGACACGCAGCACACAGTTAATCCTTTGATCGCCCAAGATGTGTCATTAGTACAGTGTAAACAAAAGTATAACGTGGTTTTTTTTTGGGTTTTTTTTAACAATTGCTATAACTGCAAATAAGGAACCTAAAATTGTTTCTCTCACTCCAGCGTGCACGGCAATACCCAATATTGGGTCATTGTTTACATACACATGCATGGCATACGTGCACGTTTGCATTTGTATGTTTATACAGAGCATGATAAGGGTGCTTTTACAGTACTTTTCTTTATTATTATTATATTTCACATTTTTTACAGCTCTGAACACAGAAGTGCTCTTAGCTGAGCACTTCTAGGTTAATACTCTACAAAGGTCATTGGAGAATGGGTATTGTTTGCTCCCACCCACCGTCTGACACTGTTGTAGTCCCAGGCTCCCAGGTGGAGTATGAGAGCCTGGGAACCACAGAAGAGGCATCTGGCAGTAAAAGTGATTGGGTGGCTTTTGAGCCACCCGATCACTTTTACCTAAAAGCTGTGAACCTACTGAGAAACAGAAACAAATTCACAGCTGTAAGCTTGTTTTGACCTTTTCAGTGTCTGGCCATAAAAGAGACCTTAGCTGGTTAATAGAAAAATGTTTAATCAATATAAATATAAATTATGTATACGTATAGTTTATAATATTGTTTTGTAATCAAAGCAGCTTTGCTATCTCCAACAGTTTGGATTTTTTTTGGTATAGGCAATGGGAGTCCACATAGCAGGTCATGTCACAAACTGTACACAACCTGCTTTTTGCAGTTCCAGCATTAAAAATAATTAAACAATTCATGTTTCAAGCATTAAATGACTTAGGCAGCTTGTCTACAGTAATTAAATAAGCCCTGGCTCTGCTATAACTACACATCAAGTCAATTTCTAGCAGGAAATTTGGCTTTGTTTCCAGATCCACAAAAAAAGTAGCCCTTACTTATTAAAAAGCTGTATACAGCAACACACACACACACATGCTCTTTAGAGCCAGGTGCTCAGGCTTCCCCAATGCTTAAGAGAGTTGAGGTCCCCTGTATTTAGAACCAGCATGCTCATGGCAAAATTGGTCTTGGATAGGCTAAGTACTCTGGAGCAAACTGCACTCTTTCCTTACCAAACTAGTTTTCCCAGTGCTCCTCTTACAGTTTGTACATGGGGACATCCTTATTTGATTATTATACCTTCTGTACATGCTGAATTAAAAATACAAACAGTAACTGATAATATATCTCAGAACGGGAACTACATAAAACCATTTTTTTGTGGATAGAGTGGAGAAGATACTTACAGTATATCCTTTGCCTTTCTGTACAAGTACTCACAAAGGAAGAAAGAAGAATCTTTGCAGGCTAACATCAATAGCATAACATGGATTGCAGCTTTCCTTACTCTGTTGAAGAAAATGTTTGCTATATAAAAGAATTTCTAAAGCACTTCCACTATTTCCAGGTTAAAAATAATGAAGTCCTCAATTGTAAATTAAACTCCTACATTTTTTGGGGGGAGGGGTGTCAAAACTCACAGCCCACAGTCCTTAAAGTGGTTCTAAAGAGTTGAGGTTTTTTTGCCTTTATGCATTGAGCTAAAAAACCTGGGTGCAGTTCCCCCCCCCCCCAGTCAACCCTTATATTTGCCTGATCCCCATCTCAATCCAGCAATGTGCATGAGAGCAGAGGCTCCGTAGGGTCTCATTTTCCTCATCTCACACAACGGCTGTAGCCATTGGCTCCTGCTGTTGTCAATCACAGCCAGTAAACCAATGAGGAGAAAGGGGGGGGCAGGGCAAAGCTGCGCTCTGTATGTCCCCATGGCAAGAGGCTTGCTATTAGGGGGAGGAGCCAGGACCTCCAGCGGGGCACCCAAAAAGAAGAGGATCAGGACTGCTCTGTGAAAAACCTTTGCACAAAGCAGGTATGTATAACATGTTTGTTATTTTAAAGTGGAAGTAAATCCAATTTTTTATCTTTTACCTACAGGTAAGCCTTTAATAAGGTTACTTGTAGGTACTATAAATATCTCATAAACATGCACCATTAGTGACGGCATTCCGTCCTTTGAGAGAGCCATGCCCGGGCCAAAACTCCCACGCTCATGCACTGCAGTGATGACATTGCAGCTTGGCCAATCAGGTGGCCACAGCTCACAAACCTGGAAGGCAAACCAGATGAAGATAGAAGCCTTGGGAGCCATGACAGCGCTCCGCTGGAGGGCTTTGTTTTCAGGTCTTTTAGAATGCTCTTAACTTGCAGGGAGAAGATATTTTAGATTTTTTTTTTTTTTGCGGTTTACTACCGCTTTGATAAAATCTTTCCTTTAGAATCACATTAATCAAAGCTGACTAAAAGCATTACCCTTGCAGTGGGTCTCCATCCCTACTGCAACCTTATTCCTTATTTCCCCAGCAGCTGAAGCTCTCCTCTACTACCTAAGGTTCCTTGGTGATGGCATGCCCTTTGCATTAAAACTAACTTTCCTTTTCAATCTGCAGTGTTGTAAGTTTCTTTAAAATCCAATGCAATATAACATCCTGTAGGCATTTTGTACACAGATAGCGTGCAGAACTTCCGCAGTGATGTCATTTCCTGCTTGTGTGATAGGCTCACTGATGTTCCCAGAAGTCTGCACTAAGGTACAAGTTAGATTTTAGGCATCCTCTGGAACAAAAAATTTATTTTTGGTGAGACCCTCCCCAAGAATGAATTACTTCTAAACAGATGCAGACCCTATAACTTTCCTCCTTAGAACACCGCAAATGCATCAGCTGATTATTAAGTAAAAGGTAACTCCCATTCAGTTTCACTCTGCATAGAACAAACAGCTATTTCTTCAGAACAGAAACAGGTAGAAAATTGCAACAAAGTTTGTAAAATCCTGGCAATAAACAGAGTGGATTTTTTTTTTCCGCAACAAAAGTGGTGTTATTCTTTAAGTAAGCACAGAAATTGTTACACATTATTGTATTATACATGGGAACATGTTACTAGCAGACAGCAAATGATGTGTGAGGGTCTGTGTGGAAGATTGCCAACCTTGGCTATGCCCTACTATATGTTGGCTATGGAGAAATCTGGTTTGATGATTGCTTTAAGGCCCAACTCCAGGATGGGAAAAAAAAATTCTGCAGTGGGGCGTCCCCTCACACTATTAGCCCTGTCTTGTATGTGAAGGAGGCAGACATTTGATCATGATTGGGAGCACCTTAGAAAGGAACACAAATGTAAGAAGAAGCCTGCTGGAGTATGGTGTAAGGTAAGTACTTATTATTCTTTCTACCCCAGTCCAAAACAGATTGCACAAAACACAAAAACACTTCAAGTTCATAGAGTGTTTCCTGTGAATCTACTTGTGCAGTGGATCTTCAAAAGCAATGGAATAACATCCTTCAGGTATGCTTCATCAATGCAGCCCACCTCAGATCGGGGAATCTAGTAGGCAACTGTAAAAGAACACACAGAAGGCCGCACACGCCTGGTGCATTACCGAAGGTTTATTGCATAACACAAATCATACAGCTACACTGGGTTGAGATTTAGTGTCATAAAATGCCTGTATACATTTATTTTGTTAGTATCCATTTCGCTGTATGTTTTGTTTTATACAGTGATCCTTTGGTCATGCATTAGATCCTGAAAACCCATCTCTTCAGAGAAGCCTACCCCTCCCTCACCTAACTGCTGATCTCCTCCGCTCTCCCCACCACTCCATCCCCCACAGCTATTTCCTCCTGTACCACTAATCCCTCCCTCCTAGATTGTAAGCTCAAAGGAGCAGGGCCCTCGAACCCCTCGTGTATTTTATTGTATTGTTACTGTACTGTCTCATGTATTGTCTCCCATTGTAATGTACAGCACTGAGCAAACTGTTGCCGCTATATAAATACTGTGTAATAATATTAATAATAATAATAAAAAATGTGTGCCCTCCTTGTGCTCTTTTCCAGTCCAATACGAGCATGGGGATCACCCTAGACTGGAAGGGTAATTTTTTGTGCTTGCAGTTGGGCTTTAACGTGGTGGACCTTGATCTTTTTTCTACTTCACTATGTTTACAGTTTATTAATATTTTCTCTTTTATTTTTATTCACAGACCACCACTCTCATTGGACTCTTGAAGACTGCACGGCTACTTCGCTTGGTCAGAGTAGCCAGGAAGCTGGACAGATACTCTGAATACGGTGCTGCTGTCCTTATGCTGCTAATGTGTATATTTGCATTAATTGCTCACTGGCTTGCTTGCATCTGGTATGCAATCGGCAATGTGGAACGACCTTACCTAATTCACAAAATTAGCTGGCTGGATGCCCTTGGTGATCAAATAAAGAAACCGTATAATTACAGCGACCCCAGCTCGGGACCATCTATCAAGGACAAATATGTCACAGCACTTTATTTTACCTTCAGCAGTCTGACAAGTGTGGGCTTTGGAAATGTGTCTCCCAATACCAACTCGGAAAAAATCTTCTCCATTTGTGTTATGTTGATTGGCTGTAAGTAGAATCTGTTTTGAGAGTAAATATTTAATGCTTTGGTCAGCCCTTGCCGGAGAAGGACACAAAATAAAATGTCTCTGCAAAGGCAAATTACTTATGTAGAAGATATAAAGAGTGGCTGCAATTGTAAACAACCCCCTGAATCTCACTCCTTTCACCCTTCTTCTCAAATACATAAATATGATGACAGATTTCAGGCTCATTAGCCTCCCTAGCGGTCTGATTATGTCCATATTTCTGTGCTCAAAGCGGTACATTTTTTTGCATGGAAATATGTATTTTTTTTATTTTAGGCCTGTAATTTTTAGGAATAACTCACTGAAATATGTCCAAACAAGAGTCTGGTAAACATCCCGGGTAGGATAAAACTTGAAACACGAAATCATAGATTATAATTTAATACATAATCATAAAAAATAATAATATAATAATACATTTTATTCAATAATATAATCAAACCAAAAACACTGAAATTTGAAATATAGCACCAAGTTCGCACATCACTGAGCAAAGTCGCAAAATCGTTTTCAGTGTCCGATGACGATTTCCCCACGAATCATCACTCAATTCTGCAAGTAGTTCTGATTTACTATTGCTGTATTCTAGCTGCTCTAAAACCGCTTTTGACTAAATGGGACGCTTTTTGGACGCCATGGACGTTTCTCAGTTTCCAGGCAGAAAGAACAGTAAAAATGCAGGCAGGGCACAGGACAAAGCACTCGGGACAAAATGTATGTGAAATGGTTTGATACAGTAATATTTTACTATGAGATTTTAGTGATTTTAGTGAATGTCACTTTTTGTCATTTTCAAATTTCACATGCTCAGTTTGCTGTGTATTGCTAGAGAGGTTTTTTTCCTTTTCTTGGGAGAGTGCATGTGATCAGCACAGGGCCAATCAGCACTATCCAGACAGAGGTCAGGGGTTCTGCATCCTCCTAAAGCAGAATGTAAACTCCTCTTTCAAATTTTAGTATGTGCTCTGCTAGAAACTGATAGAAGTCACAAGACTGCTCTATCAGCTGATGAGAAAATGTATTCAGCAGTTTATATTTACTAAAATAATTGCACTTCCATGTTCTGTGTACTGTGAGAGACCAGATATAGTGAATTCAGGGTCCTGGGTTTAGTAACACTTTAATTGAAAAAGCTGAAGTTAGAAGCTGATTGGCTACCACGGCTGCACCAGATTTTGCACTCTCCAGTTTTAGTAAATCAACCCCAGTGTTTTTAACCATACTACTTCAGGTGCACAAGATGCTCCTGAAGTAGTGTAAATGGAAAGCTGGATTAAGAAGATGGAAATGGGGTGCAGAACCCATCAAAATGAGCAAGAGGAGAAAGTGCAGAGTTAAAAAAAAACAGCTGATCCCTGAGAGCACAAAGAAGCACAAATGAGGAAACATAGATGGAGCTGCCAGAAATATGCTCTATTAAAGCCAAAGTTTATTTAAAAAATTTCAGTTACTTACCTGTGATAAGGTACGTCCCACAAAGTACAGAATGCTGTATTCTGAGAAATCTGTACTGAAGGGCTCCTCTGTCCTCTTCCTGCTGCTGAACACCCGGCACTGTGGGGGCTAACAGCTTTAGGTCTCTGGGCTTGGCTGTACTAAAGATGATCCAATGAGGACACCCCCCCCCCCTCTGCTGCCCTCTCCTCCATTGAGAAAACCTCTTTACCGACCACAATGTAGGTAATACGATTTAGAAATGGGAGGGTTTTCTCAATGGAGAATGCAGAAATGGGTTCGCCCTCATAGGATTATCTTTAGTGCAGCTGAGCCTGGAGAGCCTGGAGAGCTGAAGCTGTGAAGCCCCCCACAGTGCCAGAAGTTCAGCAGCAGGAAGAGGACATAGCAGTCCTTCAGAGAAGGTTTCTACAGAATCCAGCATCCTAAACATTGTGGGACCTACCCAGGGGCGGACTGACAACTCATGGGGCCCCCGGGCAATAGGGGATCATGGGGCCCCTGTGTCCTTGCCCACACTCAAACCACACCCAAAAAATCCTATGAAAGGTACCAGGGGCATCTCATGGGGCCCCCTTCTGACCCCGGGCCCTCGGGCAGTGCCCGAGTTCCCAAATGGTCAGTCCGCCCCTGGACATACCTCAACAAAGGTAAGTAACGTTTGCAAAAAACTCTATACTCTGACAGAAAAAAGCTGAACTAATACCAGACACCCTTCCCACCCCCTTGTCCTCATTGTACTCACCTCCAGCGTTGTCAAGCTGTCAGCACCCTGGCAGCCATTTCAACAGTCTGGGAATTTGAAATCCTTGCTCTTCTCCCTCTTCTCTGCGCAGTGCTTTCAGCTTAGATTGTATGATTGGTCCACATTGTCACATTGCATGGGTTGGGGGGGTTTCTCTCATATTAGTTAACCTCTACTTTTATTTTGTAAAGGTAAATTAACATTTTAACTGATTAGTGTTGTAGGGAAGATGCAATTGCAGGTGCCGGCTCCTTAAAAACCAGCTGAAATTTCATACATTCCTTAAATCTTGCATGCAAGGACCACTACTTATTTAACCGCTTTCCCGCCACCCTATAGCAGAAATACTACTACAGGGTGGCAGGGCTGTGCCAAATCACTGATATATACGTGATTTAGCATTTCCGGGTAGGGCGTGAGAGCTGTTGATCACAGGGTCCCGACTGGTGATTCCCCGCCGACACCCGTTGATCGCCAAGTGTCACTGACTGAAACAATACAGATCTATCCCCTGTCAGCTCCCCTGACACAGTGAAATACATACACAGCACACAGTAAAACAGCATACAGCACACAGTTAACCCTTTGATAGCCCCAGATGTTAACCCCTTCCTGCCCAGTGCCATTGGTACAGTGTCAGTGCTTTTTATTAGCACTGATCACTGTATTAGTGTCACTGGGGATGTCAGTGACAGTTAGCCAGTTTCCCCCAGTGTCAGAATGCCCACCGAAATTTGATGTTTTAAATTTTACTGGACATGTTTAATAGCAAAAGTCAAAAATATTGTTTTTTTCTCAAAATTGTCAGTCTTTTTTTGTCTATAGCGCAAAAAATAAAAAATGCACAGGCGATCAAATACCACCAAAAGAAAGCTCCATTTGTGGGAAAAAAGGACATAAATTTCATTTGGGTGCAGCATTGCATGACCAGGCAATTGTCAGTTAAAGTACGCAGTGCCATAAAAATGGTCTGGTCAGGAGGGGGGTAAATCCTGGCAAGTGGTTAATGCATGTATATATTTTTTTTAATTGACTCTAACACTGTTTTATGTGGTATTTGCAGAGCAGTTTTGCTTTTTGAGGTAATTACTACATAAAGGAATAGTGGATTGACATTTTCAGTATCGCATGTGATATTTGGGGGAAAATGTGTCACCTGACCCTTTCAAGAATAAGTCAATGGCTTTGTAGGAGACAGCCAATGTCTACAGAGTAAATCCAATGCATGCATGAACATTTCAACCCTATGAAAAAATTGGGTAAAACTAGAAATAAGTTAGTGATATTTGAGTTACTTAAACAAATTCAGAACAGCTTTTGGAAGTGGATGGCTTTACCATTGCAGATAATTATAGAAATGGGTTCCTGGTGTATATTTACTGTTTTACCTATGAAAAAGATTTATATTTTTTTTCTGGCATACTACAGTTAAGCAATACAACTTGGTCACTGACCTGCCCCCAGTTTACTGATTGGATAATGAAGGAGCACACCCAGGCTAATGAGGTTATAGCCCTGCTTTCTCCTCCTAACAGCAAATTCCTAGTGTAAGATTGATAGGACTGCAAAATGTAGTAGTACCTGCTCGGCTGACATTGATGCTCCTCAATTTCTGCTGTGTATAGAATCACAGTAAGCTAATATAAAGGTAACTTAGGTTTTTTAATGGTTGTATTTGAGTGGTAAATAATAGCTACCGTATTTTTTGCTCCATAAGACACATCTGATCATAAGACGCACCTAGGTTTTAGAGGAGGAAAACAAGAAAACAAGGAAAATATATTCTGAACAAATGGACTGCAGACATAGTACCGGAAATGACCAGAGACTGCAGAAATAGTACAGGAGATGACCAGAGACTGCGGACATAGTACAGGAGATGACCAGAGACTGCGGACACAGTACAAGAGATGACCAGAGACTGCGGACATAGTACAGGAGATGGCCACAGACTGCGGACATAGTACAGGAGATGACCAGAGACTGCGGACAAAGTACAAGAGATGATCAGAGACTGCGGACATACTATAGGAGATGACCAGAGACTGTGGACACAGTACAGGAGATGACCAGAGACTGCGGACATAGTACAGGAGATGACCAGAGACTGCGGACAAAGTACAAGAGATGACCAGAGACTGCGGACATAGTACAGGAGATGACCAGAGACTGCAGACATAGTACAGGAGATGACCAGAGACTGCAGACATAGTACAGGAGATGACCAGAGACTGCGGACATAGTACAGGAGATGACCAGAGACTGCAGACCTTTGGGGAGCAGAGGAGGGGGGGAGTGGGTACCCGAATTTGACAGGTACCCTCTCCCACTTCTGCTGAGTTGTCCTCCCTCCCCGTCTTCTGGTCCCAGAAGACTGCCGGACCATTCACAAAGCACAGCGCTTCTCACACATTCGCAGTGGGCACCTGGCTGTGAAACCGCAAGCTATCACAGCCAGGAGCCCACACTAAAGATGCTGGCCCTGGGATAGAAGACAGTGAGGACACCGCTAGACTGAGGAACAGGTAGGACCGAGGAGCACAGAAGAGCCCGGTATTCTAACATGGCGGCAGCGGCGTGAATTCCGGGCCGGCCGCTCCATATTCGCTCCATAAGACGCACAGACATTTTCCCCCATTTTTTTTATGGAGCGAAAAATACGGTACATTGTACATGGAATTCAGCTTTAACTGTATTTGCATCACAGCATGTTCATGTTCACACCTCTGTATTGGTTGCTAAGCTTTAAAATCAGTCTATACCCACTTGATGCCAAATAATATATGATTGGCTTCAAGTGGGTATACTGGGGTTATGGCTGCAGCTGTATGCTATAACCCCGTTATTTTTTTTCATCCAGTGATGCATTTTCATCTAAAAGCAATCCTAGTAGCTGATTAGTCACTGATTAGCCCTTCTCCAGCCTCCCCTGTGTGATCAGGGAGCCCAGTATGTGACCCAGTGGTGCTGTCGGATTATCATAGAACTGAGCATAGAGATGGTCCCCAAGCATTTCTATGGTCTAGGACAGTGTTTCAGTCAAGGCACCATTTACAGTTATGAATAATCTGAAGGCACCCTTTAAAAGTCTGCACAATCTCAAGGCACCCCAATCTAAAATGTAAAAAACAATTCTACACAAATAGTACACCCAACGTTAGAAGTGATTTATTATTCCAAAGCAAATACACCTTTGTACACTGGTACCGACTAGTATTCCAGTGTGTCTCTCTCATTTTCTCTCCCTCATTCTGCTAATGTGACCCCAGTGCTGACAGAGAGGGACATGGGAGAGCCAAACAAGGATGATGTGCATTCCCCCGAGGTCCTCCTTATCAACTGATGAGGTCATTGGTTGTTAGGATGTTGGCAGCTAGAAGGTCATAAAGTGCACAATGAAAACCTGTGGCTTTGTGTACTAAAAGGCAGGATTGATCCACCTGCTGGCTTGTATTACATTTTTGGGCATTTTGCCAAGGCACCCCGAAGAAGCATGAAGGCACCCCAGGGTGCCTGGGCACCCTGGTTGAGAAAGTCTGGTCTAGGAGACCAGAAACAATGTCATGACTTCACTTATGGTTCTGACAGATGTAAACACTGCTTTTCTTTTTTTAAAGCATCAGATCAATGTTTTGTTTAATCTCATGCTTTCCAGTGTAGAGGAGAGATTTGGGGTTTTATAGATCCCAGATGTCTCCATAAAGAGGACCTGTCATCCGTTATTTCTATCACTAGGGATGTTTACATTTCTTTTATAATAGTAAAAGTGATTAAAAAAATAAATAAAGGGACAGTGTAAAAAAAAATTAAAATAATAATTACATTTTTTTTTAAGTACCCTCTCTCCCTCCTTGCTTGTACGCAGAAGCAAACGCATACGTAGGTCACTCACACATATGTAAATGGTGTTTGCACCACACATGTGAGCGCTATAATGAGAACAATAATTCTAGCACTAGACTTCCTCTGTGACTCTAAACTGGTAAACTATAAAAAATGTTAAAGTGCCGCCTATGGAGATTTTTAAAGTGGTACCAAAGGCAGAATTGTTTTTCAAATTAAAATAACAAATATGTTACACTTACCTGCTTTGTGAATTGATGTTGCACAGAGCGGCCCCAAAGCTCTTCTTCTTGGGTTCCCTGCCAATAACATTCAGAAGAGGCTCCTCCTCTTCTTTGTGTGTCCTCATAGCAAGCCGTTTGTTAAGGGGACACACGCTGCGTGCTCGCTCCCAACCTGAGTGTCTATGGAGCTGCAGGGAACTTAGACCCTCCCCCAACTTCCATTTCACCGCATTTGATTGACAGCAGCAACATCGAATGGATCCTGCTGCTGTTCGAGTCCCTGTGTGAAGAGGAAGCAAGGGGAGAAGAGATGCAGCCGTGCACAGTGTTGAGGATTAAAAAAAATGTTTTTTACCTTAGTGCAAGCAATGCATTAAGGTAAAAAATATTTTTAGGTTTATTATCACTTTAAGTATCATAGTTTGTCACTATTCCATGTTAGGTATCTATTTACTCAGTGTAACATCATCTTTTATATGTTACCAAAAAAATGTGGTTATATATTGTGTTTAAAGTGTATTTTTAAAAAAAAAATTTGTTTGAAAAACCGTTGTGCAAATATCGCATGACATAAAAAATTGCAACAACCACTATTTTATTCTCTAGGACCTCGGCTAGAAATATATATATTGTTTGGGGCTTCTAAGTAATTTTCTAGCAAAAAATGCTTATTTTTACTTGTAAACAAAAAGTGTCAGAACAGCCCTGCTCTTCAAGTGGATACTGGAGCCATCATTTAAACATTTGGACAGTATATGAAAGGGTTAGAACCTTTTTGGTGTTTATTGTTGTCTATGTCCCTGTTGGAGAGATCTCCATCCTCTTGCTGACACTCCACCATACAAAGTGTCACAATGACAGGAAGTAAAGGGAAATCTGTTAAGTGTGGACACCACAGTAAAAACCTGACAGAGGTTCTGACCCTTCCAAATCCTACTTTATTGGTTTATTTTCCTGAAGTTGCAGAGTTCCCCTGATTTTCTGTCATGGCTAGTTGGTGGCATTTAACTGAGATTTCTACAGAGGGTACAACACTAATAACCTGACAGAGGCTTTAATCCTTGGCCTTATCTTTCCAAAATTAAACAAAAACTTTCCACTGGAGTTGGGATTTAAATTGTGAGGACTCTTTTCTAAATGCAAAGTGAATGTGGGAAATGTGAAGGCCCGATTGATGTTTTTGAAAGCAGACCATACTATACAATGCAATTTCTGACTTTCCCTAGTAGTCTACCAAGATTACAAAGATGAGTAGATAACATCACGTCAATACCAGAAAGAAATCTAAATTGATTTTTATCCATGTCACCCTGGACAGGGAATTAATTGGAATGAAAGGTTATAAAACAAGCCTAGAACTCCCACATCCCTCACTATATCTATCAAATTGAAACCAATTGGCTTGTCTGCTTTTGTCGCTGTGGAGCATTATGGACCTGCGATTATATTCAACCTTAATAATTGTAGCCTAAGTGCAAGAAGGTGATCTATAATTCTCCCTAGCGAGACCTTTAAACCAACCGCTAATTAGCTCTGTCAGGTTTTTAAGGTCTTAGAGTCTCTGAAGGTATCTTGCTATGATTAATGATCTAGAAATAGGTTTCATTAGTATAAATATCAGGAGAATATTACATGTTCTGCCTCAAAAATTTGGCATGAACTACAAAGCAGGAAACGTGCTTTGTTTGTTGACAAATTTGAGTTCTTTCCTGCCTTTTTTTTGTAAACTTGTGTATTAAAGTAAGATTGCCGTAAAATATGGGAATCACCGGTCTGACTTTGACAACATAGGGACAAGTTTTATCTCTCACTTCTCCCTTGTACAACGTTACCTTATAGGGAACCAGTTAGGCAGGAAGCATGGGGCCACCACTGCTGAACTGTTGTTTAAGGTTGTCTAAGGTTGTCTTATACTTCACTACTGCCATACACCAGTAAAATAAACATGGTGGCTTAGTGTTTTGTACTTCTATCTTGAATTACTAGGATCCTTAGTTCTAATCCCAAGCAGGCACTACCCACATGGAGTTTGTATGATCTTCCTGTGCTTGTGTGGATTTCCCCCAGGTGCTCTGTTTTCATACCACACTCCAATGGTCAGTTAGCTCCGGCCCAAACTGGCCTCAGAATGTGTATGTCTGCATATGAGATTAGGGCCTTAAATTCTTGAGGACAGTGACTGATGTGAATAAATAGTATGTAAAACTTTAAAAATCTTGCCACTAGTTCCTGGCTCTGCAGACTTGCTGACTCCTCCTTTAAAACTAACCGTAAGAGAAACATAGATCTATACGTTGATAAAAAAAATGGAACAGACTCGATTTTTTTACTCACTCTTCTAGAAATGTTTTAGAAAAAAATTTGATGGAGCAGGATGGAATTTTTTTCTTGAACAAACAAAATTCTAACTGAATGTGGTTTTAATTTTGAATATGTGTAAATTGTTATGAACCCTATTTAATATGTCTAGGATTCCATTCATATTGCAGAATTTAGGGCTTTCAAATTAATTCATTTACTCAATCATGGCAAGAAAGAAGGTTCTGATGAACAATTTTCATTTGAACATTTGAACTAAACATCTAACCATATACAGTGGGGATCGAACGTTTGGGCACCCCAGCTAAAAATTTGTATTAATGTGCATAAAGAAGCCAAGAAAAGATGGAAAAATCTCCAAAAGGCATCAAATTACAGATTAGACATTCTTATAATATGTCAACAAAAGTTAGATTTTATTTCCATCATTTACACTTTCAAAATAACAGAAAACAAAAAAATGGCGTCTGCAAAAGTTTGGGCACCCTGCAGAGTTAATATCTTGTACTGCCCCCTTTGGCAAATATCACAGCTTGTAAACGCTTTTTGTAGCCAGCCAAGAGTCTTTCAATTCTTGTTTGAGGTATCTTTGCCCATTCTTCCTTACAAAAGTCTTCCAGTTCTTTGAGATTTCTGGGCTGTCTGTCACGCACTGCTCTTTTAAGGTCTATCCATAGATTTTCAATTATGTTGAGGTCAGGAGATTGTGAAGGCCATGGCAAAACCTTCAGTTTACGCCTCTTGATGTAATCCCCCGTGGATTTCGAGGTGTGTTTAGGATCATTATCCATTTGTAGAAGCCATCCTCTCTTTAACTTCAGCTTTTTCACAGATGGCATCAAGTTACCATCCAAAATTTGCTGAAATTTTATTGAATCCATTTTGCCTTCTAGTCGTGAGATGTTCCCTGTGCCACTGGCTGCAACACAACCCCAAAGCATGATTGATCCAACCCCATGCTTAACAATTGGACAGAGGTTCTTTTCATTAAATTCTGTGCCCCTTCTTCTCCAAACGTACCTTTGCTCATTCCGGCCAAAAAGTTCAATTTTAACCTCATTGGTCCACAGAACAAAATGCATCAGGCTTGTCTATATGTTCATTTGCAAAGTTCAAACGATGATTTTTGTGGTGAGGACGTAGAAGAGGTTTTCTTCTGATGACTCTTCCATGAAGACCATATTTGTACAAGTATCTCTTTATGAGTGGAATAGTGTACCACAACTCCAGTGTCTGCCAGATCTTTCTGGAGGGATCGTGCAGTCAAACGTGGGTTTTGAATTGTTTTTCTCACAATCCTGTGAGCTGTTCTGTCTGATATTTTCTTGGTCTTCCAGATCTTGCTTTAACTTCCACTGTTCCTGATGAGTGCCATTTCTTAATTACATTCTGAACAGAGGATATTGACATCTGAAAACGCTTTGCTATCTTCTTATAGCCTTCTCCAGCTTTGTGAGCGTCAACTATTTTCAGTTTCAGTTTTCTAGACAACTGCTTAGAAGAACCCATGGTGCTGATTGTTGGGGCAAGGTCAGATGAGTCTGGGCATTTAAAACCTTTGAGATTGACATAACCTGTTCTTCCCAGACGATGATTGACAACAATCCATGACACTGACAGGTCTCAGCTTTGCAAAGGGGGCAGTGCATGCTATAAATTCTGCAGGGTGCCCAAACTTTTGCAGACGCCATTTTTTTGTTTTCTGTTATTTTGAAAATGTAAATGATGGAAATAAAATCTAACTTTTGTTGACATATTATAAGAATGTCTAATCTGTAATTTGATGCCTTTTGGAGATTTTTCCATCTTTCCTTGGCTTCTTTATGCACATTAATACAAATTTTTAGCTGGGGTGCCCAAACTTTCGATCCTCACTGTATAGTTAGCTTCAGCAAGTCACTGATGTGTTCAGCAAGTGTCCTATTCCCTCACCAAATAGTGATGAAAGGACAAAGATGGTGGCCATGAAGTCTGCACCTTCTAAACTTGTCAACAAAGGTAGCTTCCATGTTTCTCTTTGGCAATGAGAAAATATAAGGCTCCCCTTGAATAAAATATAGAGAATAACACAACCTTTTGACCTTATTTTAAATGAGGGATATTTTTTGAATAGTCTTCTTTTTTTAATTGTTTTCTTTAGGCTTTGAGCTAATTTGTGTATCTTGTGATTATCAGCAGTGATACAATTATTATCAGTTAAGGAAATATGAAATATGTCTTATCTTGATGTTTTGGGTTATATTGAGGTTTGAATTTAGAGTCAAGAGTAAGGTTTGGTTTAGTTAAGGTTTTGGATTGAGGGTCACGGTTAGGGATTAGATTTAAATTAAGGGTTAGGGTTAAAGATAAGAGCAAATAAGATAACAGTAAGTCACCCAATCTTACATTTTTGTGTGTTCACCAAAATGGACAGTAATTATGGATGGAGGAATATTTATCAAAGATCCACCATTTAGGTGGCCATGAATGCTTTTTTCTTTATGTGGGTAAGAAGACTGTGTCCATTAAAAGGCAGAGACCGTCCCCCAGACATATATTATAAATAGAAAGTGAAAAGAAAACTCCAATTTTCCAACATAGGAGAATGGAGTGGGGGATGTAATAAGTGTCACTTAATACAAACGGGAAAGAAAAATATAACTTTATTTATACAATAAAACACACACTTTGTAATCCATATCCTGAGAGATCAAGATGATACAATTATATAGCCTAGTTTCACATAAATCCAGTGCTTCACTTGGATCCACATGCCTTTAATTTATATGGATATGGAACATAGCAAAGTGACTAAAATCAGATATGAGTCACAAGTCCAGTAGATCAGGGGTCTTCCAAGTAAACGCAAACTACAATATAAAGATCCTATTTGTATTAATAAATCCTTCACTAGGGAAATGTATCCACACATATAGATAGGTAGAGACAGTTCCTATGAAATGGGAAACAGACCAAGGAGCATCTGACTAGCTCCGTGCTTAGCCATGAGGTTACTGAGGGAATCACCACTTAATACCAGATATACATAGGAAGTCTATCAATACCACTCAAGAGCAAAAGAGATGACTCTATAGAACCTTAACATACAAATGCCGGCCATCTTCCCCATCACAATAGCAGCGAAGTGTGAATGCTTTGTCCCTCTGAGTAAGGAAGAAGAGGCTGAGCCACATTCCTTGTGTTTCTGCAATTGTCTTCTAGCCATCATTAAAATTCTTTTCATGAGAATTTAGGATTCCTCCATCTATTAATAAGAGGATTTGCTATCTCCAGTGCGTCAGTATAATGTGCATTTTGTTGTACAAATAATGCCTCTCTTTTTGATAACTACTTGTTACAACAGAGTATTTGTGAATTAAGAAAAAAGGAGAAATAGAGAGAAGAAAACTGATGTCACCAATTCCAGAAGTCTAGCTGATCGAATTATGTGCATTCTAAAGTAAAATTGTTAAAAACATGTTTGTAAGGTACAACAAAAGGTACAACATATTATGTTAGCTAGCGTGCTCCTCTAGATCATGGTGTTTGTTTCTGTATACTGCCTGGTGCCGAATATACAGTAAATGATGGAATCTTCATCCTCTTGAAATGTCATAAGTCTAACTGTACCATTTTGTTTTTCCTCTACTGTATATCACTTTTGGAGCAGCTGTGTGACAAATGGTGATTTACAATATATGTCTTTTCATTTTGTTTTTGCAACAGGCAATGAGGAATTGTATTGTTCTTGTCCAATTTGTGGACCTGTTTTGACTTTTCTTCCTAACTACGGTGACATTTGTTTGAAGTACTTGCACAGTGAGAGATTTGTCTCTGTTAATAAAAAGGAACTATTGCTCCTCAGTCACATAGATTTTCCTTATTGGAAAATCTCTACAATCAGGGACAAGCATTTCACTCATTTGCATCATTCAAGGACAGGCATTTCAGACATTTACATCATTATTTGTTAGCCATTATCACCATGAAAACTGCCCAGTTAAAATCTAAGCCTCAGGTAATGTTGAACAATGTGGCCTGTTAAACTTTCAGAAATTCAAAAACCTAGAACCAGATAGATTTTTTTTGCTTCTATGCAATTTTCCACAAGCGTATCACTTGGCTACCTGGGCAAAACATCTTAGCTTGGTCGTGCATCTTATGTTCCTGATGGCTGAAGTCAAACTCGACTTGGCCATATATCCTCTGCTGCTAATGGGTAGAGTCAAACTCATCTTGGTTTTACACCCTATGCTGCAGGTAGGTGGGGTCAAACTCATCTTGGTTATGCACCCTATGCTGCAGGTAGGTGGGGTCAAACTCATCTTGGTTATACACCCTATGCTGCAGGAAGGTGGGTTCAAACTCATCTTGGCCATATGTCCTATGCAGTTGTTGGGTGGAGTCAAACTCAACCTTGCCATATATCCTATGCTACTGGTGGATGGAGTCAAACTCATTTTGGCCATATGTCCTATACAGCTGGTGGGTCAAGTCAAACTCAAACTTGCCATACACTCTATGCTGCTGGTGGATGGAGTCAAACTCAGCCTTGCTATACTTCCTCTTATGTTAGTTGTTGCAGTCAAACTCAACCTTGCCATACATTCTGTGCTGCTGTTGGGTGGAGTCAAACTCATCTTGGCCATACATCCCATGCTGCTGGTGGGTAGAGTCAGTTGCCCATTTATTAACACCAGTTGTATAGGCAACTACATGTTATACTGTCAGCATTGTTCTTTTTCTTGTTTCTAGTTTTAAAACACAAACTATACTTTACAGTATTTCATTTTGCACATATTTTTATTACTGCTTGATTAAAGGAGCCTCAATTTCAGCTTTAATTATTGAAAACAATGCTAAAATTAGTGGCATGTCTAGAAGGTATTGGGCTGTGTAGTACCTTAGGGCCAGGTTGCGTTTACATATTGCTGCATTTGTTTTAGTTAGGTCATTGTGTACATTTCTAATAAAATGTAAGTATAGCATGTAAATCATTTAAGGTACTTATTCTAAATATATAACATATATATATATAATAAAACATATAACATTTTATAAACAAATATGTGACTTGCAATAATATTTTAAAAAGGACCTAGATGTCTAACAAAAGTCTTTAGCTTTTCTTTACAGGCTGGTGAGCATTCTTTTTATAGTTGTTAAATGCTTGCAGATTTTTGTGTAGTTTATGCCATTTGATGTCATTTCTCACTGTGTAATTTTTTGTTTCCTTTCAATCCAGCATTAATGTATGCAAGTATTTTTGGAAATGTATCTGCAATAATCCAAAGATTATATTCAGGAACTGCGCGTTACCATATGCAAATGCTACGAGTGAAAGAGTTTATAAGGTTTCATCAGATTCCCAACCCCTTACGCCAGAGGCTTGAAGAGTACTTCCAACACGCCTGGACTTACACCAATGGCATTGACATGAATATGGTATGCTGCTACTCTGATAAATGCATAATGATAGACGTTTTGTGTGAGATCAGAGAAATGCATTTTTCATGTGCACAATTACATGAATGCATTCAACATTTGTTCAGATTCTGGCTGAAAGTGCCGCAGTCACACATTTATTAGCCAGAATAATGAAACACTATGGAATAGTTAATGGCTTGAAACATTGCATTCTTCAGTAATCCATATCGGAACTGTCATAACAAAATATACTTGAAAACCCGGAAATACTTGTATTGCACCCCTTTCCTACCACCCTTGAAACTATGTGGTATGCTACATGTTAATGACATAACTTGGATCATAGTGTCTCCCCTTCCCATTTAAAGTGAATATGTCACAAACCTGGGCAATTCAAACTGAGTATATAGTTTAAAAAAGCATAAGCAAACCATAATAAAAGAATCATGAAAACCTTGACTTTTTCTGTAACATGTCAGTCTTGGACCCACACCCCCTCTATCGGCCTCTCTATTGGCCTTAATATATGTTGTGGTCTCTGTGAGGAATAGAAAAAGGGAGGCTTGGGAGGTGGGGTCTAGACTGGGACAACGTTTTTTACACTTACTGTATATTTCCAGATCTGCAAATTATTTCTACACTTAGGTTCATTAAAGGTGTCCCTTGCTTATGCAGTTTTTAATTTTGTGCTATTTGAATTAACAAGTCTTGTGATAGGTTTAAGAATAAACGGACAACAATATTTAGCACAGGTGCATTACATTTTAAGATTCAGATATGTATGTGTGTGTGTATATATATATATATATATACACACACACACAAGTGAAGTGCATGTGGCTAGTATATTAACCAGCTCAATCTTCCCTTGGAATTTAGGAACCTACACGGGTACTTTCTCTTTTTCTGTCTAGCAGTCGTGCTCCAGCTTTACAATGCAAAGTCTAAGATCATAGTCAGTAATGGGTGATCACTGCTGGGCACCAGGGTAGGGTAGCAAGGGCTTTATACTTTTTGTACACCTTGTACCCATACTAATAGAATGCCAACTAGGAACTGCATGAGCTTTATGATTGATAAAAAGTTTAACAAGAGACTAATAATGGCAGAGTTGGGTACAGAACTCATCCTAAAATCTGAAGAATTACCTTTATGATGTATTTCTAAAACATATTGCTCTGAATGAAAATAATTTGGATTAAAACTAAGGGGTCTATTTATAAAAATTAAAAATTGATGTCCAGATGTCTCAAACATTCGCACAGCTGTCACAAATCACCTTTATTTGTGTAATCTGTTAACAATCTATGATTGTCAGCTCCTTCTAGTGGCCATAATGTTGTATTTTTCTAATTGGGTATTTCATGAAAATATTGCATAATAGTAACTAGATGGATTTGATGATCATAGGGCATACACATATTACACAAGTTACAGCAATTATTCATGGCAGCTGTGTGAATGCTTGGGACAATCGCACAGAAGTTTTTATTTATAAATAGACCCCTAAGTATGGTTGACAGCTATTTTTAAAAAAGGAAGGCTTTTGTGTTGTTTTTTTCCATAACCAACCAGTAATCTGAATTTTATCATATATCTGTCCTTGAATAGACCTTACCGAAATCTTAGAGAATTCACACAACCTACTGACAGACACTGTAGCAATAATGCAATCAGAATAAGACATCTTCACTTCCAGTTACTCATCCAAAGGGCAGAGACCTTTATTTTAGCCAGTGTGAAGTCTTTCATCTCAAGGCTTAGAATCTCAGACACTGCTAGTAGTAGAATGATAGAGGTTGAATATCAGTGAATCAATAGTAAAATCCTTGGTGAATGCAATTCTGATCCACATGTGTGCCATTGTTCTAGCTTTTAAGGATATTTAGAACTACATAGACTATTGTAATTGGTAAAAGTGCATGAAACACAAAACTACCCATGTGTGAAATGTATTTGTAACATGAACAAGACACAAATGAAAATAATTGTTTAAATGTCATATGCAGTGTTCTGTAACAAATCAGAATAGTTACAAAGTTAACATTTAATTAATATGTTATGTGTATTTTTAGAAATATGAATGTTAAATTAGTAATAATCTTAGAGAAAGCTTGTAAGAATAGAGGATGTAGTAGCTGCAGATACCAACTTACCTCTATAAAGAGGTAATGTACATACATGTACAATACACATTGGGGGTTATTCACTAAAATTGCATGGTGCAAAAACTGGTGCAACTCTGCATAGAAACCAGTCAGCTTCCAGGTTTTACTGACAATCTTAACTGAACAAGCTGAAGTTAGAAGCTGAATGGTTACCATGCACAACCGCACCAGATCCAATTTTAGTAAATCTCCGCCATTGTGATCTGAACAGATGCAATGAAAGGAGGCTTCTAGAACCTTCTTTACATCCCTGTTTTGTAACTTTCTGTTCTTGTATTTTTTTCAGCAATCTTCTTTTTTGATTCTGAGTCGCCATGGTAGATGAAAGCCTCATCATGCTCCCAAGTACAGTATTGCATGAGGCTTACCATTTAGCTGCTGGTGCCCTGGTGATGTTAGGGGGAAGGGGGGTGCTCAAGTTGATTCTTCAATTGCAGAAAGGATCAATAGTGACTCCAAACTGAAAAGAGGATTACTGCAAAACAAAAGAACAGGTTGATACAAAATAGGGAGTACAGTAAGTGCTAAATGCCCACTCTCAGCCCATAATAGCATTTTGGTGAGAGGGTATCTTTAAAGGTGCAAGCTCCTATGATGTCATCCTGATCTTTTCTATCTAATTAGTCACTGACCTGAAGCAAAATTGCAGGTGAAGTCTGCAAAGCTTAGGTTCCTTTTCTGCCTACTTATTCTTGGTCAGCAACTTAGTAGGTAGTGAAGAGAGGATTAAAATGACAGCTTTCACCATTAAAAAACATAAGCAGTGCCTAATCATTTCCATTGGGCTGTGCATGACCATCCTCAAGTCCTTCCCATCAAAAAATTAAACCTATAATACTGTATGCGCATATGTTAACCAGAACACTTGATAGCATTACATTCAATGTTCAGCTCCGATACCATTGCCAGTGCATCTGCTGTGAGTACAAGCAAAGTTTTGCAATTTGTGTTTTAGGCATTTACCACCATGACTGACTAACTAAGCCAGGAGCATGATGTCACAAATGTTATTTTCACATTCTTGCCTTCACTGTCTCACCTACACTAGAAAATTGTTTGTTGGATATATGATTGGTAACTATTGGCACCTTCCCTCCTAGCTCTAACGCATGGGCTGCATCAAGGCCTCCCTTACTAACCCCCTGCTCACTATTGTTTAGACTGTTTCTCACCACCAAAATAATTCACCTTAATCTGGAGGGCAAATGATTGAACTGCTCAGATGGGTCCTGTATTTCGTAGGGCAAGCGTGAAGATTTAGCCCTCCAGTGACAGCAAGTACACTGTCTTCCCTCTAGTGTTAGCCAATCAGAACATTACAGTGGATAGTAAACTTCAGAAGAGGGAAGCTGTACAGCTCTCTGCTTGTTCTGAAGGATGAATCAGTGGTTCTCAGCAAAAGAGAGGGGATTTCAATATTGCTAATTTTAATACTTGACAAGGTAAGTGTGGGTTTGCAGGGAGTAAGTTGGCATCAGTGGTTATGCAAAAAGGTATTTACAGTGGTACAGGTAAAATGATAAAGCTGTACTAAGAAAAATATGGAGACTGCAAGTGTGGACTACATTCTGAAAATTTGTGTTGGCCTCATATTTCTGTCTTGATTACATTCTAAAGCACTAACATGCAGATCAGGAAAATTTGAACTTCTACACTGAATAATACACAGGATTTTTAGACAGAGCAGTCAGCAACAGCAGGTTCCAAGGCCTGGATTTAAAGTGTGAAAGTGGTTCTAAAGCTAAAATGTTTTTCCCATAATGCATTCCTTGCATTAAGGGAAAAAAACTGTGCCCCCCTCCACCTCTAAACACTGTATTGATCCAGCACTGGGCTGCAGTCTTCTCTCCTCTCTCTCTTTACACAGGGTTGGACAGGCAACAGTGAGAGCCATTGGTTCTTGTTGCTGTCAATCAAATCCAGTGTCTCTATAAAATTTTAAAACTAGCAACAGAGTCAACTTAAGTTCTTAGTTAAAAGTTAGGGTTTAGATTCTAAGGTGGCCCCATCTACAGCTGCCATTCTTGTTTTGTCTTCATTGTGCTCTGGAATCCAATGAAATCTGTTGGGCAGAAAGAATCTGTTAGGCAAATATCACATACAACTTCAGTTATCCTGGCTGGTCCATCTTTCTTTCCCTGTGCCTTTCTATTGGCATCATTGTTTTTGGTATTAGGTAGCCAATACTAAAGCCGAGGGAAAAGGTGAGCCAGCACTTGACCCACAGAACCGGGCACTTTGAAGATGAAGTGAGGAGGCAAGCAGACACACAGAACCAACCTATAATATAAGGCGAGCCTACAGGAGGTTCAGAGTTAATGGTTAGTTTGAAGCTAGGGTTAATAATTTAGGTAATGCAATCTTTAGGGTTAGGTTACATGTAGAGGTAAGAAATGTGGTTAAACACTTTATTTCTAACTTGATTTCCTTACCAAACTTCCAAAGCAATACCTACCAGCAGTGGGTTCTGATTGCTAAAAATCAACATCTTGAAATGCATGGTCACATCAGACTAGTTCAACAAACTGCCTTTCCACACTACTACTGAGTTCCCAGCGCATTGGAGAAGACATTTGGATATGTTAAAGGAGGTCCTCTGGGCCTCCAGTTGTAGGGACTGGTCTTACCCATTGTGACCCCTTACAACACTGTTGGATACCTCCCCCACTCTACCTTTCCTCCAAGACTAAAGAATAGTGTTTCTGAACTAAAGTCCTCAGAAAATCTTAGTAAATTGTGTTTTATGGATTTCTGTCAGTGCAAAGATTCCCAGATGTTAGTCACCCAGTCAAACATTGCATTGCATACTGTAAGCAACATTTGTAATCATCTGTAAGTAACATATGTATGCATCATCTCAGTGATAGCTAGGAGAGAAGGTTTTATGTGCTGCATGTACAATCTACCTATCAGATGGCACCCGTTTTAGCTAATAATGCTGTCACTTGAATCTATGTGCTGTCTGTGCTATAGGTTTATGGTTCAGATTCCCATACCATGCGCACGATGGTCCACTTTTAGTCAAACCATGGTTTTCTCTAAAAGGACCATCAGAGGCAACAGGTAGTGGACCTTTGTGGTCATTTTTTTGAAACCACCAAACACCCTATAGTTGCAAGTATACAACACCAATAAAACAAATTTTTTAAATTTTTGTTACATATACCCCTAGAGGTACATCTGTAAGTAAGCACTTCTGACATTTCAGCTAAGGGTATCCTTTGCAACATTTTAAAGAGAAATTATAATGGTTTTGGTCAATTTTATTTATGTTGCTTTTACATTGTGTTTTGTGTCTGTTTTTTACTACCTACAATATATACAGTACAGCAGGCTTGTCCAACCTGCAGCCCACAGGCCGTATGCGGCCCAATTCGGCTGTGAATGCAGCCCAACACAAAGTCATAAACTTACATAAAAATATTAATTTTTAAAAAATTTTGGGTAAAAATGTGTATACTCTTAGCAAACACAATTTGACAGTGTCTCTTTACTGGACTTTTATAAGTTTTAACTTCTCAAAGTAAAATATCCCACTCTTCACAATCACGCCTTATTCATGTCATTAGTTTTGAGAAGCACCTATATTTGTGGGCAACTATTTTCCAGGATGAAGCACACGAAGGGCAAAATTAGAACCAAAATATCTGATGAGCACCTTGACAATTCATTGAGAATTGCTACTACAGTCCTCAAACCAGATATTGATGTGTTTGTTTATCAAAAACTGTCAAATAGTGCAATAGTTTTAGGTTGCTTTCTTTTAATTTTATAATAAAAAATATTACAAACAAATTAGGTTTTATTACTCAGATATCAGTGATCATTAACTTGTCATCTGCCCAACATTCTGCTCATCAGCTATCCTTCTTATTAGTGTATTTTCTGTGTGAACCAAGACAATTCATTATCTTCCAATGTGGTCCAGGACAATCAAAAGGTTGGACACCCCTGCAGTACAGTCTTCATTATACAAAAAAAAAAACACAATACATGACAAATTATTGACACAGCACTATGAGCTAACTAAGAAGACAGCACAGCAGATGCTTTTTTTCAACCATTACATGTCCCTCACTGCAAAAAAGACCAGTATGGAAAGAAGCTCAAAGTATAGAGACAATGTAGATAAACAGCATTGTAAGCTCAAAAATTTCCACATTTATATGCGTGATCTTCTGCAGTTTTACATGCCATGAGCACCTCTGGTGGAGAAGGTCCTCCTCTCGGACAGAAGCAAAGCTAAACAAGCTGTAAACTAGAAGGTCTATCTCTGTTGGCTTCATTCAATCAACCTTTTAGAAGCTAACAGTTGCCTTTTATCACCAGTGGTACACATCCCAAATGTCAAGTGTGTCTATAGACAAAAAGTTTTTCTTTTAGTTTTAAATCGAGTGTGAAAGTGTTGAAAACTCTTAGGTTGTAATTGCTGTCTTTTTACCCTAAGGGGGGGGGGGGATTCACCCTCTCTGTTTTTACTGGTAACCATTGGCACCAGGAAAAGAGTGATGGGAAATACAACTTTACAGTTGTTACCAAAACAGAAAGTGAGAGAATATTCTGCAATGGGGACAGCTGTTTTTGTTTCAACTAATTTTGGAGAGAGTTCCTCTAACTTCCTGTTGTGTCTCTGGGAAAGGAAGTGCAGTGAAATTTCCAAAATGAGATACAGACACAAAAACAGGGTTTTTAACCCTTTCCCACTCCATTCAAAACTTAGAATAAAGTGTGTGTATACTTTTTAAGAGAACACTACTGTAATAATGACTGATCCAGTAACAATAATTGAATGGCCAGAAAGTCATGAAAACATGGCCTGTTGGGGTTATTTGAGGACTGGAGTTAAGAAGCACTGTTATACAGCACCTGTTAGTAATCGTATAGCTGCGTGCTCACTTGCAGTGTATGATTGGTAGCAGTTGTCAGATTTATTGTTTGTGTTTTTGTCTTCTAACATACTTATAATAGTTTTATCTCTTTTTGTGCTTGCTCTAACTTTTAATCCATGGATTACCACCACCAACTGGTAAGAACAGGAGGTATTTTAAATGAATATTTGCCTTGTTTTTATATTGGATTGAGTTGTGCTTTTCCTTTTGGGAAATGCGTTTTTTTTCTTTCATGATGGCTTAAAGAGGTTTCTAGGAAAAAAGTAAACCAGGTTATTTACAGGGGAATGTTTAGTGATGTATCACTGGGTTAAACTCCTGTCAAAACTTTTTATGTCTTTTTTTTTTTTTTACTTACAATAAGTAAGACAATAATAATGTTTGCCACCTTTTTATTGTTTTCTTAGATATCCTTGGGTTGATTTTCCGCTCCCTTTTTTTGTGACAAAGGGACAGTAAATGGCGGAAATTGGAGTCATCAAAGCCGGAGAGCTCAGATAGTGAAAAAAAAAAAGTCAGAGGTTCTGTCCCTCTTTTCTTAGATACGTGTTTTTATTGCTATCTGCATCTTCATTGAGAGATTTCCCATCACTTCTTGTCCCTCTGAATCACTGTCAATGGGATGAGAAATGAAGAGTTATCTTACTAGGGACACAAACTTGACAGAAGTTTTAGCCTGTCCCCGTGCTATCCTATGTTTTTGCTAGCATTAGATTTTACAGTGAAAAACTCAAAATTTTCTTCCTAGTTATGTATTGAGACAAGCGTGATTCCTCACCAGGTCTGTACCTCCGTGCAAGGAACTAACACAATATTCCTAATATTTTGTAACCATCAGTGCTTTGTTTTGATGTAAGCTCCTGAGCCCCCTCTTTATCCCCCATGTTCATGGACAGCAATGAATATCTTATGCAGGACCAAACCCCACCTCATTCCACTCAAAACTAAAAAAAAAAATTGGGATAGATTTCAGATTTAACTTTCATATGAATGTCAGGGTGTTTTTTTTAAAGTTTGAGTACATATCTGAAATTACCTTTGCTGAAATGGATTAGTTATAAAGATAGGTCTTCATATGTGCATAGCATATAGCATTTCTTCTTAAAATTACTATATCTCAGATGGCTTCTTTTAGATTATGGCTCAAATGTCAAACAGCCCTTGGATAATATTGAGTTGAGGGCTTAGATTCTTTTAACAACATCCCTTGGAGAACCTCTTTAAGCCATTAGTTGCATGAATCTGAGTGATGCATGCCTCCCAATGTCCTAAGATTTGTTATGTTCACTGTTTGGAACTCATCCCAGACTAACACCCACATTTTGAACAAATCACAGTTCAATTTCTGCTACACCCTGAGCCCTCGATCAAAACATCCAAACTTTTTAACCAAAACTGGGACAGTTGGAGGTTATGCAGAGTGAAAGTAAGATGTTTTGAGACTGACTGACAATATGGACTCACTGAATCCTGTTTACATATGTTCCCGAAGAATACGCTCTCTTAAATGCTTCAAGTTGCCCCAAACAACCATTCTGATTATCTTTACATTAGGGTAGAATAGAGGAAATTATTTGAATAGCTATTACTGGACCAGACTGTTCATTTAAATGGTTAGTTCACTGTCTATGCAGATAAGATAAAAACAAACTGTGCAGCTCTGACTAAAGTTGTAATATACCCTTGGAATAGATGTAGGACATCTACTTAACCGAAACCTGGCTTAAAATTCCCAGAAATGGCACCCCCAACCCCATCGTGCCTTGTTGTCAGGACGTTGCCAAGACACTCCCAACTGTTACTGATAACCTTTACGGGAGCAAACTTTTTCTCTGACTCAAAGCCCTCACAT
Source organism: Staurois parvus (assembly GCF_062004578.1). Classification (NCBI taxonomy): domain Eukaryota; kingdom Metazoa; phylum Chordata; class Amphibia; order Anura; family Ranidae; genus Staurois; species Staurois parvus. The sequence continues at coordinate 10,360,217 of NW_028317827.1, read as the reverse complement.
GCACTCACTCTTTCCTGTTGCAGTAACTGAGAGATGAGTAGTGCTGTGATGGAATCGATAGTTAACCGTGCATGTGCAGGGATTTTAGAGCTTGCTTCGGTGATGGTGGGGGTTAACCATCATGTCTGGGATTGTCTTAGCTCTTACCAGTGTCCTAGCAACAAGGCCAGACTAGAGGGCGCTATATCTGGAGGTTTTTTCGCCCATGCTGGTAGGTATGTAAATAACCTAAACTATAGCAAGGGCATTATCCAACATTAGTCAGAGCTGCACAGTTTGATTTTTTCTACAGGCACCCCTTACCCGCATAGGCAGTTTTTGGGTAAACGTGAATAAGCCTTTAAAATGGAGAATTATGTCTGTAAGTCTATACCAGTTAGCTCTACTTTCAAAAGAGCTATTAATACTATTCACAAATATGTATGTAAATGTAACCACACCTAAAACAAAATTTTTAGCAAGGTATGTACATTGTTTTAAAATAACTGCTCTTTTAATTTTAAAGGAAGTCTGCCCTAAAGAAGTATGAGGGTTGCTGTTGCTGAACCCACCTTTTGAAAATGCTGGTTCCATGGCTGTTATTTTGATCCAATGATTTCCTTATTTTTTCCTGACTGGATGTGGAGTTTAGTCAATGATTGAATAATAAGGAAGCTTATTGACACGTACATAAACACTCTTCTTTAGAAGGAAAGTGACGAATACATATGTTTCATTAGGAGTGTTTATACCCAATTACAACAGTACAGCAGTACATTAGTAGTGTAGAGATTACAATTGTTAAAACAGTTTGTCAGCACATTTAATCTGAACAGTTTATAATGGAAAGATGGTTCCTGAGGCATAAACAGTAATACTGGGTACACGATAACCTATTCCATTATCTTCTCACAAAATGTCCATGGCCATAAAAGTCACACTTTCTTCTGTAACCTGGTAAGAGAACCTGTTTCATGAAGCAAAAAGAATCTAGATCATTTAGTATTAGCAATTAGGCCTACAACATGTCTAAATATGTTTTTTGAAAGGATTTGGGATGAGCAATCCAGACTAACTTCAGTACGTGAAAGGTTCAGCAATACCACTGAAAAGTCTGCGGACCCTGAATATAGCATATAACCCTACCAAAATCTGTGGGAGCCAAATGCCAAGCTCTCCCTCCCCAGCCTTGCACTGCACCTAGTCCCAATGTTGAGAGACAAGGGCCTCTTTCTCACTTAAATTGACTAGAGACTGAAGCTCGTCCCATGTCAGGATAAGTACGAAATTACCTTTGATTGCACTTTGACTCTCTAGATCTATACAGTTTTTGCAAGCAAGGGTCTCAAGTATTAAAGCCAGACAGCCAGGCAAATAGTATTTTTAGAAGGAGGCCAGTAGTGGAATTCTCTATAGTTCATACAGAATTTCTTTAAAGGACAACTGTACTTTTGTCCTTTAAGGCATGCCATCACTCTTTTCAGTACAGCCCACCTGGTCCAGTACTTACCTTTGCCATCATTCCACTGAAATGTTATGTTGTGGTCCTGTCCGGAGGTGAACAGCCTATCAAAAGCAGTTATATGTGCATTACACTGTACTAGCCAATATATACAGTATAAATACACCATGCACAATCAGCCATGACTTTATGACCACTGACAGGTAAAGTGGATAACATTGATCATCTTGCTACATTGGCACCTGAAAGTCAGTGAGAAGTATTAGGCAGCAAGTAAACATGAAGTTGATGTACTGAAATCCTAAAAAATGGCAGTTTGTTATGTATGAGACTGTGTAGCCGCAAACCAGTCAGGATGTCCATGCTGATCTGTGTCCATAGCCTACAATGGGTATGTGAGCATCAGAACGTGACCACAGAGCAATGGAAGAAAGTGGCCCAGTCTTATGAATCATGTTTTCTTTTATATCATGTGGATGGCCGGGGGTGTGTGCATCACGTAGGGAAGAGATGGCACCAGGATGCAGTATGGGAAGAAGGAAAGCTGGCAGAGACAGTGTGATGCTTTGGGCAATGTTCTGTTGGGAAACCTTGGCTCCTGCCATTCATGTGGATGATACTTGATATGTACCACCTATCTAAACATTGAGGCTGACCAAGTACACCCCTTCATGGAAACGGTATTCCCTGATGGCAGTAGCCTCTTACAGCAAGATAATGCACCCTGCCACACTGCATAAATGGTTATAATTTGAGGAACACAACAATGAGTTCAAGATGTTGATTAGCCTTCAAATTGTCCAGCTGTCTTTTAAATTGAGCATCTGTCGGATGTGCTGGAAAAGCAAGTCCAATCTATGGAGCCTCAATCTCGCAAATTGCAGGACATAAAGATCTGTGGTTTGGTGCCAGATACCTCAGCATACCATCAGAGGTCTAGTAGCATCCATGCCTCAACAGGTGAGGGCTTTTAGGGCAGCAAAAGGGAGACCTACTCAATATAAGTTGAGTGGTCATAAAGTTATGGCTGATTGGTGTATACAATATAGTGTGTGTGTGTGTGTGTGTAAATATATATATATATATATATATATATATATACACACACACATTATATTAACAAAAAGTTGTATAAATCAAATTTATGAAACCCAAAAATATATCACTGTGTATGAATAGACCTACACTCACCGGCTACTGTATTAGGTACACCTGTTCAATTGTTTGGTAACATAAATTGCTAATCAGCCAATCACATGGCAGCAACTCAATGCATTAAGGCATCAAGATGAGGTAAAGATGACTTGCTGAAGTTCAAACCGAGCATCAGAATGGGGAAGAAAGGGTTTAAGTGACTTTGAACGTGGCATGGTTGTTAGTGCCAGACGGGCTAGTCTTAGTTTTTCAAAAACTGCTGATCTACTGGGATTTTTATGCACAACCATCTCTAGGGTTTACAGAGAATGATCCGAAAAATAGAAAATATCCAGTGAGCGGTTGTGTAGGTGAAAATGCCTTGTTGATGTTGGAGGCATTGGAGAATGGGCAGACTGGTTCGAGATGATAGAAAGGCAACAGTAGCTCATGTCAATATGGACCTAAATCTCTGAGGAATGTTTCCAATACCTTGTTGTATCTATGCCACAAAGATTTAGGGCAGTTCTGAAGGCAAAAGGGGATCCAACCCGGTACTAGCAACGTGTACCTAATAAAGTGGCTGGTGAGTGTATATTACTTGTGAAAGCTGCTATTTTACAGTAACAGTCTACTTTGAAATGATATTAAGAAAAAAAAATTATTTTCACTCCATAAAAATCACTCACAAAAATCAGGTGCACCCAGCTATGCAATAATAATTTTTTTCACAAATAAAATCCAAAGAACGTAACGTGATACTCAAATAATGTGAAATGCCAAAAAAAAAATCTCCCTTCTATCTTCAATGGTGCACTCACCAGATACCCATGATCTTTTGTTACAGAAGGTCATAGTACAGCATGATACTTGATCCAGCAATTTTTTTCTGTAGTATTCACTTCTCCTTCACAGTTCCAGAGGTATTCAGGTATAAACCCAGTTTGAATCAGAAGAGCAAGTTAGAAGGGGAACTAATTAGTGTAATACTGATTTTTTTTATTTGGCTCAGCAAAGGAATAAAATCACAATTACATTTTAAAAGTGCATCACAACCCTAATGTTACAAGCAGACTTCAAATTTTAATTGTATCACACAATCTTGGTATCCAAGATGGTGCCTATTGCAGTAACAAACGCCCAGCAGACATCAGGATCCAACAGCAAACAGGAAATGATGTATTACCATAAGTCACGTCCTACATAGTTCATCTATTGACTTCCTCGGGGGGCCGTGAGAAAGTCAATAAACTAAACATGAACCCAGTTTGAATGTTACATGCTGTTCTGATTCAAACTGGGGTCATACTGAATACCACTGGAGCTGTGAAGAGAAGGTAGAAACGAAAGAAGACTTGCATTAGTGGATCAAAGATCATATACTGTAACCTTCTTTAACAAAAGATTTAAACACTATTTAAACAAGAAGATTCTTAGGAAATACACATTATTTGGATGTCACAGGTTACACATATGAGACTGTATTTTATTTGTGTTTTACATGTATTTATATGTTGAAGCACATGTATTTGGGAAACACATTAATTGTTATTGTACACCTGAATAATGCTGTTTTTTTCATAATATACCTTCCAAGAGTGCCCTCTTTATCCTGTGCACACTGTGGACCTGTTCATTCTTATGTGATTGCTGCAGGTTCTTCTCCCAGGTTAGTATAGAGGCAGCCAGGCACACAGCAACAGTCACTCACTCTGGCTCAATGATCAGTCTACGGGGATTGTCTTTTTGAGATTTATTGCTGAATAAACTTGGGTGGGGTGCAGGGAGCTATGGGACACTCCAGCAAAAGTAGCAGTAGCAAGAGGACAGCAGAAGCCAAGGGAATGGATAGCACTGAGACGTAAGAATTGTCCCAGTCCGAGCAACCACTGGAGCAGTCCGAGCAACCATGAGGGAAAACAGCAAACAGGATCCTAGAGCCAGTTATGTACTCATAATGTCCCTGGATGCCTCCTTACAATATCAGCCAGACATTCACCCATGAGCTCTTCAGACTATATTCTCAGTGAAATCCCTCTATTAGTTCCAAAGATTCCTTGAAAAAATAGGCCCTCCAGCTGTGACCTAGCTGGGACCTCGATGAGCACATGTTAACTTCAGCTGGGCTGCCCAGAAGGGCAGCAGCTTTTCAATTTTGGAACTACTCATAGTGGATAAGAGCAGGGCTGCCCCAGTCCACATAATGTTTATGTATCCTCCAGCTACCTACTGGGCACCATCCCCAAGTGATTGGCTGAGACAACGTAAATATTAAGGCTGCCGATTTGCTTTTTCCAATCCATTACATTCTAGAATACTCCAGAAGGCAGGGGAAACATTCAAACCTGCAGCCAGTGAAGTCCAGAACAACCCAAAGCTATCACTAACAGCTCTACTGATTACAGAGAAGCCAAAAAGAACTAAATGTACCTAATCATCCTAGCAACCTATCTAGGAGGGTGCTACACTTATAAGGAGAGCTATACTTTGAAGTACTACTAGAGGCTGAAATGAGTACAGCTCCCAATATTGATGAATGGGGCAGCAGCACGTATGCACAGGATGGACGAAACACAGCAGCCTTTACGTATAAAGGCTGTGCAGTTTCCATTTGAGCCTCATAGTGAAGATTGCCAGAATGGAGACAGAAGTAAGTAATGGACCAGGTTGGCTGCACTCAGGGGGGGTTAGGACATGCTTTAAAGTACAACTTGTAGCAAACATATAGTTGTCCTTTAAAATGTATTATTTGCATTTGATACTGCTGAGAATAACGGAAAAGCTAAATGCGTTTTAAAAGTTATACCTCTCCTCTAAACCATCTTTATTTTAAAATTCTGACAAATTCATCAAAAGTATACAAATGTATCTGTGAATTATATTAAGAGTTCTTTTGCATCAACCAATTTTTAATATATGTTTGCAGTCTATTTAATAACATCCTTTCCTTTACCGATCCTTCAAACATGATTTATTTAGCCATTCAATAAGTAAGGTTGTTTCCTCACCAAAATATTAAAACTGGACATAAAAAATCTCTGCATAAAGAATCTCAGTGACATCATGTGTGGGCTAGAATTAATGTAGTCTGCCTTATACACGTTTATTATTCTGCCCAAGTGACAGAAGCCATGCTACTATTTATTTCTGGTATTGATGTGCCTGTCTGATTATACAGTCTCAAAATATCTTTTTATTGGTTTTTAAAGGAGGCCACTAAACATAAAATCTATGTTGCCTTGCTAGGTAAAGTTATATATTTATTAACAAATGAATACATAATCGCTGTTCATTCTCTCTAAATCCACCAAAAGGTTCTTGGTTCTCCATTCTATTCTTGTCCTATGTCTTACCCACATTGGTGGTTTAATAGCTGTATCTAGATGTGCTTACAGAAGGCAAAAAGCTGACAGCATATATCATCATTATAATGATGTTAAACCTGTAGTCAACTCGGCCAAAAAATTTAAAAAATAGCCTTCCTGCAGTGTTTTGCCATAATGCACTAATGTGTACTGCATACTTGCACATTATGGTAGACTTACCTGTAAGCCACTCACACTCTCTTGAATGACCGAATTGCGATGACGTCACTCCAGTGCATGGAGTCACATCACCACGGCACAGCGGGTGCCATAAATGTCATCTGAGCTGTGCATATGTGGCTCAGATCACATTACCACTGACAGGCAGGGGGAAGCATTTATGACAGAAGAAACCACTAACATCCCTTTTATACTTATAAAAACCCTGCTTGTCAGCAGCTTTTAAAAATATGCCATGGATATACCTTACAAATATATGCACTATTACAGATATTTTGGCAGGTGAACCCATTCCCTAACACTTATATTTGTCTGTTTAGTTGTCCTTTAGGTTAACCATTTTAATGACAAGCTGCTAGCACCAGGCATACCATAGAAAGGGGAGCCACAGTCTTGTAGGCCACATTCTATGCTGATACCATCCCATATGCCCTTTATCATTCTGCATGTGCTTTAAGAGGGGGGCCAGAAATAAAAGCCAGAACTGCTGAGCATTGGCCTCAGAATAGTTTGGTATTGCACAGTGGTTTGTATTCTGCCCACCTGTGAGGAAGATAAGTTGCTGTCTTCTGCCCAATGATCTGATAAATAGGCTCTTTGGATCATGACGTTACTAAAAAAAGAAACACCACTCTCCGATAATCAGTCCACAAAAAAAATTATACTAGTCGGATGAGTTGTTTTATCTTCTTTGTCTCATGTTGGGGTTATTGCTCTACTCACAATTAAAATTTATGTAGCAAAACATCCCGTCTGCAGTTTCCAGCTCCAGTATGAGTGAATCTCATGAAGATTTATTCTGGTAAATGGAGATTCTGGGAGAATCTTACATCCTAGTTTCCATGGTTATGTTCTTTTTTCATTTAAATATTTCTTTCATTAAGAAGTATATAAAGCCAACTTTTTTTTTTATTAGTTTTGGATAGAGTAGAGAAGGGTTAGAACCTTGATCATTATTATATTTACTGTCTTTGTCCCTGCTTCAGAGATTCATCTCCACTATTGGTCCTGGTGACCACTGTCACTGAGAAAGAACGTGATGGGAAATCAAAAATTTAAGTTGTCACTGAAAGAGAAATAGAGGGCAAACACTGGAAATGGAAACACTTGTTTAACGTTGCAGGAATTTCACCTTACTTCCTGTTGTGTTTTAGGGACTGGTAATAAAGGATAATTACCCAATGGGATACATAAAAAAATGTTTTAACCCTTCTCCACTCAAAACATTTTGGCTTTAGATCTATTTTTAAAAAAAATGCAAAATCAATACATCCCATCTGGTTGGTATTTTGAAGTGGCCCATTTATCTTCAAGCACCCACCTCAAGAGCATATGGACTGATCCCTGCATAGAAGGGGGCATCCATGGGAATGCTAACCAACAGGTCTGGTGTTCCGGGCTTCTATCATTTAACAAAGGATGGGCCTACATTTTTGTTTCAATGGAATTAGCAGGTTGTGGAAGCAGAGCAAAGTTGAAATAGATTTTGAAAAGTTGCTATACATGAATAGAAAGAGGTAGTTGAAATTTAAATCGTCTATGCAGCATCAAACATTCTGTTAAAGCATCAGTGTGGGAATACAAAAGAATGGGCAGGGTTCCCTTACACAATGGATACAGTAGGTCTGTGCTTTGCACCTCCTGCTGGGTTTCCCATAGGAATAAAGTGTATGGAGAATGCACTTTGACCTCTGTTAATATTTGCTTATATTTAAAGCCAAGACCTAAGACTATTAAGAATCCTACCATAAGCCACAAAAAGTTAAAAAAAAAAATCCTTTCAGCGTGGTGGTGCTTTTTAATGGAGAACATTAAAGTGCACCATGCTGTATAGCACATTTTAAAGTATGATCTAATGTTCTTGCCGTACTTTCGATGGCCAGTGCCCCATTTCTAGCCTCTGCTGTTACTGTCCTGCTTTGAAACCTGAAGCATGTCTCAAGAGACATCATTGAGAAGAACTATCATCCCTGTCCATAGTTTGACACACGTGCCAACATTCAAAGCAGGCTGGATGCACCAGAGCATAGTATACCCTGTCAACCTCATACAGTCTGGACAGTAAAAACTAGCACGAGTTGATCCTTCTCCAGTATGTGAACATATTTACTGAGTACTTTAATACATTTGTTGTTAGCTTTCATAGCAGCGTGATTTCGGATTTAGTGGTCCATTAATTAAAGATTTCCACTGATCTTCATTAGTATTGTTTTTCTGGTGTGTCTCTGTCTGCATGTCTTGATATTTTCCTTTTCTTGTTCAAGACTAGCTTGCAATTTAGCCTGCATGAATGTATTTTAGTAAGATGTAATTTCATCATGTAATACTGATACGGGCAAGCAAATAGATCAGCATTCATTAACATGATTACATCCCTAATATCATGTAAATAATACTGAACTATTTGCATTGTATTTCATTACATTTTTGTGACATTATTAGCAGTTCATTTGAATGACTCCAGAAGCTTTAACTGTTTTTCTGTTAGGCCCAGGTGGGAGGGCGAGGTGCCTGTAATATAATATTATTATTAGACATACACTGGCAGTGCCAATATAGAGAAAAGGGAGATGTACCTGTAGTCCTGTTGAATTTATATTCTATAAATTAGTAAGGGAAATTGGCATTGCCATTTATGAATGATGAAGGGTATACAGAGAAATTCATAAAGAATATCTACGGCTCCTTTCATACGGATTGGACTCCGCTAGGAGTTCACTTGCTCAACAGGGGATCTGTCCTCTGATCCCTGCTAAGTAGGCGGGTGGCTGGTTTGTGTTCACTCCACTTATGCAGAGCAGACACATACACAGCCCACTCTCCTTTATGGGCCGTCTATTGTAAATGGACTGCCTGTCTGTTTATACTCGACTGCCATCCGATTCATTAGACAGAAAGGGAACAGATCCCTATTCGTCTGTTTTTAGCAAATCGGATTGGATGTCAGCAGATGTAAATAGACACTTGTCTGTTTACACCCGCTGCTTCATAGAGGACAATGAAGGGTCCGATAGTGTCCATCTGAAAAACTGAGAGGCAGACCCTATAGATCCACTAGTGTGAAAAGGGCCTTAAACACTCTTTAGAATTCATTATGCCTCCACACGACAAATGTCGGTGTAGACGACAGATTCATGTACCTATTGTAAACATATATATCAACATGCACCACCAAGTACAGGTGCGCTGAGATTGGACTGTCAGTACAAATACTCCATTCTCAGCTCATTAGCATGAGCACAGTTTTTACAATTGGCAAGTCACTTTTGGCTGTAAGAACAAAGCATGATTTAAAACACTGCTCTTCATTGGTCCGCAAGGTGGATGGTCAGGATGATTACTTCACTCTTATGAGGAGCAGCCACTGGTGTTGAGTGGGCCAAGATATAGACTTTATGTACTCATTTACATGGACTTTCTGGGGTTATTAAGGAATCTGTAGATTTATTTATAGCTTATTCATTTTCTCTGCCTTCCCCCTTTACTTGTTCACTGGTTGATGAGTTGGAAGCTCCTGTCTTGCACCATTTGCTTGGTTTTGGTCCATCCTCAGTTCAGCTGTGCTTCCTCGTGCTACTGTAGCTGTCATGTAGAGAAGAAGAGAATTATGTAGCTGGGTGGGCGGAGCCTGATGGGGCTTCACAGGCATATATCAGGTACACTTCCTTTGTGATTGACAGCATGCACTGGGCGGTCCTTAGCCAATAGCCTGCTTTTGGCTATGGAATCCGTCCACTACCTGCTAATAATCACAAAGGAGTGATCGAATTTGATTGGGAGCACGTGTCTCCCCTTTCCCATCAGTCTCCACCCACTGAGCGTCATTGGTTAGTGACCTGAGAGTGGAACTTAACTCCTAAATAACCTCCCCTTTTAGAAAAAAACAGTGCATAGGCAGATGCCCCATCAGTCTCGTCCGGGCATTAAGGAACTGGCATGGACCAGTGGCACATCTGCCCATGCGTAGCAGATTTCCCATGCATGCACGGAAATGCCACTAGCTTCTGTAAATGGGCACTAAAGCACACTGCAGTATTTGTGAGCATGTGCAGAAACATGCTGTGTGTGGGTACATACTGCAACTTAGTAGCACATTGCCTCCTAGGATAGCTGTGATGTAGCAGTTCCAGGAGGCATTGGGGCCTTGCAGAATAAAAAGCAACTCACAAGTAAAACTTAGAATACCTTTATTCAGCATTTGTGCAAGAGGGAGGGGGAAGGACAGAATAAGAAATTGTGATTTTAATGAGTTAAGTGCAAATTCAACAACAAGTGACAGGTAGAGAGGGGAGAAGGTAGTGGTGGTAAATTTTTTACCTGAAACAACTTCGTACTCTGCCTATCTCTGTAAGTCAACTTACAGTTGGTCTTAATTATCTCCAGTTTCGTTATAATTATTTTTCAATCGGGTGCAATAATAACTCCACTTTGTAAAAGTGGTGCTATTGAGATACACCTGAATCTGCCATAAGTGTCAAGAGACCAAAAAGGATTTTTGAATCTGGCACAGGGCCATAGCACCAGAAAAGTGTTGCTAGGGATTTATTGAATTCACCCTATAGTGTTTTTCTGTAAAAAACCACTATAGTCTTTCTGTAAAAATTGTCATTAAATGTTGATCCTACCAATAGACCAGTTATATTTCTACTTCCTTAATGCCCAGCAGCTTTTATTCTCAAGGTTAGCTTTGAAGTCCCAATACTTACCTTCCCTTTAATGGTCTGACGTCCCTCGCTGGCACCAGCATCTTCTACCAGGCTTCTTCTGTGTGCTGGGTTGCAGCAGTCTTCATTGGCCTGCGTGAAATGACGTCACTCTTGCACATGCGCAGCAGTTCAGTTATCCCAGCACATGTGCTTGGGCATCCTGCTTTGAGCGGAAGAGACATACCCCTGTTGAAGCACAGCACTACTGGGGAGTGAGGGCAGACTGCTCTTTTTCCTGTCTCCCCTTGTCAAGTGACATTTCACATGACCTGAGACAGGAAGAAGGAGAAGCTTCCTTCATTCCCGGTGGGCACTTTGCCGAGGAGGTGTGATCTGAGTGAGTACACAGAAGGTGGGGGGGACAACACCGCGGTTTGCCATCTTCCCTCTTGTAACTGGACCATGTCCCAACACTGTTTGTATGTTTCAATGTGTGTGTGTATGTGTATCTGAGGGTATGTGTGTATATATCTAAGTATGTATGTATCCGAGTGTGTATATGTATGTATCTGAGTGTGTATATGTATATATGTATCTGAGTGTGTATATGTATGTATATGAGTGCGTGTATGTATAGCAGTTATTCAGCTGCCAGCCTGGCAGTGCAGAATTGAAAAAACAATGCAGATTCTGAACAAAATGTAACGCCCTAATGCCCACAGCAACATAATCCATTTTGGACAAGAATTTTTTAATAGCTGCTAGGGTCTATTATATTCAGTATTAAAAGAAAAACAACTGCTTTAAAATGCTCTAAACACCCTTTTTAGGCCGTAAGAGAGGTAAGAGTCTATGAATCTATATGTAATCGGTTAATTATAAATCTACAAAACAATGTACTGCGTCCTGGCTTCTCAGTGCGGGACAAGATCACAGAACTCTCTGCTGGCCACATGAAGTAAAATCACCTGGACTTCCAACATCAGATAAGTTGATTTATTGTTTTTTACATGTGAGTGCATTACTATTGGTTGTGGAAAGTAAAAGACAATCTGCGCAGTCACTATTAATGCAAAATACTATAAACTTTCTGTGACATATAAATCTGATGTGCATAAATCACAAACAAATCAACGTACTCACAAATCTGTGAACCAGGGTTGCTGCCCAGCACCATTAAGCGTTTTCACCCCTCCAAAATATGATACAAATATTGATGCAGCGCAACTAAAACAGTGTCTCAAAATCATAAACAAAAAAAGTCTATAAACATGTATATGTGGCCAACCACCAGTGAATTCCAGATATCACAGTCTTTACTGCAACAGATCACCCACGTGTCACATGCATAACACCCTGTGAACCATATGTGCTCACCTCCTGAACTGGACCTTAATCAATAATCAAGGTCAAACACACTTTTGTTAATCTCCACTGATTGCCGAGTCCCTGGCCATGAATCGCTTGCTGGGACCCGGTGATTAACAGCTACAGGAACCAATGACAGCACAGGTAGGATGGCGCACGTGCCACTTACCCAAAAATGCGGAATCACACACATATATATATGTGATTCTGCACAGAGTGGCCGCACTGTAGCAATAAAACTGCTATAGGGCGGAGGGCAGGCGGTTAGGAGACACTGTTTTATTTGTGTTGCAACATTATTTGTATCACATTACTATTGGTTGTAATTATATTAAATTGCAGCTCTACATTATGCTGATGCACTGTGGTATTCTCTTGTTTGTCTGTTACACCCAGGCCCTCCAAAATAACCACCACCACCTCTTAAGGTACAGAATGCTCAGTTTGTTCTGTGAGAAAAGGTTAGGAGAAGGGTATCTTGCACCTTATAGAATGCATTGTTTATTGAATAATCCAATTTAACATAATTACACAATTTGTTCAGTGTTCCCTATTTTGTGTAAAAAAGGGAGGAAGATGGCACACAACAAGCCATACACTGTGAAGCAACATTCACTTTATTGACTGTCTACTTTTTTGGCCACTCCCACAAATGTGCAGCAGGTAGCATGCTACACATGCCACATTAGCTCACTCCTACCCATTATACTCCCAGGACTAGCATAGCAACTCCCAAAATGGAACTGCCCCAGAAAGGATGGCTACGATGTAGGCAGCTGGGCTGCACAGTGTCACAGTGTTTCCATGGTACATAGGCGTGGCCACAAGCACCGTAAAAACCAATGTGATGATGCTCTGGAAGGGAGAAATTTGAGCCAGTACTCATTAAAGACATAGTTGACCCAAAAAATTGCATATGCATTCTCTTTCTCTGATTTATACCTCTGCACATGCGCTTTCTCTCCCTTGATGTTATTGCTCAGAATTTTAGAGCTTGCTCCTTTGATGGTGGAGGTGAGCAGTAGCAGCTGGCAATATGCTAGTAGGAAAGCAGGACAGGATGATGGGTATATGGATTTTATGATCCCAGAAGAGGGCTTTAAAGGAACCCTGTACAGTGGAAAAAACATGGAGGTCAACACTATGTCACACAATCTTATCCCTTTAATATGCCCTAATTACTGATCTGGAACAAGTATGCAGATGATATGGTCTTATTTCGCTGGATGTTTTACTGCATACTTGTTCCAGGTCAGTGGCTTAAAAAATACTGGGGGGTGGTCCTTACAACTCCCAGGCAACTAGCATTTTCTGGAAATCAACAATGGCTTCCTACTTATGTCGTTCACACAAATGCCTATTTGCAGTTTTGAACTTTTATCACTTTTAATAAAAAAAAGGAAAATTATTTAAAACTGTATAATAAGACTGTTGTGTTCAATCATTTTCCTACTGGAGTCATTCTGCCTATGGTAAGAAATGTCCCATGAGATGAGGGACTGTTGGAATTTCCCATTATTTTATGTTGCTGCCTAAAACCTAAATCCTATTTCCTTGTTTAGCTGTCCTGCAGTCAATATTCATGATCATGTTCTAGCAATGTAATAGAAAAGGGGGTTTCGAACTAGCAACCATAATCCTGAAGACTCCTCATGTGCTTCTGACGGAAACTTTTTTAGACTGTTGCCTCCACATGGATACAAGGTCTGTGTCAACAGCAGTTACACCCCCCAATCATCCTTTATGATACAAAACTGGATCTGTGTTATGTTCACAAGCACACAGATTTTTTACAGTACGTTTAATTTGCCTAACAGCCTTGCTAATGTGGCCTCCTCCAACTCCTAGGCCTCAAAGCAGCTGCATGTGCTGATAGAACCATTGTTATAACATTTACTAGGGGTATTTTTGTGTTTTTGTATGTATTAAATGCATTACTAGTACACAGTAACAGGTATGTGATTACATATGTACCCTGTATTGCCAAGGGTATGTGGACACCCTTCTAAATTATTGGGTACAAGTGTTTCCAGTAAAGGGTACTGGTAATACTACAACATACAAAGAAATTGTGTCTTTCCAACAATTGTGGCAACAGTTTGGGGAAGACCATTTTGTGTTCTAGCACAACTGAACTCCTATTCACAAAGCCAGGTCCATAAAGACATGGTTTTATGACTTTCGTGTGGAAGAACTTGAGTGACCTGCATAGAATCCATCACTTAACACTACTAAGTACCTTTGGGATTAACTGGGACACAGAAAGCTGAGTTTTTTTCATCCAACGCTAGTACCTGACCTCACAAATTCTCTTTTGCCTGAATGGGCACATATACACACTTGTGAAAAGCCATCCCAGGAGAATGAAAGCTGTTATAGTTGCAAGGGGAGGTAGGGCAACTCCATATTAAAGCCAATGGTTTAGGAACGGGATGCCCAACAAGCTCAAATTGATGGTCAGGTGTCCACAAATGTTATGGTCCTGTTGTTTATGTAGTATAATTCAGGTTTTTATTTGGCCATTGCATTACAATTTGAGAGGATAAGGAGATATTTTCCAGCTTATTTATTATGGGAAGATTTTAACCCCTTTATTCCCAGTCTTAAAACATACTTTCTTTGTTTGTTGGTATAGTATTTGTTTTTTTTTTCTCAGTGTAGAAATATGTATCCCACAGAAAAATACAAAGAAGGTTCACTGTTTTACATGACTCTTCTGGAGAGTGGTTTGTCTTGTACACATTTTTCATTAACCTCACCAGATGCTTTATCACACACCTTTCTCTGGAGGAACACAAGCGAAGTCCCTGAAACACACATTTGTTGTCTAGAACTCCTTATATTGCCAGCACAAAATGTATAATACATTATATAGGCAAGTCTTTTTTGTAGTACATTGATGGTCAGTGTTTAGTATGATCAGCATGGTAGAGTGAAAAACTCACATTCTTTTAGACAACTAGTAGATCCAAAGTCTCAGAAATGGTTACCGTATGCCATTGTAAATGGGAATGATTAAATGCTACACTCAATGTTTTTTCAGCATGCTGGAAAAAAAATACTTAGAAGACTCCATTCTCAAAACTGACATCACTCTGCACCATATCTAGGCAAATTATCTTTATTGTTGCTTGAATAATTTGTATCATTGTATACTGTCATTTATGTTGATAGCCAATGGGATGACCAAGACAAAGGTGCCTCCCAGTGAGATGGATGTCATCTCTTTGAATCCTGTCCCACAAGATCTGCTTTGACTTATTTGGCTACAGTTTAAACTGTATACAGCATAGAGACTGTTTCCGTTGTGTAGGAAAAAGGTGACTTGCTTGCAGAGTTTTTCCAGTGCCTTAGAGATTTTCTTAACAACCTCTGACATCAGTGACTTCTTACTGTTTGGTAGTTAACACCTACATGATTGAAATTGAGGATAGCTGGAAGCTTCAGATAGTGACCCTCTGAATGTCCTTTCTTTTATATAGGCATATATACACACATGCATGTTTTTTTTACTTTTGTTTTGTTTGGCTGCCTCAGCTCATCCCCGTCTTCTCCAAGGAAGTAAACATGTCATCTTGGCAGAGCCAAGCTCATGAGTTTGTTGAGTGTCCTTCAGTGCCCTTTAGACTTTAAAGAGAAAACATTTCCAGTAAGTACATGTTATAAATAATTATAACAAAAATTCAAACAAAAAAGGGCGCACCAGCTTTGAGGGCTATACCCTCTTCACCAGAGCCTGGCTGGGATCCAGGTGGAGTTCTCCTGAGCTCTGGAGTTCGCTGAGTCTGATGAACAGCCACGCTATGGATGTGTAGCTTGATATTCTGTATCTTTCACATGGCTTGTGATTATATTTTAAAGCGGATTAATAATAAATGTTACATGGGCTAATGCACTAGGCTGGTGCACGCTCTCTTGTTTGTATTTGTTTAGTTGTGTTTTGGGACTCCCCCAGTCCTTGGAGGGCAGCAAGGCTTGAAGTATCTTTGTTCAACACAGATTAACAGATGCATATGAAGAACTACTACTATACTACCACACTCATGTGCAGGAGGTGTTGTGGTTTCTAAATATTATTGAAGTGTTTACTTTAAAGGAAAATGTATTTTCATCCTTCAGAGACCCCCCCGCTGAGCATGTGGCAAATAGCCCATGCTAAACTGAGAAGTACCAGTAATTTCCCCAGTTTAATAGCCTAATTACTTTGTTAAAAAATCATAAACTAAATTGTTATGTAAATCTTTTTACTAGTGTTACAGTTAAATTTGCTTCATCCCAGCATCTATAGTATTCCCCTACTATCTTTTAGCTTTTTGGCTATCACTTGAAGCAATCATGACATGTTGGTAGGTGAAGCCTATGTACTATTATTTGGGAATTGTTATGGCTATATTACGGTTTAGTGGCCCTGCTTACCTCTAGTGGGGTGAGCTGAGCAAAGCCTATGGTGCCCAGTCCTTAGTTGAAGTGGCTGCATAAGTTTTCTTTTTTCCTTTATTTTAACTTAACTTAATCCCTCAAACACTACCTCTCCTAGTGTGGCAAAGTTCACTCACTGTATCTGTGGTGGGGACTCTGGGTATTGCCCAGGTTGCTCTCTAGATGTAAACTACAAACACCTCTTCCTCTCTTCATCTCTAAAACATGGGGTCAGGGATTTTGCAGTTTACTTAGTTTACTTAAGATACTGTAGCTTGGAAGGGAGATAAGATTGTTTCTACTTTCAGGTCAGTTCACAGAATGTTACAGGGACGCTACATTTTTGGTAAAACCAACAGGTATTTTTTGACTTACAAAAACTATTCCTAGCCTACAAAATTAAAACTAATGCAGCCACCACATCTAAGGTCATACGTGTTAGGATTTCTAACAGTAGATTCTCTTTTCCATACAAAAAAGCATGGATGAAGGCATTTCCCCTCCGGCTTTTGTATTCAAACAGTCACTACTGCCATGGTTGTTAGAATATCTGAACAGTGGCTGCATTTGATTGGTCACAGTCTCTATTCAAGTGAATATTTTCCACCCAGTTTCTTTGATCATCAAAGTTTGCTAACAGTACCACCCACAGCTTGAATTTTGTCAGGCTAGCATAAATTTAATTTTTTGTTCTCAGGTATGTATATATATATATATATATATATATATATATATAGCTACCCCCAAAGGAGCCACTGATAGATTTGGGTCCTCCGCTCTTTTCTCTGATAAAGGTCAATGTTAAGAGGTGTTCATAGCTGCCTGAATGGCAGCAAGAGCTAACTGTAACTTTTAGCAATGAAGCATGTATCAGCGACCCTCTCACCCAGTTCCTCTGCGGTGATGCAGATAAGTATCAGTTGCAACTGGAGTAGTAACTGTGGCTGTTGAGACACATGCACTCCTGCAGCTGAAAGGTCTTTTCAGTATAGTCCTCACAGCTCAATGTTCAGCTCAACAGTCTCTTCCTTGGTTCCCCAGCAATTCTGTAAAGCTCACTTTAACCCGGCTTGGTCGGGATCTGCATAGCGCGGCACAGTCACATACACATTCCTTACCCCGGCATGTCTCTCTCCAACTCCCCCTGTGTCTTCCTGGGCTTTTTCTTTTATAGTGTCCCACTCTTTGGTTATTACCTTTGTAATGGGCTTTGTAATTTGACTTCAGGTTTACTGTGTGGAAAGTCCTGCTTCCAGCCTACAACTCCCAGAATGCTCTGAGTACTTGTATTAGGACTATGGCAAAGTGAAAGTGCTGAATGCTTCCATCTTGTGGATGAATAAAGTGCTGCATTCTCAGTAATAATACATAGTGTCACATAACCTTTAAATAGCTAATCCAGATAAGCACAAGATTTGAAAAGATCAGGGTGTAGGATTGGAAGAAATGTAAAAAGTTAAAATTGGTTTTGCAGATGTTTGTGGATAAAATCAGAGGGGCAACGTCTCAGATTATCAGGTCACACTAAAGCCATTTTTAAATGCCAGATAGGTCTTTGTACCATAGAGATTATGGAATATCAGGGTGACATCATTATGGGATGTCAGGTGGCCAAATTTCTATCGTTCTCACTTCATAGTTTTCTTTATATCCTTTCAAATGCAGATCAATGACTTAAGACTGGAAAATGTGCAATGTGGGTAGTAAATAGGATTGATGGTACAGTGGCTTCCGTTTCCAATTAAAAAACAGCTGTGAGTACGATGACAAAACTATCCGTTGAAAGTTTAGGTGAATCTTGCCAGTAAATGCTTTATAAATGCAGTGATTGATGAGCCCAATATAGCTATTATACAGTGAACATCCAATAAAAAATATGCTTTTACAAGAGCCTAAAAAGTTGTAAAGCCACATGATTTAACCTTTTTACTGCCATTACTGCTATTGCATTTTTTGCACACTTTTAAAACATAATTTTAGGTCTGAAGATTATATAAAACCCCCAATTGTTATATATTTGATGAAAGCAGAGACCCTAAAGAATAAAATAGTGGTAGTCCCACTTTTTAGTCACACACTATCAGTGCAGCAGTTTCCGAAATGCAAAATTTCAGTACAAAATACACAAAAGTTAACTTTAGGACATGTAAATGCAATATATTACCCAATATTTGATAAAATATAAAATATGAGGTTGTGTTGAATAAATAGATACCCAACATGTCATTCTTTTAAACCTGCATATGCCTGAGCAATAGCGACGAACTTCAGTACCCTATATTTTCCATAAGCAACACTTTAAAAGCCCCTACAGGTCATCAGTTTAGAATTATCTATGAATGTGGGAGTGGGGGTGGGGGTTAAGTGCTTTGCTACACCTTTTTTTAAGTTTTACAAAACATTTTTTCATCATATATGGAGGGCTGCAGTAACAGGGTGTGTGGAAGAATTCACTTCCATCTGACCACTAGCAGTCACCTTGTCAGGTTTACACATACTCCCAGCAGCTGTGGTCATTGGGAGTGTGTGTAAAACCTCACTCCCCCCTGCTGCCACCTATGTACAATGTATGTCAGTGGCAGTAAGTGGGCTAAGACATATATAAACTTTGAAAAATCCTTATATGAACAAAGGGGGGGGGGGTCCCCTTCATCAGGTCCACAAATAAATACTGTAAAACAATATCAGAACCTTATTAACAAGAGGTTAAAATAAGAAAATGTATTAAAATACAGAATCACAATATCTGTATTGTCAGTGTATAAAAATAAATACCTTATGATCATGAAATGCTGTAAATCACGGAGTTAATTATAAAAAAAAGTGTAAATCTTTTAAAAGATAATTAAAAATAAAAATATCTTAGTATAAATGGTTGTAAATAAGTTAGTTATTTTCTGAGAGATGTAATGGTGCAGTCACTGCTCTGTCACTATCACTTGTGTGTTTAAATTTCAGCTTGAGATAATGAGCTCTGTAACCAGCAGGGTGTTTACACAATGTGAGACAGGGGACAGAGTAAATTCATGAAAAGGAGCTGAAAGCTCCACCTGCTGGCTGCATTGTGGAATACTTAATATTTACTTGCAGTGTGAATATTTAGCTCACTGGAGAAGAGAGAATATTATTCACATTGTATATGTTTCTGGTTCTTACCAAAATAAAACAAAAGTAAAATCCACATAAAGCCACTAGACTTTTCTTTTAGCAAAAGAAAGAATACATTTTTTTTAAATAAAATGCTAGAGCTCTATGTAATGAGGGTTTGGGGCTAAACGTAATATAAGAATCAACCTTGTCTTGTTTTACAGAAATTTTAAGACTTGTTATCAATACAGAAAAATGTTCCATTTGCATATTAATGAAGTGGCAGAAAGCTCAATTCTCTGTTAATGAGCTTTATGCAAAAAAATTAAGAGATTATAGCAGCATTAGCGGCACTCTGTAAGTAGAAGTTACCATGGTTGCTGTACGGTAGTAATATTTGTTCTCACTTGAATGGGTGTTAATGAATTGTGATGGTGATTGTCTTGCAGCAAATAGAGCCCATTGTTTTATTGTGTCAAGGCCAGCCACATTTTGTATACCTTGCAAGAATTATTTAATGAGTTTAAAGATTATCAGTCTGAAAGAAATGCAGGAACTGGGCTCGCAATTATCACTCTCTTACTGCTTGTAATAAGCAAACTCTTGGAACCTGGAATATTAAGGAGCAACAATAATATGCAAGCTGCAGTAACACATAATAAATCTGGCCATGTACTAGTAGAATATTGTTCGAAAATATTTGTTTTCAGAACATTTGTTTGTTATTTTATTCCTTAGTGGGTTCAAATCGATATTTTTTTTGGGTGCAGTGACATGAAAATTCAAAGGAGCAAGATGGAATTTTTTCTCAAACAAAAGAATTTTTAACAGTGAATTTTGTTTTTGTTCAGGGATGTCCATTTGTTCCAAAATTAAATTGTTAAAATCAAAGTTATAAAGTGGTAGTAAACCGCATAAAAAAAAACAACCAAAGTGGTCCCCCCCGCAAGCTTTTGTCATAATGTGTTAGTATGCATTGCATACTAGCACATTATGACAGACATACCTTAAAACAAAGCCCTCCAGTGGCACGCTGTCACCGCTGACAGGGCTTCCATCTTCACCCAGTCTTCCTTCTGGGTTTATAGACTCCAGCTGTTTGAATGGCTGAGTCACGATGACGGGAGTCACAGCTGCGACACAGCTCTCTCAATAGAGAGCATGTCTTCCATTGAGAGTGCAGTGCGTATGCGCTGGTGACGTCACGGGCTGCTACACATTGGAATATCTCCTTACTGGTGTACATTTAGGAGATATCCTCTGTGCCTATAGGTAAGCCTTGCTCCAATGAGTATGTCTGGTAAATGGCAGCATTCTGGTGCTCAGGGAGCAGTATTAGGCCCTCGGAACAGTGTTACAGAAATACATGAAAGAGAGCACAGTTTTTTTTACAAGAGCGGCCACATAAAGAGAGCTTCTATCCCAAACAAGTATTGAAGTAGCCATTAAAAAGCCAAAGTTTTGTAGCTAATTCAAGTTTTATATGTGATGTCATAGTCCTGGTGAAGAGGGCCCTTAAGAATTGCCAACAATGGTTGGATTTCAATGAATACTGTAAATAAATTATGTCTGGACTCCATCACTAGTCTGGCTTTTAGGTTTCTTTTATTTCGCTGTCTAGTAAAACTTGCAATAATTATTGCATGCCAGCCAAATATAGATTTGTCTGTTATTTACAATAAGCACATTACCAGTGAGAGAACTGACCAGGAATTTTATGCCCAACAATCATCCTCAAGTGTATGTGTAGCCTTTTATCTAGCTCACACTTGCCATACTGATTTTTGAACAGCGCACTTGGTGGTCCTAACCCCAATTGCTCAGTCAGACTGTACTAACGTGAATTGCTCAGTATGTGCATGGGTGGTCGGTGCTTAGTGTTTGAAGTTGCCTAAACTTTCACTAAATGGCCAAACGTTTTAGAGATACCTATTCCTCGCACATACGGTTGTGCTCAAAAATTTGCATACCCTGGCAGAAATCGTGAAATGTTGGCATTGATGTTGAAAATGTGGCTGATCATGCCAAAAAACTCTTTTATTTAAGGATAGTGATCATATGAAGCCATTTGTTATCACATAGTTGTTTGGCTCCTTTTTAAATCATAATGAAAACTGAAATCACCCAAATGGTCCTGATCAAAAGTTTACATACCCTGGAATTTTTGGCCTTGGTACAGACACACAAGGTGACACACACTGTTTAAAAAGGTTAATTAAAGGTTAATTTCCCACATTTGTGGCTTTTTAAATTGCAGTTAGTGTCTGTGTATAAATAGTCAATGAGTTTGTTAGCTCTCACGTGGATACATTGAGCAGGCTAGATACTGAGCCATGGGGAGCAGAAAAGAACTGTCAAAAGACCTGCGTAGCGAGGTAATGAAAATTTATAAAGATGGAAAAGGATTTAAAAGTTATCCAAAGCCTTGAATATGCCAGTCAGTACTGTTCAATCACTTATTAAGAAGTGGAAAATTCGGGGATACAGTATCTTGATACTAGCCAAGGTCAGGTAGACTGAGAAAGATGGCAGCCGCAACTGCCAGAAGAATTATTTGGGATACAAAGGAAAACCCACAGGTAATGTCAAGAGAAATACAGGCTCCTCTGGAAAAAGCCGGTGTGGTTGTTTCAAGGAGCACAATATGAGGATACATGAACAAAAATGATCTGCATGGTCGAGTTGCCAGAAAGAAGTCTTTACTGCTCCAATGCCACAAAAAAGCGAGGTTACAGTATGTCCAACAACACTTTGACACACCTCACAGCTTCTGGCACACTGTAATCTGGAGAGACGAGACCAAAATAGAGCTTTATTGTCACAACCATAAACGCTATGTTTGTATGGTCTATAGTGACAAAAATAAAATTCCCACTGTGAAGCTTGGTGATGGCTCACTGATTATTTGTGTGTGTGAGCTCTTAAGACAAGGTAAATCTTGTGAAAATTGGTAGCAAGATGAATACAGCATGTTGTCAGAAAATACTGGCAGACAATTTGCATTCTTCCTCATGAAAGCTGAGCATGGGATGCTTTTGGACTTTCCAGCATGTCAATGACCCTAAGGCAAAGTTGACCCACTAGTGGTTACAGCAGAAAAAGGTGAAGGATCTAGAGTGGCCATCGTAGTCTCCTGACTTTAATATCATTGAGCCACTCCAGGGAGATCTCAAACATGCAGTTCATGCAAGACGACTGAAGACACTATGACCTGGAGGTATTTTGCTGAATGGACAGCCATACCACCTGCAACAATTTGGGGCCTCATAGACAACTATTACAAAAGATTCCACGCTGATTCTAAAGGGGGCTATACACAGTATTAAGAACTAAGGGTATGCAGACTTTTTAACAGAGGTCATTTCATTTGTTTAATTGTTGCCATGTTTGTTTTATGATTGTACTATTCTCTTATGACCTACATTTGAATGTGAATCCCATAAGAAATAAAAGAAATGTGTTTTGCCTGCTCACTCATGTTTCCTTTAAAAATGGTACATACTGTAAAATTACAAATTCTCCAAGGGTATGCAAACTTTTGAGCACAACTGTAGCTACAGTGTATGGCTAAATGGACAGGGCAGTTCACAAAAAAGTACAATACAAAAAGTACCCCAGCCCACTTAGCAGATAGTTACCAAAAAAAGTCTGAATCGCTTTAACAAGTTTAAAAAGGTTTGTTAAAAGGTTTTTGTTGCATATATTTGCAAATATATGTAAAGACTCTAGCATAACAGAGCCCCTATCATGGGAGATATATAGTTAATAACTCATGAGCAGGTATGCCATGGAGGTAGTTCCTTCCTACTCAAAGATGCAGGGACACACCAGAAGCCTAAACTTGCACAATGGTATCTGAAGACCTCTTGTTATAATCTGCATAAGTACAAGCAAAATAAAAATGGCAACCATTTCTCATTCCACCACCTGACCTCAAAATCTGATGGAAAGCCTCCCAGAAGAGTGGAAGCTGTTATAGCCATAAAGATAGAGGCCAACTCTATATTAATGCCCATAGTAATGGAAAGAGATGTTCAATACCTTTCCATACATGTAGGTGCAGTGCTCAGGTGTCCACCAGCTTTTGGCCATATAGTGTGTGTTTGCTGCTTTTGCCCTCCAGGAAAACATTCGGACCATGGGCAAAATGTGACCTCAACAACTAAGGCGCTGGATGGTCATTTCTCAGAACAGTGCGAATTTAAATTTATTTACTGAGATGTGGGCTGCAAAAAAATCTGATTTTGCTTTGACCATATTTATGCTGCCACAACTTAGCTTTTACAGCGTAGGCAGTGTGACAGCACTGGGCCCGAAAAGCAACTTGGTGACAGCTGCTTCATCCTACTGGGAACCAACAGTGAGAGGCTGGTATCTGTGCACTGGTGTTAATATTATCTTCTACATCACTCTTTCAAATACTGAAATTCATACTGACATTATTTTTTAATTTCAAGATCATCATGTCATTACCTCAGTGTATGGATGCTGTGGGGCGTTCTGGAAGTTTTCTAAATGTGTCATCTGTCATCTTTTCAAACAAAGAGATTGCAAACTCTTATTTGACTGCCTGCCAATAAACCATTGCCCCAAGTGAGAAGCTTCTAAAAAGTGATGCGCTAGATTTCCTCTTCAAAGCAAAGATGTTCAGGGTGCACTTTTCGAAGCTTGTTATAAGTCATAGTTTGAAGTTGAAAAGTAAGCTGTTTTCTTATGCACATGTCGGAAAAATTAAGAATGGGTTTGATCAGATCACTGCCACCAACTTTGTTGTAGATAAAGGAATATGAGCCAATTTTGAGCCTAAAGAGACACGGTGGCTGTTTTTATGGGCTAAATAGGAACACCAGTCAGTAGGAAACTGTAAACACCAGCAGTAGGTGCCTTCAGGATGATGGAGATAAAGGGAACCAATTCTTCCCGCTCACTGCATTCTCCCGCATTCCAACAACTATTGCTAACAATTCTGTTGTTATTCTGATCTGGAATTTCAGCTGATTTGCATGGGATGATGGAGATTTACAATACAGAAAAAGTATTGCTTATTGCACACATTACAATTTCATAATAACAATCATCTTCTAGTGTATGTATATCAAATTATTGAGCTCATGTTTAGTATACTCACTGATTTTTAGTCCTTTCTTAGACTGATCTTTACATGGGGCACTTGGTGGTTCTGATCATTGGTGGTTCTAACCCCAATTTCTCAGTCAGAGTGTACTAAGGGAACCCTCGTTGTACATGTGGTTGGTCAGTGCTAAGTGTTAGTCTGCAGTTGCTTATGCATACACTTAGGCCCTTTACACACAGCCATCAATTGTTCAGTCATATTTTTGCTAAGAAAAAAAAGATTCAGTTTACATCAGTTAACATCCATCTTCCATTAAGTTCTGTTCTGTTTACATCTGTTTTTCTTCTGTTTACATCCATTTTTTCTCCGCTTCCATTTTTTTAACGGTCTGCAAAAATGCAGACTTGTTCCGTTTAAAAAATGGAAGCAGATTAAAAACAGACATACTTACCCACGGTATATCACCAAAAATATATTGAAATAACTTAGTTTAAGTACTGAATGGTAATGATAATGTTACAGTTTGCAATTACATTTTAGACGATTGTGGGCTTCCAGCCTTGTGGCAGCAGTTTGAGGGAGGCCTTGTTCAAGTATTACTGTGACCCTGTGCACAAAGTCAGGTCCTTGAAGACATGGTTTGGTGAGGAGGAACTCAAGTGCCCTACAGCGAGCCATGACTTCAACCCTACTGAACACCTCTGGAATTTGTGAACCAGGACTTTTTGTCTCATAAAAATAAAAAATCAGTCACTTAAATTAATTTATGCCTGGCATAAGTAAGGTACACATGGGCAGGACAGTTCACAAAACAGTACAATACAAAATATAGTCCAGCAAACTTTCCAATCAGACAGAGAAAAAAACAAAACTTCTTGCACATACTTGCCAAAAGTCCCAGATTTGGAGGGACAGCCATTCCTTATACTCACCTGTCCCTTTAAGGCTGTGTCCTGAGATCATAGAGTGATATGCTGAGCCTGTCCCAACCACTGTCCAGCCTTGCCCTGCTACTATCCATCACCATTACCTCTACTGAATGCTGCCCATTTGAAGGATATTAAATATTCACTTGGAATAATACTTGGAAGTCCTGCCTGCGGTCTATTTGCCTTTAGTAAATCAACCCCAAGGGCTATCATGGCAATATGTACTGTAGGTAACATACTTACAATGGTGAGCAAGCCATAGGTGAACAAGAAATGTGGATATCTTACAGAGACTGTGCAAACAAATTGCAATGTGTATAGCCAGCTGTGCAGTAGAACTGTAATAGAAAATGAGCATTTAGGTATATTTACTTTAAAAAGACTGTGGTACCCCTTTTAAAATCCATAGAGCCTGTAAACCAGAATTGTTTTTGACAAGAAAAGTGTGTAAACACAAGGCATGTTTTAGAAGCAGTTTACTATAAGCCTAAACTAGTAAGAAATAATTCCTAGGAGACAGTAGACATTATTTGACCATGTCTTCTTTGGTATTGCTGGCAGGAAAAAAGAACACACTATTGGATTTCTCAGTAATATAAAAAACTGTACCTGATAATTGTGCCAAGAGGGAAATCAGTTCTCTTGCAGAGAAACTCCTATATTCAGTCAGGAATCTGTCAGATTCATTTTGTTTTTCAGGTGACAAAATCCAAATGTCATCTAAGGTAATGATAAATGGCATTACATTCTAAATCCTATACTTATCCTGTACCTTATGCTGTATCAGTGTAAGGTGGTCATGACATTCTCATATCTGTGGTGCATTAATGAATGGACATTAACAAACATTATGTTGCACGTTAACTTGCATTGCATTAAGACTGTCCATTAATTTGAATGGGCTTCCAATTCTCCATAACCCCTTAAAAATTGGAAATGCAATATTTTTTTCTTATTCAGCATACTGCAATGCATGGCAATACATTAATGCCATTGTGGGTCGCTGCAGGTGCATTGGGGTGCCATGAATGGTAGTGCAATGCACCAGAGTACACACGTTACAGTATCGTACGTATTACTGCAACACAACAATATAAATAGTGCTGAAAATTCAATATAAATATTGCTAAAAACCATAGACAAAACTTTTTTTCATTTTCAGCAGAGTAATGGAGGGTTATAACCCCCCTGCCAGATTTTTTTTTGCCATCTGTGTCCCATTGTGGAGATTTTCTTTCACTTCCTGTCTTCCTGTATAGCCAAACAGGGGGTAAGAGGATATCTCTGCAAATTAAGGGAATTCCTTGGGGGACCTGGGGCCCCCAAGGAATTCCCTTAATTTGCAGGGATTTCTTCTTACCCTGTTTGGCCAGAACTAGTGTCCCCATTAGAAGATTTCCCCTCTATTACTTTTCTGGGGACAATCCAAAATTTGGGATTTTCTTTTACTTTCACTTTCAATGATAGTGTTAAACAGGACAAATAGAGAGGATGAATGTCCCTAATGGGGACAAAGACAGAAATAAAAACTGATAGGTGTTCTAATCCCTCTCCACTCTAACCAAAACAACAGAAAAAAAATGTTGCCTTTAGTTATACTCTAGGTGGTTATTAAATCTCAAATTCAAGCTTTATTGTCTTTATTTTTACCTGGGTGACAACTGTCATTCACCATTCTGTATCAGAACAACAAAAAAAAGACTGAATCACAGAATCTATTCTATAAAATGTAAGGAAGGCATCCTCCCTTTGCATTTTTAATTATTGTTAATTTTGCAGTTGATAGTTTCTGTAGTCTTCTGCACGTCAGGCATGTTGTAAGAAGAATTGTGAGTTTGTGCGCATAACTCCAGGCCCCTACCTTAATATAGGCACAGCAAGATAGAGTCCGGGAGAGGCAAACCACCGTTAAGTGTCCCTCATTCTCAAGTTTGAAAGTTGGAAGCTATGCTTTCACCTCAGTGCGCATGGCGATTCGCGCCTCTTATCGAACTCTGGCAAATCAAATGCCAGGTTTCCCTAGCATTGTGCCTGTGCGGCTGTGCCCTTTCAAGTATAGGCTCCTGGAAATGAGAAGGGCTGCCAGTAAAGGGAGAGCTGGGATATGAAGTCACTTATGTCATATCGTTATATCCCTGCTACTCTTAAATCTGCTCCACTGCCACCACTGCTTTCCATAAAAAGGCCAACCAAAACCCTCAGCATGATGATGCTCTTAATCCGGCCCTGGTGGCTCAGCAGGGTGATCCCAGATTTTAATCTTACGTTAAAGATCAACTCCATCCAATAGCAATTAGGCTTAGAAAAAGTGTGGAAGGTTTAGAAATTAGACTTCTGCTACATTGTCCCCATTGTTTGGGAGATTTCTACTCCTTGTCAATTTGTTGGATGTCAGCCAGAATACCTCACGCTGGGGACACAGACAGCGCTAAAAGAACATTTTTGGTAGACCGGGAATGGTTTAGAACCTCTGTCAAAATTGGATTGCTGTCTGCACTTCCCCTCTCGTCCTGTCCAGGTGACAGCTGTCAGATGGAACACCTTTAGGCCCCAACCACACCTGTGCATTTTGTAGCTTGTAGCTCAAAGCTCAAAAAAGCAAAAACCTATTGTATTCAATAGCCCTTGTTCACATATGAGCATCCTGTCATTTGTAGCTAAACACCTGTTACTCCAAAAAGTAAGTGAGGTACTTTTTAGGTAGAATTGAGTGTTTTTGGCCCCATAGGCTTCAGTGGGAATGCCCGAAAATGCTTGATTTGAGTGTTTTTCAGGCATTTTTTTCCAGCATTTTAAGCTTATATTAACTAAACTCAACCCTCTAGTGATATCCATTGGCTAAAGCAAAAAACCTGAAGCTTGAATACACATGTAAAACGCCTGTAATACACTACTAAAAACAAACACTTGCAAAAATACTCAAAAAAGCTCAAATAAAAACTACTGAAAATTTCTCTACTCAAGTGTGAATATAGCCTTAGGGCCTGTTTCAAAGGGCTTTTGTTCACTTCAAATGGGTTTTGCATTCCTGTACAAGAGAAGAGAATACAAAACCCACTTGAAGCAAGCCAAATGCAGGTCAACATTGTAATGCTTCTTCTTTAATAAGCCTGCCTACTCAAAAATGTGTTTTTTGTTTGTTTCTCTTTAAAGATAAACTTCTGTCCAAGTGACAAATTAGAGCAGTGTTTCTCAACCTTTTTTTCAGTCAAGGCACCCTTTAACATTTTGCACAATTCTGAAGCACCCAATTCTAAAATGTAAAAAAAACTAATAGTTTTACATCATGCAGCAACATCCGAACACCCAGGGCACTCAATGTTAGAGGTGACTTATTCTTACACAACAAATATACCTTTGCACACTGGAACTGAGCAGTATTCCAATGTTTATCTTCTCTGTTATATTACCCTCACCCTCAGCTAACGTGCCCCCAGGACTAACAGAGAATGGCAGGGGAGGGGCAAACAAGGATGGTGTGCAAGTGCCTGAAGTTCTTTTTATCAATTTATAACATCATTGATGTTGCTAGAAGGTTGTAATGGTGCACAATAAAATACTGTGGTTTATTTGTAACAAAAAGGCTTGTATACAATTTTTGGGCAATTTTGAGGCATTTGGCCAAGGCACCCCTGAAGAAACCTGAAGGCACCCCAGGGTGCTGAGCACCCTGGTTGAATAAGGCTGAATTATGCAGGCCATAGACGGGTCGAAAATCGGCCGATTTTTCGGCCGAAAATAAAATCGGCCAATTTTCGGATCGTTAGTGGGCGATTTGGTCGGCCGTTTTTCGGTATTTTGGCCGTTTTTGTTTTTCGGTAAAGTTGGAAAAAAATCGGCCGATTTTGCCGATCGGCCGATTTTCGCGGCAATTAGTGGGCAAATCGGCCGATTTTTTACCGATAAAAAATCTGCGCATGAGCAGTGACCTGCAAGAGGAAGACAAAAAGAAGAAGAAGAGGAAGAGGATGAAGAAGAGGATGAAGAAGAAGAAGAGGAAGAAGAGGATGAAGAAGAAGAAGAGGATGAGGATGATGAAGAAGAAGAGGATGAGGATGAAGAAGAGGATGAAGAAGAAGAAGAGGAAGAAGAGGATGAAGAAGAGGATGAGGATGATGATGAAGAAGAAGAGGGTGAGGATGAAGAAGAGGATGAAGAAGATGAGGATGAAGAAGAAGAGGAAGAAGAGGATGAGGATGATGAAGAAGAAGAGGATGAGGATGATGAAGAAGAAGAGGATGAGGATGATGAAGAAGAAGAGGATGAAGAAGAAGAAGAGGATGAGGATGAAGAAGAAGAAGAAGATGAGGATGAAGAAGAAGAAGAAGATGAGGATGAAGAAGAAGAGGATGAGGATGATGATGAAGAAGAAGAAGAGGATGAGGAAGAAGAAGAAGAAGGAGGAGGAGGATGATGAAGAAGAAGAGGATGAAGAAGAAGAAGAAGAAGAGGATGAGTATGAAGAAGAAGAAGAGGATGAGTATGAAGAAGAAGAGGATGGGGATGAAGAAGAGGATGAAGATGAAGAAGAGGATGGGGATGAAGAAGAAGAAGAAGAGGATGAAGAAGAAGAAGAAGAAGAAGAAGAGGATGAGGATGAAGAAGAAGAAGAGGATGAGGATGAAGAAGAAGAAGAAGAAGAAGTAGGATGAAAATAAGAAGAATTCCAGTCCAGCAAAAAGTGTCTCTGCAGAGAGCTCCGCTATTTCTGACAGTTCTCTGACAGTTCCTTGACATTTACAGCGGTTGAAACATTGTATCTATTTGTTTCCGAATAAAAACATCTGTATCCTAAATGGAAACAAATAGATACATTGTTGCAACTTCTATAAATGTCAAGGAACTGTCAGAGAACTGTCAAAGAAATAGCAGAGCTCTCTGCAGGGACACTTTTTGCCGGCTCTAGACGGGTAGAAAATCGGCCGATTTTTTTTACCATTGATGGTAACGTCGGCCACTTGAACAACCGATTTTTCGTTTTTTAAAAGAAAAATCTGCAGTTTTTCTCCCCATCTATGGCCTGCATTAGAGTATATCAGGCATTTTATTTTGTTTCAGAGTAGGGGCTGGTCATCCCTGTCAAGTTGTTTGTTTTCTGTTTGTTTTTTTGCTGTCTGTGTGCCATTGGGGAGATTCTTATTCACTTTCTAAATCAGAGAAGCAACATTAAGTGGAAAGAAATGCTCCAGAATAGGGTAATTCCTCTTTGTCAGTTGTCACAGGATCATGTGTTTCCATTGATTCATGTTCCTATAACACTTATAATTTAAAAATTTGGAATTTTTTTCTCACTTCCAGTTCTAGTGACAATGGTCACAAAGACAAATAGGGCAAATCTCCACAGCAAGGACACGGACAGTAATGAACATACAAGGAACACAACCCACCTTCTGCACAGAGGTGGAGAACTTCATCACATACAAGGAACACAACTCACCTTCTGCACAGAGGTGAAGGACGTCATCATCCAAAAATTAGACTTTCTAGAGCTGAGCTTTCAATTTCTGTCCTTTAAACACAACTGACAATGAAAGCACATCTCTCAAAAGTAAGGGAAATTCCTCTTAGACAGTTGTCACTTAAACGTGTGTCTTTACTGGAAGATTTGTATGCTATGCCTTCTACAAAGACAACTCAAAATTTAGAGGTTTTCCTCACTTTCAGTCCCAGTGATGATGGTCACCTGCACAAATAGAAAGTAAATCCTTCCAGAGGAGACAGATAAAAACAACCACCTTACATTGGATCTAACCCTTCTCTCTTCTATGAAACACAAACAGAATGCACTTGATCATGCAGATAAAACACTTTTTAATAAAAGAAAATTATAAAATTGAACACAATGACTTGATCAAAGCATATTACCAGTTAGAACACCCTCCAATGGATCATCAGGTCTCACCAACAGAACACTCTTGATAGGTTGCCAGCAACAAGAGAGATGTAAACTGGGATATAAACACCTGGAGTGGTGATTGTAGGAGCAACATAGTAGAAAATTACAATTACAAGTCCAACAAAATTATGTTAGAAGAGGACCAAACTTGTATCC
This sequence comes from Staurois parvus, assembly GCF_062004578.1. Lineage (NCBI taxonomy): Eukaryota > Metazoa > Chordata > Amphibia > Anura > Ranidae > Staurois > Staurois parvus. The sequence continues at coordinate 10,328,522 of NW_028317827.1, read as the reverse complement.
TGGCCTGAGATAAGTACCCCCACTAACATGTTTTGAGGCCCATGATACTTTCCTATTTAAAAAAAAAAACAACCTTTTGGCTTTAGGTATACTTTATCGGCTTGTTTACAACAGCATTGTTGGGCTGCAGTGGGAAGTGTTGCTCAATGTAAGAGCAAGGCAATGTGCCTTATATAGAGTAGGAAGTCACCAACACTCCAAAGATGTATTTCCAAAATTTAATACAAGCACATGTCACAAAAAGTCAAGGTTTCATCATCTTACTGAGTCCTCTTCCCCAGGGAACTTCGTAATTGAGTCGTCCCTGAGGAATTTTTTGGGCATCTTAAGGCATCTTTGGGGTGCTGGTGAGGATATTTCTTCTAATTCTGGTTCTGCACAGTGCCATCCATGGTGCTTCCTAAAAGTACACATTTGAATTATACCTGGCTGAGCAATGTCAGGACTGTGTAGTTCTACACAATGTTAGCTTTCTATGGCTTCAGTGGACACCAACATGCAAATAAAATTGGAACATGCTGCACTTATGCGCAGCAAGACTTGACATGCTTTAACAGATCATAATGCACTGCAGTGCATTGAATTACATAGTTTAAAAAAAACAAGCACTGTAATGCATTTTAGCAGCACATTGAAGCACTCCACAGTGCCCACTCACTTTGCAGGGAGTAGATTCTGTCTTCTTTACAGTTACTGTGTTTCCTAGATTGTGTTCATAGTTTTCTTTTTTGCCTTGGATTGCCTACTTTTTCTTCGCAATCTTGCACCATGATAATCTGCATTATCATACATGTTTATCATATACTTAATGCAGATGTTGCCTCCAAGGTCACTAAATGTCCTAATCACTGTCACAATAGTTCAGGTTGGAGAAAACTGGAGTACCTTTGTCAATTGGGGAAGAACCTATGAAATCCATCCTAACAGTGTCTCTCATGAACCTTTGTCAATTGGGGAAGAACCTATGAAATCCATCCTAACAGTGTCTCTCATGAAAACAGACTCAAGTCCCCTTTAGGTTTATAGTGAAGAATCAGTTACCATTTTACTTTTTTGTTTAGCTGTTTTGGACTATAAAGACCTGGCATACAAAAATACAGTTAATAATTTACTAATTTGTTCATAGACAGACAAAATGCAAGAGGCGCAATTTCATTAAATATGAAAATACTTCTTGTAAAATTCACTGCGTTATTCTTTATGTTTCAACGTTTAATACAACCTTTATTATCTCTGAGTGCCAGAGTTGGGTGGGTACTATATTCTTACTGTGCTGTCACTTTCGGTTTCAGGTAGCACCAGGTCATACCGCCCAAGTGAAAAAGAACATTTTTTGTACATAGCCGATAGGTAAATGACATTTATCATTTAGTCTGTAAATAATTCATGAGCAACAATGGTTTGTGAAACCTACTGTTGTTTTATTTCTAATTTATGTTCTCTATTCTAGCTTCTGGAGATACCAATTGAGCAATTAAGGGCCTGAAATAAAAATTTAGTGCAAAAAAATAGTACTTGTATTTATACAGATCTTAATATTAGACCAGTGGTCTCCACACTGTGGCCTTTTGCTTGCCTTTATCTGGCACCTGGAACACTTTTCCTCCCACTGACACCAACAATGGGGCATAATTCCTGCTACTGACACCAACAATGGGGCACTATTCCTCCCACTGACACCAATGTTGGGGCACTTTTTCTTCCACTGACACAAACAGGGCTCTATTCCTCCGACTAACACCAACGAGGCACTATTCATCCCACTGACAGTAGCGATGGGGCACTAGAACCTCCCCCCTAATACCAAAGATGCATTGTTTATTTCCACTGATGCCAGTACAATATCCACTCTCAATGGCCACAGCCTGGCCCCCCCAAAGGTCTGAAGTACAGTAAACTGGCCCTTTGGTGAGAAAGATTGGAGACCCCTGTATTAGACCAAAAGAAGGACCTCTGAGGAAGAAAGAGGCACTGGAATTTTGGGTCAAAAAAGGGTATGTTGGGAGCTATGCTTGACCATGTGGTCTGTAGTTGCACCATTGTTGTGTTTCTGAGGTCTGCTAGCATTGGAACCTTATATGTATATATGTTGGCTTATTTTGTTCCTGGGAAAATCTACAATAAAGCACAATTTAATGTTTCCTCTTGCCTGGATTTACCAATAACTGATTCTACAAAATTGCCAGATTACACAGCATGTTAATACCCCAACTCAACAACTAATTTCTCATATAAGTTCCATCTTCCTTCAAAGTTTTTCAAACTTTAACTTTGAAACCCCCATTTATATCCATTTCCATGTTTGCCTTGAGTTAATTCTATAAGTTCTCAAGCATGGAGCTGGTGGAGGGATGTCAATTCCTCTTCTTTAGCTTTACTCCACTTTTTCTTCTTGGGTAGCTTTTGGCTCTCTTCCCATGACACAGGCTCAGGTTGTGGCACTTTCTGAACAAATCATATATGACAAGCGTCTAGTTGGGAAGTTCTTATTGGATCTTGTAGATTTTCTGACTGAGGTTGCAGACAACTCACCTTTTTCAGAGGATAAATCATTGATGCCAATTTCAGTGTCTGAAATGTTCTGTTACTTTTCCTGCAGTACTGTTGGGGCTTCTTGCTCAGATTGTTGTGCAGATGGTGATGACTGTTAATTCATGAGGCTTTTGACACAAAGGTGTTTAATTAATAATTACACTTCTCCTGGTCATTACCTTATTGGTATCTGGAGGCAGAATTCTGGAACCCTTTTGGGATTCACTGTAGCTGACAAATACTTCTTCCTTAGAGCAAGGTTATGTTTTTGTTTAGAAACGTGTATGCATAATTGTGCTTCCAAAGATTTGGATGTGTTTCAGGTCAGGCTTCTTTCTATTCCATAACTCATATTGAGTTTTTCCTGTTGCTTTTCCAGGTTACAGATTACAGGTACATTAGCCATTTTGGAGATAGCAGACTAACCTAATTGCCTCTCCCTAGTATATTTATGGCATATCAGCATCAAAAAGCATACTTCTGCCACTTTCACATAAAGTGTGACTCTTTCTTTTTGCAACACTATTTTGTCCTGGATTGAGTGGTACAGTAGCTTGGAACATAATTTCATGCTTCTTCATAATAGTTTGTTTATTACCAGTTGTAGACTGTGGGGTTGGTTTGCTAAAACTGGAGAGTGCAATATCTGGTGTAGCTGTGCATGGTGGCCAGTCAGGTTCCAGTTTTGTTTTTATCAAGCTGAAGTTAGAAGCTGATTGACTACTTTGCACAGCTGCACCAGATTTTGCACTCTCTGGTGTTAGTAAATCAATCACTGTGTGTTATTATCTGTGATATAACAAAAAGTTTTGAATGTTATATTTAACAGACAAAAGGAAGGAATTTGGGAAGTTCATTGTGTATACGGGATTTAAATCGGAACTAAATTGCATCGGAGCACCACAAACCAAAAGTGCTATTGAATTCATATTTAAAGCAGTTGTAAAGCATTAAAGTAAAAAAACTTCTATGGTCTGGTACCCCAGCCCCCCCCCCCATACTTAAGCCTGATCTTGATCCAGCAATGTTCATGAGAACAGCTTGGCTCCTCATCAGCTCAGAGACAGCAGTGCTGTCAATCACAGCCAGTGAGAAGAGGTGGGGGCTAGGCCAAGCTGAGCTCTGTGTGTAAATCAACATGGCTCAGGAGAGTATATGCGTGTCCCCATAGCAAGCGGCTTGATATGGGGGCTCCTGTGGGGGGGGGTTGCAGAGTGCCAGCGGGGGACCTGAGAAGAGGAAGATCGGGGCTGCTGTGTTCAAAACCATATGTATTTGCAAGGCATGGTATTCCAAGAGAGAAAGTTGAAGAACGCATGTCATTCTCAGCAGAGAGATATGTACTTTTGCTTAACAGTGGGAAATTTATCTCGTTCTCTGTTGTACTGGATTTCATAAAAGATTTCAAAAAGTCATTCAGAGCAAGTGTTGAATCAGTTTAAGAGGTTCAGCAGTCAGCAGAATTACCTGCATGGAAGAACTGAAGAGACCCAGGAAGACTTATTATTTTGATGTGACCATTGAAAAGTGATTTATAACTGTCATATTATAGTACAGCGTAGTACTTTTGGTTAAAAAGAAGATTACTCTTTTGTGCTGTTACTTGAACTATGAACTGCCTTGAAATCAGTCATTTCTGACTGGTTTCCTAAAGTTACTGAACTTAAGAACTTAAAGAACCTTTGTACTGAGAAATTTTGGAGGCTGCCATTGCTTTTCACTCTGAAAACTGAATTGATGGTCCCAGTATATTCTGAGCCTCTTAGCAAGTAAAGAGTTCTGACTCAACTCATTCTTTCTAATTTGCATGCTTTTTCTAGGTTGGTTTTGCAGAAAGTGTTGAGGTCAGAGAAAGACAGGAAAATGGCATTTTCAAGAGGTCAGGAATGACAGCCTCCATATTTCTCTCAGTACAGATTTCCTTTATGAATGGGTACTCTTTATTGAAAGAGGTTGAAGCTTTTTTTTAAACATTACTACTCATTCATAGAATTCTTTGCATTAGGCAACACATTCTCATGATCATTTTAGGAAACTGTAATTTTAATACTATAGAAAGCCACTGACAGCTACACTATAAAGTGAAGGCATCCAGATATGCACGCACATCACTATGGCAGCTCTCAGTATCCTATCTTCACCTGAATGATGTGTGTTATGTTTAGGCTTGCCTTACCCCTCCTGTTTTCCAAAGAATCTTAATGGTGAGTAAAGGAGCACATCATAGTGATGGTCTAATAGGAGTGTGTGCTGGACTGTAGAGCTTGGTAGTAAGCTCCACTACAGCCCAGAATCGTCAGAGCTTTGCTTTATCAGAAGGACCTGGGACTCGGACAAAGTAGAGGGCACTGAAGGCTACCACATTTCCGAGTACTTGTACTTTAGATTTTAGTATCCTTTAATTGTCAGAGTCCCTTTAATGGTTTGTTGGGAAATGGATTCCCTTTAAATTGTTCAAGCTTTTAGTTGAGAGCAATATGACCATCACCACTGCTGAAAAAAAATCTGCTTGCAAAGGAAAATTGTGCTCTCATGTTCTAAGGATAGAAGGGTAATTTAAACATTGTCCCTTTTCTTCTCTTTTGTAAAAATGGTTGGAAACACATTGGGGAATTTTATACTGATTCATAATTGTAGATGTTTGTTTTATTCATAGTCATCTTTTAAACTATTGCCTTCAGGAAATAGTGGATTTATCTCGGGAATACATTCAAATAAAAGTTGTGAATCTATTACTACTTTCATTTATATTTAGGTACTGAAGGGATTTCCAGAATGCCTGCAAGCTGATATTTGCCTGCACCTCAATCAAACATTGCTGCAGAACTGCAAAGCTTTCAGAGGAGCCAGCAAAGGATGTCTTCGAGCTTTGGCTATGAGGTTTAAAACTACCCATGCTCCCCCTGGAGATACTCTCGTGCACTCAGGAGATGTGCTTACTGCGTTGTACTTTCTGTCAAGAGGTTCTATTGAAATCCTTAAAGACGATATTGTTGTTGCAATATTAGGTGAGTTTTTGGTGTAAAATAAATTAGGCTCATTGGTAGAGTTGCAGCAATTATGGGACCATGGGCAAGGGGGTTAATGCAGAACAAGATGCCTCCAGGGCAGTACTATGTGTGTTAGGCATTTGAACTTTCAGTTTTTATTAGCTAAATATAAGTTCATCAAAACACAAGGTGTGCAAAGACTTACCATTCATTTTATTTAGAAAAAGGCAGCCACATTCTGAATACAAAAGCTTGTCCCCCACCATCATGTTACAGAGAAGGATTGTATGGAAGCAGTGGTCTTTCCACAGAGGTCTGACCCACACCTTACTGTGTCAGAGATAGAGTTCCCCAGTCAGCAGATTACAGATTACAGAGCTTTAGGTCTGACTCTGTAGTGGACATGTCAGCCCCTTAGAGGGAAACCATTACTTACACACAGAGAGTAATGGTCCTTCTCTACTGCATGCTGACTTTTCTACTCATACTATGGCTGTTTCTAAAGAAAACAAACTGTGAGACTTTGCACACCTTTTTGTTTTGAAGCACCTTTTATTTAGCTCATTAAACCTGAACATTAAAACTGAACATTTAGTTAGTTGGATAGCATCTATCTGGATAGAAGCAAATGAAACTGCTGTAGGCAATGCCACTCAATACTGTAGGACCTGCCTGTTTGCATTAAATGGCAGGTCTGGATGTTTGAACAGGATGGTGTTCTTTAAAAGCTTTAGTTTCAACTGCGTAGTTTCATCTTTGAATAGGCAAAGGATGGGAGCTGTTTTACACACCAACATTTACTGCAGTTATTTTGAATGTAAATATGTTTTCAATTATAAGGATGCCCTTGACCATTTTAGAAGAGTTTAAGATTCGGATCTCAGAACCTTTTTTTTGCCTTCCAACCAGTTCTCGTGGTATACATTTTACATTACATGAAGTCCATTCACCAGTGCTAGACTCCATCATCTCAGAACTATTGCTGCATCGACCTTTGTAGACACTTAGTAAACAGTGTGGTACTATGACTATTGTATTAGGAGGTATTTATTGGCCCATATAGAGCACCACCAGAGATAAGATTTCTTTTTCTCTGTGCTTTATGTCTGTACTGTGTACATTTTTTACATATTGATCTTTCTTACATCAGGTAAAAATGATATTTTTGGAGAGATGGTTCACCTGTATGCTAAGCCTGGGAAGTCCAATGCTGATGTTCGAGCTCTGACCTACTGTGATCTTCATAAAATTCAGCGAGAGGACCTACTGGAAGTTTTGGACATGTATCCGGAATTCTCAGATCAGTTTCTCACAAATCTAGAGCTGACTTTTAATTTAAGAGATGAAAGCACAAAGGTTTGCAGAGTCATATTTAATACCTTTGAAACATTTTTAATTAGTATATGTAAATATTACGTTTGGTGCTTAGTGCACTTTATAGAATTCATAGGATGTTGTTTGTGATTTGGGCTGCTTATTTTTCTACCAGTCAGTGGTTGACTGATGACTAAAAAGAACTCATATACTTTTTGATGGCTTCTAATTACAGAAACTTCTTTCATCTACCTGTTACAAAATAGACAGGAGAATGAGCAATCTGGGACACATTGAATAGACTGAGAAAAGTTGCACCTTACCATAATGTGGGATTTGCAACAATTTTAGCTCCATGCTAGGATATATGTACGGAGGGTGCATATGGTGAGATTTCCACAGGGTCCATAAGGTTAGGTGACCAATAATGTCTGTTACTCCCTCTTATCAGCTGTGTGATAGCCTTGCTTTCTGTGCAGAATTAAACAGCATGTACAGTATTTTTCTTACCGTACTATCATTTTTTTCAGTCACGTTTCTGTTGCTTGAGTTTTTAGAACACTTTTTGAAAAAAAAATGTTTTTAAAAGTAGCATCCCAAGAGTCAAGTCCAGTGATGTACTGTATGAGAGGACCTCTGTTCAGAATCTACACCATGGCCATGTAGCTCTATTAGACATACCTCTGATTGCATGGTAACATTACACTGTCTGGACCAATGGTACCCTGAAAGGTAATCAACATGATGCAAACTCTGCATTGTATTTAAACTGTAGTATTTAAACTGTAGTCCATCCCAACTTAAAGATGAATTCCAGGTATGGTGATTTTTACATAGTTACCTTAGCCCCCTTGGACCAATGTACGTTTGCATGTGCTGTGGGATCCTTGTGGAAGCTGGAAATCACTGTAGTAGATCCCACTACTACAACGATCTCCACTAGCATCCAGGTCCTATGCCATTCAGGGAACACTTTCCTCAATAAAACAAAGCCTTCTCTGATTGGAAAAGGTGGAAAGGCAGGGTGAAGTTATGATTTCTGCCTCATCTAATCAGAAAACACTTTGCATTCATTGAGCAAATGGAAAGGGTTCTTCAAATGGCACCCACCCTGAGCATGTTCAGTTTGCAACTTCTCAGCACAGGACCTAGAAACAAGCAGCAATCACTGTAGTAGTGGTGGACGCTACAGTGATTTTCAGCTTCCAGGGGATCCCATGGGTATGCCACATACATACTTACATTGGTTCAGACTAGACCAATGTAACTATGTAAAAATTGCCTTACCTGGCATTCAGCTTTAAATATATCATAAGCTTTGCAGAAAGATAAAAGTTATCCAGGTAAGAGTCCCTCAGGCCCACTCCAGAGCTTGCTGTGAAAACTGATAAAGTCCCATAGTGCCAACTGCAGAGAGTTTTCAATAGTCCAAAAGTGATGTTTCTGTTCTAGGTGGACACTAGAGAGCTGACTTGCCCATGACTTCTGAGGCTCCAGTGGTAAAGTCTCTCTGTTGAACCTCCCAAATCTAGCAGGACATTGTGGCTCCTTTTAAAAAGGCTTTTACTACTTCTCAGATAGTGGTTTTCCATTAGCCCAGGGTTGGCAATCTGTTTAAATGAACAGGATTTTGGAAGCTAGACTGTTCTCTGGAAAACACGAGAAGTTTCAAGTTCATTGGTAGCCATGGAGCTGCCAAGGAGTTCATTTTAAACAGTTGCTTGGTGGGCTATGAACAGGGAAAACCTTGGTTTGTAGCAGCAGGAAAGCAATGGAGCTGCCAAGGAGTTCATTTTAAACAGTTGCTTGGTGGGGTATGGACAGGGAAAACCTTGGTTTTTAGCAGCAGGGAAGCGTGTGTGCTGTGTTTTACAGGTTTTCCACTTTCTATTTAAACATTTAAAACCCCTTTAAAATGTAATCTATGCTTTAGAAAAAAAAGCTCTGCTCCAGCCCCCTTGCCCTCCAGTTTATTTTAGATATCTTTGTGCCCCTCAGATGCAAGCAACCAGATCTTATCACTGTTGTGGCCCAAATAGGCAATGTTTATGTGGCTCAAATGAAGTAATCGAAGAAGTATTTATTGCCTTTACTGATACTTTAACATGAAGATCTGAGATAAAACCCTCTTCCATTGCTTACAGTAACATGTATGTTTTGTAAAACCAGGCTGAGCTGCTAAGAGCACATGTGGATTCTGACTTTGATGGAGAGAACTGCAAATTAAGAAGAAGGAGATTATCTTTTAAAGAAAAATCAGATGAAGGTAAGGGTTTGCTATATTTATTTTTTGAGTCAATTGTAAGGTTTATATATAGAGTATTCTGTTGTACTTTATTGACATAAAAAGATGTTAGTATCATATTTTTATTAGCATTTATAACCCTTATTTTTCTTCATCCCTTAGCATAATATATATTGTCTTTTGATCACATTTACACCTTATTTTACAACATTATTTCTCATTATTCCCAAAGCAAAAAAAAAAAAAGAGGCTGACCTGGAAAATACCAGCGTTAAATAGAAGTGTAAAAAATGGTAGAAACTAGCAAAAATGTGAAGAGAAGTGCAGATGTAAAAGGGATTTTCTATCCATTTGAAATTGGACAAAACAAGACTAAACTGTCAAAAAGACCTTCTAAATTGTAAAGAGAAAACAAGAAAAATGACTTAGGCTAGGTCCACACTTGTGCAGTTTGGGACCGCTCACTAAATTGCGTGTGTCTGACCCACAGGCAAAACTGCACTTTAGCAGACTCATGGTGTGCCATTAATGCTTAATGGCACTCCCACGCATAAGAAATTGTGGTGCATTTTCATGCGCACCAAATCGCATGGTGTTAAAAAAAAAGAGGCAGGAACTTCTTTCCCTATGTTTCTGCAGGTAGGGCATCCCATTGAAATGAATGGGCTGCTTACACGCAAAATGCAGGTAAAAGACAGGTGAACCCACTGCCAAGGTCTGTTTATCAATCTTTTCACTTTTTCCCTCAAGATTCACACATTTTTCTAACTCAACCTATGGCAAATGTGTGAACCTTTTGTTGAGAAAACTGATACATAGACACCCTAATGATTTGATGGCATTTACCTACAGTTTCTTTCTTGTTGCTAGAATATTATGAAAATTAGTGATAAAAACTAGTACTAAAATTGTTGTAGTGTGCTTAACAAACACATGAAATGTCAGGTTTAATTTCAGTTGTATGGAATCTATGTAAATGTTCCATTTAGGTGATTTTAAGGCAAATATTTATTTTGCCCACTCAGGGCCAATTTCAAGCACCCTCCAATTTGTACTTGTACTACACGTATTTCTAGCTTTTGTGGGGATGCCCGGGCATCACACAGACATACTTACATTGGTCCCAGATTGAGTGAGGATTCTCCCATCATGCCCAAAAGACAGTTCTTGAGGCTGGTGATTGGTTGCTTAGATTCCCAACCTAGCATTGTAGGAAATATGGGAGAGAATCACATACTCCCCTATGACCAGTAAATTCTGGGATATTCTCAGGGCTCCAGTGACCGATAGGAATGGTGAGGGAGCAAGTGGAAAGCAGAAGGTCTCTTACATACCAAACCTATATTTTGCCCAATTAGGCAAAATTATGGAATCAGATCTCTTGAATTTGATGAAAGCAGGCATCTGGCGAGGGACTCCTTCCCTTTTAATAAAATCAAGGGAGCTATTTGTATTCCACATTAATGGAAGCTATGGTCTAGTATCTGAAGCCATGCATGCATTCCATGTACAGTCCAGTGAATTGTAGTCACCATTCATTATCTATTTTAATTTCCCCCACATTTTACCACATTCTAGGCATGTGAAATCTGTCCACCGTAGTTTAAAACGAGGAACTGCAGCATGTGTTCTGTCACTTTCCATAATCTTTTCCATCCTTTCACTGGACCGCTAAGAAAAGAGCTTAATTAACAACCTGCTTGGTCCAGTGGCTGACCTTTCCCTGGCAAATGTAATGATACAGTGGAGATAGATTTCAGATGGCATAGCCTGCAGCCTGTTCAGTTTGCTGGCAAAGCCAGAGACACCTATTATGATGGAACAAGAATAAGGCACCTGCATGCAATTAGCTACTGAACATAATTGTAGTGTACGTACAGCTGTCTGGTGGAATCCATGTGGAAACATTCATTTCAAGGCAGATTTGTGATTTCTTTAAAGGGGATATAGAGTGGTTTTGCACATATTCTCTTTATTCATTATGATCAGGACTAAGCAAATGATATATACATGTAGCACCCTCCTAGAATAGGTTGCTAGAGAGGTTAAAGCGGTAGTAAACCTCCAGCAAAAAAAAAAAAAAATTGGGTCCCCCATTGGTTTATCCCATAATGTGCTTTTTGCACCACGTACTAGCACATTATGACACACTTACCTGCACACAAGCCCACACAATTGCTAGATGACCAAACAATATCCATTCAAACATGTGTTACCCCACTCCATGTTCAAATAAAGGCTTACCAGATATATCTGACCATCATATTATAGAGTGGTCAAAATCAGTTCAAAGATGACGATTAGCATCCAATCAAGACTTCTCCATATCATCCAAATATGGCTCAGATGTCGTTCATCCACTCCGTATAGACCATCAATGCATTCGTTGCCAGGCATTAAAGGTGGCATGTGCATAAAATGAAAAAGCTTCCCATAGTGTAAAACCATCTAAAACAATTTATTGAAACATAAAAGTGCACTTACAAATTCCAATATCAATACAGCGCTGTGTCTTGGACTAGGTCACTTTCAGACCATTTACCGTGATCTACCAGTGAGCCAAATTAATGTGAGAATATGTGCACGTGGAAGTAAGACACTGACACTTTGCAGTTTGCCAACTTCCTAAAATTCTGTTTTATTGAGGAACTAACAGTATCATTTATAGGTCTTATGATGCAGGCAAAGCATATACATTGATTGGGTGAAAAGTCCACTGGGTTTCTGCGTGTTCTTCCATCCGTGTTGATATCTTCCAATCATTTTCCCCAAAAAGACTCATTCCCTTTTATGGGGGTTGTTTACATTAAAAGATACTTTTCTCCCAATGAGTCACCAAGGGTGAGACTCCGGATGAAGGCGCCATCTTAATTATAGTTAGAACAATCCACGCGTTCCCAGATGGCTGCGAGCATACACACATGCATAGTGACGAACACGCAAGCTCCAGCTGATGCATTTCCTCATAAGTGACGTCATCAGGGGTCCTGTGAGGGACATTGTGAGTATAGGCCGGAGTGAGAGATCCTAGCGACCGTTGCTGCCTAACCCTTTGAGCATCAACCCAGAGATGCTGATTTAGGACTGCTCCTGTGCTTGGAGTCCCCTGAGTTGTTTGTTCGCCTATTGCTAGTCCAGAAGGAAGTTACCCTCAAGAGTTTAGTTAAGCCAGAGAGTGTCCTCTGCTACTTTGTGCACTAAATTTGGAGTCTCCCAAGGTTTACCCTGCAACCCAACGAACTTCAACAAGCATTAAACCCTAAAAAGACACACATTACATGGTCATTGTGTTGTAAGACTGTGGGAGCTGCAGTGTGACTGGCTTTCTTGCACTCATTTGGGGATAGAACCTGGGAAAAATTGGTGGTGCCTGTTAGGTCTGCGCTACATACAATATATATATATTTTCTGTTATAATTAAGTAGTACTCTGTCCACCCAGCAGGTGGCATTCTAGTGTACACATTTCTTGCCATATAAGAAAAACTGCTCTACCTCAGCTGTCAGCCTAGCCGGCCATGGTCTTTGGTCACCAATCATTCCCCAGTCTGTTGTTTTCCATAAGATAAGGGCATCAAAAAGCAGATCTCACACAAACCATTGAAGTAAATATATATATATATATATATATATATATATATTAAACCCTCTCTAAATAAAGGTGTATTGTTGGTGCTAAATTCTGTTTTAACCAAGTTTCACTCAGCATGTTTAATGTACTGGAGTGCATATTCCATTTGAACTCCAGGCAGATAGTAACCAAATGAATGCAGCCCTGTATTCATTAATATAACATTATATGTATTTTTATAAGCAAGCAGTCCAACTTCCTGGATAAGACTTGGTACCAAACTCTTGCAGACCCAAGAGCACAGACTGGGAAAGGGAGGAACAGCACATGTAGCCAATCAGTTCATGTGCTGACAAGCATGCTGATAGGAGGAAAAAGCAAAGAGATAGTGATTGTAAGCTCCAAGGAGCTCTCGTGTATCACACTGTATTGTTATTGTACTGTCTCATGTATTGTCCCCGATTGTAATGTACAGCGCTGAGTGAACTGTTGGCGCTACAGTGAGGATCGAAAGTTTGGGCACCCCAGCTAAAAATTTGTATTAATGTGCATAAAGAAGCCAAGGAAAGATGGAAAAATCTCCAAAAGGCATCAAATTACAGATTAGACATTCTTATAATATGTCAACAAAAGTTAGATTTTATTTCCATCATTTACACTTTCAAAATAACAGAAAACAAAAAAATGGCGTCTGTAAACGTTTGGGCACCCTGCAGAGTTAATATCTTGTACTGCCCCCTTTGCCAAGTATCACAGCTTGTAAATGCTTTTTGTAGCCAGCCAAGAGTCTTTCAATTCTTGTTTGAGGTATCTTTGCCCATTCTTCCTTACAAAGGTCTTCCAGTTCTTTGAGATTTCTGGGCTGTCTGTCACGCACTGCTCTTTTAAGGTCTATCCATAGATTTTCAATTATGTTGAGGTCAGGAGATTGTGAAGGCCATGGCAAAACCTTCAGTTTACGCCTCTTGATGTAATCCCCCGTGGATTTCGAGGTGTGTTTAGGATCATTATCCATTTGTAGAAGCCATCCTCTCTTTAACTTCAGCTTTTTCACAGATGGCATCAAGTTACCATCCAAAATTTGCTGAAATTTTATTGAATCCATTTTCCTTCTATTCGTGAGATGTTCCCTGTGCCACTGGCTGCAACACAACCCCAAAGCATGATTGATCCAACCCCATGCTTAAGAGTTGGACAGAGGTTCTTTTCATTAAATTCTGTGCCCCTTCTTCTCCAAACGTACCTTTGCTCATTGCGGCCAAAAAGTTCAATTTTAACCTCATCGGTCCACAGAACTTGTTTCCAAAATGCATCAGGCTTGTCTATATGTTCATTTGCAAAGTTCAAACGATGATTTTTGTGGTGAGGACGTAGAAGAGGTTTTCTTCTGATGACTCTTCCATGAAGACCATATTTGTACAAGTATCTCTTTATAGTGGAATAGTGTACCACAACTCCAGTGTCTGCCAGATCTTTCTGGAGGGATCGTGCAGTCAAACGTGGGTTTTGAATTGTTTTTCTCACAATCCTGCGAGCTGTTCTGTCTGATATTTTTCTTGGTCTTCCAGATCTTGCTTTAACTTCCACTGTTCCTGATGACTGCCATTTCTTAATTACATTCCGAACAGAGGATATTGACATCTGAAAATGCTTTCCTATCTTCTTATAGCCTTCTCCAGCTTTGTGAGCGTCAACTATTTTCAGTTTCAGTTTTCTAGACAACTGCTTAGAAGAACCCATGGTGCTGATTGTTGGGGCAAGGTCAGATGAGTCTGGGCATTTAAAACCTTTGAGCTTGACATCACCTGGTCTTCCCAGACGATGATTGAGAACAATCCATGACACTGGCAGGTCTCTGCTTTGCAAAGGGGGCAGTGCATGCTATAAATTCTGCAGGGTGCCCAAACTTTTGCAGACGCCATTTTTTTGTTTTCTGTTATTTTGAAAGTGTAAATGATGGAAATAAAATCTAACTTTTGTTGACATATTATAAGAATGTCTAATCTGTAATTTGATGCCTTTTGGAGATTTTTCCATCTTTCCTTGGATTCTTTATGCACATTAATACAAATTTTTAGCTGGGGTGCCCAAACTTTCGATCCCCACTGTATATAAATACTGTATTATAATAATAATAATAGTGACAAACTCATCAGTCTGCTTATTCTCCTTCACTGTCCAGTCACAGATTGGGGCAAGGAGCAGGGCTGCTGTTAGAAATTATGGGGCCCCATACAGCCTACCTGACAGGGCCCCACAGTTGCACTGCAGATGAATGAACAGAAAGCACTCTGTACAGAGGCTTTTGTTCATTCATAAACTGAAGCATAGTAAACATAGTTTACTATGCTTCCGTTATGAATGAGCCACAGTGAGTGATTGGTACTGATCATTCACTGTGTTCATTCAGAAAATGACATAGTTACTGGCCCCTTTCTCCTCGCTCCATGCTGAATCTATCCTCCTGTGTGTCTGCTGCTAGTGGGAGGTAGAGGAGGGAAGCCAGCTGCTGCAGGACAGGAGGACAAGGGGGGAGGTTCTGGGCAGCAAGAGGAAGTGGATCCTGGACAGGCAGTGTGATCAGTATGGCGGGAGCACAAATACTGGAACCAATCCCCCTGTGTGGCTCTCCCTGAAGCAGCTGAAAGCTAGTGGATGGCATATGAGGAGAAGCTGGCTTTTAGCTGCTGTAGGGAGAGCCACACAGGGGATTTGTTCCAGTATTTGCAATTCCGCCGAGCCGATCGCTTTCTCTTTCCCGGATTTTTGCTTGCCAGATGCCCACGCCCCCTGTACAGGAGGCCCGGCTGTATCCCCTTATTAGCAGCCCTGGTGAGGAGTATTACATAACTGTAATAAATAAAAAACGACAAGGCTGTTCTATGTAACAGAGCTGTGTAAATCTCAGAGCTGCATGAACAGAAATACAATTCTTTTTGTGAGTGAAACAGAACCTTTATATGTATTTCATATGTGTATTTGTGCTGTTTACCTAAAGTTCAGCCTTAGGGCTGGTTCTCTCTAGGATCATACTGGAGCGCACGGGTTTGAACCCATGCTTTCCCAAATACTGCGATTGTGATTCATTTGAATGGATGCAAATCGCACCAGAACATGTAAAAGTACTGCATGCATTTCTTTAAAAACACGTCGCACCAAATCGCATGGTACTGTGGTGCCATGCAATTTGGTGCCCGCAATCACACTGCATTTGGGGTGGAGTTAACATTACATTGGTACACGCATGCAGATCACAAGGGCAGTGCGCTTGAATGTAGTGTGGGAAACGCACACAGGGCACATCTTTCCCGCACCATGCTCTCGTGTGAACTGGCCCTTAAAGAGTTTACAGAAATACAAAATATACAAATACTACAGTTTAATGTTTATCATGAAAAAGGTTAAAACCACCATTTGAGAAAAAGTTTTTTTTTTTACAAGATTCAAATTATTTCTCAGAAGCATTGCTTTATATTCAAAAAGTACAAAAGGATAAAGGATAACAAAGTTTAAAACCTTTTTTTAGTGTTTTTGCATTAGTGTGTAGCAGTGTTTTGCTGCGATTAGCGGCATTTTCCCATGTTTTTTAGCTTTTTTTTACCAAAATTTTTTTTATTTCTGGTGAAAAAAAGTCCAAAAACACCGGTTTGTGGCATTTTACAGCATTTTGACATGTTTTTCAGCATTAGAGCATTTTTACAGTTAAAAAGCTAGAAACCCACTAGTCCTGGGGTTTTTTTCCAGCCAAAAAACGTCCCAGCCAAAAAACGTCCCAGCCAAAAAACGTCCCTGCCAAAAAACATTGATTACAGTCTGTGTGCATAGGACACATAGGATAACATGCTGGGGGTTTACTGGCTGTAGAAAAAAACATCAAAAAACGTCAAAAGCCAAAAACAGCAGCTATAAAAACATCAAGTGTGCATGAGGACTTAGGTTCCAGACCTTTTATCAGGTGTGCACTGTTCTAGATCATGCATTATAGCTATGTTATGGTATATTCTCTGAATATAATCTTTCTTCCCAAAGTGTACATTGGAGTTCATTGACTTACCCCTGGTTCACATATATGCGGCCGTGCGTGCTGTGTTTTGCACGGGCACGAGAGCCCATTCATTTGAATGGACTCCCGTGCCTGTGACATGCAGCAAAGAAGTCCCTGCACTTCTTTGGAAAACGCAGCCTGCACGGGAACCTCGGTTCCCAGTACGGTTGCATTTTCCAGTACGGGCGGCATGCCATTAGAACTAGTCCGCATTCCGCTGTGCGGGTAGTGCAGCTGCATGGATTTTTGTGCGGATCCGCAGCAGCACCACCCGCACAGATGTGAACCTAGGGTAAAACTGGTACACACAAATGTGGTGCAGCTGTGCATGGTAGCCAAGTAACTTCTAACTTCAGCTCCTTCAATTAAGCTTTGACAATGAAACCTGGAAGCTGATTGGTTTCTATGAGGAGCTTCACCAGATTTTCACTCTCCAGTTTTAGTAAATCTCCCCAATTGTCTTTTCTTAGAAAAATGTATCCTTATATGTTTCACATTCAGCACACTAGAGCATACATACAAATTTCAAATGGACCTTCTGACTAGACATATAAACAGAAACATTCTGTTCTCCATTGCTTTTCTGTTTATTGACTATTTATATGCTGCCAGTTTGTTGAAATTGTTACAGCATATGGCATTCAGATACAGAATGAACCCACCACAGTTTGGGAAAGAGCATTCATTTTTATACTGAGCAATATCATAAATATAACTGAAAAACAACACTTCTGTTACTCATATCTGGAAAAGACACAGGCTTTAATCATACTGATTAAAATAGACTAAAATCAATACATTTTATTCAAAATATGGGCTGAGTAAGCAAGGGACTTGGCAGCAGTTGATGTTGCTATGCCTGTATATCTTTTATCATTTCAGATTTTATCTCACGCTGTTTTACCATGGCACTGATGTGTTTTCCAAAGATTTAAAGGCACGCTGTGAACATTTTACATTCAAATCCGGTTTGCAAACACACTTGTAATAAATGGCTCTAGTTTTAATTTTGGAAATTATATTTTGTAGCCGATTGCTTTGCTGGCAAAATCCCTATGTTTGTTTGTGGTGATAAGCGAATCATTCATACAAACCCAAATCCACAATCAAACCAGTTTGAGTCAATTAGATTTACTCTTTGGATTGGTGTTTGCTTCACTAAGTGAATAAACCTGCTTGTTAATTGGTAAAGGGGTCTTGTGAATCCTTACCAGTTATCTATCTAGTTGCAGAATATGGAGACATTCTGTCTTTCTACCCATGCTTCCTTCAAAGCTTGGGTCTTCCAGCTATCATTTCTGATCAAATAAGGGTATCAATATCACGATGGCATGTTACACCTATATGGCCAAGCACCTCGTCATTGTTATCATACATGCTTTTGTCCCATTTAAGTCAAGTGAATGTGGATACATGGAGGTAGGGCTCTTGCTCCTTTTGATAGTGGACTTGTAAGCAGTCTGAAGGACCATATTACTAGTTCCCTCAATGCTAGCAGTCGCTTCTTCCTTCAGATTGTAGCATCCTCCTAGAGAGCTGCTAGGTTTAAATAGGTAAATTTAGTTGCCACACTTTAGTCAGTGTGGATGTGATTGTTTGTTAGGTAAAAGCATAGTTTGCTCACTGTACTCGGTGAAGCTGATACTGTATATATTCAGTGAGCACGCTGAGCTCTGGGTCTTTTCCTGGATAGGATTAGTCCAGCCTGGAGGGGGCACTCTTCCCTTCCAGGCAAGGCTGCTATGTCTGCTGTTGTGATGTCTCAGGTGGGTGACCTGAGGGCCTGCATGCTGAGACCCTGGAGCCAAAGAGAGCTGACTGGGGGCTGTTTGCTGAAGATCTGCTCTGGTATCACTGGAGTAAGGTGTCACTTGTAAGTTGAAAGGAGCCAACCAGCTGTCCTTAGGCCTTGTGTGAGTACATATGCTTCTAAGAGATCTTGGGGACCTTTGTGCTTTTGCCACCCCTGTGATGCTAAAGAGCCAGCTGTGGGACTAGTTAAAGGGAACACCACCTGGTGTCCTGAAGAGCTTGGTCCATCTAATCATCTACTTAAAGGGAATCTGCTCTTGTGGCTCTAAGAAAGAGACTTACAGTTAACTTTTACTACTACTACCTTAAAGCTGAAGTCTACTGTTTGCTACAAGCACGGACTTTAATATAGCTTGTTCTTAAGAATATCTAAGTCCTCAAGTTGTACATAGTTCTTGTTTTTGGAATATCCCACCTAATTCCCTCAACCCTATCCAAGTTCTCCAAAAATGAAAACAACACCCCTAAGCTGGTCATTGACGAAACATATGAATGAGCCTATGTGTCGGGCTGCGGGGCAAAGCTTGTGGGAAGACCTGGACAGCATTCCTGCGGCTACTATGGGAGTTGTGCTACAAGAGCTTGTGTCTTCCAGCTATTCTGTCTGATCAAATAAGGGTATCTAAATCATGATGGCATGTTACACCCACAATAAATCAGAAATCCTCCTGCGCTAAAAATGGCAAACAACCAACATTAAGCTGCCAACACTCACCTACTGATACCTAGTACAGTGTAAACTTCATAAATAAATAAATAAATAGTGTGGCGCTCAAAATAAATAAATAAGTAAATAAATATGTTTATATCAAAATAAATAAGTGACCAATTCATATAATGCAATCTAAAAAATCTCCACAAATATCAAAGAATAATATTAAATAAATAATTGATAATAAATAACTGTGTATCCTATAAAACTCAAGTGATCACACTCTAAATTAATCTAGTGTCTCAATAAATAATAAGATACGTGCTTGTAAATGGAAAAATGGTGACCAGGTTGTATCACAGCCTATATAAAGATAAAAAGTGCTATAGTGCCAAAAAAAGTGCAAAAAACGTAGTCCAATCTTTCTAAAAATCAATTGAAAACAATGTCCATCAGGTGATAAATATATTCATGCAATGTGTGGTGATAATCAATAGGTGATTGGTGCCAAAATCCTCTCCTAACGGTGGCTAGATTTCCTCCTCACCTCCTCCCAGTGACCCCTAGGGGCCAGCAGGCTTGCAGGATCACCCTGGATCCTTAATTCAAATGGTCCAGCATCTTTCCTCCTTCATTGGATTTCTTTATTGGCCTCCTATTTCCCTTGCTCAGCCAAGGTGTCTCTGAAGAACAATGGCTCACCAATCCAGTGAGCCAAGAAAGAAAACACCCTCTAAGTGTAGTATTATATGACTCCTTTATTAAAAGATTCGACTAACAACACTCATATTTCCTGGCAGTCCTCCCTCCTCACCGATGTGTGGGTACACTGCATGTGAATGGGACTTCCTAGGTGTAGTAAGATGGCGTCGCACGCCGGAAGTGCGTCACCGCGCACCGGAAACTGCGGACTCATGAACCTACGCGTTACGTCACTGTCTACTCATGACTTCCTTGGGGTATCGCATGACAGGCGCAGTTCCTCCCTTTATATCGGCCTTAAATATGCCCCCCCTGCACCTGAGGCCTGGACACGGCGCTGCCCGCGCTGGTTTTCTTTCCAGAACATGGTGCTATGCAAAATAAAAGAAAACAATCAAAATAAATAATAAAAAAAAAGACGTCCCCACCTGAATGTGGCTTAGAGCTTAAACTAATTGTATATCCTACTGAGGATATACTACACTCCACACAGACTGCATACAATGGGAATTCTGTTAGAGCCCACCTGTACTTGATGTAAACGGGACCATGGTGATTTGATTCTTCTCCTGTGGAGTTGTCCGAAACTACATCTCTACTGAAAAGGGGTGGTGGTTATACTTAATTCAGTGTTTCAGATATGTCTTCCCTTAGAACCTAAAAGCTGTATTTTAAGTGTTTTGGATGAACTCGGCTGGAGACCTTCACTAAGGAGGCGATTGTGAGAGCCCTCTTTCAGGCTTACATATTACTACTAGTTCATTGGAAATCGGAGGACCTGCCCACTTTAGGGAAAGGGATTAAAAGTGTAGGCAGTACATTGAGGTAAGAGAAATGTGTCTATCACCCCGAAGGTTGGAAAACCTATGGGTGAATTGCTTAGCTGTCCCTGGGTTAGCACCCATTGACTTGATTATGAATAGATTGTTGATATATAATACGGGATGAGGGTATAGTCTATGGGCTTGACCCCTGTACTTTTCTAGATTTGTATACACTAATTTATATATATGACTGATCTGGACGTGCAGCTGTATACCCTTTGCGTGCCACTCTAATATTTGCTGTTTCTGTTTGGCCTGATTTTAGATTGGAGTCCTCTTGGGCAGTGTAATGTAATATATGGTGATGTTCTGGTCCTAATTTTCAATAAATAGCTTAGATTGTAAGATCGAGGGCAGGGACTGATGAGAATGTACAAAATATATGTAAAGCAATGTGCAAATTGACGGCGCTATATAAGTGCCTGTAATTAATAAATAAATAAAGTCCCCAGCTGCAGCTCCAACTGTGCTCTACTCTTGGTGCACTAACAAATAACCAATATACCTATAAAAAGCCACGCTAGTAATATACTGTAAATCTTATCTAAATATTATACTGTGTTCAGAAGTGATTTCCATTAATAAACACTTTAATCCAAAGTTTCCTAATAAGTCCATTAATTATATAAATAAACAAAAATAGCAAAAGAATTGGTGTGACAACAACAATGGTAAACTCTGATAATTTGTAACTCCGTGACATATCAGTCTGTGATGTACCAAGTTTGTGACAGTTCACTGTTTAAGTGCTCCAAATAACAATCTGTGTAACTCCACTTGAATGTTGGTGCGTCACCAGTGCTCCATATAAATCACACACTCACTAGAGTTCCATAACCCATTTATCTCTAAAAGGGTCTACTTTTGCTTTAAGCAGAATCCTCCACCACTTAGCCAATCCCAAAGATTGATCATGATGGTTCCTGAGCAGGAGCGGACTGACAACTCATGGGGCCCCCCAGGCAATAGGGGATCATGGGGCCCCTGTGTCCTTGCCCAAACTCAAAAAAACCTATGAAAAAGGTACCAGGGGCATCTTATGGGGCCCCCTACTGAGCCCGGGCCCTCGGGCAGTGCCCAAGTTTCCAAATGGTCAGTCCGCCACTGTTCCTGAGTATACCTCTGATGAAAGGATGAACAAGCCAGAGAACTGCTATCATTGCACAACACATTTTATTAAATGTTAAAACCCCATAAAAAAAATTTCCTAACACTCACATTAAAATGTGTCTTTTTAAGAGTACATTAGCATATCCAGCAAAAATAGTGCTACCACGGATGCTGCTGCACCAATAATCGGGGCCGGCATGCATTCCACGAGGAAGAAGTGCCATTACTGAAAGTTACCACATGTGGCATCAGATGCTGCTACTCTGCCCGGGCACACCATAATAACCCTGTGTGCATTGGTGGAGCTTTGTGTTTCAAAATGGTGACACTGCACATGCTTCAGGGGGCCCCTGTGGCCTCCCTGTCACATTCAGCTTTACACCTGGACAGAAGGAGTGGTGGAGGTGGTGTATACTGGAACCAATCAGCTCCATTTTCCTCCTGCAGTCATCATGTTCTCCTTCCCACTGGCATTCAGCAGGTGCAGGAATAAAATAATGGATCAGTTCCAGTAACTGCTGCTCCTGATGCCCCTCCTGTCCAGGTTACTGTTCCTTCTCTGCTGCCCGGGCCCTTGTGTGCTCCCCTGGTTCCCACACAGCATTTCTGGCTTCCCCGATCTCCTCTCTTGCTGGCTGCTGTGGGGGATATTTCAGGATAGAGAGCGGGAAAGGGGTCAGTAAAAATATAATTTACTGGCCCAGTACAGATCACTCACTGTGTTCATTGATGACATAAGCATAGTAAACGGTGTTTGCTATGCAAAATTCGTCTGAAGATCCCTTCAGACGAAGTCCGGAAGTGACGAAACGCGTTAAGGGTGTGACGTCGTGACGCACGCACGCAGACCGGAAGTGTCGCCGCGGCCATTTTGTGGGTTATCAACACATGGCTTACCACATTTGTTTGGTAGAACTTGCATAGGAACCATGTGGGGAGCTGGATATATGAAATTTTAATGTAAGTGGATATTAAAATCTTTTACCTATACCTTGAATATGAGCCTTGAGACCCTTCTTGTCTTTTGAGGACCTTGGAATAATTTCTTTGGAGAGAATGAGAAGATCCCTGCTGGTATATTGAGACAGAGGGTAATAGTATTTAATACTATTGGTGTCGGTGGATACACAGTGTTGCAGTGTTCACAGAGTGGTCACAGTTTATCCATACGTGCACAGGAGATATATATATGTATACAGTTTTTGCACAGTTTTGTTGTTTGTGTTTTGCACGGAGTGAATATTTATCATTTATAAAGGTAACGCACTAGATTATTTATTTTGTTTTTTTGAGGTACCACGGGATGCAATGAGATTTTTCCTACTGGAGGATAAAGTTTGAACATTGGGACATATTTTTGGACATTATTATTGTTTTTTGGGACAATTTTCATTGGGACACTTTTTTCTGAATTTTTTATTACAAATTTTGTTTTTGTTTTTTCTTTTTGAGTTTTCATTATTATGGGATTTGAATATTAATAGGTTTATGTACTTTCAACACAAAAAGGTTATAATTTTGTATTACTTTCTGGGGAGAAAGTGTGACTTTTTGAGGAATTTTGAGGTGGTATACACATACACATAGGTGTTTGCTATGCTTCAGGTTGTGAATGAGTGGTAAGCTCTGTACAGAGCTCTTCCTATTCATTTTTTCTGTGCAGCTGAGGCTGCAGAGATGGAGATTGTGTCTTCAATCTCCATTCTCTGTTTCAAAAGTGAGACATCAGGGGTCTCTTTAGACCTCTGATATTTCGCCAAAGACCCCAACAGGGCTGTAAAAGACTGTAAAAATTATATAAAATAAAATTGTAAAAAAATAAATAATAATATAGTAATCCTAGTGAACTAAGACTGTATGCTTGTGTTATCCTGTTACTGTAATAAGGCGAAATAAGGAGACAGTTCTTTTTTTAAGAGGAAAGAGTAGGCATCTACATTTATGTACCTGACAGTAGCAATTACCTTGTAGGTGCTCGGCTGAGAATGGAGAGTGAGAGAAACACTGGCCGCAGCTGCTCTCTGTAGCTGCTGCCCTACGGTGCTGAACTGGTTAATAGCTGTTCAGTGAGAGGAGAGAGCTACTGAGCAGGAAGAGTTCAATAGACTGAATCAGGCAGTGCTGCACTGTGGGATTTGTAGTCCACAGGAGAGACTGCTGTAGTGATCAAAAGCTTTTGAACTACAGTGCCCACATGGAAATTGCTGGGAGGAAGGGAAGAAATGCATTTTTTCTAGGCTGTACAGCACACAGCTTCCTCTTGTCATGAAGGAGACTGGAGAGTGCACATTGCTGTCCAATGTGCACCTCACTGCTGAGCGTGATCTGGAGTGCTGAGCTCGAGACTTCTGACAGCAGAGAGTGGACTGATCACTGTGTGTGACCAGATGGTGAGCTGCAATATCGCTGGGACTAGTGAGCTGCTGCTGTAGGGATTTACTAACCTCTGCTAGAGAGACTGTACCCTTTAGGAACTGATCGAACAGCCATCTAGTAGCCTTATTGCTGCCTGCAGGCTTGACTGGGACTATTCTCTTGTGCACCAATGGTACAACTTGGTCCCAAAGCTACCTGGTTGAAGAGGTAAAACAAAAGACTGCCCCTTTACAGCTGCTACACAGAAACCTTTACCTATTTCCTATGCTAAGAGGTATCTCTAAAAGGACATTGCACCATATCCTAGCCATTCTTCTAGAGTGCACTAGACTAGTTATAGTATTATTATTCATAATGCAGTTAATGCTTACATGTACTGTTTTTGCTGACTTTGCTGATTTATGTGTTGATTCCAATCTAATGTTACAGAACTATTTCCTAAGTTACTTTGACATAGTAATTATACTGTCTAGCAGATTGTGTCTGAACCTACCTTCTGTATACTTATTTATACTCAAACCACCATTCATTCTAACCTGCACTGGTACATAGAGTTCATTTACTACTAAACAGTCTTCTATTTCCTGGTACTAACTTACAGCCACGTTAAAGGTATCTATATTTGTGCTTGCAGTGACTTTCACTCAACCAGGTGTGTCAGAGGGGCTGAAATTGTTATTGGAATTGAGAGCAGAACACAAAGCCCAATTTATACCAAGCCGTCCCTTTCGGGGGTAGCACTACACTTATATGTAGAAAGGTGTAGCTGTAACAGTGATAGACAATGATCATATGGAGTATAGGAACAAATATACTGGGAATATCAAATTGTACGGAATAATAGATAGAGTGAAGTAGCAGATCTTTTATAAGCTCTCGAACCCCTCGTGTATCGAATTGTATTGTTACTGTACTGTCTTGTGTACTGTCTCCCATTGTAATGTACAGCGCTGAGCAAACTGTTGGTGCTATATAAATACTGTATAATAATAATAATAAAGTTATATGTTCAACTTGAGATAATTACAATCTAGTACAGTATGTAGACAGTCCTGCAGAATAAATAAGAGGATACAAAGGAAATGGTTGCTATGGGAACTATACACAAACAGGGCAATAAATAGAGCCTAGACATCACTTGACTCTAAGCCCCTGATGAAGTCTATGAACATAATGCAAAGGACGGAGTCAAGGTGATGTCATCACTTGTGTAGGAGGAGGCAGGATGTGCACTGAATTATACAGCAGCAGTGGTGTCTGAACCCAAAGCTAGAGCCAGTAACAGGATAAAACAAACATACAGTCTTAGTGCACAAACTGTTGTGCACTGTGCAATGTGTTTCTTTCTTTTGTTTTTAATAAAGGAATATTTTATGCAAAGAACTATAGATTTGCTATATGATTTGTTTTAAGCGAAATACTTGGGAAAACTAACAGTAATTGCTTAGAGAAGTACAGATGGAACAAGGAACAATTAACCCCTGAGATGGGCAAAAGAGAGTATAGACCTTGTAAAAAAAAAGAAATCAAACTAAAAAGGTGAGTACACACCTCTGGTGTCTTTCAGCACACAAGGTGTTAAAGAAGAGATTAAGGGAGCAGAGGGACTGGAAGGAGTATATTAACCACTTCCCACCCTGCCTATTGTAAAATGACGCCCTCCTGAAATGCGCCACATCTGTCACCGCCTGTGTCCACCGCAAATCACAACAATACACACTGAATTAATCAATTTCATTCAGTAAAAATGGTTGCTTATACCAGTGAAATTCACTGGTATAAGCAATCATAATGTGATTAATGTGATCCTGATCACTTCCCCAGAGTAGTACAATGTTACTATGGTAACTCTGTATTGCTCTCGTCACAGGGGAAAACTTGCCCCCCTTGCCATACCTCTTACTAAATACCTTGGACTGTCTACTTTTCAAAAAGGAGTCATTTGGGGGGGTGTTTGTACTGTCCTGACATTGTTCGGCCTCAGTACATTAGGATTGATTGATTTTCAGATATATAGCCTAGTTTGTAGACCCCAAAACTTGCCTACAGATCAATATACACTGATTTGGTTTCATTTCAACAAAGAAATGTAGCAGGCTTAAATTTATGAAGAAAGATTTTATAACAGAAACAAAGAAAACACTTTTTTTTTTATGTTGGTCTTTTTTCATTTATTTAGTAACAAAATTAAAAAACAGTGGTGATTAAATACCACCAGAAGAAAGCACTATTTGAAGTGAAAAAAAATGATAAAGATGTCATATAGGTACAGTGTTGTATGGCCACGCAATTGTCATTAACCACCTCCTGCCCGCCATATAGTCCAATGACAGGCACAAGGTGGTTCTCTCGTTCTGGGAGGCCACCTGTCAGTGTCCATCAGTGCCAGCTGTCATATGACGTCCTCCCATTCTCACCGCGCATGTGCGGCTCAGGGAGCGTGCAGTGCGACGATCGGCGGTGTGCTGTGTCCCTTGGACACAGCAGATCACCGATCTACGGAAAGAGCCAAAGATGTCAGCTCAGTCATGTGATCAGCTGTGTCCAATCACAGCTGATCACATGTGAACAGGAAAATGCTGGTTATCTGCATTTCTCTCCTCACGAGCTGTCACGCTGACAGCTTGAGAGGAGAGGAGAGCCGGTAATCAGCATTCCGTGGAGGGAACATGTACACTGATTATCAGGGCACTGATGATCAGTGTGCCCTGATGATCAGTGTAGCCCCAGAAGTGCCACCTGTCAGTGTCCATCAGTGCCAGCTGTCAGTCCTGAACAGTGCCACGTGCCAGTGCCACATCAATGCCACATATCAGTGCCCATCTGAGCTGCTTTTCAGTGTCACTCATCAGTGCCAGTCAGTGCCACCTATCAATGTCAATCAGTGCCACCTATCAGTGCTGCCAATCAGTGCCACCTATCAGTGCCAGTCAGTGCTGCCTATCAGTGCCAGTCGGTGCCGCCTATCAGTGCTGCTTTTCAGTGCCCATCTGTGATGCCTGTCAATGCCCATCAGTGCAACCTACCAGTGCCTCCTCATCAGTGCCCATCAGTACCACCTATCAGTGTCCATCAGAGCAGCCTAACAGTGCCCATCACTGCAGCCTCATTAGCACACATCAGTGAAGGAGAAAAATCACTTATTTACAAAGTTTTACAACAAAAACTAAGAAAAAACTTTTTTTTTTTCAAAATTTTCACCGGTTTTTGGTTTGTTTAAGAAAAAATAAAAAGCCCAGAGGTGATTAAATACCACCAAAATAAAGCTCTATCTGTCACAAAAAAATGATAAAAATTTCATATTGGTACAGTGTTGCATGACCGCGCAATTGTCATTCAAAGTGTGACAGCGCTGAAAGCTGGAAATTGGCCTGGGCAGGAAGGGGGTATAAGTGCCCTGTAGGCTAGCAGTTAAAAGTGTGACAGCGCTGGAAGCAGAAAATTGACTTATGCAGGAAGGGGATGAAACTGCCCAGTACTGAAGTGGTTAAATTGAAAGTTGGAGGCATGCAAGATGGAATATAATTCCACTAATATGAAGTGTGTAAAACAGTGGTTTATCATTTGCTAGCAGAAGAAGCACTATTGCTGTTTACAAGATCAGGATTGATTTGTGGGCGATTGATTTGTCTCACATTAAGCACAGAGCACTGTATAATTATATTTTGGCATAGTAATTATGTATCATTTGGAACACTTTATTAGCATTTGGTTTAAATTATGTATCACATTTAGGCTTGAGTGATTTAATATACATGTTCTGTAGCACTGCATTCATTTGATCTATATTGTTATTTAGTGTGTGAATCATAGAGGAGTGCTGGTTTGCTTAGATAGCATATATTTATTGTGATAGCTGTGCAGGACGATTATCACAATTTTTATATCCCTTGAGATTACACTTCCTATGACACTTTTCTGTTTGCTTTGCATCCTGACTTCCCCTGGTTACAGGGTGGCATTGGAGTGGTTTTGGCTTTTGTTTGCCTTTGGGAAAGGATTTGTAATTCTGGTGCTCACGCATTATGCACATGCTTTTGAAATACCCTGGCGGAGGGTTTTCTTTTTCCTGTCTGGCTTTATTTGAAATTACATCACAGGAAATACAAAAGGGGGACTTCGCAAACAAATTTTAAGTAGTTTCAACATTTAGGATACCGTTTTTAATTCATGCTTTTTACTCTTTGAGCTTCCACTGCTTTCCATGAACTCCACTTAACCTCTTGCCGGCCGCACGCAAATGTGCAGCCTCTCGGCGTCTGGGCCTTGATGCCGAGCGGCCGCACATTTGCGTGCAATTAAGAAAAACATATGTGCTGAGAGCGCGCGCCCTGCGCGCTCCCAACACACATGTCCGGTACTCACGGAAAGGTCCCAATCTCCTCTTTCGATCGGGACCTTTCCCACGGCAAATCACGGCGGTCACATGACCCTAAAACCCTGCCCCGCCTCCCGGCTTCTGAAAACCTTAAAGGGTTTAAACTCAGACAAATCAATCTAGCAATCCACCATACACAGCCTGCAGTTTATCGACCAATCTGATTGTATGTTTACTTTAAATTGCTTGAAACTTATGAAACAGATATACATATATATATATATATATATATATATATATATATATATATATATATATATATATATATGTTACCGGATTATCTGTGATCTGAGTGTGAGTTACTACAAAGATGCAGCCTGCAGTATCTGCATCAAAGAGGAGAGCACCAAACATGTGTTTCTCACTTGCATTCTGAGTTTAATGTGTTCAACAGAATTGGATCACATTATACAGATAATTAATCTCTTTATAGTGGCAGCAGAGGCTAAATGGAAAAGCGCATCAATTTGTATTAGAGAATTGCCATTACTAACATATAGGTTATTGAACAGTGAAAGGGAATGTCAGAACAAACAAAAAACTGAACAGATAGTATAAACAAAGTGTGACAAACCTGTATCAAAAAGGAGAGCCCAAAACACGTGTTGCTCACTTGCAGTGTTTAATATAAGTTTGTTGGTATTAGTCTCCTGGAGTCACACTGCAAATCATTAAAGCTCCCTTTAGCTGCAGCCTATTAATAGCATTACTGGCAAGTTTATTCATTTACTTGCTACATACAGTGGGGATCGAAAGTTTGGGCACCCCAGCTAAAAATTTGTATTAATGTGCATAAAGAAGCCAAGGAAAGATGGAAAAATCTCCAAAAGGCATCAAATTACAGATTAGACATTCTTATAATATGTCAACAAAAGTTAGATTTTATTTCCATCATTTACACTTTCAAAATAACAGAAAACAAAAAAATGGCGTCTGCAAAAGTTTGGGCACCCTGCAGAGTTAATATCTTGTACTGCCCCCTTTGGCAAGTATCACAGCTTGTAAACACTTTTTGTAGCCAGCCAAGAGTCTTTCAATTCTTGTTTAAGGTATCTCTGCCCATTCTTCCTTACAAAAGTCTTCCAGTTCTTTGAGATTTCTGGGCTGTCTGTCACGCACTGCTCTTTTAAGGTCTATCCATAGATTTTCAATTATGTTGAGGTCAGGAGATTGTGAAGGCCATGGCAAAACCTTTAGTTTACACCTCTTGATGTAATCCCCCGTGGATTTCGAGGTGTGTTTAGGATCATTATCCATTTGTAGAAGCCATCCTCTCTTTAACTTCAGCTTTTTCACAGATGGCATCAAGTTACCATCCAAAATTTGCTGAAATTTTATTGAATCCATTTTTTCTTCTACTCGTGAGATGTTCCCTGTGCTACTGGCTGCAACACAACCCCAAAGCATGATTGATCCAACCCCATGCTTAAGAGTTGGACAGAGGTTCTTTTCATTAAATTCTGTGCCCCTTCTTCTCCAAACGTACCTTTGCTCATTCCAGCCAAAAAGTTCAATTTTAACCTCATCGGTCCACAGAACTTGTTTCCAAAATGCATCAGGCTTGTCTATATGTTCATTTGCAAAGTTCAAACGATGATTTTTGTGGTGAGGACGTAGAAGAGGTTTTCTTTTGATGACTCTTCCATGAAGACCATATTTGTACAAGTATCTCTTTATAGTGGAATAGTGTACCACAACTCCAATGTCTGCCAGATCTTTCTGGAGGGATCGTGCAGTCAAACGTGGGTTTTGAATTGTTTTTCTCACAATCCTGCGAGCTGCTCTGTCTGATATTTTTCTTGGTCTTCCAGATCTTGCTTTAACTTCCACTGTTCCTGATGACTGCCATTTCTTAATTACATTCCAAACAGAGGATATTGACATCTGAAAACGCTTTGCTATCTTCTTATAGCCTTCTCCAGCTTTGTGAGCGTCAACTATTTTCAGTTTCAGTTTTCTAGACAACTGCTTAGAAGAACCCATGGTGCTGATTGTTGGGGCAAGGTCAGATGAGTCTGGGCATTTAAAACCTTTGAGATTGACATCACCTGGTCTTCCCACACGATGATTGAGAACAATCCATGACACTGGCAGATCTCAGCTTTGCAAAGGGGGCAGTGCATGCTATAAATTCTACAGGGTGCCCAAACTTTTGCAGACGCCATTTTTTTGTTTTCTGTTATTTTGAAAGTGTAAATGATGGAAATAAAATCTAACTTTTGTTGACATATTATAAGAATGTCTAATCTGTAATTTGATGCCTTTTTGAGATTGTTCCATCTTTCCTTGGCTTCTTCATGCACATTAATACAATGCAACTATTGAGGAACTATTGGAGCGTTCCAATAGTTCCCTTGAATGAAAAGATCTTTTGGTGGACCATACACACAGCAATTTTATTAATATTGGTGTTTAATACAATCATATTTTCTGCCAGAACCAATTGGACTAAATTACATTTGATCGATTTGGTTTACATTGGGATTGGTCAATAATGAAACATGTTACCTTTCAATAATTGCTTGATACAATCTTATTATCTGATTATTTGAAGAATCACACAATTTCATCATTGCGTGTATGACCACCAGGGGCGGACTGACAACTCATGGGGCCCCCAGTAATGTAGAATAGGAATTTGCTAGTGCTAGGCCAGTAATATGAGCAAGCAGAGACCACCCTGAAATAAAGTCTGAACCTAAAATGTAATGTTATTTTCTGTACTCTACATACTGTATATGTTATGTTAATATACATTAACTTCAGCAAGCTGACTGAGGAATAAAATAATTTAGAAGTGGCAAACCCTCATTAAGTATAATACTCCAAATTCTGTAAAATAGGCTAATTGAAAAAAAAAAAAGTACATTCACTGTTTTCACGCATTTTGTCTTTGCTATGTTAGTATGTCTGCCACAATACTATACAGTAGATATAACCACCTCTTTACTGGTTCTCTTATCTGTAGATTGCAGCAAAGACAACAGCCAGGATGGTTCAGAAAATTCTCTGGATGATCTCAGACATTGTGTCTACAACAAAACAAATGCAGACAAAAAGAGAAGTGGGTTGTCATCGCTGGTCTCCTCCATTAATGAACAGAAGCCACTGTTTACTGAAATTGGGGGTTACAGCTCTGTTTTCACCAAGCCTTCTGTCCCCCAGTTTGAAGAAGCTGTGTGTCCTGACAAGTTAACAATCACCAAAAGAAGCTTATCCTATCGAGGTAAGAGAGATCTATACATTTCGATCTTTATACATGGCGTGGACTTGGAGTAATAATATGGTACGCAGTACGGTATTGATATAAACTGATATTCAGATGTTGCCTAGCGC
Source organism: Staurois parvus (assembly GCF_062004578.1). Taxonomy (NCBI): domain Eukaryota; kingdom Metazoa; phylum Chordata; class Amphibia; order Anura; family Ranidae; genus Staurois; species Staurois parvus. The sequence goes on along the minus strand of NW_028317827.1, from coordinate 10,296,636 downwards.
TTTGTTATAGGTGAGAAAAGGTACTTGGGGCCGCAGGCTCTAATCTAATCAAAAAGAAATACCAGGCTGCTTGCTAAACAGTATAGAGACAACTTTTTCTCATGTTGCATAACTTCTGGGTGAAAATAACGATAAAACAGCACTTTTGTCTAGTAGACCGTGGTCATTGGGTAAAAGTATGTATAAGATTTCAGAGAAACCAGTGTGTTTTTTGGATCTCCGCCATCTTAATCAGGGGTAAAAAATATATACAACTGGTATTGAATAATTCAGTTAGCAGGTTCTACACACATAGTTTAACATATGCAGGGAGTCATTGCTGTATACAACTGGGTAAAAAAAAATATAAAGGAATGTTTTTGTGCTATCATTACAACATATGATTTAATTGTAGTAAAAGTATGTGTAAAAAATCTTATCATTATACATAAAAATAGAAAAATTCACCCAAGTTAGCAAGCAAATTAAATAAAATGTGAAAACTGTTTTTAAATTTACATTTCAATAAAGGTTACAATCTCAGTTTGCATATACAGTATTTGCAGTCCCTGCTCCAATCTATGAAAGCACATATAACGAGTTATATATAACAAGGAATACATTGAGAACAGGCTTACCTAGAGGTTACCCCTTCTCAAAGTCAGAACAACATACAAGGGCCAAACTTGCTAAAGGCAGCTGCAGACCTTACATGTGTATGCAGCCAGCACAGCAAGAAAAGAAAATGGTTAAAGCTCCATCAATTTGTACCAACAAGGGAGGTGCAGTATAGGAAGAACTATTAACTATGTAAAGAATGTAACATTCCCCAGTACTCACCTCTGGAAAACATCTTTTAATTTTCCAGTAGTAACAGAAGGGTGGGTACTGGTAAACCTTTAAATCTGATTATAAATTAGTATCTAATAAATGACCTTTGCTTGTCAACTACCAGGCTGTGGCTCACTGCCAAGTTGCAGCCTCCTCTCTCCTGGGCTCCCAGCAAGCTGCAGATCCTTTAACCTCCCACAGTGCCTCCCAGCTTCCATTTTATCCCTCAACCTCTTATAGTGGTCCACAGTGCCCTCAGACCCCCTGAAAGCCCTCAGCATCCACAGTACCTCCTAACCTCCCATAGTGCCACCAAGCCTCCCACAATGCCACCAGCCTGCTGCAGAGCCGCCAGCCCTATACAGTGCCCTTACATTTCAACAGTGTCTCACAGTGCTCCCCAAACCCCATAGTTATCTCTAGCCCCCTCCAGAAACCTCATCCCTTACAGGGCCAAGAAGTCTGCCGCAGAGTCCCCAAACTCTGTCTAGAACCTCCATCCCTCACTTTGACCCCATCCCCATCAAGAGCCTTTTAGTGTTTTACATTTCCATTATTTTATTGTTTAAGTATAAACTTTATTTTTAATTGTTGGGGCATGGAAGTTTTTCATAGAATTTACCGGGCTCTGGACTCAAAATGGTTTAGAACCAGTGGCTTAGATAATGTACATTTTAAGGAAGTATCTAATTGGGGAACATTTTTTGAAGTTAAATTGTCTGGATTACTTTTTTGATAAATTTTCAGAAAAGTTACAACCATTTACTTGAAAGACAAATGTACTATTAATGAGGTGCCCATGTTTTTAACTGTTCTACGCATGCAGAAAATTTAAAAAGAGATAGTACCTGTGTGGTCGCTCCTCCTTTACAACACATCAGAGATGAGATTATCTGTTGAGGGGCCCTGCTGATATGATGCAGTAGGAACATTCCCCAGTTTTACCCATGATGAACATTTTACCAAAGTGAGGGAAAATGTGCAACACGGAAACAGACAACAATTGAAAACCAACAAGGGTCCTAGCATTCTCCAACTTAAAGCGTAACTAAAAGTAAAAATACTTACCTTAGTTCCAACAGTCCGATGCCTGCAAAATCCCTCACCAACACAGGTCTTCAGTTGCCTTGATTGGCCAGTTCAGGATGATATTGCTCCCACGCATGTGCACTCCAAGTGCACTTGGAAGTGCACTGAAAGTGCAGTTGCTCTAGATCTAAGGGGAACATGCAAAGAAAAGAAACTAACAGCATTTTTTTCTTGGCTGAAAGAAATCAGCAGAGCTCCACCTCATTTCAGAGCTTCCCCTTGGATATAAAGCAACTGTACTTGCAGTGCACACTATATTTATCTTTAGTAAGTCAACCCCGTAGCATGTCTCTTCTGCAATAAAGTACCTGCCTGTTTGCATTCTTTAGTTTTTTTTAAGTTTAGTTCCCCTTTAGCTTAAAAAAACTTTTTTACTTTGGCTATATTGCTGTTGTAGAGCATCCTTCACTTTCTGTCTGGTGAAAAGTTTGTCCTTGGGACATTTAGCATAGGGGTTCCTACTACTTAGTAAGACTGACAGGGGTTCTAATCTTTCCACCCCATCTTAAACCAAAAAAGGGTTGACTATAGATACACTTTAACATTCACAACCGGTCCTTATTTTGATCATTATGTCAATCAATCAATCAATCAATCCATGCCTTGTGTTTATTAAAATGCTGCAGTGAAAATTCGTATTATATTTCCATTTTTTACAAGCTTCTCTAGTCCCTCTTTGGACAATAGTCAAAACATGGACACATTGGGGTTGGTTTACTAAAGGCAAATAGACTGTCCACTACAAGTGCACTGAAAGTGCAGTTGCTCTAGATCTGAGGGGAACATGCAAGGAAAATAAAAAAAACAGCATTTTTGCTTGCACATGATTGGATGAAAGAAAGCAGCAGAGCTTCGCCTTATTCAGAGCTTTCCCTCAGATATAAAGCAACAGCACTTGCAGTGCACGGTATATTTACCTTTAGTGAATCAACCCCATTGTCTTCCAAAATGTAGTAGTCATTTTATTGAGATAGTGGAGGATCTCAGAGACCTCTTCGTTATTTCAGTGATAACAAATCAGCTAGTTGGGCAGATTGCTAGGTAATTCCGCTCCCAGGGAATTCATCTGATCCGTTATGAATTGCCAACTGTTGATCATATTTCTGGCCAGTTGCACTCATGAGGAGCAAGATGTTACTGGATGGTCCCTTCCTTCAAAATCGTTCATATTGAATGATCATTCATAAAGAGTACAAAGGAACAAGACGTAAATTTTTATCTTCCTCTAAAGCCGAAGGCTTCCTTTTCCGAACTTGTCATGAATGACTTTTCCAAGTGAAAGATTTCTTTCTGCAGACTTATTTAGGCTGAAGCTTTGTATCCCTGCAGCCATAGCAACCCTTACCAAGGCAACCTACTGCAGATTTTAGTCTGGGCTAAATTTAGAAAGTCTGCAAAAAAAAGTGTGCATTTTGATCGTGTCCGTACGTGATTCAGATCTGTCTTTTTTGGAATGCGAAGAATATTTTATTTAACTAGAACAGGAAATAATCCACAGACATAGCATACCGTTCATATGAAATTAACACCTCGTATAATACAGATAATTCAATAAACCCTGGACTTCTCGTCCTAATTTCAGATACAAACAGAATTTTTTGGCCGCAGTATCTTCCTGGATTGTATTCTTGCAGACTAATTTTATCAATTGACTTTGAAAAAAATCTTATTATAGAAGGTCTGAAATTGTTATTGGGTTTATAATTATTTTATGCCTAGTACAGAGTGGCATCTAAAATGAGTTTATTACTTGTGCACAGCGTAATAATTATGTGCTCTGGGAATGGTGTCCTAAAAACCAATGTAAATATAATTATTTTTTATCAAGTCTAGACATATAGATTTGTGACAACTAAAATAACATCGTTTTCCTGTATTTCATCATATGATTTCTGGCTGCTAAATTAAGCATGGCCCATGTCATATGGTAAGTTCAAGAATAAGTTCATAACTTCTGCGTTCTGTTGTGAAAGGAGTACTGTCATTTTTTAAAGTGGAACTTCAGTCAAAACATTTTTTTTATTGATGCCTGTCACATTGACTTGGAGGTAGAGGCTATTTGTGGGCTGAATTAAAAAAAAAAATGTTTCTCCCATATGTGTAACTAGCTTCTAATTTCAGTATATCTTTGACAATAAAACCTGGAGGCTGATTGATTTCTCTGCAGAGCTGCTCCAGATTTTGCACTCTCCAGTTTTTGGGCCAACCCTCTTCATCATTTTTGCAAAATGCATTGATGTCAATGGGAAAGTGAAATTAAGGTGGTTTTTGCAGTTTCTAATGTGACAGTGGGCTTTAATTAGCCCCTGAGGGTTACAGAAGAGTTGCAGCTATCCCCAGCTGGAAACCAAATGGCCTCTTGTTAGTCTCATTATCTTATTTTTTTTACAGAAAAAAGTAAAAAAAAAAAAAGAAAGCAACATTAAAAAACATTTTTTTTCCCATTGCACCCTTAAAAACCACCAAAAACTAACTAACTTAAAGCAGAATGAAATTCAAAAGCAAACATTTATTATTTTGCAGCTTACCAATTCTTAGATGTGGTGGCTGAAAGGATGATTTTCTTATCCCCTCAGAGACCCCCGGTCTGTGGAGAGATTCCTGGTTTATCAGCAGAATTCTGGGAACACCCCTTGAACACAGAAATAACGGCAGCTTATGTTCAGAGATGTTCAAAGTTTATTAGACAGTACTAAGATTATATAGGATACAGAAAAAATAAGGGAGGGGGGAGCGAGTTTCAAAACTGTAACTTGTAAGTTTCCATCATGAGCTAACTACATGAAACATGACATATACATTTCTTGGTATAAAATGTTTTTGCTAGCTTTCTGAAAAATAGCCGGCAATGACAATGTCAGAGTCGTCTTATCATTGTTTATAAGCTGAAACAGTTTCATTAAACTACTAATATATCTGCAAAAACCTAACTTAATACTTAAAATGGCGTACATCAACAAAATGGAGGTTATCTAGATCCTTTCAATCCCCTCTTAGATCATGAACATGATCTCAATTCTTTACCTCATTCATCTTTTTGTACATAGCCAGATAACCTTCATTTGTATTTTGCGGCTTGATAGCTCTAGCAATGCAATATAATAAGCATTTAAAACATAGATATAAAAATAAAACAAAAAGCAATATCATGACTATGCTTACAGCGATACCTTTCATCCATGAAAAGACGGAACCAAATCCTGATCCTAGCCAATCAAAAGGACTCCATCCATCTTTTCCTATAGCTCTAGCTTCTTCCATTAAACCATCTACCTGTTCCCTGTGTTGCTTTATTATTTCATAATAATCTGGAACAGTCATTGTGATATTATATATCCAAGTACAACATTCATAATCCTGTGTCATCTCACACAAACCTGTCAAAGCAGCACTCATGCTTTCAATAGCTTATTCTTGCATCTCCAGCTGTTTTCTAATAGCTCTGGCTCGGTATTTAGCAACCCTATGTCCTTAGAGTTCCTCTCCAGTATATCATCAATAATGTTTGTGTAATTATTTATTTTGTTCATAAGTGTTATTCCTCATTCCGTGTAGGTAGAGAACCATGACCAAACCTTATCACCTGTAGAGAATAGATCTACCTTTTCTTGTTTGGTTTCCCTTCTCTGTCTCAGAGTTAGTTGGTGTTTTGGGAATGTACTGGCTTTTACCTGGTGTTCCTTTTGGTCTATAGCTGCCATAATTGGCACTAATTGGGCTACATAGCACCAGCCCTGGACATTACTCGGTATGCAAGGGTAACAGATCTTACCACAACAGATATAGGTATTGTTTCCCAAGGAGATCGGCAATTTTTGTAATGCAGAGCGAAATTCAGAGGTGACAACAAGTGTGAAATAAAAAAGAAGTTTTCCAAACATAGTTTTCCCCACATTGTCTTGCATCCCTTCTAAACTTTCATTCAGGGCTCTACCATTTACTTGCCAGAGTTTCACAGAAGAAGTTCCATCCCTCCTTCCAGGATCAGATATATTTAATATGGACTGAGAGCACATTCCCTTTCCTTTGTGGGAAGTATTCCCCAGTCTAAAACACCAATCGGAGAGTTGAGTGACTCCCAGAGTTGGAAAAGATATGGTGGCATTAGAAGTAATACTGGTCAAACCAATACTTACATTCCCTGTTATTAACAAAAATATTTTCACAGGAGCGGACAGAAGAGGAATTTCATATGTGCTAGGATGTAACTTACTACATATCCAACATTTATCATAACCTGACTTTTGAGCATAAGCATATTTTAACTGCATCATCAACATTTTTCCTGAAAAAGGATTGTTCTCTTCAAAACTTCTTTTTGACTTTCTTTCACTTTTGGTTATCTGGGTCTCATTTAAATCTAGTCCTTGACATCAGATACCTTTTATTAGGCCCAAGTCCTCAGGGCGATAAATACAGTTAGTTATGATCTATACTGGCAGGAAAAAAAGCACAGTCAGTGTGACCAATAGGACCCAGATCTTCAAAACACCATGAGGGGCAGTAAAAAATTTCATCTTCAGGGTCTTTTTCACCTACTTCACCCGCTCTTCGAGGATTTTCCTCTCATACTTCACCTCCTTTTTCCGTCTCGTGTTTCTCAGGTATTTGGTTCACCTTCTTCACTCGACTAGCATGGATCCAGAACTGGGAATTTTCCACCAGAACAGCCGTTCTGGTAACCGCTATCACCGTAGTAGGTGGTCCAAAGGGGTAGCCTTGCTTCTTGGCTTTAGCGAGTTGGCGTACCACTACGACATCTCCCACTTGTAAAGGGTATGTTGATTCCTGAAAAGATAAAGCAGAGGTGCGAGCAACATTTCTTTCAACCTGATCTAAAGTCTGAATCAATTTTCTCACATATTCTTCTTGTACCAGGTCAAGGTCCCCTCTTTCTAACATAAGTGGCTGTTTAGCCCAAGGAGTGGGGAACGGTCTTCCCATTAATATTTCAAAAGGAGATAATCCTGTAGTCTTATTAGGTGTCATTCTTACCTCTGCTAGAATTGCAGGTAACATCTTCTTCCAGTGGGTATAGGTTCCTCCAGTGACCTTCCTCAACTTATCCTTAATTGTTCTGTTCATCCTTTCTACTATACCCGAACTTTGAGGATGATAGGGAATATGAAATTTCCAATCTATCTTATGTACTTTTACCAGGTCTTGGCATACCTTGGCCACAACGGCTGGCCCGTTATCAGAATTTTTCTGCAGTGGACATCCCCATTTGGGTATTATCTCCTGTGTAAGAATTCTGACTACAGTTTGTGCATCTTCTTTATTAGTGACAAATGCTTCCACCCATCTGCTAAACATATCCACCATTACCAACAAAAACTCTTGCCTCTTTCCTGTTTTTGGCATGTGGGTAAAATCTATTTGTAAATGGGTGAAAGGTGTAGTTGGATACACTAGATGTTGGTGTTGTGGTTTCTTTGGGTTCTGTGGATTGTTCCTTATACATGTAATGCAACTGGAAACATATTCTTTCACCAACCTAGATAAACCTGTAATGTAAAAATCTTGCAATAATGTTTCACATGTCGTTTTCCATCCTCTATGTTCTAGACTGTGGTACTGTGCAATGCACAGTGGGGCATTTGACATGGGAATGCATGGTTTCCCCTCTAAGCACACTAGACCAGAAGCTGGATCTAGTTGTGCTCCAGAACCATTCCAGTCTGCTAGATCAACTTTTGTAGCAAATTTTTGTAAATCTGCATACATCTGGTCATGTGGTGTGGTTGTGACACCTGAAGTGAGCATAGACATCTGTTCACTGGCCACCTGTTGTAATGCAGCTTCCTTTGCTACCTTATCTGCTAATGCATTTCCTTTGGCAATATGATCTCTGCGATTTGTATGTGCCCTGCAATGAAGAATGGCTAATGTTTTTGGTAACTATATGGCTTTGAGTAGGCCAGATATCAAGGAAGAGTGAGATATGGTTTTGCCATCAGCAGCAATAAATCCTCTTCTCTCCCAAATGACCCCAAAATAGTGTACAGCACCATGAGCGTACTTGGAATCTGTGTAAATGTTGACATCCTGTCCTGCAAATAATTGACATGCTCTTGTAAGGGCAATCAGTTCGGCTGCTTGCGTTGACTGATATGGAATTGGCTTTGCCTCGAGTATTTTGTCAGAAAGTTGCACAATGGCATATCCTGTATGGTAAGTATTATCATTTGGCCTAGAGCAGAGCCATCTACAAACACATCTGGGGCCCCATCAAGAGCCACAGCTGAAATGTCGGGCCTAGGGGAAGTATCTTACTGTATGTGGGTTGTACAATTGTGTTCTGGTGCCACTTCATCCTGTTCTCCCTTTAGCCCCAGTAGGGCATTCAAAATTGGAGCAGGGTCTGAATTTGCTGAAGAATGTTTAATAATCAAGTTGGGATCAGATAGAAGAATCACTTCATATCCGCTCAACCTTTGTGCTGACATGTGTTGAGTGTGTATGTTTTTCAGTAGTAAGGACACTTGATGTGTGGTGTGTAGGGTAGTTTCATGTCCCAATGTGAAAGAAATTGCCATTTCCACCACCATCGCGCAGGATGCAACAGCTCTCAGACAAGCAGGCATGCCCTGAACCTGAGTTGGCACTACTTCGGAAAAAAAAGCTACAGGGCAGAGCCCGCCTCCATGTTCCTGAGCCAGGACCCCGCCATGATTGTACAATTTTCCATAGCATACAGATGAAACATTTTCTTATAGTCAGGTAGTCCAAGACCAGGGGCCGTTACCATAGCATTCTTCAGGTACACAAAGACATCAACCATTTCATTTGACCATGTGAGAATGTCAGGTGATTCTGAAAGTGTGGCAGACCTCAGTGTGATCATAAAATAAACAATCAGGTATCCATTGGCGGCAGTAGCCAATCATACCAAGAAAAGTTAGCATTTCCTTTTTTGTTTGTGGGCGGGGCAGACCCACGAGAGACGCAGCTCTTTTGTGACTGACATTCCTCTCACCATGACTTAGAGTAAAACCAAGGTATTCAACCTGTTTTTGGCACCATTGCAGTTTCTTTTTAGATGCTTTGTGACCATTCCCTGACAACCATTCTAACAGAGACCAACTATCCTGACTGGCCACCTGACTTAAACTACAAATTAATAGGTCATCCACATATTGTAGGAGGACCGAACCATTGGGAGGGGTCCAGGACCTCAGTGTGGTCTGGAGGGCAAGTGAGAAGACTGCAGGCGAATCTACAAAACCCTGGGGCATTCTACACCAGGTCATCTGGCGATTTTGGAGTATAAATACAAATAGCGCCCTCGTCTGGTGGTCCACAGGAACCGAAAAAAATGCATTTGTTAAATCAATCACTGTAAAATATTCTGCATCGGATGGAATGGAGGTGAGGAGTGATGGCATATCATGCACTATTGGGGCTATTGGAACCACCAAATTATTTATGGCCCTCAAATCTTGTACAAACCTGTAAGAGCCATCTGGCTTCTTAACAGGATTGATAGGTGTGTTGTAAGGAGAAACAGTTTCTTCTAAAATACCTGTCTCTAAAAATCTTTCCACTAGAGGAACAATCCCTTCCTCCATTTCGTGAATGGGTCTGTACTTCCCATGGCTTCTGTCCAGCCAGCCATACAATCCACCCAGGGATTTATTAAATAGTAATCTTTCCCACATACTCTGGCCACATAATCCTTACAATTTTCTCCCTTTTCTGGGGGACCTGGTGGGTAACTACCTCCTTGACCCATATTTAGACAGTGGATAAGATTATCTTACCTTATAATCTTATTTTGTTCCACACAACAAATTATTTTATACTTCTACGCGACAGAAAGAAAAAGCAAAAGACAGATAAACCAGAATCTGCGCCACAGACTTATTAACCTTTTGATAACTTCCCAAAAGTTATCTCTTCACTGTTCTACCAAAGGACAGTGTGTTCTACCAAAGAACAATTTCTTTTATGTTCTACCAAAGAACAATCTGTGTTTTACCAAAATCACTCTTTTTTATAGTGCACTATTTTGTAACTCTACCAAAGAGTTAAGTCTGCTTACCAAAAGCAGCTACAGGTTATCACGGGTCTATATAGACAATACAGAGTGATTCAAGACCTTCACTCAACACAGGGCAAGAAAGAGCTTTTAGTCATAAATGGATAAAAGGTTTACTTACCAAGTGAGGTGGGTGGTCATCTCGGGCCGAGCCCCCAGCTGAAAGGATGATTTTCTTATCCCCTCAGAGACCCCCGGTCTGTGGAGAGATTCCTGGTTTATCAGCAGAATTCTGGGAACACCCCTTGAACACGGAAATAATGGCAGCTTATGTTCAGAGATGTTCAAAGTTTATTAGACATTACTAAGATTATATAGGATACAGAAAAAATAAGGGAGGGGGGAGCGAGTTTCAAAACTGTAACTTGTAAGTTTCCATCATGAGCTAACTACATGAAACATGACATATACATTTCTTGGTATAAAATGTTTTTGCTAGCTTTCTGAGAAATAGCTGGCAAAGACAATGTCAGGGTCGTCTTATCATTGTTTATACTTTCTGGTGCAAGCTGAAACAGTTTCATTAAACTTCTAATATATCTGCAAAAATCTAACTTAATACTTAAAATGGCGTACATCAACAAAATGGAGGTTATCTAGATCCTTTCAGTGGCTGCATTCATTTTCTTTTTTAGGCTTTCTTTCTTCTATTTTTATCTGGTGATCTAAACAGTAAGTCTGTTGTTTTTCAAGCAAACAAGCTCTCCAGCATAATGTATTAGTTACAGAGATGAGACAAACCATTTAACACTAGCAGGTGTTCTTATGATGATCAGCATTTATTTATATAAAACCTTTATGCTAAAAGGAAAAATAGCTGTTTCCTGTAACTGGTTATAAAGTATTAGCTAGAGTTTAGCTTCGGTTTGTTAGTGTATTTAAATCTGCTAGTCCATATAACACTCCCCTTCCTCCAGACTGAAAATACTGCTGTCCAAAGGTGCTCATTTGCCCCTACATCCAGAGTAGGAATACTCTAATACAGGAGTTCTGTTACTGGCCAGATCACCAAGAGAAAAAATGCTTAAGAAAAGAAAACGAATGAAGTTGCCACATCTAATGGATGGTAAGCTGCAATATATTTAGGTTTACTACAGCTTTAACCTACCCTATTGACTCTAATGCGTTTTGCAAAAATTCCTCTTTATTATCACAGAAATTTCAAGGAAATGAACACGCTCAATTTTGCTCATCCCTACTGGAGTTACAGGAGGGGGAGAGCTAATGGTAGGCCCTACCAATTTTCTAATGTTCTCTAATATTCTAAAGAACAAACACAACTTGAAGTAGTTCCATGGGGACGGAAGGACCTGAAAAGTGTTATCAACCTCTTTATGGTATCCCTGTGATATGCAGTCCTAATACCCAGTGGGGGGGAAGATGAAACATCACCACATATAAGAAGGATTATAGCATATTTCTAGTAGTCTTTATGATACCCTGAACTCTCTCTGAATTATGGTTCATAATATGCAATAGAGTCAGACAGTGAACTCCCTCTGTACTCCAAGACCATTTGGTCTCTAGAGGAAATGAGAGGATTTTGCTGGAATCCTTGTCCACCACCTTCCTAGTTAGGTTGCTAGGATGTTATTTGTGGCTCCGTTGTAATGAGTGGAGCAGTTGTTGATTGCTTAGATCTGTTTTGTGTTTCACAGGCTGCAGATTTTATTGTTTCTCCCTGTATTCTAGAAGATTCTCGAAACATAGTGGGCTGGATGATCAAAAAGACAGTTTATGTTTATAGGACTTCAGCCAATCCCTGGGCATTATGCTCAGTAGGTGGCTGAAGGGCAGATAAATAGTCTGAGGCTTGGAACAGCCATGTGCTAAGTCCTGAGTCTAATCCCTGGGTCCCAGTCTGAGGGACTCTGTTCCTCTAGGCAGACTACTGGAGTTTCTGCATGTTCATCGAGGTCCCAGCTGTGGTATAGCTGGAGGGGCCTATTTCGAAATTTCTGGCGCCAATCAAGGGATTTCACCTAAAGACCCAGTCTGGAGAACTCATTGAAGAGTGTCGAGTGGAAGTTGAAAGGAGGCATTCAGCTGTCCAGTGGCATTGTGAGCATTAACATCTCCCTCACAGAAGAGTATCCAGTAAATACTGATAGGAGACCTGAGCTCAGGGTCCTAGTGACAGTGTGCCATCTCCCTTTGAGTGAAATTGTCCGTGGAAGCTCAAACTGAGTTAGCTTCTAGAAGGATTCAGTTCTGTCATCTGTACTTGCTGCTGAGACTGGTCAAGGAGGCTCAGCGAAGTGGAGTGTCCTCCTCAAAATATTCAGTCAATCTGGAGCATCCCATATCATCCTACACCCCATACAAGTTCTTCAGCAATAAAATTCTAAAAAGACATCCCCTAGAATGATTAATGAGCTGGAGTGAATGAATGAACTGTCACTGTGTACCTGCCTGCCTCTGCGCTTTTTTTTGGAACAAACCAGTTAAATTACAGCGGATCCTTCAGGGGTAGCGTACATTCAGACAAGTAGAGAAGGATGTGCTTCCCACTTCTCAACTTCTCTACAAGTGAATGTTGTTCAGGTCTATGTAGAAACAGCAAGGGACTCCAGCAACCACCTGGCTCACATTTAGTAATGAGGGGACCCTAAGTCCCAGGGTGCTTGTGCAACTGTACACTCGCACGATTGGTTTGCTTGTCCAGACATACAACTGGAATGCAAAGAAAAGGCAGCATTCCTTATCTCGATACTTCATCAGGGTCACAATATTGAAACTATAAAAATTAGATTGTCAGACAAATAAGTAAGATATTTAGAAGAAGAGGATACAAACTGCAGCCTGAACTTTTCTTTCATAGGAGGTTTCCAAAGCCAATCATAAGAAGGGTAAAATGAGGGTAAAATAAATTATCTATTCAGTATGTGTTTCTGCTGTATGTTAAATCTGCTTGTGTTGAAGTTGCCATGTAATAAAGCCCTACAAAACCTAGTCACGGTTAGGCCCCAGTTACAGAATCTGCTTTGCTCAGCAGGGGATCTGTCCATTGATCCCCTGCTGATCAGAGCAGAGTGGGCAGATGACAGGTCCATGTCCACTCAGTTTATGTAGAACGGACAGAACTCTGATCTATGGGCAACCGGGTGTAAATGGACAGCTCTCCAATTTGATCTGTCTTAACGAGGATAATGAATCCCCTTCAGTTTGTTTTTAGTGGCCCAGATTCGAGATAGGCAGGTGTAATAGGACACAAGTCTGTTTACATCCACTGGTCCATGGAGCCGAATAGACCATTGGACAATAGATCAGGTCCACCTGGAAAACTGACAGGCAGACCTGATCGGATTGGTCATGTGAAAGAGGCAAAAAAAAACATTTTAGGGTAAGTTTCAGCAGTACCTGCACATTATCCACATGTTCAATCTCTGTATAGGCACTGCGAGTACAGAAAAACACTTGTTGGTTTGCTGGAAATCCAGAGAGCTCCTGGCAACACTGCCGCTGTTCCATTAAGATCACAAGCAGTGTTGTTAGCCCTGCTTGAGTCCTCCCTGCTAAACTACAGAACACTTCCCACTCATCTCCATAAAGGGGTGAGGTGTTCTGTAATCCAGCAGAGGAAAACTCCGGCTAGGAACACTGCTGATTTCATAGCAGCAGAGGCAGTGTTGCCAGCTCACTACAAGAAGTAGCTGGAATTCTGTCAGGATCAGTCAGTATTTTTTTTGTACTTGCAGCTTTCCTAGCAAAACACATATTGCAGAAATGTACTGAATATGTTTTTCATTTTGCCTAGATATATATTTTAAAGATCACAGACATGTACAGTAATGAGAAATCAGTTTTGAGAATTGCTGACTTGTCTGCCTATACTGCAGGGGGTATTAGTAAACTTTATATTGGGAATATTTGACAACTGGCAATATTTTTCCCTCTGAGAATAACACAGAGCGTGCTCTATTTTATCTACCAAATAAAGGATCTGACTGTTAGATCAGTCTGTTCTCGGAATAGAATGAGCAGATCCTAAGGGTGTCTGTACTAATTTTTCCATAGTCAAGTCATGGCAAGTTTGGCCTTGAATGGAAAATCTACTGATGTGATCGGCAGTAATGTTCAAATGTTACAAACAAAACTCAGTAGTAAGGCATCATTCATACGGGGTATACTAAACCGTATGTCCACGGAGGGCCTTGTTTATCTGCATGGGGTTCGCAGGTCTTCCTTGCATCCCCATGCAGGCAGTCTCATTGAAGCCAATTGGGATCCAGTGATAAAATATATATACCTGATAATAGGTTGAAGCTCGAAAGGGTCATGGGAACAGCTCATTTTCAGGATGTGCCACATTTGGATCGATTACTGATCAGTGTACTGGAGGTCCATTTCCAGGAATGCCCAATTAGAGCCCATTTCACAGTGGAGGTCATTGGGGTATCTTTTCATTTCCTGCAGTGGATAAGACACATGGCTTGGAGGGATTTCCATACAGAGCCTGTTTATTTCTTGCTCCTGGTAAGTGCATAGTGGTGGAGGATTGTCACAGATGTCACTTCACATCGCTGATCACCATTGATTTTCACATCACTGTTGGACACTAAAATTTCCTTTGGACTTTATGATTTAAATATTGGATATTAGTTCACATAATTATTTTTGTTCATATATTAGCGCTGCACCTTTATATGTGGGATGCAGTGGATGCATGGATACAGCTGCTGCTCCCAATCTGACATCTGTGCGGGTGCGAGTGCACAGCCCCGTTTGCACCCAGCACTGTACTTATTTATGTTTAAAGTTCAATATGATAGTCCTGTCAATAACAATTGTCTCTATTGTCATTGTAAGAAAACATACAACAAAATTTACATTCCAAGAATGGCACATTACATAGTTAACACAGTTATACAATAATAAATTCTAAATAAACATACAGTTGTGTCCAAAATTATTCAACCCCCACTGAAATTGAGTGTTTTGGCCAGTTTGACATTGCTTTTGATCATTCAGTCATCTTGCTTACATTTACATTAAAGAGGCACTTGTAGGTCAGACAAATATAACATAACAGTTATAATGAAATAACCACAAATGTCTTTTCTGTGCTCACAGCATTATCAGTTTTATTCAACCCCCAAGTGACATTCAATCTTAGTACTTAGTACAGCATCCTTTTACAGTTATAACAGCTTTTAAACGTGAAGCATAGCTTGACACAAGTGTCTTGCAGCGATCTACGGGTATCTTCGCCCATTCTTCATGGGCAAAGGCCTCCAGTTCAGTCACATTCTTAGGCTTGCGCACTGCAACTGCTTTCTTTAAGTCCCACCAGAGGTTCTCAATCGGATTTAAGTCTGGTGACTGCGATGGCCACTCCAAAATGTTCCAGCCTTTCCTCTGCAACCATGCTCTAGTGGACTTGGAGGTATGCTTGGGATCATTGTCCTGTTGAAAGGTCCAACGTCTCCCAAGCCTCAGGTGTGTGACGGACTGCATCACGTTTCCATCCAATATCTCCTGGTACTGAAGAGAATTCATGGTACCTTGCACACGCTGAAGCTTCCCTGTACCTGCAGAAGCAAAACAGCCCCAAAGCATGATTGACCCTCCACCATGCTTCACAGTAGGCAAGGTGTTCTTTTCATCATAGGCCTTGTTCTTCCTCCTCCAAACATAGCGTTGATCCATGGGCCCAAACAGTTCTAATTTTGTTTCATCAGTCCACAGAACACTATCCCACAACTTTTGTGGTTTGTCCACATGGCTTTTGGCATACTGCAGTCGACTCTTCTTATTCTTTGGAGACAGCAAGGGGGTACGCCTGGGAGTTCTGGCACGGAGGCCTTCATTACGCAGTGTGCGTCTTATTGTCTGGGCTGAAACTTCTGTACCCACATCTGACAAATCTTTTCTCAGTTCCTCAGCAGTCACACGGGGACTTCTCTCCACTCTACGCTTCAGGTAGCGCACAGCAGTCGAAGTCAGCATCTTCTTTCTGCCACGACCAGGTAGCGTTTCAACAGTGCCCTTTGCCTTGAATTTGCGAATGATGCTTCCTAAGGTGTCTCTTGGTATGTTTAACATCTTTGCAATCTTCTTATAGCCATTGCCCTTCCTGTGAAGAGAAATCACCTCTTCTCTTGTCTTCCTGGACCATTCTCTTGCCTTCACCATGTTTGTAACCACACCAGTAAATGTCTAGAAGGAGCTGAGTATCACAGTCATTTTAAAGCTGCCTAATTGGTGCTTATTATGCTTGATTGCTGCTCGGTGACATCCACAGGTGTTTTCAATACCTGATGGAAAGCACCTGTATGAACCTCTGTTCTTCAGAGTGGTAGTCTTTAAGGGGTTGAATAATTGTGGCAATGAAGAAACCACATAAGAACCATTTACTACTGTATTACATAAACAATTGATGTCATTTTAGTTGCATTTGGGTAGTTACAACGTCCTTGTAGGATTTGATTCTGAATACAATTCCAAATGTACACTATAGTCCCTAAACCCCTTTACAGCATTGGGGGTTGAATAATTTTGGACACAACTGTAATTATTAATAAAAGCTGTATAAAAGACAGTTGACATATTATTCAAAATAACCGATTACTCTCATAAAGCAATTGATTCAATAGGAGCAGAACTGCCTTATTTAAGTGATAGACAACCAACACACACACAGACATAGGTTCCCACTGAGCTGTTTGGGACCGATACACCTATGTAATTATAGGCTGAAGGCATATCCTCATTTTGGATTCCCAGATCTGCCCCTTGGTGCTCTTGTACTGGTGTGCTGATCTATGCTATCTGATCTGCTAGTACATCTGCAAGATACATTCTGTAATTTATATCTTATGCATGTAATATAGTCTTCTCTCTTGTTAAAATTAGATACATGTGAAAAATTCATACTGCAGGCTACATTGATTTTGTGATCGCTCTTTACAGCAGAGTGCACATTCCCTGCTCTTCTATAGTGTGTGTTAAACTTGAATGTGTCAGAGATGTATTAGCAGTGGGATTCTCTCCAGCTTTAGCTACGCCAAGGCCCTCATACCACTGTGGAATTGCTATAGTTACCAGCTGCCCCTGATCTTTAGGGGCAGTTCTATGTTCTGGAGATTTATCAGTGAAAAATAGTCCTGCTTTTCAGCTCAGCTTAACCCTTTTGTGACGAGGAGGGGTCATCCATTCCTAGATGCACAGGCCAAATTTAGCAGCATCTGTATGTGTCAGTTACTTAGAAATAAACCTCTGTGACTACTTTGCTTACTTAAAAAAATTACTAATTGTTTAAACATTTACAGCTTTTAATTAGTTATATGGAATATGTTGTATTAAATACTTTGGTTTGGATTTTTATTATAAGCTGACAAATGGACAAAAATGTGAAAAAAACAGCTTATGATAAAATTCTATTTAAAAAAATGAAATAAAAAAAGTTTAAAAATAAAATATAATTTTATTTTTTGCACTGAAAGAGATTTACCCCAGGTTCACATCTGTGCGGGTGGTGCCACTGCGGATCCGCAGGAAAATCCGTGCAGCCGCACATTCAAACCACACACAAAAAAGCCTATGAAAGGTACCAGGGGCATCTAATGGGGCCCCCTACTGACCCCAGGCCCTCGGGGTCAGTCCGCCAGTCCAGTCCGCCAGTCCAGTCCGCCCCTGGCTCTAACATAACTAGTGGCCAGCATGGGTTCCAGTCGCTTGTTCTGCTTGCGGACATATCCTCAGCACTGAGCATCATGCTTGAAAAATGTAATATAGAGATTGTTTGCGGAGGTTTAATAAAGAATGCAATTAGGAACTATTATATGTTCACGGTGTTATAGATATGCATTTTTTAGAAATGCCTTGTTAATTTGTGGTGGTTGCCAACATATTTCTACATGGGGGAAGCCATATGTATCCATTATACAGTGTATGCATGATTTGCTTCCTGCTTAGTAGTATTGCACTGTGCAAGTGTTTCCTCGCTTCCCCTTCTCAATGTATGCCTGTAGAATACAACAATAGAATTTCTGTCACAGAAGTCATTAAAAAGATTATCTAAACCTAAAAAGAAACGTAATATATTTCAACTTACTAGTCCTTAGATGTAGCAATAGTAGAATGTTCACGCCCCAATATATAGATTCCCAACATTATTGGGGTTATTCTGTCTGCTGCCCCATTGGAAGTCCAAGCACATTTCAGATTTTGAAAAATCATTAGTCCTTAGATGCTTAGATTTGTTGGTTTAATGCGGATCACTCTTCAGAGACCAAAGCAAATGTGCACAGGCCCTAAGTTCAAACAAAAAGTGAAAAGGTCCGTGTCCGTTTTCCATATTTTTTGGATGGGAGGAAAAAAGATGTAAACGGAGCACATCTGCATTTCCCTGCCCATAAACCTAACATGGGTCCACTAAGCAATGTGAGAAAAACTGAAAGGACACAGACGGCATAAAATTACATTCATTTCCATATGGCTCCAAGTCAGCAGGGGATCTGTTTACGGATCCCCAACTAACTAGAATGGACACCAACCAAAATGTGAAAATTGTTACAATACAATATGAAATGTTTACTTATGTAAAATAGTGTAGAGCTTCCTTTTAAGAATGTGACAAAAATCCTTCCACACTATTCATGTTCTCTTGTCTTGAAAGTATGACTAATTTCAAACCTTTTTTTTTGCTTTGGATAGAATGGAGAAGGATTTGAGTACCTGTCAGGTTTTGTTGCTGTCTACACCCCTGTTAGAGAAATTCGCCCTCTATAATGGGTCTGATTACCATTATCACTGAGAGTGAAAGTGAAAGAAAATTCTAAATTTTGGGTTGTCACCAGAACAGGAATAGAGGGGAGATCTTCCAATGGGGTCACTAGCTCTGGTGACAACCAGGGATTCCCTCACTTTGGAGGGATTGCCTCACTTACAGCTTTGGCTATGGGACAGGAAGTGAAGGGAAATCTCCCCAATGGCACAAAGATGGCAGCATAACCTGACAAGTGTTATAACTCTGCCTTACCCTATTCAAAATTTTAAAAAATGTTTTGGTTTTAGTTTTATTTAAAGTATTAGTTCACCTTTACAGAAAATCTATTAACTCTTCTAATTCTAAAATATATGTGCTAGAGGTCGATTTGAAGAAAAGACAGATATGGTTTGACCAGTTTGCATTCTACTGTTTTGTGACAGATATAGCAAGTCCGAGGAGCTGGGAGAGAGAAGGTCATGGGCTACATGAGAGTACAACCCATCACACAACATTGAACAATGTGACCTGGGGAATGGGAGAAGCCGACAATGATCTGACTTACAGTGAGGTGGAGCACAGACTTGACCTTATTCAGGAGCAGATGAACAGGTAAGGAAAAAGTGAAAATTCTCATATAAGATACTATGGAAGTCTGTTTACATCATATCTTTGTAGTATTACTCATTTGTGTCCATTCTCATCATTTGTGTAGCTAGCAGTAGTTAGTCACATTTAGCTAGACTTGTTCCATAATGTTGAAGGCATTTGTTAGCTTCTCCAAGCCACTTGAGTGTCAGGAAGATACCCCAGCATTTGTATTCATGTGGAATGTGTTGAGGCAGATGTTAATTATCCAAGATCAGGATGGGAGGTGAAAATGTTGTAGAACCACCATTTTCTAATAAATAATACTACCTTTGGTGTCTGCATAGGTATTAATCTTTTGACTCACATGGCTGAAGGTGTGAGTTGTCATTGTTAGAAGTAAAGAAGTGTCTTGGATAAGCTACAAAACATTTTCAACACTATAAAACAAGCCCAGTTGAATGTGATTAAATACCACTAGATATACTCTGAACTGGATAAATGAGAATGTTCATAGACATATCGTCATTTATGTCTTTCCGGAAAATGCATTATTGTTAATATATAATTTCTGCCCCAGTGGAGCTTACATGCTAAACTCTCTGCTCCAGGCATACAAACATGCCACATTAGGAGAATGAATTCCTTTGGTGTAACAATGCATGCAGTCAGCATATACTTTTTTACGCCTGATGTATTTATTCAGTGTTCTAGAATGTCAAACCAAAGAGAATTGACTAGAGGTGAACCAAAGGGAAATTACAGCTTAACTCCAGGCAAACAATGTAATATTCAGTCAAAATACATATATGACAACCGTTTTCCATTCCAAATGATTTCTAGTTTAATGTAGCGAATTGTGCGATCCTGGCACCCCTGTCAGCCAGCATAGCTGAGTCCTGGACCATCCTGCCAACTAGAGGGCAGATAAGGACTACAGTCTGGTTAAGGACAAACCCTACCTTGGGACTGGACAATGAAGGAACAGTAACACCCCGTTGAAGTCATCCCTCTGTTCTGCTCAGTGCAAAGCATTAGAGCCTGGCTCGGTTAGAGCGCTGAC
Organism: Staurois parvus; assembly: GCF_062004578.1. Classification (NCBI taxonomy): domain Eukaryota; kingdom Metazoa; phylum Chordata; class Amphibia; order Anura; family Ranidae; genus Staurois; species Staurois parvus. Next base: position 10,276,335 of record NW_028317827.1, on the reverse strand, counting down.
CTTTTCTTTCCCTTCCCAATCTAATTGCTGCTGTGTAGGGAATTACAAGAGACCAATATCAAGAAAAGTTCAGATATTTATGATATTTGTAAGCAAAGATATAGATGGTGGATTTGACCAGATAAAAAATATACTTGAATTAGGTTTGTTATATCTGTATAGAGTTCAACTTTTCTCTCCAAACCCAGCTTTGATTGTGCTCCTGAAACCCCTCTTGACAGATTAGGTTGGAAGTGTTGATTAAGAATATGAAAACAAGGCTGGGGTATCCAGTATTTGGCATTCGGGGGTTATCTATTTCATGCATGCTACTATCCAAGCCACAGAGTCAACCTTTCCCAGCAGATAGCAGCCTAGAACCAGAATAAATCGTCAGGTTTCCGTAGCAAGGGTCACATCTACAGACTGTATAATTTTCATCTCTGAACTTCCTCTATCCCATAATTTTCTGTAGAAGCTGACATGTATTGTCATGGTGTATTTATAAGATATCAAAACCATTCCGTACAAGCAGTAGCAATACTATGGAAGTTCTAATATCATAAGTCTGTGAAGGTTCTCATTTATCTTGGCCATTATATACAGTCATGGCCCAAAATACTGGCACCCCTACATTTCTATCAGATAATGCACTACTTCGCCCAGAAAACTGTTGCAATTACAAATGTTTAGGCATTCTCATGTTTATTTCTTTTGTTTGTATTGGTATGACACAAAAAAAGTGGAGAAACAAAAAGCCAAATCTGACACATTCCATGCACAACCCCAAAAATGGACTGGACAAAATTATAGGCACCCTCAATTTAATATTTGGTAGCACACCCCTTGGAAAAAATAACTGAAATCAATTACTTCCTGTAACCATCAATGAGTTTCTTACACCTCTTTACTGGAATTTTGGACCAGTCTTTCACCAACTGCTCCAGGTCTCTCAGATTGGAAGGGTTCCTTTATCCAACTGCAGTTTTGAGATTTCTCCACAGGTGTTCTATGGGACTCATTTCTGGCCATGTCAGTACTCTCCAGCCCTTTGCCTGAAACCATTTCTGGGTGCTGACACTGGGCCCTGCATTGCACCCCAGAATTCTTTGGTAGTCTTTCGATTTCATAATGCACATGGACAAGACATCCAGTGCCTGAAGCAGCAAAGCAACCCCAAAACATCAGTGAACCGCCACCATGTTTCACTGTAGGGACTGCATTCTTTTCTTTAAAGGCCACATTTCTTTTTCTGAAAACAGTAGAATGATGGGCTTTACCAAAAAGCTGTAACTTTGTTTCATCTGTCCATTGAAGGATTTTGGCTTGATCAGGTAAGTTTTGGCAAACTCCAATCTGCCTTTTTTATGTTTCTGTGTCAGCAGTGGGGTCCTCCTTGGTCTCCCACCATAGTATCCCTTTTCATTCAAATGGCGACTTATAGGATGAGCTGACACAGTTGTACCCTGTGCCTAAAGGTCACTAGAATTTGTCTGGAAGTTCATCAAGGTTCTTTATCCACCATTCAGACAATCCTTCATTGCAGTTTTTGATCAATTTTTCTCTTTCATCCAAGTCCAGAGAGATTAGCTACAGTACCATGCGCTGCAAATGTCTTGACAATGTTGCGCACAGTGGACATAGGAACACTAAGATCTCCGGAGATGGACTTGTAACCTTGAGGTTGTCCAAGCTTTTCTCCAATTTTGTTTTCAAATCCTCAGAAAAGTCTTTGCTGCTCTTTCTCTTCTTCATGCTCCATGTGGCACACAGAGACACACAGAAAGGAGTCAATTTTTCACCATTTTAACTGGTTGCCGGTGTGATTTCTATATTGTCAGCACATGTTAATTGATACAGGTGAGTTTACTTACTAAGTACAGAAGCATCACAAACTTTAAATACAATTACGTTTTACAATTTTGAGAAGCTGCCAATAATTTTGTCCAGTCCATTTTTGGGGTTTTGCTTGAAATGTGTCAGATTTGGCTTTTTGTTTCTACATTTTTTCGTGTCATGCCAATACAAACAAAAGACATAAACATGAAAATGCTGAAACATTTTGTAATTGCAACAACTTTCTGAGCGAAGTGATACATTATCTGCCAGAAATGCAGGTGTGCCAATATTTTTGGCTATGATAGTATCTAGTTGTAGTTGGTAACATTCAACTGAACTTGTCCTGTAATGTTGAAGACATTTTGAAGCTGCTTTAAGCCACTTCTTCAGTACCAGTTATCTACAAAAGCCTTTAACATTACAAATCAAGTCCAATTTATTGTGACTAACTACTAATATAAATAATAATAGCATTGTAACCTATTCAGACTTCTCGTTTTTCCAGTAAAACTGTGTCTTGAAATAGAGGGTAAAGTAGAACTAAAGGCAAAACTTTTTTTTTTTTTCATTTTTGATAGTGTAAGAAAGGGTTATAACCCCAGTAACTCTTCTTTTACATCTATGTTTCATTGGGGAGGTTTTACTTCCTTTCCTGTCCCAAAGCCAAAACAGGAAGTGGGAGCAATTCCCTCCAAAGTGAGAGAATCCTGGGGTGTCACCAGAACTAGTATCCCCATTGGAAGGTTTTCCCTCTATTACTGTTTTGGGGACAACCCAAAACTTGGGATTTTCTTTTACTTTCACTTCCGATGATAACAGTAAACCAGACAAAGATATATAGATATATGCTAATTAGAAATTAATTAAAGACTGAAATTAAAGACTGATATATTTATATATATATATATATATATATATTTTAATAATGCTTGACTATGCATACAGCCTATAGCACATGCATGACTTGTCTATGGGCAGTGGGTGGCTAAGATCATAGCAAAATTCTCAGAACATTAGATGACTTGATTAATGTCCTTCAATATAAAATTACTTCAAAATTTATTTAATATTTTGTTTGCTTTTAACATTGAATTTTGGAACAAATGGACTTTCCTGAATGAAAACCAATGGGGTGGATTTACTAACGGCAAATAGACTGTGCACTTTGCAAGTGCAGTTGCTCCAGAGCTTAGTACATGAGCAGAAGCTCTGCTGACTTCCATCATCCAATCATGTGCCAGCAAAAATTCTGTTTTCTATTTTACTTTCCTTGCATGTGATTGGGTATTCTTTGCAAAGTAAAATTTTACCTCGTTGATTAAGCTCTGGGGCAACTGCACTTGCAAAGTGCACAGTCTAGTTGCAGTTTATACATCAACCCCAATGCTAGAACTTTGTTCTTTCAGGAAGAATTTTCTATCCTGCTCCTTCAGATTTTCTCATCACTGCAGTCGAAAACTAAGATGAATTTGACCTCATTAGTGATTAGAAAAACAAATGAACGTTCTTAAAATGAAACATTTCAAACAAACTTCTGCTAGTGTATGATCAGTTCAGTGCACTGTGTAAAGATGGGAATGACAATTTACAGGGAAGATTAAGTCATATTGTCAGGGTGGTAAAATGGGTCAATGTCACCTTAGATTTAATGCCTCAAATGATGATCATTCAAGAGACTGAGCTCCAAATACATTGCTGTATCTTCATTATAAGAAAATAGTTTAATTAATGATCACATTTAAATATTTAGTCCTGTCACTGATCTTTCTGATTTTGTATATCACATAAGAACTACACTATTTAAGTGTGCAAAGTATCAGTTTAAAGGAATGAGCAGTCTTGCAGGGATAGGTAAATCAAAAAGTAAAATTAGGGCTGAAATACCGTTTTTATTTATTTTATTTATTTATTTTTAATGAAAATGCTGCATGGGCTTCCTTGTGGGATGGTTGCTTGAGGTGATTGTAGCCGTATTAGTGCATTTGCGACAGAAACAATTGAGTACTGTCCGTGATACTTTTTTTATTTGCACTAACATACAATTTTGAGGACAAGCTTTCGGGGTCCAAGGTCCAAACAGTACTAACATTTGTGGGATGGTTAAAAGCCTTGACATGGTATTTTTGCCGAAACTGACCTTTAATTAGCTGAGGCAGTAAATTTCTGCCTGACCCTCTACTGCAGACTCTCTGATACACCTGTGAGTGTTTTAAAGTATAGCTAAAGCCAAAACTTTTAGTTTTGAATAGAGTAGGAAATGCCTAAAGCTGAACCCTAGACACAGAAACTTTTTAAAATACACTATATTGCCAAATGTATTGGGACACCCTTCCAAATCATTGGATTCGGGTGTTCCAATCGCCTCCTTTCCCACAAGTGTATAAAATCAGGCACCTAGGCAAGCAGACTGCTTCTACAAACATTTGTGAAAGAATGGGTCGCTCTCAGGAGCTCAGTGAATTCAAGCGAATGACAAGAAAACCGAAAAATTGACAGGTTTCAGCAACAATGATTGCTGAAACCGAATTAAAAAAGGTAATGTCTTGTATTCTTGTACAATAAATGACTTCAGCAGTCAATATTACTGAAACCTCTTGACTTTTGGGTTTCCCCGGCATGTTTCGAGCTTATATGAATAAGGCCTCATTAAAATGGTGGAATTCCTTACCACGCCTTTGAAAAGCAGTCTCTGGTGGATTGCTTTTTAGAGGGTGGTTGACAGACAGTTGGAAAGGGATATGACAGCTTCTTACCACCTGTTTGAATCCTGAAAAACTGGAACCATTGTGCTGCAACCAAATGCATTGCATGTGGTTGCAGTGCATTTGTGGTACAGCCCCATGCTCTTGAATAGGTCACATTCAGCAGTTGCCCACTGAATTCAACAATTTTTGCCATGACATTTGTATAACCCACGTTCTTCTTTAGGTGGGTGGCCAGTGGTGGTAAAACTGTAACTCAACTGTTTGTTTTTACCATCCCTTGGCTACTCCTCTGAACAAGGCCTTAGAGCCTCTGTTTCTATTGCTCCCTGTGTACCCCCTGGGGAAATCTACTCTCTCTATTAAGGGTGTCCGACCACCTCTGCACCAACTTGTGACAAAAGACTGGTAAACCTCACACCGTGCTGTCACTTATGCAACAATGCCACTCTCAGCCTCACACTGCACAAAGATTTTCCAGCTTGTGGGACCACAATCTAGGTGGCAACACACTGAGAGCAATTGTCACTGGGTTTAGTTAACTAAGCAATTAACTTTTTAAACTGCCACCACCGACTTTTACTGAAGAGTCTGAAACTTCCACAAGATTAGCAATAACACTTATTATTTTAAAATAAATGTCTGTACACACACTGTCACCACAGACAGGAATATTCAGAGATTTGTCATATACACATATACAACAGGGGTCGCAGAAGTCGCAGGGGGACCTGGGGACTGTCTGTCAACTCCAGTTCTTTAAAGCAGAAGCAGATTCCTCCTGTATTTACAATGTGCTGTTTTCCTTCTACTTTGCTGAAAGAGTTAATATTCACCCTTTAGTAATCCTGTCAAGAAGCCTTGTCCCATGAAATATATTATCTGCCTCTGCCAAGCCCCCTCCTCACATGCACTGTGATCTCTTATCTAGAACTGGACAGAAGATGAAAAGAGAACAGGAAGAGTTGTAGATGTTTGGAGGCTGAGAATCGTCTCCCTGTGTCAGTCCAGTCAGTGCTCAGTGTAGGGCAGACGATTTCACATGATGGATATTACAGTCTTGCCTGCAAGGTGTTCTGGGAATGTTTAGGACACTGACTGCCTGTATTATTTGAGCATGTGTAATCAGGGCCATCTTTAATATTAACTGGACCCTGGGCAAACCTTTTCATGGGCCCCCATGCGATTTTGCAATTATATGTGAATAATGACACCTTCTGATTGCTAGTCATGGCAATAGGGCAGAGCTGGGCAGCATAATGACAGCACTTCACACTGAGATAGTGGGGCACAGTGCAGGAAGAAGACTTCAAGGGACAAGGGAATGTGAACTGGGACAGTTAGAAAGTATGGGGAAACTTCCATGGGCCCCACAACAATAACTGGCCCAGGGCAGCTATCCCTTTTGCCCCTTCTTAAAGACGGCCCTGTGTGTAATGGTAATGTCCTTTAGTGTGCAGTAAGCCAAACTTTTATTTATTTCTCTTGTCTGTATGCAAAAAATAAATAAACCCCTAAAGAAACCAGGGATGGTTCATACCATGCCTGCAAAGGAAAGGCATGGGAACGTGCTGTGCGTTCCTGTGCAATTCACACTGCATGCAAAACACACTCCATTTGCGAACTGCAGTGGGTGTCAGTAAGAAGTTAATGACACCCCAAACACAGGTCACAAGCGCACAGTGTTTGCTAACACCAGATCACGTGGTACTTTTGTTGCAGTGCATTTTAAAACATAGTGCATGCAATACTTGTGATGCTGTGCAATTTCTGTCCATAGAAAATGAATGGGCTGAGGTCACACTGGGCATAACTGCATGTGAATTGCACAGGAACTGCAGAGTGTCACTGTGCATACCACATGCAGTCTCTGGTGTGAACCAACACTGAACTAATGGAGTGAGATTAAATGAAGATGAAAAAAGAGGGAAAGAGAAAAGGAGAGAGAGAAGGGGAGAGAGAGAGTAATGGAAAGTAAAAAAAAAAGAGATGGGGGAGAGAAAGATGGAAAGAGAGAATGAGATAAAAGTAAAGTTTGAGAATTTAAGAGACAGAGACAGCAAGAGAGAAGGAGTAGAGAGCAAGAAGGAAAGAGCAAGAGGAGGAAAGAGAAGAATAGACAGAGTTTAATTATTTCACTGAGGGGATGGAAATAAAAGGTTGTAATATATTCTTGCAAGCGTTTTTACATTCTACACTGGGTTCTGCTTACAAGTATTCAAAATAATTGGAGAGGTATATCTAAATGTGGTCAGCTCTTCCAAAATCATTTGAATTACCCTCTCAATATGTAAATAAAGACCTGAAATAACTTTGAAGCGGTGGGTGGTAGTGGGTGGGCAGGTCAACATTTGCATCGGGGCCCACAAGCTTCAAGTTACTCCTCTGCATATACAATACAGTTGCGTTCTTTTGCATTACAGCCTTAGAGTCCATTTTAACACTTTTCAAAATATAGTTTAATAATGAAAAGGTAAAAATGGGTTAAATAAAATACAAAAAAAGCAAAGATATTACAAAGTAACAAAGAGATGACATTGCAGCAGAGAAATAAAAAGGAGTTGAGGGTGAGAATACTTAACAATGTCCTGGTTTCAGCAAAGTCCAATGGATAAGCAAAGATGGTACAGTGGCTCTCTCAAGTCCGGTTAGGTGTTACTTGGTTTTATGTTAAACAAGAGCTCCCAAAATGTGGTTGCATTCCACTTTTCTTCACATCAAGGAGGGTGTAGACAGAGACCATCTGACCAATAATCCAGTCTAAGGGGTGGTTGCTAGGATATCACCACATTTATAACCATATCATGGCCCTTCCTTACACACAGTTTTATAATATTAATATCTTGTCATCAGGGGCGGACTGACAACTCATGGGGCCCCTGGGCAATAGGGGATCATGGGACCCCTGTGTCCTTGCCAAAACTCAAAAAAGCCTATGAAAAAGGTACCAGGGGCATCTCATGGGGCCCCCTACTGACCCTGGGCCCTCGGGCAGTGCCCGAGTTTCCAAATGGTCAGTCCGCCCCTGCTTGTCATGTGTACTGGTTGCATTCTGGAAAGCGGTAGATTATTGTTCAGCATTATATTTCGTGTTCTGGGGATACCAAACACAGAGTATATCGGATGGGCCTGTCATCCAGGAGGTAGGAAACTGCTATCACCCCTTCTGTATGCTCTAGCTTAGTCATGTATGACCTTGATTTGTTCGGCATGATATTCCTCGTTCAAATATATACTTAATGTTAATGTGTTGTGTTCCTGATTTTATGAATTGTGTGTAGATTTTGTTAAATTGTGAATGGGGCACAGGTCTCTGTAAGGTCGCCCCTGACCCTTAGTGCCTTTTTACCATACAATTAGTTCTGTTGAGACATTTTTAATGGAATGCTATGTATACCTAAAGGCTATGATTGCCCAACAAGCCACGGGTGACAGACCTGAAGGATTTTGCTATAGCTTTACGATAGGTCAGAGGGAAGTGTTAATCTGTAGATTTGTATGGTCAGCAGAAATTAACAGACATCCTTCCCGAACTTCAATTAGATATTTACAGCTCGGTAAATACCTGTGTACTGTGTCTGCTGTCCCTAAGTTGCGATAACAGGCTCTTTGAAATGTGACTAAGTTAAGACTATGAAGGTGCATTCCTAGGTATTTGCGGCTGCAATGTGTAACTGTTCTAACCTATTATTCTTGAACAACATGGCCACCAAACACAGCTTTTCATGTGCCCAGTATGTGACATCATTACATCAATAGCTTCTGCACCCAGGAACAGGTATTCAGAACAGTAGTTTGGACATTACTGGCTGCCTGATTGGTCCTAGTCAGTGCCTATTACAACCAGAGACAATCAGGAAACTACCATTTTCTGATGGATATCAGCAGTAAGCAGTCGACTTCTAGCTCTGAGGTTGGTGTTCATCCACATCCCTCAATGCTGTCCGCTCACCTTATCTAACCAAATCTTTGTCTGCAACCCTTGACTCTGAGGATTATATATTGAAGCTCCTGGGCTCTTCCAGAACAGGAATGAAGGTACATTGCACCATTTTTAATATCTTCAGTTATTGACAGATTGAAGTTAGTGCTGTAAGAAGCTTCCATCTTGAAATTTACTGTAATTTTATGGTAACCTGTTGTATTATTCACATTTTCAAGATGAGGCTTGCAAAACAAACAAGTCATATCTCACTGTCTGTGCTGATTTCTTTTATCCATTTGAAATTCATAGATTAGCTTGAGAGCTTGGAAACCTAATTTGGTTCGGTGTAATTTAAAACTTGCATATTTGAATAAGAGAGTACTACTCCATATTTCATACTGCAGTTAGGTAATAGCCAGAAGATGCAGTTGAAATGTAGTGCAATGTCGCCCTCGGCTGGCAGCTTTTAAGAATGGCATTGTGTTCACATCTAAAACAAAAAATCTAATTTCTGGCAGTACTTCTACAGTATCATGTAAATTGCATAGGTGCATTCACAAAGCTGTACTGATTTTATATTAAATGGAAATATTAAGTAAATATTAGTGATGACACTACTATAAAAGTTAATTAGGAGAGTGAAGCAATACGTAATTAAAAGCAGCTTGGAGGCATAATGGGTGACATTTACAAGTTCATCTACAGCCATAGAAGCTTAGGTGATAGCTGTGGAGCCCATTTGCAGTGACGGGTCAGTCCATGTTTGTTCACTGGATGTATTTATTATCTTTTTTAAAAATTTTTCTTGGCTCTGATTACTGGCTGAGGAGTTGAGGAGCACTAACTAGTTTCCTGTGCATTGATCCATCCACTAAGATAGCTTAGTTTGAGCTCACCACAAAGGAGAAGCTCTTCCTTAGAACACAGCATAGGCTCAGCACAGCAGGAACTAATAAGGAGAACGTAGAGTCTCTGAGTAGCCTAGCCAGCACCTGAAGACCACAGAGTGACCCATTTAGAATACCTAGTTACAACTTTTATTGTTTGGTTACAGTAGCCAGTATTATTATGGTGTAGTTATGTTATGTTGCTGACAACCAGTGTTATCTTTGAAGGTCCGTGGTGTAGTAAATCACAGTCCCAAAACGTAACACCAGGTGCATAAAAAAGTGAGCACGCAAAAGTGAATGCACAAAAAAAGTGCACAGAGTGTACACATGATCCTCCTCCGAAGAGAAAGGACCGTAGCCCTGACAGTGATTGGGGTACTCATGGCCCACCTGTCCAAAACCAGGCAGGCCCCTTTTTTCAGAAGGTCTACTGAAGCAAGGCCAACCCAAGTACTAGGTGCAGCTCCCCTGAAGGGAGACCCTATGGGACAGAGCGAACCTGACCAAAAGTTCACATGCCCTCCCCCCCAAGATGATCAGTGAGTAAAGTGCATACGCACTGTGCAAAAAGAGCATGTGACACACAACAAATAAAAAAGGGAAGGGTATATAGGTAAGTGTTTCAGATGTGCTAGACAGTAGTTGGGCCTTTTCAACCACAATAAAAAAATTCCCCGGCCCCAGCCAAAAGGTCCGGCCCCTGACGGCAGGTAAGAAAATGGTGCAGTGACCTTGGTGCCAAAAAACTTACCCCACCATGACAATTTACGGTACCCCTGGACTGCCACTCCGGGGGCATGTACACCACAGGCTTCTCTCAGCACATCCCCTGGCTAGACCAGCATAGCATCATTCCTATCAGGAAGGCATCAGAACTTAGGAAGCTTAGGAAGAGCTTTGCCTTCAGCCAGGGGAAGCCTGGTGCACCAGGTCAGAATCAACCCAAGAGGAAAAAAGTCCCTCCTGCCTCTCTTGCCATTCGCACCTTATTACATCAGGGATTATTAACTGGCACCCAGTTGGCGAAGAGAGTTAGGGTTCTATCCCCGACAAATGATAAGAACAGATATTACACTTGATCTTAGCCAAAAGGGAGACATTATTTGTCATTCGTCTTTGACCACCATTGCTGAGCAAGTGTAAGTAGAGGTGAATTATAAGACACCTGCAGCTGATGGCCTGTGGGTCATCTGTATGGCCTGTGGGGCCCCATGATTTCTAGTTGTGCTCCTGCATATTTATGTATATCTACCAAGTTCTGTTGGACTATATTATAGATTGCTGTTGCTGCTGCTGATATGGTAAAAAAAAGTAGGTATTTTGTGATTTTTTTTTTAGCAATACTAGACAAAGTTAAAAATCCCCCAGAGCTCCCACCTGCTGATATTTACCCTAAAACACATAAGACCTTCTGGTAAATGCCACATATTCAGGATGATAGCCCCAAAGCCTACACCATTACAAAGACGCTGACACTTTTTTAATATATCTGAACCAAAAGCATCCCTGCAAAGGAAAGGATTAATGCTCACTGCTCCTGCCACCGCCAACCTGAGCTGTCTCCAAAGAGTCTTCAGCAAAACACCCATTTCCAGGAGTGTAGGATTCCTCTTCACACTGTCCTTCTTCCTCTACCTCTACCCCATACATCACTATGGGGTATAGCCAGGGGCGGACTGACAACTCATGGGGTCCCCAGGCAATAGGGGATCATGGGGCCCCTGTGTCCTTGCCCAAACTCAAAAAAGCCTTTGAAAAAGGTACCAGGGGCATCTCATGAGGCTACCTACTTACCCCGGGCCCTCGGGCAGTGCCCGAATTTCCATATGGTCAGTCCACCCCTGGGTATAGCTGTGACACAGCAGCTGGTGGAAAGAACTAGAACACCCAAAAAGAGACCATCAATTTATACTCCCAGAAATCTGTAGGAAGATTCTTCAGCCAGCAGAGCTCATGGAGCCAGCAGATATCAATACCTCTCACAGCAGTTGGGGTGAGTCTTTCCTCGACAGGGATGTCTTTCATTTGGATACTTAGTAAAGTGACAGTCACTTTAAAAAGAAAAGCTGTGAGGGCAACTCCCATATTTCTTTTATCACATAAAGAAACATGATCACTATAATTTTTGGAAGATCATTTGGTTCCGGCGTGGTGGTAAGCTTTTCATTCTTCCACTGACTCCTATTTAATTTTTAATTACAGGTTAGAATCACAGATGACTGCCGATATCCAAAGCATCCTCCAGCTCCTGCAGAGACAGGCTTCGGTGGTGCCACCGGCATACAGCATGGTAACAGCCAGCTCAGACTACCAGAGACCAACTGTTAGACGAGTACAGAGTGTACATTCTGGGGCATCCATCAAAACTGACCGCAGCTTCACTCCATCATCACAGGCAAGTTAGCAGCAGACTGGCAACAGAAGCATCGCAGAAAACATTTTTTGTACCTTTTTTCTTATTTATAACTTTGTTTTATTTCAGTTTCTTTCAAATGTTTTCCTGTTGAATCAGTTAAAATTCGAGCTGAGGTTGGCTCTGTTGGCACCACCCAGCCTAACAGAATTTGTTCGAACAATTGAAGAATCTAGGTAAAAAATGTTTGGCCAATGGTGATTGCGTCCAATCCACTAACAACAAACAGGGAATATTACTCCATCCACGCAGTCTAGCATGGATGAGGGAATCAACTGATCTTCTCTTCAGCTCGTTAGCACATGAGCACTGTGACACATCTCCTTGTGCTGCTTTTCCTCTCCCTATCTGAGTTCTGCTGTACAGCGGCTACATGAGGCTGATAGCCGACAAATAAAAGATTTCCCAGCACACTTACCAGCCAGCCTGCAGAACAACTGAATTGCCTTAACAGTTTATGTTAACAACTGAAGGCTTTGTTTGCACACATTTTCAAATATATGCGTAAGCCACAGTGCCCATGACAAGGGACCTCAGTATATAATACAGTCCTAACGATATGATTTTCAGAGCCTCAATAGTAGGAGCACATATAAGAATGGATCGGTTGAGAGCAGGTGTGCTTGGAGGATAGGAGGGACATCACCCCCCCCCCCCCCCCCCCCACACACACACTTTAAAGGCACAGGAACGCATGTGACACCCAGCAATAGCACAGTGACAGCGAAGGCATCCAGTGCGTCCCTGCACACAATTCAACCAATTTTACAAAAAATGGCAACCGCCGCATTCTGTAACTAGCCTTTACAGCAAGGTACACATGGAAGATCAATGTTCCTTCTATCCTCCAGGCACACCTGCCCTCAGCCTATCTATTGTTATATGGGCTCCTACTATGGAGGCTTTGAAAGTTATAGAGCTTAGGATCCCAGACTATACGGAGGTACCTTGTCATGGGCACTGCGGCTTATGCATATATTTGCAAATGTGTACAAACAAAACCCTCTGTTTTTAATGTAAACTGTTAGACAGGGCAATTTGGTTGTTTGCAGGCTGGCTAGTAAGTGTGCTGGGAAATTTTTTGTTTGTTTGCGATGTGCATTGCCCTTCCATGTGCACCTTACTGTAAAGGCTAGTTATAGGTTGGCGTGGTTGACATTTTTTTGCTACATGAGGGTGTTACCAATTTCATTCAGTTACTTACACTGTTTACAAAAAAAAAATTGATGCACTATTAAATTCAGAGAGCTGCATTAATTAACGCCTGTATATCTGCCTGGAGTCACATCATTAATGCTACAATTAACAACACAGTTGGGTTCCTCAGAGAATAACACCACTCCACGTCAGGCCACCACTTAACCCTGTTGTAATAGGCGCTGATCCAGCTCACAATCTTCTAATATAGGAATGATCTTGTAGGAAAGATTTCACACCAATTTTCATAGAAGCCAAATACTTTATTGTAGTAATCCAAAAAATTCAGGCAACATGACAGCAAAAACAGGGAAAGGACCTATTGACGTGTTTCATGCCCAACAGTCATAAAATTGTCCATTCTTACCTGATATTTCCCTTTATCATTACTTCCTTCCAGCATGCTTTCCACCTCCTATATTGGGGAAATTTGCCATAGCTTCCTGTTTTGGTGAGTGGACAGGAAGTGCAGGGAAATATACTCAGTGGGGATTCAAAAAGTAGGAAAACCTGGCAGAGGTTCCCATCTTTCTTCAGCTATCCAAAACAATGCAACAAAGATTACAGTAAAGTTTTATAAGCACATTTGAAACATGTTTCAGTTTTGTTGCTTAACTATTTATTAAGATTCGTCACTGGCTTCTAGTATTGAAGATGTAACTTGGTATGAAGTTTGACAGAATTCCAGTTTCTTGCTTTCCAGCACTCTTGTAACAGATGCAGCTCATTATAACATATATGTTATATACACATATGTGCAATGTGAGGAGACACAATGTAATCTATCATGTATTGCAGTGGAGTGTAGTATCTGTACCAGGGGCGGACTGACCATTTGGAAAGTTGGGCACTGCCCGAGGGCCCGGGCTCAGTAGGGGGCCCCATGAGATGCCCCTCGTACCTTTTTCATAGGCTTTTTTGAGTTTGGGCAAGGACACAGGGGCCCCATGATCCCCTATTGCCTGGGGGCCCCATGAGTTGTCAGTCCGCCCCTGATCTGTACTACTTCCAAAGACCTTCCTTTCTTACCCGTAATTCTCCCCTCCACTCCTCTTCTTAGCTCGTTCTGCATACTCTTCCCTTAAGCTTCTGTCCTTGTACTATTTTTATACTTCAATATTTTTATTGAAAAATTGGAAATTGGTATACAGTGGTATACACAGAAATAGAAAAAATTTCCACCTGCATGGTTAAATGGAGTGCATAAACATATTCATAGAACATATAAGCACATGAAAATAAATATTATTAGTCAATGACAATATATACAGAGAACACATCTCCACCAGGTAACAAACGTTACATCAATCATTGAACATAGGCATTGCCATAGAAATTTACCAAAAGTATAAAAACCAATTCAGGAAAAAAAAAAGGATTAAGAATAAAGAAAACAGGAAAAGAAAGATCTAGGATAAGACAGAAAAGAGGGGGGAGAAAAGGAGAGAGAAGGAAAAAAAAAAGACACCCAAGGGGGAGAGAGAGAGGGTCAGCTGCAGCACTATTAAGATATAGATATATATCTGATCCATGGTTCCCACGTCACCTCAAAACTAGAAACATCATTATTGACCGTGCTTGCTTGTACTATTTTTAATTTCTTTTTTGTCTGCAACCTTTTTCATTTTCTTACATGGTCATTAAGAGATCCTACTTTCAAGATACCCCTCCTTTCCTTAAAATATATTTTCCTTTCTCAAGTTTCAAGCCTAGCAAATGTTTATAGCAGTTTGTGCAGTGCTTTACAATACACAGTAAAAGCAGACAGTATACAGCTGCAATACAAATCAAGAACAAACAGCTAGGAGGGCCCTACTTCGGAAAGCCTAAATGGGAGGGACAAGTGATACAAAAAAGCAATAACTGTGTGGGGATCAGTTGATGGAGACAGTAAAGCATAGCACACACAATGAAAAAAAATGGACTAAAAAATTGTTTTCAGAGCGATCGTCCGATAATCCGATCGTTAGTACATAGTTTTCGAGAGTTGATAACGACAGTTCATGTGAAATTATCCAAAGGGACAAAAATGAAAACTTTTCTCGTAACATAACAGAGCAAACAATTTTAATTTAATCAGTACAGTATTTGTTCCTAAAACATTGAGTGAACAAGACCACGCATGCTGGGAAATGAAAGAATACTTTACAATACATTACATCATTGCCAGAAATCATATTCTGTCCTACGAGAATTGTCATAACTCTAACCTATTTGTTTTCGATATGAGACTAGCATGTAAAAAAAAAAACGGACAGTCATTGAGAGTAGGAGATAGCCAGATATATTGGATTAGGAAGTTCTAGAGGAAGAGAGAAGCTCTGGAGATGCCTTGGTGGAGATCTTTGGAGAAGGTAATGAGGGAGTCATGGGAAAGCTGAATTCCAGGTATGGTTTGGATGTTAACAGACACGGATATAAAAGGATGTCAATGGATGATCATCTGCTTACATCCCCTTGCCTATAGAAATGCTGAAAATGGACAAATGGAACGCCCGTGTGAAAGGGGCCTGAGACAAGCCAGAGCTAGGACAAAAAATACAGCAGGATAGTAAATCAATCTCAGTAATATAAGTTTAACTCCCCAGCATGTTGTCCCATGTGCCCATGCACACATAGACTGTAATCAGCGTTTTCTGGCAGGGGCGTTTGTTGGCTGGAAAAAACCCAGAACCAGTGGGCTTCTAGAGAAGGTTTTTAGCTGTAAAAACGCCATAACGCTGAAAAACTGAGTTTTTGGATATTTTTTTGAGCAAAAGAAAAAACATTTTTTTGGTAGAAAAAACGCTTATAATCACTAAACACTAAGCGCTAATGCAAAAACACTAAAAACCACTGAAAAACACATTTTTAAAGTGACTTTACACAGCTAACATTACCAGCATTATAAAACACCCCGTGTGCATGGAGCATAAAAGTTTTAATTTAAATCATTGTATCATTGGTCATAATACAATGGATTAAAGGACAGCAAGGCAGTGGTTAAATCAATGTACCAATGATGATAATACTGAAGACTACAGGGTAACAAATGAAGACAGGGACAGAAGGCAGTGGTTAAATCGATGCACCTGTGAAGGAGTAGAGAAGATATGATGAGAAGACGAGTGCATGATGGTAAACTGCCATATCACTTAAAGCGGAGCTCCACCCATGCTTTAAGGACTGCTCCTCCGCTCCCCATTAAGGATTGGGGGGAGTGGGTAACCGAATTTGACAGGTACCCGCTCCCGCTTCCAGTTCGATCACCTAGGGACAGATGTCTTTGCCAAGGCACAGTGTGTGTCTCCTAGCATTACAGTACACAGCAGTGGTGTCCCAAGGCAGGTGCAGGGGGTGTGGTCTGCTCCGGGTGACACCAACCTCACGGGGTGACACCAGACCCGCTCCACGAAAAGGTAAGTTGTAAAGCAAGCAGACGATCCCCACAGGATGAATCCGATCCAACCGATCCAGGGATCGTCGGCTTTCCTTACAACTTACCTTTTCGTGGAGTGGGTCTGTTGTCACCCCGTCAAGGGCAGACTGACCATACGGGCACTCTGGCACTGCCCGAGGGCCGGGGCCAATAGGGTGCCCCATGAGGGGCTTTGTCACTGCCCCTCTACTTGTTCCTGAGCATTAGTCATACAGCTGTCTCTGTACAGGGTGCTCTCCTCAGCAGCTTCCTTTAAGTCCCCGTAGATCAGTGACGTGAAGGTTCCCACACACACACAGATCCCCTAACAGCCTGAGGACAGAACGGAGACAGAGAGCACAGAGAGCCCCTGTCCAGCCGCAGAACAGGGAACACCCCCTCCGGGAAAGCCGTGCATGGCAAGCTCCGCCCCTCCTCTGCAGCACGGCCACCAGGATCACTCACTGCTCTGGCTCTTCAGCACTGCTGTGAAAGGGGCTATGAAGGTGGCAGATTTAACACAGCAGCTCTAGATCCTGCCTGAGACTAGGTGAGAGTAATCTGGGGTCATAGTTGTGAGTAGCAGACATACTGAACATCCCCCTCACTCCCCCTCTCTCTCTCACCTCTGTCCCTCTCTCTCACTGCGCCACACCCCTCCTCTCTCTCTCTTGCCCATCTCTTTCTTGCCCTCCCCTCGCTCTCACCCCCCTCACTCTATCTTTCAGCCCCCCTCTCTCTCACCACCTCTCTTTTTCACCCCCTTCTCTGTCTTGCTGCCCCTTCTCTCTTGCCCGTCGCTTTCTCTCATTCTCACCCACACCATTCCTCTCTCACTCCCCTTTCTCTTTCTCACCCCCCTCTCTCTTGCCCCCATCTCTCTCTCACCTTTCTCATCCCCCTCTCTTTCGCTTTCTCAGCCTCTCTCCCACCCCCCTCTCTTACCTCCTCTCTCTCTTACCTCCCTCTATTTCACCTCCCCTCTCTCTCACCCCCACCATTCCTCTCTCTCTTGCCCCACTCTCTCTGACTCCCCTCTCTTTTACACCCTCCTTACTGTCTCACCCTCTTTCTCTTTCTCTCTCTTGTCCCCCTCTCTCCTCCTCTCTCTCTCTTACCCCCCTCTCTCCTATTCCCCTTTCACTTACCCCCCTCTCACCCCTCCTCCCTCTCTCTTACCTCCCTTTCTCTCACCCCCCCCTCTCTTTCCCCCCTCTCTCATCCTCCTCTTTTTCTCCTCTCTTTCCCTCTCTCTGTCTTCCCGTCTCTCTCTTCCTCCTTCTCTCTCGCCTTCCTTCTCTCTCACCTTCCCTCTCTCTATCAGCCCCCTCTCTTTATCATCCCCCTTCTCTCTCTCATCCCCCTCTCACACCTGTCACCCCTCCTCTCTCTCACCCCCCCCCCTCTCTTCCTTACCCCTTTCCCCCCCTCTCACTCACTCCCTCTTTCTCTTTCACACCCTCTCCATCTTACCCCCCTCACCCCCTCTCTTTCTCACCACCTCTTTCTCTTTCAACCCCTCTCCATCCTACCCCCTCAACCCCACTCTCTCTCACACACCCCTCTCTCACTTCCCACTTTATCTCTCACTCCACTCTCTCCCCCCCTCCCCTTTCTCCATCTCTCTCCTACTTTGCCATCTCCCCCATCCCTCTCTCTCTCCCTCCCTCCTATTCCTATCTCTCCTCCCCCTCTCCTCTTCTGTCTCTATCCCTCCACCCCACTCTTCACCTCTTTAATATGTAACAGGAAATTCTGTCATAATTCAGAATCTCAGTAGAAAAATGCACTGTCAGTGAAGTTTCCATGTAAAAAAAAAAAAAGTTGTGGAGAAGTTGGCAACCCTATCAGGAAGGAGCTGAGTGGGAGCTGAATGCCCAAACAAAGCAATTAAAATTATTGTAAAGGCAGATGCGTGCGCCACACTTTTTTAATCTAGTATTAGGGCCCAAGTTTTGATCTTGTACACAGGCCCACTGGTTTCATAAAACTCCCGTTTGCATCAGAAAGATAGCTGCTGCACGTTGTCCATCTTTAAACCTGAAAGTGCCCATTGGCTTCTACAGAAGGAAGCCAGGAACTTCCAGGCAGGCTATGCTGCAGTGGATATTTAAATGCCCCATCTATGCAGCGGAGTTATAATAACCAAATGATCAGGCTCCCAGAGATTCCTGGAGGCATGGTTGGGAAGCCAACGGGCACCTGACAGGTTATCAGATGGCCGCCACCTGTGAACTTGTCATGTCTTCGGTGGCTTCCCAGCAATGGCAAGGGGAATCTCTGTGAGCCTAAGCTGCAGACTAGAATTGGGCATTGGCTCATTCCTAAACATGAAGGCGCAACAGCTTCTGCAGTTTGCTGATGGGCCCTTCTGTGCAGCTGGGATGCAATACTCTTGTACCAAATTGTGTTATAACTGTACTGTCTACTTTCATTTTGTAAAGCGCTGTGCAAACTGTTGGCGCTATATAAATCCTGTATAATAATAATAATGTGGAGGATCGCTGCAACAAATGCATGTAATGTAGGCAGTGCAATATGTAGGTGGAGCTTTGTGTAGGTGTGGCTTGAGTGTGGGTGGGGACACATGGGGCCCCATGATCTCCTATTGCCCAGGGGCCCAATGAGTTGTCAGTCTGCTCCTGCAGCCCGTATAGGTTGCATGCCGGCGATCCCTGCAGGATAGATGGGATCTGTGGATTGGGGAGCATAATGGATCAGACTACAATCCATTGTGCTCCCCAATCCGCAGATCCGAACCATCCTGCGGTGATCATCGGCATGCTACCTATACAGGGTGACACCGGACCCACTCAATGAAAAGGTAAGTTGTAAATAAAGCTGATGATCCCCGCAGGATGGATCAGATCTGTGGATTAAGCATTATGGATTGGAGTCCGATGCATTATGCTCAATCCGCAGATCCGATCCATTCTGCGGGCATCGTCGGAGGGGGTGTCACCAAGTGTTACCGCACCGGGTGACACCAACCCTAGGGACGCCTCTGGTACACAGGCTGTCATCTAACGATTCTGAGAAAGATAGCTGGAGCTACACAGAAGTTAGCCTTCAGCAACCACCTCAAATATCTGATATTTCTATATCATTTCTATACTATTTGTTTATTCATGTTATCATACCATCATAGGTTACTTAACTGCAGTGACCATCTTCCACCAACACATGAGTATCACAGACATATGATATTGCTGATGCTGACAGCGAGAATTGCATATAGGAGAACCAGCAGCAACGTCTGCAAATATGTCAATGTTTTTCATTCCTTTGCTTGCTATTTATTAAGTCATGTGACCCCTGATGGTCACATAAATGAACAAATAGTAGCAAAAGGATTTAGAAATTCCTCTTTTTTCTAATTTCACATCCTGTCCTTCTCTACCTTACCCTATCTTCCCATTCTGTCGTATCCGTCTTTGTGCTGCCTGGCTATTTATATGTCTATGTATGGGCATCTTTACATTTGTTTAGGCATTCTCATGTTTATTTCTTTTGTTTGTTTGTATTGCTGTGACACAAAATATGGTGAAACAAAAAGCCAAATTTGACACATTCCAAACTCCAAAAATGGACTGGAAAAGATTATCGGTACCTTCTCAAAACTCTCAAAACTGTAAGAAATAATTGCATTCCAAATTTGTGATGCTCCTGTAATTTGTAATTAAACTCACCTGTACCAATTAACAGGTGCTAACAATATAGAAACACACTGGCAACCAGGTAAATTGGTGCAAAATTTACTCAACCTTACTGTTATGTGTTATGTGTCTGTTATGTGTGCCACATGGAGCATGGAGACAAGAAAGAGCAGCAAAGAATTGTCTGAGGATTTGAGAACAAATATTGTGGAAAAGCATAGACAATCTCAAGGTTACAAATCCATCTCCAGAGATCTTAATGAGTCCACTGTGTGCAACATCGTCAAGAAGTTTACAGCCCATGGCACTGTAGCTAATCTCCCTGGATGCGGATGAAAGAGAAACATTGATCAAAGATTGCAACAAAGGATTGTTTGAATGGTGGCTAAAGAACCTCGATCAACTTTCAGACAATTCAAGCTGACCTTCAGGCACAGGGTACAACTGTATCGGCTCGCACTATATGTCGCTATCTGAATGAAAAGGGACGCTATGGTAGGAGACCCGGGAGGACCTCACTGCTGACACAAAAACATAAAAAAGACAGATTGGAGTTTGCCAAAACTTAACTGATGAGGCCAAAATCTTTTTGGGAGAATGTGCTTTGGACAGACAAAACAAAATAACAACTTTTTGGTAAAGCCCATCATTCTACTGTTTTCAGAAAAAGCAATGAAGCTTTTAAAGGAAAGAATACATTCCCTACAATCAAACATGTTGGAGGTTCACTGAAGTTTTGGGGTTGCTTTACTGCTTCAGGCACTGGATGTCTTGACCGTGTGCATGGCGTTATGAAATGTGAAGACTATCAAAGAATTCTGAGGTGCAATGTAGGGTCCAGTGTCAGAAAATTGGATCTCCATCAGAGGTCATGGGTCTTACAGCAGGACAATGACCCAAAGCACATGTCGAAAAGCACCCAGTAATAGTTTAAGACAAAGTGCTGGAGAGCCCTATACTGGCCAGATTTTAATCCCATAGACCACCTGTGGAGAGATCTCAAAACAGCAGTTGGGAAAAGGAACCCTTCCAATCTGAGAGACCTGGAGCAGTTGGCGAAAGAAGAGTGGTCCAAAATTCCAGTAGAGAGCTGTAAGAAACTCATTGATGGTTTCAGGAAGCGATTGTTTTTTTTTTTTTCCCAGAGGTGTGCTACCAAATTTTAAATTGAGGGTGCCAATAATTTTGTCCAGTCCATTTTTGGAGTTTTGGGTGGAATGTGTCAAACTTGGCTTTTTGTTCCTCCACTGTTTGTGTCATACCAATACAAACAAAAGAAATAAACATGAGAATGCCTACATTTTTGTAATTGCTGGGTGAAGTGGTACATTATCTGACAGAAATGCAGGGGTTCCAATATTTTTGGTCATGACTGTATAGCAGTTTTTGCCAAAATTAGAGTTGGCTTTTATTTTGATACATTGCATTTACAATTCTGTATTCCAACCCACAGAGTCCGGAATTTGTAGACTTTGAAAAGTCCAGACCCAAATCCAAAGAATCCCTCTCCAGCGGAGTTCATCTCAACACGGCGTCTGAGGACAACTTGACGTCACTTCTAGATCATGACTGCGACTCTCCAATTGAGCTACAGGCTAGGCATTGTCCATCATATCTTAACCCAGTGAGGCACACTTCGCTGCCAGATTCTTCCATACACAACAGAGGGGCTATGTCCCTCCACAGGCATGAATCTGACCCAGGTCTACCTGGCAAATAATCCAAAAATTTAAAAAAGGTTCATTTTCTAAGTACCTTCAATTATATTGTAAGTGCTTTTAACGGCTGTTTTCCTCTTTGTATTTAAAATCCTCTTTACTTGACTCAGGGGCAAAGAAATGATATCTAATATGCAAAAGTACTGTATATTTTGATACATTTGAAGCTTACTAAAGGTACATTTGAAAAACAAAATATAAGTCATGATGTAACATCATGTAAAGACTGTATGCTTAAAATAACATAATACTGCCAGCATCACAAGGCACCTTATATTTTTTTTATTTGTTTTTTTTTTTTAACTTGCATGTTATAGCGTCTGTTTTTATCGCATGTAGAATGATATTAAATTATTTCACGGACAGGTCATGTTCTTGTGTGAATGCTTTTAGTCGACCACGTCCGAACCATTCTGTTTTAGGCGCACGCAGACCGTTACTTATATTTGCACACTCACAGAGTAATTTATTTTGTTTAGCTTTTATGGCAAAAAAGATGAGTGAGATACTGTAGGAGTATGTGATTGATTAATTGTTGAACACTGGTCGTCCTCAGAAACCTGCACAGCATGCTGGGAATGTGGCCAGTAATACAACTCTGGTCTAACTTGAGTGTAGGCTGACCTTCCAGAATTATTTATTTATTTATTTTTATTCTCCCTGCCTTATCCCTGTATGGCAAGATGAAGGGGTTCTTATTCCCCTACTATGCTAGCGAGCATCAGCTGGACCGTTTTGGTGGTGTTCCCATCTATACTATTATTGATTACCATTTGGTTTGACCGTATCTGCGACACCAGATTTCACAGATAGGTGATGCTAAGTTTGAATCCTGGAATTATGATGCTGAAGAGACTCAGGCTGTGTGTGAAGGGGGTTCAATTTTTAAGGATCACAAAGCAAAGAACCTGTGTAAGACTATAATAGAGTTATTTATTATTGCAAAGGTATTTTGTTTTTCCCTTTCGTTTGATGATGTAGGAACAACACAGATGGTTCTTATTTGAGGCATACCTATAAATAAGGCCCTTTGTTATTATTTAGGGTCGTCCAAGGCATTGACTAAGCTATACTATATGGCCAAAAGTTTTGCAGATGGCTGATCATCATATCTACCTAAATGTCCAAAATGATGTGGGTACCACTCTAAGTTCAGGTGTTTCTAGTAAAGGGCACTGTTAATGCTACACTATACAAAGACATTTTAGGCAATTTGTACATTGTGGCAAAAATTGCCCTTTTCCGTTCCAGTATGACTGTGTTCCTATGCTCAAAGCTATATCAACTCCTGCAGGGCTTTTTCTGCTGCCATGTGTCTCCTACAGGAAGTGTCCCCCAATCCTGATACAATTATGACAGACTCATGTTAGCTATTTTCTGTCAACATACAGTTGCACTGAGAATTCCCTAGAGTGGGTGAGCAAGTTGTCAACTGCCCCGTTAACAAGTTCTCATTGAGACACCGCTGTCGGGTGCATCTCTCACCCATAAATAGTACTTAGCCCAGCAAAAATTTAGGCTTGGCCTGTCTTGGTGGCAACGTTTTGAGCTTAGTGGAGAACTCTATATTTGTAGCCTGGACAGTACTGAAGAAGACCCAGCAAGTGGCTACACATTGTCCTGCTCCACATGCATATATAAAGTCCTATGAAAACTGTTGTGTTATTTGTTCCTAATATGTATAGACAGTGGCAGATAAGGTGGGAAAAGTGAAATTGCAATCATGAGTAGAATAATTGTAGTGTGCTCACATCAAGTTTCAGATGCATGGCCCTTCAACAGTGGGAGTTATACATAGGGTATTTCAGTAAGGATGGGGTAACTGTACCCACTTGTCACATAATGTCATATAATGAGCCTGACATTCTTACAAACCACTTATTGTGCAGCCAAACTGCAGTTTGCATCACCACTGACTTCCTTTGTCTTGAATTTGGACACGTGTAGTTTGTCTGGTCAGAGAGAGGCATTAGTGTGTTTTCTCTAGCTGAATAAAGTAAGGTACAAATAGAAGGACATAAAAAAAATTAAAAAAAAACAGAAGAAAAAGATGTGATACCTTCCAGAATCAGAAACTTCTAGGTTCCTAATTTTCACGCTGGGAGGGATGTGGATTTGATGAGGTTGTATTGTTGCTGAGATCGGTAGATTCAGGAGCACGTATTTAATTTCTTAGATGTTGGGATGTGTGATGTTAACTAATATAAACATTATAATATGCTTTTTTTAATTTGCATTGTCATTCTCAGTTCATAATATCAGGTTTAGAGGTCCAGTCTGACTTTTACCTGAACTAGGCCTCAAGATTTTCATGTGGGATTCTAAGATGTTCCCAGGCTAGAGTCCAATTGTTCAGGGTATGAAGACCTATCCATGTAAGATGTCCAAAATACCTTGCTGGCTCTTGACATTGTACAGGATTTCATTATACATATCCAATACCTGTATCCTGATCTCTTTGTTTCCAGGACCATTGCTGGCACTAATTTTGAGGTATTGGGATTTTTGGGATATTGTATACCCAGTTTATTGTGCAATTGGTCAACCAAGGTCCATTTCCATCCTCAAAACCTGAGATTGTCTCTAAAAATAAGGACAAATGACAAATGTGTTAGAACTGTGTACATTTCCCAGTTTACTCTATCACAGTAGTTGTGAGTTTAGAATTTGTTAATTTTGAATTTCAGAAGCGTACTGAATGATGGACTGAACAACATAAGGGATGAACGACCTGAAAGGTTTCATTCACCTCTTAAAGCTGAATGGTTCATTGGAAGTAGGCCCTTTTATGCAGTTTACTTCCACCTGAAATCCTATAGACTTTACAAAAAAAAAGATGGTTAATTAACATATCCCTGGTATAACATTCAAATTTGAACTTTTGATCCATTTATATTTTATTTGAACTATTTTACCTAAAAAAAAGTTTAGCAGTTGCCATTGATCCTTTTGATTGTTTGACCTGTAGTACCATTCCAGGTAGCTCCATTTACGGGCTCACTGAGTGGGTTCTGTATACCATCCATATATTATGAGATTTGTATCAGTGATGTTCTTACAGTATCTTTCCTGTGTTTGGTGTAATATTGCCTAAAATATGACTAGCATAGGGACAATAATGTCTTTTTCAGGTCACGTCCTTCGAGGAGTAGTCTATTAAGTTGGTGGTTGTTGAAGTATGTTAGGGTCAGGATTGTACTCCTGTTCAGCTAAGCCAATGATATAAACGATCATTTCAGTCACTTCTGTGGCAAAACTCATTGCTCTACCCCAGTGGTGGGCAACCTTTTTTTTCAACTGAGCCAAATCTCGCCAAAACCATGATTGAAATTTATTTTGAGAGCCACATTTTTAAAACTGAAAATACATCTCCCATATAGTAATTCATCCCCCATAGTAATTCATCCCCCATATAGTAATTCACCCCCCATAGTGTAATTCATCCCCCATAGTAATTCATCCCCCATATAGTAATTCATCCCCCATCGTAATTCATCCCCCATAGTAATTCATCCCCCATATAGTAATTCATCCTCCATATAGTAATTCATCCCCCATAGTAATTCATCCCCCATATAGTAATTCATCCCCCATAGTAATTCATCCCCCATATAGTAATTCATCCCCCATAGCAATTCATCCCCCGTATAGTATTTCATCCCCCGTATAGTATTTCATCCCTCATATAGTATTTCATCCCTCATATAGTATTTCATCCCCCATATAGTATTTCATCCCTCATATAGTATTTCATCCCCCCATATAGTATTTCATCCCCCCATATAGTATTTCATCCCCCCATATTGTATTTCATCCCTCATATAATAATTCATCCCTCATATAGTATTTCATCCCTCATATAGTATTTCATCCCCCTATATAGTATTTCATCCCTCATATAGTATTTCATCCCTCATATAGTAATTCATCCCTCATATAGTAATTCATCCCTCATATAGTAATTCATCCCTCATATAGTATTTCATCCCCCCATATAGTATTTCATCCCCCCATATAGTATTTCATCCCCCATATAGTAATTCATCCCTCATAAAGTAATTCATCCCTCATATAGTATTTCATCCCCCCATATAGTATTTCATCCCTCATATAGTAATTCATCCCTCATATAGTATTTCACCCCCCACAGTACTATCCCCCCCCCCTTCTAGTAAGCCAAGTCCCCCGTGTCAATTCACTTACCTTTTGCGTTCCTCTCGCTGTCTTCCCGCGCCGTTCGGGTCTTCAGGGCGGACTGTGAGAGGAGCCTAGCTCCCCTCCCCTCACGTTCGGCACGCTGCCCCGCCTACACACATCCTGACAGCCACATCCGCGGGCCGGATTAAAAGGTCCGCGCGGACTTTTGGGGCTGCCAACCGAGAGGAGGCAGGGGAGCGGCCGACTGAGAGGAGGGAGGGGAGCGGCCAACCGAGAGGAGGCAGGGGAGCGGCCGACCGAGAGGAGGGAGGGGAGCAGGAGCCCGGCACACAGAAGAGCCGCATTAGAGTGGGTAAAGAGCCGCATGTGGCTCGCGAGCCGCGGCTTGCCGACCACTGCTCTACCCCATACTGGGGATATCAGAAATTTCAAATACATTGTATAGGTCTGGCACTTACTGGAAGCATAGCTTAGGTGTCCCAGAACTCCAGGGAAACCGCTAAATACATCTAAATAGATACAAGGGAATATCTTTGGCTGTCAAACAATTTGCATTTCTATCCACTCATTCCTAAGATTTACACAGCCCTGCAGCATAGCAAAGCCAGGCAGATAACACCACTTTCTCTGTTAGTTTATATTGAAGGAATGCAGTAGTGTCATCTTTCCACCCTCAGTCTGTTGACTGGATGGTGAAAGAGTAGCAGAAGACTGATTAGGTCATCTCTCTGCTCTCTATTCTCTATTCCATTCAACATGTATCCTTTTCAGTAGATTTGCATGTAGCATACCTGATTAGCTCTGAATCCTGACCCTTGCTGTCCCAATGCTGCTTTAAATGAGATTGCAAAAGGGCTGATACCAAGTGGCACTCAGGTCCTTACACTAGTTAGTTTAAAAAAAAAACCCTTACATTACATTTAGTAATTCATTAATAACTAGCTGCATTCATTTCTGTTTTCTTTATCTACCTGGAGTTACTCTATAAACAGTAACATCTTCAGAAGGGAAACCTGGGGGTATTATTTACTGATAATCTAATAAAAAGACAGAAGGATTCCACATTTCCATTTGGACCTGAGGACAGTCACACAAATAGGCAATCATTTTTGAGACTTCATAAATTGTATAATTTCCAGGTTTTAGAAATCTGAGAGTAGATACATAAGAGAAACAAAATGTTCATGATTTGATTAGACCAATTTTGTATAAAATCACTTGCCACCTTTTTCTCAATATTAGCACTTGACCCCTCCATTGATCCACACCCAGTAATGTTTTCCTTTAATCACTTGCTGCTTGCTCACTGTACATTTGCTGCGAGTGGGAGGCAGGTGCAGGTTGAGCAGCATAAATGTACGTTGACGGCTTTCTTCCCGGGTTTGGGGCACACATGGACTTGCCTCCTGCTGGCCCGTGCTGTGATTGGAAACAGCACGAGTTTGTGAACATTATTGGCTGAACCCTGCTGATCGTCTGTGTCCAGTCACAGCCTAGAAATCTGTGTTTACAAACACACAGAACTCTGTGTACACAGAACAGCGATCTGGCTGTTTCTTCTCCCTGAAAAGCAGGGTGAAAAACAGCCAGATCTGTGAGTAAAAGCAGCATATATTGCACACATTACACTTGTTAGGCACCCCTTGCCAGCCAGTGCCGTTAGTACAGTGTACAGTTTTATATCTGATCACTGTATTAGTGTCAATAGCAAAGTCAGTGTCAGTCAGTTAGTGTTCCTTTCAGGCAGTGTCTGTTAGTGCCAGATTGCCCCCCACACTATCACAGTCCTATTATAAGTCATTGACCACCGCCATTACCAGTATAATGTCTATAGCTGCATAAATTGAAGTATATATATCATAGTTTGTAGACACTATAACTTTCACACAAACCAATTAATATACACTTATTGGGGTTTTTTTTACCAAAGACATAGCAGAATATATTTTGGCCTACATTGATGAAGACATTTGATTGTTTTTTATATGTTTTATAACAGAAAGTAGAAAAAGTTTTTTTTCTTAATTAGTGCTCTTTCCATTTACATAATAATATAAAAAACCCAGTGGTGATCAAATACCACCAAAGAAAGCTCTATTTGTGTGAAAACAAAATTATATAAATTTCATGAGTGTACAGTGTCGCATGATCACGCAATTTCCAGTTACAGTAGCACGGGGCTGACCAGCAAAAAAAATGCCCTGGTCAGGAACGGAGTTAAACCTTTTGGAGGGCAAGTGGTTAAATAACATCTATAACAATTAGGCTGAATCCCAAAAAAACTTTTAGCAGAGCTTGTCACAAAAAGTTCCTGTTAGTGACTGTCAAGTATCTGCGTAGCGTTGTCTTCCCTGTTATTTTAGCCCCCTGGGCAATAGAAGGTATTGCTGAAGCTTTTCCTGCTCTTAATTATGGGACCTGAGATTTAAATGTGTCTATGAATATGCAATAAGCAAGGTATTTGCATACTGGAGAACAGCACCGGAGGCAACATACAAAATAGCCGGTTACTGGATTACTGAATTTTTAAGTTGTTTTAAGAGTGTAGAGTATATGCCAAAGCAAGGACACTTTTCTGTAGTGACACGAAGAATTATTTGTGCCTTTTGCACAGTTAGATGAAAATTTTGGTTGGCAGAAAACAAGAGAAGCATTGAGCATGAGAGGGCACTGTGAGCTACTGTTACCCAATGGGTGGATTGCTTTAAGGTGTAACTGCTGTAATTGTTGTACCAATAGCATTGTACAGCATTACAAATTAGCATGGTAGCTTTTGTTGTTTGAAGATGGGCCTGTTCCTGCTGTTACCAATCAGTGCGACCACACATTTAAAGAAAACCTGAAATGAGGGAATACATAGGCTGCCATTGCTAACCTCCTTCTGAAAATGCTTGGATGGTCATGTTAGTCCAGTAAATTCAATATTTTGAGCCACTTATTTAAAAAGAGTATGCAGATTATACACTCATTGGTAATTTTATTAGATACACCTGTTCAATTGCTTGATAACACAAATTGCTAATCAGTGAACCACATGGCAGCAACTCAATTCATTTAGGCATGTAGATGTGGTGAATTTGACTTGCTGAAGTTCAAACCTGTATCAGAATGGGGAAGAAAGGGGATTTAAGCAACTTTGAACATGGCATGGTTGTTAGTGCCAGACAGACTGGCCCGAGTATTTAAAAAACTGCTGATATACTGAGATTTTCACGCACAACCATCTTTAGGGTTTACAGAGAATGGTCCAAAAAAGAAAAAAGATCCAGTGAGTGGTAGTTGTGTGGGAGAAAATGTCTTGTTGATGTCAGAGGAGAATGGGCAGACTGGTTGCTGCAACATTCAGATGGTAGGTTCAGAATTTGGCATAA
This sequence comes from Staurois parvus, assembly GCF_062004578.1. Taxonomy (NCBI): domain Eukaryota; kingdom Metazoa; phylum Chordata; class Amphibia; order Anura; family Ranidae; genus Staurois; species Staurois parvus. The sequence continues at coordinate 10,247,090 of NW_028317827.1, read as the reverse complement.
ACAACATGAAAGCATAGATCCATCCTGCCTTGTATCAACGGTTCAGGCTGGTGGTGTAATTGTGTGGGGGATGTTTTCTTGGCACTAGCAAGGTGTACCTAATAAAGTGGCCGGAGAGTATAGATTCCCTCTGATTTAAAAGAGAAGTATGGTCAAAGCTCTTTTGTCCATACTTTTCTTCTGGGTCACAGGAGTGCACTTATTTCTGCACTCCTGTGATCCAGATTCAGCCGACAGTGAGCTAAACTACGCTGCCGGCTGACGTCACTCGGCCAGTGCAGGCTCTGGAGGGATCCTGACTTTAAAGTTGTGATCCACCCAGATGCTTCACTGGCAGCTGACTTAGGTTGTCAACACACTGCTGAGAGCCTGAGCCAGCCACTGCCATCCCCATCCACAGCCTGGAGTTCCAATGATCGCTAAGGGGCAGAGCAGAGAGTGGTGACTAACAGTCACCGCTCTCTGCTCATGGTGGACCCAAGAACTGAATGATCAGCGGTCATGTGATCGCTCAGTTCCATGTGTTAGAGCTGTCGGGGCACAGTTGCAGCATTAGACAAATATATGTGAGTATGTATGTTTTTTTTACTTCCTACACTTCTTTAAAGACTGAGGTGTCCGTTTATGAAGCAGCAGTAATAGATCGCTGCTCAGTTCTCCGGCAATCTTGGAGAACACAGTTCTCCTGTGCATGCCGTTTATGAAGGATATGTAGATCAGTTCTCCAAACGAAGGGAGAACGGTCTACAAACGCTGGAAAACGGCTGATTTTACTATAATCTCATGAGATTACAGTAAAAGATCAGTTTACTAAACAGAGGTAAATTATCGCTGCTTAGTTTGCGGTCCCTCTGATTCTCCAGCTCTGGGCTGGAGAATCTGGAGGGAGAACACAGATCTCCAGTGAAGGGCTGAACATATTCTCCTGGGTGTCATAAACTGTGAATGACCAGAGAATAGCTGCGATCCTCTGAATCTCAGCTATTCTGTGTGTCATAAACGGACACCTCAGTCCAGTTTGGGACCTTGTTTCATGTTACCCATATTTAGGGTATAACAGTAAACATAGTCACATTCTCTACCCTCAAACCGCCCACCGCTTACCTGAATTGTCCACACAGCTGTGTCATCCATTCACAGGGATCTGTGAATGGGAAGACTACAAGTCTGACAGCATGGCAAAAGGAATCACCTTAGTTATGCTGAATAAGCCCTACTAATATAAGGAAAAATAAACACAAAACAGCCCAAGAACAAAATATTGACAACGGGCACTACATGATCACAACTGAGTTACGTATGAAAGAGAGGGGAGAGTACAACTGGGCTTTAAAGTTATACTAAATGATTTTCTTTTTCTCCAAAAATAATCCATACGCATTGACTGATTTATTGGCCTTGTAACCTATTTTTATTAAATTGATTCTTACTGTATTTCTGCCTCGTCGTAATGTTCTTGGTGAGCTCCCAAACCTTTCCTTTTCCATCACACATCTGTTTGTTTGGAATGAGCACTGCTCTATGGACACTACAAATCCCATAGTCTATAGTCCATAGTCCATCTCGGGAGTGAGCAAGAGAAGGTGACTACGTTCCTGCATACAGTGGGACCATGAAGAACATATGTAGCCATCTTTTTAACAGGAAATCAGATTACAGCTGTAAAAAAACAGAATTTGGAGATCTGGAGGAGGCTGAGAGCAATAGAAGAGGCTTGTATAATTGTGAAATTGTAGATGCTCTTATAATTTATTGCTTCATTTAAGTAAGGGACATAGATCCACTTTAGGTTTCATTATTTTATTATCTTATTGATCCTGCCAGTTGCATTTTACACCTCATCTAGTAATATTTTCTATTCATTTAGGTTTGTTTTCCTTTTTATGGACAGGAGTGTCTGATTTTTCATTGTTTTGGTATTGAGAAATAAGATTTGCTTCGTATTCCTGTTCAGAATGGTATAGAATGGTATGGGTGGGATGGTATAGAACAATGACTGGGCAAGGCAATAACTTCAGAGTGAATGGGATATTCAGCACCTCAATGTTGATATGCAGTAATCCGTAGTAGCTAATCAAAATTGATTAGTCAAAAGATGAATTTTGGTTGGTTGCTGAGAGTCCTTGTTTTCTATAATATGACATAATAAGTTGACATGGGAAAGTGCGGAGTAAAATATGATAAAAGTAGGTCAACCTATTGTAATGTAGAATGTAACAAAAAGTATTGAATGTTAGATTTCATGAAGAACAACTTTCTAAATAATCTAAACCATCAAGATAAATTGTTTCCACAAAACAGATTTTCAACCCTGTCTCCCTAATATTTCACATTAAATTCCGTTCATGTGTCTGTATTCATGAATTATACTTTAGCACCAAAGGATTTTCTTTGTATAAGTGTTAGTGTAGTCCTAATATTTATGATGATCTACATATTGGCATGTTCATTTAATTATTTTTATCCTCTGAAGTTCCTGCAGAGACAATTTGTACCTGTGATTTTTCTTTTTTGAATTTCAATTTTTAAAACCAAAAGTTGCTAAAAACACATCTGAGAGATAATGAAAAAATAAAATATGGTAACCCCTTCCCGCCACTGCCAACTTGGCCTTTAAACTGTTACTAAATCCAGGACTTTGCATTCACTATATCTGGTCTCCCACAGCACACAGAACATGGATTAGCAATTATTATAGTAAATATAAACTGCTAAATACCTTTTCTCATCAGCAGTTTAGAGCAGTCTTGTGACTTCTATCCGTGTCCAGCAGAACACTGGTTAAAGCTTGTAGGAGGAGTTTTCATTCTCTCACTGTCCTATGAGGCTGCATGACCCCTGACCCTCTGTCTGGGCAATGCTGATTGGCTCTGTGCTGATCACATGCACCCTCCCAAAGAAAAAAACTCTCTAGCCATACACACTAAACTGAGCATGTGCAGTGTGTTTACTAGAGCTCTGTACTATAAGCAGATGGATTGGGGATAATAGAAGAAGGGTAGGATAAGAGAAGACAGGATCAAACAGCCTTTTTACACAATGAGGATTAACCCATTAGGTTCCACAGTGAGTATAATAAGCATGCTTTACTGCATATATAGCCTGGTAGTAGGTTGCTAGAGGTTCCTTGAGCAGTCAACAATTTGTGACTTCCAGATAAGTGACTACTGACAAGGACATGATCCTGTTAGCTATATGTTAGGAAGGCATTCTTCCTGCTGACTGCCAGTGTAAAGATCATTCTTCCCACTGACCACCAGTAAAGGACGCCCTTCTCCCAATGACCACCAATCTAAGGGGATCCTTCTCAACTAAACGTATAAAGTAGCAATTTACCACTGACCACTGATGTAAATGATGGTCAGTGAAGACTACAAACACTACAAATGTTTACTGTCTGGTTTTCTTTTCTGGCCATTATTATTATTCAATTTATTTCATTATTTTTACTGATAGTTTGTCAAATAGGGCAGCCCTAAGTGTCAAATATGTGACATTCCATATACCTTTACCATTTCCTACATCTCAATTGGCTGTTACATAAGTGTACTGTCAGCTGTAGAAACAGTTACAGTAAAGTGGCGACGAGCGACCAGATATGCTTATTGCACCACATCCCTTAGAATTAAGGATATTCAATAGGAAGGATGGGACTTTCAGGGTGCATGAAATTGAATACCAATCATATTAAAAAGATATATCATTTTATTTCATTTTTTTTTTTAAAACAAAGAAAAGAATACAAAGACATAAAAACAATTTCTGTACTTAGGGTGGAATTGAAATTCAGACTTGATTATATAATTGCAGTTACTCCCAACTGTAGAAACAGTTACTATAAGATGGGGTTCCCTGATACCTGAATGTTATTTCAAAGGTTCCTTGGTAATGATCAATAATAACCTGGATTATGACCATGCATGGTCACATGTGGGAGAGTGAAAATATTATACCGCCTATTAACCTCTTGCCGTCCGCCTGCTGTTTATAAACGGCAGGGCGGTGGCAGTCCAAGGTCGGGTTGCCGTTCCTAAACGGCACCCGCCTTTTCTAGCTGTGCGCGCTCCCTAGGAGCGCGCACCACCGCGATCCGGTGTCCGCTGTGTCCTCCGGACACAGTGAAACACCGATCGTCGGACGGGACCTCTGTACGAGGTCCCGGTCATGTGATCACTGATTGGCGAATCAGTGATCACATGCAAAGTAGTGAGCAAGATGTCACTTGTGACATCATTGCTTACTACGTGTGAAATCTGTGAATGATCACAGAGGTCACATGGTACAAGGCTATTCACAACAGCCTTGTACCATGTGACAAGCTGTGACCAATCACAGCTCACTCAGTATTTCTCAATGACTGCAAGAATGCAGACAGAGAGAAAGAGAAATGATTGCTTTTACATCCTATATGGGTGTAAAAGCAATCAGTGTAAAAAAAAAAAAAAAAATCTTCATCACCCCCCACAAGTAGTACAGTGTCACCATGGTGACACTGTACTGCTAGGGTGACAGTATGTAAAAATAAAAAATAAAAATAAAAAATAATATAAAAAAAAATAAAATAAAAATGTAAAAAAAAATGTTTAAAAATTATAATGTTTGGTTATAAACTAATTTGGATTTTTTTTTTTACTAAAAAAATAACGGAATAAATTTTGGCCAAGATTTAGGATGAAATATTATTTATTTGCAAAATTTTATAAAAAAAAACACTTTTTTTCAAAATTTTTGGACATTTCATTTACATAGTAAAAAAAATAAAAATCCCAGCGGTGAATAAATACCACCAAAATAAAGCTTTATCTGTCTCAAAAAAATGGTAAAAAATTCATATGGGTACAGTATTGCATGACCGCGCAATTGTCATTCAAAGTGTGATAGCGCTGAAAGCTGAAAATTGCCCTGGACAGGAAGGGGGTAAAAGTGTCCGGACAGGAAGTGGTTAAGTTTAAAAAAAAAAAAGTGACGCAAAACCAGAGAAGTTTTTGAATTATTTTGAAGATTTTCCAACAAGAACAACAGAGTACTGTTCGTGATACATTTTTTTATTTGCTCTAACATCCAATTTTTGGTGTGTCCCCAAAAGCTTTTGTCCTTAAAAATTGGATGCTAGTGCGAATAAAAAAGTATTAAAGACAGTACTCTATTGTTCACGTTGCATGTGCACTAATACGGCTACAATTACCTGAAGCTTTTTCACAAAGGAACAACTAAAGAATAACTCCAATTAAAGCTATAGTGAATTTTTTTTCTTGAATTTCTGAATATTCCAGGCCTAAGTCACTTCCCAAATATCTGGGGGTAGCTGCCCGTAACATTCACCTCTACTTGTGTCCATTCAGACATTCCTTAATATCCCCCTTACCCCAACATATTATTGTTGACAAGAATGTTTTGGTCACATTTGGTCACATAATGCCTTGCTACATCAGAAGTGACAATTTGATGAGATTTAATCTGTTGGTTATTGATCGGAAGTGGTCCCTTTTGAAACCTGTGGAGCTGACATGTTTAAAATGAAACTCTTGATGAGCCAGGACTTGCAATCGTTGTAAAAACCTGCTGTCAAACAAAGCTCCTAAATGGAATGAGCATATGCTGGAGACTTGCACTTGCTTATTTTTCAGCTGAAGATAACAAAAAAGCTCAAAAATAACAAAGTGTATGTACAGCCAACATTTGTTTTGTTTTGAATAGAGTAGGAAAGCCCTATCAGGCCATCTCCACTACTGGAGAGATTTCTCTTCATTCCAGAGGACACAGCAGGAAATGAGAGGACATCTCACTGGAAGTGAGGGGAATTTCCGCCATAGACCATTGTCACCAGAACAACTGTCCCCATTGGAAGAATAAAGTGGAACTTCACTCTCCCAATCAACATTGATTATTTTTGATCTTCATGCATTAGTAAACAGGAAAGCATATAACATTCAGTTACTTCCTGGTTTCCTGCCTAGGCAAATGATGTCATATATCTCAGGAGTATTCTAGAAAGGAGGAGGGTTTTTTCCAGTTAAGCACACTCTCTTGTATGAATGCTTGAGCTAAGAGCAGATGGATTCCAGGAAGTAAATGCTACATTAATAATTTTCCCTTACTCAAGATGGCCACTGCCAGAAATTCTGGGGGGGGGGGTTTCCCAAAGGGATTTCTCAACAAAACAAAGCATGGAGACATGGATTGATGGGGAAGTTTGCTTATAATATTAACAATTAATTAAATAGCATTTTTGGTTTGTGCTGCTCAGATACAGTAAAGATCCGCTTTAACTTACCTTTTTGTCTGGTGACAACTCTAAAATGTACTATTGGCACTTTCTGTTTTGGTGATGGTAATCAACAGGACAAAAAGAGGGGTGAATATTCCAGTGGGAATACATACAGTAAAAATGTTGATAGCGAGTCTAACCCAATCCTGCTTATCCAAAAATTAAAAACATTGCCGTTGCATACACTTTAAATACATGAAATTGGTATATTTGTCATGAGGCTGTTTTGATTGCATTTCTTTAACTCCTATTATGAAATTTTCCTTTTACAATTTAGGATCCCCCCTTACGTCAGTCCAACTTATGTCTTCTGAAACAAAAATAAAAATATCTGCTTGCTTAAATTATATTATATACAGTTTTGTGTTGAAAAGCAGAAAGCATAGGTTCATCTTTCTTTCTGGCAAACTTGTAAGTTGTAAAGCAAAGGCAGGGACATATTCCACTTTTCTGTTCACCCCACAAGCCATCCGCCCCTGCCATCCATATTAAAGAGGAGTTCCAGGCCCCCCCCAAAAAATTAAAAGTCAACAGCTTCAAATACTGTACCTGTCAAGGTGTCTAGTGCCATTGGTTTTTCACTAGCCTTTGGGTTCCCATTGCCGGCATTGCAAGTAAGGGAAACCAGAAGTGAAGCTTTGCGGCTTCACGGCCGATTTCCTATTGCACATAGGTGAGTCGCTCTGCGCCTAGTGATTGGTCTTGTAATCTTCTGGAACCTGTGAAGTGTCCCAGAAGACTGCAGAAGGAAGGAGGAGGGCTCAGTTCTGCATGGTACCAAAAAAAACCCAGGTACCTGCTCCCCCCAAAAAAGTGCCAATGTGGCAGTGGAGGGTGCAAACAAGCAAAACTTCCCCTTTTGGGTGGAGCTCTACTTTGATAAGGATTTTGTTGGTTTGTGGATAGTGGGGAAGGAGCTCAATGTCATGGTGCATAAAAAGAGTGAAGGGCCAAAGTTGATGGGATTTGTTTATCTCAAAACTTCTCTCTCCTTACAAGTCAGTAAGAATGAAAAACAGTCTGATGCAGCTTCATGCAACTTGGAAGGCAAGGAGGTCACCTGCAGGTAAAATGTACTTGACAATGACCTCTGAATGAACACACTGCATGTACCCATCAACACAAGCCCAAAGGTTGCTCCCCAGGTGGACAGGAGAGTATTAGAAAACATAAGAGCTGCCCATGGTAATTTTTTGCTATAAGTAGCAGTTTAATTTTGCAACTGTTGCAAACCTCTATTGAGTTCTCTGTTTGTGTGCAGGCTGTTAAAGTGTTTTGCCTACTGGCATGGGGGAACCATAGATACATGAAATATTGGGTCAATGTGAAAACTGTATAGATTAGAAGACTGCTGTAATTGGACCCCACATTGGTCATTTACTTAGTCTATACATCCTCAACAAAGCTTGTCAACATATATTGTTCACAAAGCTTACTGTACTAGTGTCCAGCCTGAAAGTCCCAGATGTGTCTGGAAAGCAGAGATAATGCTTTAGAGCAGCCAGAGTTTGATCAACATTTACAAATTTCTAATGTAGGAATCTTCTTAACTGGATTAAAATGTAAACAGACTGTTCAGGTTGGCCCTTACGCTTTCTATTTCTTGATAAATTTGATCTGGCAGTATGTAGTCAGTTTCCCAAATCTGAATTGCTTGAAAACCCAAGTGGACTTCCAGTTTTAATCAGCTAAATACATTAAAGGAGCATCAAAATAAAAACGTACAAAGACTTATAGCTTGTTTTCTTTATAAAGCAGCCACAGTTTGTATAGAAAAGCCTGTCCCCTGCCAGTATGTTGCAGGGAGGGACCCTTACTCTCTGTGTGGTCTGTGTGGAATGCTGCTTAATGAGACTTGTGCAGACCCTCAAAATTTTAAAAATACCATCACATTCCAGTTAATACTCGGTACTATACATTGCCTTCTGCTTGAAGCCCTGATAACGATTTTGAAGCCCAGAAACGCATTGGCTTCCCCTTTTAATTGTCGTAAAACATTTACTGGAACAAAACTGTATCTGAGCTATTGAGCAGTGCTGTGGTTCTTCAATTCTTATTTATACTGTAGCACATTACAGACCAAGGAAACCATGGAGATCCTCTGGGGTGTAGAATCTGCCTGCTTAGAGACCAGATCACCTACGCTAACATCATTTGTTGGATAGCAATGCCAAATGACCTCATGGGTCCAAAGCTATTTTTTCACTTTCTTAAACTCCTCTTGCCCTGTCAGAACTAGAGCTTTCCAATTAACTAGGCAATAGCCAGCAGCAGGTGTGCTGGACCTCTGCAGAGAGGCCACTGCTTCCAAACAGGGAGCAAGGGTCCTTTTTTACAACTTGCTGGCAGGGGAAGGATATGGCTGCTTTCCAAGCAAAAAAAAAGTATTTAAATACCTTTTGTTTTGATGTACCTGAAATGCATTTAGCTGATTTACACCGAAAGTTTATTTGTGCTTGAAGCTTTGTGTAACCCATCTGTACATATTGACATTTTAAAAATCAGTACTTCTGCTTGACTACGGTTTTAATTTCATGGTGCCTGACACAATTTCTGCCTTGTATTTATTTCATTTAAAGGTTTTCTGTTGTGTATGTTTTCTTATGCTTTCCAACCGAAAGAATAAAATGCATTGTCAACTGTTTTGCATAAATAATTTGATTTTAGTTGCAAAAAAAAAAAAAAAAAAAAAAAGCAATGAAACAGCCATTTTTTTTTTTTAAACTAGAGATACACGGTTTGCAAGAACATAATCACTTTTGCAATGTACGCATGATTCTATAGAACCTACTGTATAAGAAATTTAATGTATTTATATTTTCTAAGGTTATATACCCAACGACGGGGCTAGACCCTGCTTTGGGTACGGATAGCATGCACTTGATTTTACAAGTATATTACTGTATGTACATATTGTAAGTAGCAAATTTTAGTGAATGTATACACTATAAATAATATCCCAAAAATGCTAGGATTTCTACATTGCTTGTGGTATAAATTTTGAAGCATTTTACAGATATGTAAATATGGACATGTATACTTCACTGTAAAATATCTGCAAATGATTTAGTATTTAGAAAATATTATATGCATTGTTCTGATAATAAAAAAGTAGTTTCTAAAAATTCATTTCTGTGTGGCGTCATTGAATGTTTGGTACATTGAAGCTGGCATGACAAATATATAGTAGGTGGTGCCACTAATGGCTTGTCATGCATCTTAGTCTCCCTACATTGCCATTGACCTGAAAAATATGAGTGGAAGTTGTAAGAAGAACCCAACAAGAAAAAGGGTAGGAGAAAATATCATGGGAATTTTGACTTACCTGTAAATTCCTTATCTTGCAGTACAGTAAAGGACAAAGAATTATATTCTTACACCATGGATTATAAACATGATACCTTCAGGTGATTAGCAGCAAAAACTTGATAAGGCCACCCCTTGTATAAACCCATCAACTAGGTGGGACTCCAGTTTTCTGCAAGTAATTAGGAGTGACCACATTAGACAGAGTGGAGGGGCCCATGTCCTGTGCTGTACTCCAAGATAAAAAACGGACAGCTTAAGTCAAAATTCTTATTATCTTAATTAAACAGTACAGGACTTCTATTCATAGACCACGGGATGTCCCATTGGAATAAACTGAGAGCAACAACATAGCAAACAGAACTGCCATCAGGCCCTCAAAATAGCAAGTGCTAAGAATCCTGAAACACTCAGATAACAACTTACTAAAGTCTTAACTTTTTTTTTCTAAAAATAACAAACATGTCTATACTTACCTGCTGTGTGCAGTGGTTTTGCACAGAGCAGCTCAGATCCTCCTCTTCTCTGGTCCCCCACAGACTCTCCTGGCCCCTCCCTCCTGTCGAGTGCCCCCACAGCAAACAGCTTGCTATGGGGGCACCCACTGCTCCACGTGTTCATTCACAGAGGCTGGGCTCGGCCCCCTCTTTCTTCTCATTGGCTCACTGGCTGTGATTGACAGCAGTAGGAGCCATTGGCTCCGGCTGCTGTCTCAGCTAATGAGGAGAGGGAGTTCCGAGATAGCAGAGACTCCAGTACACATAGCTGGATCGAGAGGGGGGCTTAGGTGAGTATTAGGGGGGCTGCTGCACAGAGAAGTGTTTTTTCCTTCATGCATAGAATGTATGAAGGTAAAAAACCTTGAGCCTTTACAACCACTTCAAAGCAGCCAAACCTTGCATCAGCCAAGGCCTGAACATCCACCTGGTAAGTGCCAGTTCACATATATGTGGATTAAAATCGATTGAAATATCCAGTGAAAATATAAATTTAAATCAAAAGACCATACATGAACGTGAAAAATGAATTCCCCCTTTGGGAGGCGGAGTCTGTGCTGACGTCATCCCCGCCAGCTGGAGCTGGCATCAGCAGTAGTCCCCATATTTTTCCTAATGGCAATCATTTTAAATTCAAAATGCCATGACAGCACCTGTAACTACAGTAAACCCTAAAGGAAATCTGCCATGTTAGAAATGCAGGTCCTTCCACTGCCAAATTATTTTTAGAGTAAGCTGAAATAAATCATCCTCATGCTTGCTTTCATATAACGAATAAATGAAAAGTGGGGGAGAGCTGCACTTGGACCGGTTACTGAATCCAGCCCCTCCTTTTAACCCCAGTGTAACCTGCAAAATAAATTTTAGGTCTTGGAAACACCATCTAAAATGAATTGGCATCAGTGGAAAAAAATGTCTCTTACAATGGTGGTCAGTGAGAAATTGCTCTCCTCACAGTAGGGAACAGCATGTAACACTAAAGGCTCATTTACACTTGCTTTGATTTGACACATTAAAGTGCCTACCGCTTCAACATGCAGTTTTGAAGCTTATTTGAAGCTTGGAAAATGACCTGTGGATTTTGATTTTCTATTTGTTTTAAAGGGGCTCAGTAGTGTCCCCTAGCTCAGAAATACCCCAGATCAACAGATCGTTAACTCATTAGTAATCCTGTAGCAGATCCCCAGCTCATTAGTACCCACGATCAGCAGATCCTCTGCTCTGTAGTACTCACAGCTTTACTGATCCCCCACTCAGTAGTAACCTCTAGTTCAGTAATACCCCAGATCATTAGCGCATTAGTAATCCTATAGCAGATCCCCAGCTCATTAGTACCCATGATCAGAAGATCCTCTGCTCTGTAGTACTCACAGCTGATCTCCCTCTCTGTCCAGGCCCTGCTCACCTCCCACTATATTGCTCCAATGCTGCACCCCATGAGTGACATCGGCCAGTTTCTCCTGCTCCAGTCCCTCAGCCCTGCTGATATTCAGTCCTCTCTTTGGTCCCAGCTTACTTTCTGCTATAGTGTTCCCATGTTGCGCACCATGTGTGCCATTTGCTAGTTGCTCCACTCCGGTCTGGACACCACTCACTTTTCTGCTGCTCCACCTCAGATGTGACATCTGCACCAGACACTCTCAGAATATATACATGAACTAGAAGGGACTACTGATGTTTTTCTGGTTCGATTTCCCAGTGCATTCTGAAATATCACATTCCTCCAAAACAAAGTGAAGGGAACTATGAATGAATAACCCTCAAATGCTGCAGGTGCTGTTAGCGAGTGTTATGATAGACTTCCATGGAGGCTCTGAAGACTCTCTGAAGCACCATGAAAGCGACACGGGGCAACAGTGTGAAGAGGACTGTAAAGCAATTTAGTGAGAGGTGCTTTGACTGGCATTCAGATTACTTTATTTAAATAAAACAAAAAGGCATGTCCGATGCCACATTTTGAAACAAGGGTAAATGAGGCTTTATAAACTGATAAAAAGATCACCATTCAATGGAAATAATTCTATAGACTGACTTTCACTAATATGTAAAGCGGATAAATGTGAGCGCACAAAGGAAGTAAGAGCAGCTGTGCACAAGGTAACCAAACAAACCCTTTAAAATAGTAAAAAAAATGATGTGCAGCGCTAAAATAATACAAATATATAAAAGTTCAATGCGATATATAAAAAAACCTTATAGATAATGTAAATCATAGTAAAACATTTCCTAGATTAGCATACTGTATTTTTCGCTCCATAAGACACACTTGACCATAAGACGCACCTAGGTTTTAGAGGCAGAAAACAAGAAAAACCTGCTCCCACTTCCACAGAGTTGTCCTCCCTTTAGTGTCAGCCGGGTGCCCAGTGCGCATGCGCGAGAAGCTGTCATGTGTCCCAGAAGACGCCGTACCATTCACAAAGTGCAGCGCTTCTTGCACATGCGCACTTGGCACCCAGCTGTCAAGCCAAGAGCCCACACTAAAGAAGCCGGCGTGGGAAGACTGTGCAGCGCTGGACCGAGGAACAGGTAAGGTCCCGCTGCAGAGCTGAGCTGGCCACTCCATAAGATGCACTGACATTTTCCCCCCCTTTTTGGGGGGGAAAAAAGTGCGTCTTATGGAGCAAAAAATATAGCAAATGGTCCATATAATGATTAGAGGTGCTCAGATATTCCTATTACTTTCTGAGGGTGAGTGATGTGCAAATAGGTGTGTAAAAAATGCACTCACCAGAACGCACAAATAAATGATCGTTTGTATATTATATCCTGATGTCATCTAATGGTCATCACAGGGTATGGCAGGAATCAAGGTAGACTCCCTCTGGTGGTCCTGGGATTTAGTAGTGGGGCATCAGGGATATCTAGAATTCCCCTTAAAGGGCGAGTGGGTGCAGTTCTTTAGATGTGGTGGAGGCTCCCTCTCTGATGGTCAGGTGGCAAGAAGCTGAAAAGTGATACTCCTCACAGGAGTCAAGATAAAAGCATATCCATAGGGCAGTATGTTCAGGGTTTTATTAAAGGTATGCAAGTATCCAGGAAATGGTAATCATAACAGTGATAAAACACATGGACTAACCGTCCAGGGTAAAAAGATAGCCACTGGAGCTCCACGTTGCTCCGGCAGCATGACATCACGGCGGTACTGGCTCCTCCTTACACGTTTTGTGCACTCGCACATCGTCTGAGGGGAATACCATTCACTTTCATTAATGTAAAGTGAAGTTAAAATGTTTGGTTTATTTTTACACACTATTTAACTGTATGTGCTGTCCACTTCTCGTATTTTTCCCCCCTCTGATATGTTAAAATATCAAAAGTGGCTCAAGTAATTTTTCAGAGAGCTCAAACTTGGAAGCATGGTTTGTAAATGGGATGAAACCACAGGGTTCTTAAAAGGTATTTGTAAAAAACAAAAAAGGCACTTAGCTGCTCTGTGCAGTTGTTTCACAATGAGCAGTCCCACTCTTCTCAGATTCCCCACCTGCGCTCCTGGCTCCCAAACCCTGCTCTATGATTCAATAATACACATAGATCTGCAGCTCAAACCCATTCCTCTTTCCTCACTGGCTGTAATTGACAGCAGTGGCAGCCAATGAGGAGAGAGACCCAGGACAGTCAAGGTTCCCATGCATAGTGCTAGGGGGCTGAGTTTTTTTTCTTTACCATCATGCATAGAATACAGGAACATAAAAAACCTTGAGCTTTTAACAACCACATTAAACAATCTCATGTAATCAGTCCCCAGTAAATGAGGACCTCCAAAGCATGTCCATTGCCTCTGACCATCTTCTGTAGTATACCTACTGGTTTTGACCATCTCCTGTTGAAGGTCTGCAACTTTCTATAGAGTTCCATTAGCTGAATATGACCCTTTGGTGATTTTGAAAAGTTGCCCATCACTGGTCAAGTGAGGGAGGAGTCCTTGTACACAGCTGAGGTGTAGGGGTGTGTGGGCGTGTCTCCATCAACCTTTTTCTACCAAGGGAATTCCTATAATAATTTTCAGGAATTTGGGAACCCCTGCTAAAAATGATTCCATCTGCAGCTCAGTAAGAAAAAAAGATAAGACTATGCAAGGACCATAGGTCAGGAGGCCACTCTGCCATTGAGGGGACTCAAAAAAATCAAACCCTCAACATATGCATGTCTAGGGTTGTCAAGACCAGAATGGTATAGGGGGATCAATCAAGGCAACTTTACAGCCACAATAGCAAAACCTAAAAATTGGTCATAAATGTAAGATACTGAGCTTACCACTTTTTGCCTTGCAGTCTTTCATATTTTAACAGACCCTTTCACTATTGTTTTAATGAATTCACAGCCTCTGCACCCCAAGATATCATCATGGTTTTATAAAAACATTAGGTAGTAGGTTCAAAGATTACTGACAGCACAAAACGCTTGTCTATGCAGAATATTCTGTTCCTGTTGGGCCTGAAATAAAAATGTGTGCTTTGCTTTTCACATTTCTGTATATTTATCTCAAGCTCATAGAATATATAATTTCCCTCCCAGAACAGGAAATTAATGTTTATGGCGTAATCCACATTAACTAACCCCTTTTAGGTCTCTGGGCAACCTGCACCAGTTTCTATCTCAGGAGGTAAACAGAACTGGTGTAGGATCTGCACCTAACAAATAGAACGCAACAGACTTAAAAACAGAAAACTGCCACAGGTACCCACCAATTTAGACCTGGCGTACAGGATGTGAATTGTCAAGCAAACAGCTCACACACCCTCTGCTGGTGCAGATATTACTCCAGAGGAACAGAACCTACAGAATTAACACTCCTCTTCCCTCCCACACTCTGCTGAGCTGGATCAGAGCATGCAGCTCCAGCTGAACTGAACTATGCAGAGTGTCACAGACATGGCATAGAACAGGGAACAGATCACTCTTGTTAGTTTGTTGTAGCATCTGCTCTGTATTCCAAGTTTAAGAGTGGTGCAGGCTTTTTTTCCTGCACCCCTCCAGTTCCCCCCAGTGTTCTTTATAAAAGACAAACATTAAAAATGTATATAATCAAATCATACACAGCTAGATTTGTTCTTTTGGTGTGTGCTTGAAAATCCATCAGAACCTACAATTGATAGAATGTAACCCCTTTCTGCCCATTCCAGCATTCCTTCAGAACAAACTCTATAGTCAGTGGTCACATGATTGGAAGACACTCCCGCTGGCTACTAATCCTTAAAGTTGAACTTTCCTATAACAACTTGATAAATGTTCCTTAGCAAGGAACATACATTCAACAATAAAATTGTGTACTGTAAATTGCATCCAGCATTGCTCCGGTTTCTTCTTGCTGGAGGATGCCATTTTGCTGAAGCCCAGAGCAGCGGTAAATCTTTAGGCTGAATGACCTCTACAAATTCAGCACAGAGCTGAAAAATACAGAGAAACTAAGCATGTGCAGAACAGAGCGAGACAATGTATTACTGGATTTAAAAAAAAAAAAAAAAGTATAGGTCAGGGGTGGACTGACCATTTGGAAACTGGGGCACTGCAAGAGGGCCCGGGGTCAGTAGGGGGCCCCATGAGATGCCCCTGGTACATTTTTCAAAGGTTTCTTTTGTTTGGGCAAGGACACAGGGGCACCATGATCCCCTATTGCCCGGGGGCCCCATGGGTTGTCAGTCCGCCCCTGGTATAGGTAACGTCATTTTCAGGTTTTACATAGACATACCTGAAAAAGGGGCCAGCCTGACCAGGACTCCATTTTCTGGCTAAAGTTCCACTTTAAGCAGGTCATAGATGGATTGAATATTAGCTGGTTCAGCAGGGAGCAGACAAGATTTGATCCATCTATGGTCAGGCTGGTTGTACCAAAGTTGATCCATTGATCGACTTTGGTACAACCATCCTGTTATAGCCGCTAGCAGTAATCATTGTGCTCTGCCAGAAGAAAACAGTGCTGCGGGAGGAATTTTCCCCATCAACATTGACTTTGATGGGGTAATGGAGCGACGTTTCCCTTCCATCCACTGAGAGTGGAACACCTGAATCCAGGGATTTGGAGGGGTAATATATCATCTCCATGGCCATAGGTGTATAAAATCAAGCACCTAGCCATGCAGACTGTTTCTATAAACATATGTGAAAGAATGAGTCACTCTCAGGAGCTCAGTGAATTAAAGTGTAGTACAGTTATAGTTTGCCACCTGTGCAATAAGTCCATCCGTAAAATGTCCTTACTACTAAATATTCCACGGTCAACTGTTAATGGTATTATAACAAAGTGAAAGCAACTGGGAATAATAGCAACTCAGCCACGAAGTGGTAGGCTACGCAAAATGACAGAGCAGGGTCAGCACATGCTGAAGTGCACAGTGAGCAGAAGTCCCCAACTGTCTGCAAAGTCAATAGCTAAAGACCTCCAAATGTCATGTGGCCTTCAGATTAGCACAACAGTGCGCAGAGGGCTTCAAGGAATGGGTTTCCATGGCTGAGCAGCTGCATTCAAGCATTACATCACCAAGTGTAATGCACAGCGTCCAATTCAGTGGTGTCAAGTACACCACCACTGGACTCTAGAGCAGTGGAGACGTGTTCTCTGGAGTGCCGAACCACACCTGTCTGGTAATCCGATGGATGTGTCTTGGTTTGGCAGTTGCCAGGAGAATGGTACCTGCCTGACTGCATTGTGCCAAGTGTAAAGTTTGGTGGAGGGGGAATTATGGTGTGGGGTTGTTTTTCAGGGGTTGGGCTTGACCTCTTCGTTATAGTGAAGGGAACTCTAAAGGCATCGGCATACCAAGACATTTTGGACAATTTCATGCTCCTAGCTTAGTGGAACAGTTTGGGGATGGCCCCTTCCTGTTCCAACATTACTGCGCACCAGTGCACAAAGCAAGGACCATAAAGACATGGATGAGAGAGTTTGGGGTGGAGTAACTTGACTGGCCTGCACAGAGTCCTGACCTCAACCTGAGAGAACACCTTTGGGATGAATTAGAGCAGAGACTGTGAGCCAGGCCTTCTCATCCGACATCAGTGCCTGACCTCACAAATGTGCTTCTGGAAGAATGTCTATGGGAATGTTTGACCACACTCCTAAACCTTGTGGACAGCCTTCCCAGGAGAGTTGAAGCTGTTATGGCTGCAAAGGGTGGGCCAACTCAATATTGAACCCTACAGACTAAGACTGGTATGCGATTAAAGCTCATGTGCTTGTAAAGGCAGGCGTCCCAATACTTTAGGCAATATAGTGTATGTATGGCAAGTAGGTGTTAATGTCCAACCTTTTGCTGCTGCACATGCTGGGCATTTGTAAAAGGGATTAAACATATTCCCTACCAATTTTGAGATAAGTGCATCATTTTGTAAACCAGGCAAATTGAGTATATTTGCCTGAATATACTGTATGTAATGTAGATTTGCCCAGTTTATGGATTAGAACAGTTCTGAAGACATGACTCCAAACAAATGTGAATTGCAGTCAGTAGATTTGTACATCCAAAATATGGCTAAAGCAGTGTGAGGCACTTATGGCCAATCTCCCTGGCCTTCATACAACGTTTTAAGATTAAAATATACAAGGGAAACAAGTAAAGTTGTTACGTTTTTAATGAACTACAAAAATTACAGTTTATCAACATGGCATGCAATTTATGCAGGTGAATAAAACATGTTCTGCATGAGTTGTTCCTTACCCACCCTACAGATGTCAAACAGGTGCAAGCTGCTTCTTGAAAAAGTATTCAAGGTGACTTGACAGATCATTCCTCCTACGGATGTTTTCTGATCAGCAGCCTCTTCAGCTTTTTTTGGACTTGGGTTGGCCATGCATTATACAATTTTCCTTTTGATTTACCAAAGCCATATAATAGGAGGTCAAACCTAAACATTTTCAATTTGTATGCAATCAGGCAGGCCCTTGCACTACATAGCTGAAGGTAAATCTAGAAAAGGAAATTGAATCAGAAAAAACTGCATAATGTATGGCCAGAATTACTGGAGTAATAACGGAGGCAGCCAATCACAAAGCAAGTAGGAGAGATGTTGTATCAGCTGTCAAAATCAAATGCATATTCACCTGTTTCATGAGACAGTTGTACTGGAATCTACGCTAAAATACAAAAAATAAAAAAAAAATCACACAAGCAAGAAACTGGGACGAAGGTGGATTTTAATAGATATATTTTTATATGAAAAAAGAAAGCTTGAACATATATTTTACAGCAATCTCTGTGTCCTATAATACAAATTAACTATCAATGTGTTGAGTCAGTGTACTGTGTATAAGAACTGACTTAAAATTGAAATATTAGGTTGTACAATAAGGTAGATTCACAGTGTGGTCACACCTGGTTCTCTCTTCGAACAGTTCACAGGATGATTTGTAATGCCAGATTCTTCATAACTTGACTGTAGTCCAGACACTTATATGGCCATTGTGCTCTGCAAAAACTATGCAAAATAAAAAAGCTGGTTATCAAGCCACGTCTTAGCACAGTATCTGCAAATACAATTCTCTTAGCCCCCCTGCAAAACCTTATCCTTTAGTCATTTATGGGGCCTTAAACAATCACCAATGCTGGCCACACATACTTTGACATCCTGTCCATTGAACGGTCAGCTGAAAACTATTGAGATGGCATTAAAAAGTTAAACCAACCTACTTCAACCTAACTGCAAATGACAGTGGAGCTGCCCCTTCACTGCACGTGTTAAATGCTTGCTTAGGGTATGTGAGACCAGTCCCATGCTCCAGCAGTCCTCCGACATCATCAAGTCCAAAGTGGTGCCCACAGCTACACATTGGTCTTGAGGACGTCGAGGGATAGTCCACTGTGAAAGTGTAGGGGAACAGAGGAAAGAGATTAGGAGTGGAGGACCGGGCAAGTAAAATATTGTTTCCAGTCCCCTAGACCTAAATGAGCATTTACCCTATGTAATGCGAAGGCAAGAGCATTTTTCCTTTCTCTGGGGATGAACTTAAAACTAACCTGTTCAATGAATGAATGGAGGCAATAGGCAGATAGTCAGAATAATAATAAGTGATACAATACATTAGTTCTCCAGGTATATTGCTATGCATTACACTCAAAAAAAGTATAAAAAAAAAAAAAAAAAAAAACACCACACAGCACCTGGGGAAGGAAACAACTGGGCTGCTAGGTAAGATCAAAGTGTATGAAACTGCTGGAGCTGTACCTGGGAAGCCAGATATTACTGTTGAGCCTTATGGAGACGTAGTGGGCTCAAGAACAAAAGGGTCCAAGAAGCAGGGTGCTCACCTGATGTATCAACCGTCTCCTCTTTTCACAGCACCAATCCCATCATCAAGTCTACTAACCTACCATAGGATCATCACGCGCACACACACACACACACACACACACACACACACACACACACACACACACACACACACACACACACACACACACACACACACACACACACACACACACACACACAAGGTGACATCAAAAAATGTTCTGCACAAGATATACAATGCATGCAATGTCTCACTGCAGACACTTACATCGTCATACATGAAGTTGACTATTCCCTGCTGCATGCTGTCTCTTCTCCGAAAGACATCTGGCAAGATAGAAGTTGATTAGCAAAAAAGGTGCTCCTGTCATGCTTTATAACAGTGATAAGTCCAGATATTGTACAGAATGAGGACGTTATTGCTCACAAAAACACAAAGAAGTACAAAATCCAGGTATGACTAGTTATATTGATCCAGCTTGGACCAATGCAACTATGCATATACCATACCTATGGGATGCAACTAGAAGCCGGAAACCACAGTAGTAGTTGCTGTCACGCCAGTGATCACCATTAGCTTCCAGGAGCAAAGCATTTTCTGAATAAGCCCCCAGCAACCAACCTCCTGTGTTTACAATGCAACAGAGCTGACACTCGGCCCAGAAGAAAGTGGAGATCACGGAAGGGGTGGTGTCTATTATAATAATTTCCAGCTTCTAGAGTTAACCCATATAGTTACAAAAGGTTCAGGCTGTAACTATATAAAAATCTTCAATCTTCTGGAATTCCTCTTTAAATGCCAGATAGCCTCAAACGTTTGTGCAAGTATTTCCGACCATTAGATTACTTACTGAATACACAGGGTTACGTCATCAGAATTTCAAACAAATATCAAAACTTCTACAGTGAAGGAAATAAGTATTTGATCCCCTGCTGATTTTGAATATTTGCCCAAAGAAATGATCAGTCTAAAAATTGAATGGTAGGAGTATGGTGACAGACAGAAAAGCCACAAAAAAAAAAAAAAAAAGTTCAAAAGAAATGCATGTCTAACAAATTATGCACAGATTTGCATGTTCATGAAGGAAATAAGTATTTGATCCCCTATCATTCAGCAGGATTTCTGGCTACCAGGTGTCTTTCATACAGGTAACAAGCTGAGATTAGAAGCAGTCTCTTAAAGGCAGTGCTGCTAATGTCATTTTGTTACCTGTATAAAAGACACCTGTCCACAGGAGCAATCAAACAATCAGATTCCAAACTTTCCGCCATGGCAAAGACCAAAGAGCTGTCTAAGAATGTCAGGGACAAGATTGTAGACCTACACAAGGCTGGACTGGGCTACCAAACTATCGCCAAGCAGCTTGGTGAGAAGGTGACAACAGTTGGTGCAATCATTTGCAAATGGAAGAAACACAAAACAACTGTCAGTCTCCCTAGGTCTGGTGCACCATGCGAGATCTCACCTCGTAGAGTGTCAATGATCATGAGAACAGTGAGGAATCATCCCAGAACTACACGTCAAGATCTTGTTAATGATCTCCAGGCAGCTGGGACCAAAGTCACCAAGGAAACAATTGGTAACACTACGCCGGCAAGGATTGAAATCCTGCAGTGCCCGCAAGGTCCCTCTGCTCAAAAAAGCATATGTCCAGGCCCGTCTGAAGTTTGCCAGTGAACATCTGAATGATGCAGAGGACGACTGGTTGAAAGTGTTGTGGTCAGATGAGACCGAAAATCGAGCTCTTTGGCATCAACTAAACTCGCCATGTTTGAAGGAGGAATGCTGCCTATGACCCAAAGAACACCATTCCAACTGTAAAACATGGTGGTGGAAACATTCTGCTTTTGGGGTGTTTTTCTGCTAAGGGGACAGGACAACTGCACCGCATCAAAAGGGATGATGGACGGGGCAATGTACCGTTGAATCTTGGGTGAGAACCTTCTTCCCTCAGCTAGAGCATTACAAATGGGTCGTGGATGGGTGTTCCAGCATGACAATGACCCAAAACACACGGCCAAGGCAACAAAGGAGTGGCTCAAGAAGACGCACATTAAGGTCCTGGAGTAGCCAGTCTCCAGACCTTAATCCGATTGACAACTCGGAACGTTTAGCTCCCTCCACAGATTTTCAAACTCTAGCCACCAAACCTTAATGAATTGGAGAGGATCTGCCAAGAGGAGTGGGCCAAAATCCCTCCTGAGAGGTGTGCAAACCTGGTGGCCAACTACAGGAAACGTCTGACCTCTGATTGCCAACGAGGGATTTGCCACCAAGTACTAACTCATGTTTTGTGAAGGTGATCAAATACTTTTCCTTCATGAACATAAAAATCAGTGCATCATTTGTTAGACATGCATTTTTGAATTTTTTGTTGCTATTCTGTCTCTCAGTGATAAAGTAAAAAGCATTTTTGCATGGGCTTTTAATGCGCATTAACGCATGTTCCCGCATCTGACAATAATATGTTCTATTGGCCAGAATTCTAGCCATTATGATGTGTTGATGCGCCTAGCTGCAATGTGCATGAGGCCTAAGTGAGTTGGAATTTACGTTTTCTCCTAGTACCCCAGCAAAATCTCAAATGCCTGTTGATCCTGCCAGTGAAGTTCACCTAATGCAGCTTCCTGTGATAGGGTGGCAACACTGCTGCATTTCTCCTGAATTCAGAGCATCATTACCACCCTCATGTAGGCTGTGCTTGCTTCACAACAGTGGCATGTGGTTGAAGAGACAATGCTAAAGGCCCCACCCACTGCTATATCACAAACCTGTAGCTGGTCAATCAGCACCTGCCACACTGCTTTCTGGATTACCAGCAATGCCTCAGCTACTGAAACCCTCACAATTTGAGCCGCTTGCCTGGAAGGGGAAGAATGAGGCACACAAATGGAGAATTTGGCTCACTCAAGATTGTTTTTACTTTAGGGAGACCAGTGCATCACATAGTAACTTGATTTGGGACCTGTTTAGACCACCATACATGATGTAGTTTAATAACTGTTGGGATAACATACCAGCCAAACAAGGAAGACACTGATGCAAGATACCAGCTAGTACTTGGTACCATCAGATACTTTGTGGTTTCTGCTCCTAGACAGGACCTTCACAAAATGTAAAATAACTTGACATGTTCAGTCCATAGCTCTATTTTAGCAGATTCGGCTACAGTCAGGTCCATAAATATTGGGACATCGACACAATTCTAACATTTTTGGCTCTATACACCACCACAATGGATTTGAAATGAAACGAACAAGATGTGCTTTAATTGCAGACTGTCAGCTTTAATTTGAGGGTATTTACATCCAAATCAGGTGAACGGTGTAGGAATTACAACAGTTTGCATATGTGCCTCCCACTTATTAAGGGACCAAAAGTAATGGGACAATTGGCTTCTCAGCTGTTCCATGGCCAGGTGTGTTATTCCCTCATTATCCCAATTACAATGGGCAGATAAAAGGTCCAGAGTTAATTTCAAGTGTGCTATTTGCATTTGGAATCTGTTGCTGTCAACTCTCAAGATGAGATCCAAAGAGCTGTCACTATCAGTGAAGCAAGCCATCATTAGGCTGAAAAAACAAAAAAAACCCATCAGAGAGATAGCAAAAACATTAGGCGTGGCCAAAACAACTGTTTGGAACATTCTTAAAAAGAACGAATGCACCGGTGAGCTCAGCAACACCAAAAGACCCGAAAGACCACGGAAAACAACTGTGGTGGATGACTGAAGAATTCTTTCCCTGGTGAAGAAAAACACCCTTCACAACAGTTGGCCAGATCAAGAACACTCTCCAGGAGGTAGGTGTATGTGTGTCAAAGTCAACAATCAAGAGAAGACTTCACCAGAGTGAATACAGAGGGTTCACCACAAGATGTAAACCATTGGTGAGCCTCAAAAACAGAAAGGCCAGATTAGAGTTTGCCAAACGACATCTAAAAAAGCCTTCACAGTTCTGGAACAACATCCTATGGACAGATGAGACCAAGATCAACTTGTACCAGAGTGATGGGAAGAGAAGAGTATGGAGAAGGAAAGGAACTGCTCATGATCCTAAGCATACCACCTCATCAGTGAAGCATGGTGGTGGTAGTGTCATGGCGTGGGCATGTATGGTTGCCAATGGAACTGGTTCTCTTGAATTTATTGATGATGTGACTGCTGACAAAAGCAGCAGAATGAATTCTGAAGTGTTTCAGGCAATATTATCTGCTCATATTCAGCCAAATGCTTCAGAACTCATTGGACGGCGATTCACAGTGCAGATGGACAATGACCCAAAGCATACTGCAAAAGCAACCAAAGAGTTTAAGGGAAAGAAGTGGAATGTTATGCAATGGCCAAGTCAATCACCTGACCTGAATCCGATTGAGCATGCATTTCACTTGCTGAAGACAAAACTGAAGGGAAAATGCCCCAAGAACAAGCAGGAACTGAAAACAGTTGCAGTAGAGGCCTGGCAGAGCATCACCAGGGATGAAACCCAGTGTCTGGTGATGTCTATGCGTTCCAGACTTCAGGCTGTAATTGACTGCAAAGGATTTGCAACCAAGTATTAAAAAGTGAAAGTTTGCTTTATGATTATTATTCTGTCCCATTATTTTTGGTCCCTTAACAAGTGGGAGGCACATATGCAAACTCTTGCAATTCCTACACCGTTCACCTGATTTTTATGTAAATACCCTCAAATTAAAGCTGACAGTCTGCAGTTAAAGCGCATCTTGTTCATTTCATTTCAAATCCATTGTGGTGGTGTATAGAGCCAAAAATGTTAGAATTGTGTCGATGTCCCAATATTTATGGACCTGACTGTATGTGGGATGTCTTGCATACACTTTGTTTGCCCTCCTCCTGAACATGCTGACTGCTTCCAGTTGTAATACCAGATTACCGCTATGAAAGCAAGGTTGCAGGGAGCGCAAATCAGATCTTTTGATTTGCATACATGTTCCAGAATAGGTCCTTTAAAGCTGCAAAACCCACAGAAACTAGGTTGAAAGCAGGGAGTCATCACCTTACCTGTTAAGGCACGAAGCTTCACACAGCATGCAACATAATCGTCAAAGTATATTCTGCCGCTCTTGCTGTAGCGCTTCACTATGGTATTAAGTGTGTTTGGATTTAATCTGTAACCTTAAAAAAACAAAAACAAAAAAATAAGAATCCATATGCATGAGCACAAGTTCCATAAAAAGGCAAAGTACTTTTATGATAGCAATTAGAGGGCAGAGACACCATACAGTGAAACTAAACAGGTTCAGCTAATGAACCAGGAATCTGAATATTTTATTCTTCTCATACAGGCATTTTAAAAAATACTTGGGGATGGGGGGGGAATTTGAGGAAATAAAGAGGCCTTATGGTTCACAGCAACTTTGTCCTTGTACAACCCAAGAGAAGACTACTTACAGGACAAGGCTGATAATATAGAGACTCTCCTCACAGAGGTGCTGGCAACCTTACAGGTAAGTTGAATATCAATAGTTTGAAAACACATGGTTTCTGCATAGCCAAAAAGAAGATAATACAGGATGAAAGAAAAAGGGGGGAAAAAAGCCTTAAAGAAATTAATCCTTGGTGAAGATGCCTTGGTGGGAAAAAAAAAAAAAAAAAAAAGGGTGAGGTAGACAGGCCAAATGGAAGAGTGAAAAATTGGTAATGCTAAATCATACACTGTGTATCCTTTCCCATCTTCACCTTACCAAGGCTAGCAAACATACCAGATGTCTAAGACCAGAAGAAGATCCTCCCCCTGCAAGGAAGCAGTGACCAACCCAGCAGTTTTGATGTAGAACTTTGGAATTATTTTAGATGTAGAATAGGCCAAACACCTCTAAGGATTCCAAACAGTTTGTTTGGTTTGGGAACCGTAAAAAGGTTAGCATAGAAACTAGGCATCTAAAGTTTTCTGGACATGAAAGCCAATAGATGTCCCCCATTCTGAGAAGTAGGGGTTCCCCAAGCCTGTGAAGAGGTCTTGGAACCAGTTTAAGCTGGCTTGGAGGGCCAAACCTTCTTACAAAAGAAATGTTTGTCTTAAGATTTGGCATTGAAGGACAGAAGAATAAAAAGAACCCTTTCGAACCTCAAGAACAGAAGCCTTACCAGTAGAGGCACAATCATGTTTATTCTGGGGGAAGAGGGTGAATACTCTTGCCTCTTGTGATCCTCTTGATGTACTTGTCCAAGGAGGGGACAAAAACTTTGGCCTTCAAAAAAGGTAACCGCTCAAAGCATTACTTGCATGGAAGCTCAGCTAACCAGCATTTAAGTCATAGAATCCCAAATATGTAGAGACAACTCATCCTGGAGATCTGGAAAAGCATAGCTCCCAAACCATTCACACAGTTGTGTAAGGTTGTAGGTAAAAAGATCTAACTTTGGATAGAAGCATCAGTAATGGCACTAAGATTTTGAATCGTGCTTCATTCAGACAGCAAGGGATTTATTTACTAAAGCTGGAGAGTCCAAAATCAGACTCCCTTCTGCATAGAAACCAATCAGCTTCTAACCTCAGCTTGTTCAATGAAGCTTTGGCAATGAAACCTGGAAGCTGATTGGTTTCTATGCAGAAGGGAGTGTCAGACTCTTGGGGGTTTATTTACTAAAGCTGGAGAGTCCAAAATCAGACTGCCATAGAAGCAACTGAAGGGTTGCACCGTAGATCCTGCCAAAGAAACTGCTTTAAAAGCTCCAAGCTTTTACCTACCAGGTCTCTGAGCACAGGTTTATCCTTCAATAGGGGGTCACAAGGGTCTTGTTAAGAGCAGAGAAATTATTCTAAAAAGAGAAGGAAGAAGCTTGCGTGGCCAATGGGCCAGCTAAATAGCTGAGAAAAACAAGGGAGTGGGAAAAGTCAAAGGAAAGGGAACTACCAACTCCAATGAAACTGAAAGCCAAGCCTGAGCTAGCAAATACATCTGCCCTCTTCCCTTCCCCTAATACCAGCTATGCTTGTAATACTGTCCACAGAGCGGTACTTACAACCTCTTGCAGAATTAGCAGGGTACAATGAATGCCTAGGTGCTAAGCACATGTAGGCTGCAGTAGCCCAGGTACTGCAAAAACAGCTGTAGTGATTTGCCCTCAGCAGAGGAAGAACCAGGAGACGTTTCTGATCCAAAGCCCCACCTGCAAAAATGAAGAGGCAGAACACAGAGCTGCAGTAACCCCACTGAGAATGAAGCAGAGCAGGCGCAGTATAACCTGGTTCACACAGGTGCAATTACGGTAATATGCACAAAGTTTTAAGTTAACCCCAGAACTTCCAGCTTGCTACTGTGACCAATAGACGAACGGGGTTCCAACAAAAGGGAACCCTGGGCTGAATATTTAAAGAGGTTCTGATCTGTACTACCCACAATCTAATGGATAGGATTAAAAAAGGATTAACCACCATCCAGGTTTTACTCTCCACGACTGGCCTACTACCCCCCAAAAGGGTCTTCGGAAACTGGGCTCTGCTCAACGTTTATACAGGCCAATGGGAGTACCAAACAAATGGAGTACAAAGCTTTTAATAAAATTAGTCCATAGCAGAACCTGACATATAAAGCAATCTGCAGCGAATTCCAAACTATGTGCAAGGATAGCACCCACAGCAGGATCCTGTGCATATCAGCAACATTACAGGCCGGTCCTGCTTCTTCAATCTATGGGAGACTGGGTACAATCCTCCAAAGATCAACAGAGAAGTCAACTGATCTGTAGCTTGCATGAGGAGTCGCATTGGCTATGGTGCAGCTGGCTGATAGAAGAATCATCATCCAGAGAAAGAGAAACCTTTGTATAGGAGGGTAAGCTTCTCTAAATAAAAAAATTAAAAACGGTTGTTAGCTGGAAGTGGGGAGACTATACAGGGGGATGTCTGTGCAGCTTCCTTTTTTGTCAGTGTCCAATCACCTGAAGGGAGTTGCATATAACCCATTCGTAATGTTTTACCACCTCCCGTCCGGCCGTTGTATATAAACGGCCAGACTGGGGCCTCCCCGCCCCCTGGGAGCGCGCAGAACCGCAATTCGGTGCCCGCTGTGTTCACCGGACAGTGGAACACCGATCGTCGGACGAGACCTCTGTACGAGATCCAGATCATGTGATCACGGATTGGCCAATCAGTGATCACATGCAGAGTAGTAAGCAAGATGTCACTTGTGACATCATTGCTTACTACATGTGAAATCTGTGAATGATCACAGAGGTCACATGGTACAAGGCTATTCACAACAGCCTTGTACCATGTGACAAGCTGTGACCAATCATAGCTCACACAGTAGTTCTCAATGGCTGCAAGAATGCCAGTGACAGTATGTAAAAAAAGAAAAGAAAAAAAAACAAATATAAAAATTTTTTTAAAAAAGGTTTAAAAATAATACATTTTTGGTTATAAACTAAATTTGGATTTTTTTTTTTACTAAAGATAAAAAAAAACAGAACAAATTTTGGCCAAGATTTGTGATGAAATATTTGCAAAATGTTATGTTATAACTTTTTGGACTTTATTTGCATAGCAAAAAAAATAAACATCCCAGTGGTGAATAAATGCCACCAAAATAAAGCTTTATCGGTCTAAAAAAAAAAAAAAAAAAAAAAAAAAAAAAAAGCTAAAAAATTCATATGGGTACAGTGTTGCATGACTGCGCAATTGTCATTCAAAGTGTGATATCACTGAAAGCTGAAAATTGGCCTGGATAGGAAGGGGGTAAAAGTGGTTAAAGAGCCTATGTCCTGTACTGTACGAGTAGGAAGATCCTTCATGGCAATTAGATGTGCCAGCTGAGTTGGCGGTACATGACAGTATCACAAAGTCCTCTTGATACAAAAAGAACATGCGGCACATCAAGAGTATCAGCTGCTAAAAACAGCATCCCTATCAGACACATTCCGCATGCAAGCTTCCTCCTTTAAGAGGTAGATATCCAGTAAAGTTACAATTCTATACACTACGAGCAATTTGTGCTGATGGTTGTGCATGATGCCGGAGAAAGTCTCAGTCATTACTTCACCTCATTGCTCTTGCCCAAGTTATGTTGGGTCAGCACAGCAGATGCGATTCCCAGCAATTCCATGCAAGTACACTGCATGGTGCAAGCTGCAATAGATTTTACAAATATTCTGCATGCTGCATTTTGGTACCATAGACCTGCCAAAAGGTTTCAGAAGTCTCAAGGTAAGGCAATGCATTTTAAAGTGTATGAGCCAAGATGGGCGTTTTCAATCATATCTGGCAAAAATGAATACACAGTGGTGATGCAGTGAGGCCTTTATGTCCAACACCTGATTTTCAAGGGATCGGTGTTACTTTCGGAGCCCTGAGATCCCCTTCTCTTTGGGATTCAAATCAAGGTCCTAAAATTTTAGCTTTTTTATAAACAGAAAAGTTCATTTGTAACTACTTACCCATTGACATAATGGCCTGGTTCAACTCATGGGGCTCCACTGACCCACTCCTGTCATGATCAAACGTGCAGAAGTTCTGTTTCCAGGCACTTAAAGCCGCCCACAGTTCTTTGAATTCATTGAAGCCCATTTTGCCTGTATGATCCCTCTGATTTGGAGTGGTTAAAGAAATTTAGAGAACTTTCCATGATCTTATCAGTAAACATGGACAGACATATAGGTTTAACTTATCTTGGTGCAAGATATTACATTTATTATTACAGGTACTTATATAGTTCTGTCAAATTTAGGCAGCCCTTTACATATAGATTGTACATTCACATCAGTCCCTAACCTGTACAAATTTAAGGTTCCAAACTCACATCCATATATATTCCACAGAATTCATAGACTGGCGCAGACAGATTTTGCGAGTGTCTCACGCGCGTTCTAATAGTGGCAGAACGTGCGTCAAATTCAGGTACCCAAAAAACAAAGATCCCTGTGCTCAAATCCCAACAGCTAGTGCATGCATTTATCCATCAGGTGCTAAAGGGGTGTAACCACATATTAACACTAGAAATTCTGAAGGACCCTCTGCACACTGCTATATACCCTTTTAAACTAGTAATGGCTGCAATCAGCAACTTATAGGGGAACTGCAACAGGCATTCTGACACTGGGGGGGGGGGGGAGACACAGACTACCTGCCACTGACACTAATACAGCAATCAATACTAATAAAAAGCACTGACAATGTATTAACGACACTGGGCAGGAAGGGGTTAACATCTGGGTGATCAAAGAGTTAACTGTGCTGTTTCACTATGTGTGCTTTACTGTGTAAGCACGCTGCTTTGTATTGCTCTGCTATGTGAGCATGTGTGTTGCTTACCTGGGGAAGAGATGGCACCAAGATGCAGTATGGGAAGAAGGCAAGCCAGAAGAGGCAGTGCGATGCTTTTGGCAATGTTCTGCTGGGAAACCTTGGGAACTGCCATTCATGTGGATGTTACTTTGACACATACTACCGTTGTGGCTGATCAAGTACACCCTTTCATGGAAACTGTATTCCCTGATGGCACTGACCTCTTTCAACAGGAAAATGCACCCTGCAAAAATGGTTTAAGAATGGTTTGATGAACTCCACAAGTTTGAGATGTTGACTTCAAATTTCTCCAGATCGCAGTCCAATGGAGCATCTGCAGGATGTGCTGGAAAAACAAGTCCAATCCATGGAAGCCCCACCATGCAACATACAGGACTTAAAGGATCTGCTACTGCTGGCTTAGTGTCAGATACCACAGCATACCTTCAGAGGTCTAGTGGTGTCCAGGCCTCGCTGTAAAAAGGAATTTGTGCCCAAGGAGAAAAACATGATTACGTTATCATTCTGTCATACTGTACAAGACATCTTTTCGTGGAAAGACTTTTTTTTTTTTTTCTCTCTCTTTTTCTTTATAAGGATACATCCAACATTGCAATCATAATACGGCATGTTTCCAGGCTGAAAGCTGTTGGAAGAAATAAAATGAAGATAAATACTGAATATAAAATCTATGTGGTTCAGTGTTCTATTTTTCACTACAAACAACATAAGTGTTAAAATACAGAACCCCCAAGAAGATGATGCTGAACTTTTGTATTTTTGCTCATGATCCTATAGCCCAGTCAGAAGACTACAGGATCTTCAGCCACCTGTACAATTCATTACCACATATAAAAAGACAACCCTTTAATGCTCATGGAACGCATTCATTATACCCTATTGGATAGGATGCACTTATTTGATAAAAAGTGGGAGTCATGGAGGGACTGTAGACATCTACTGCATGATTAATAACATTCCCAGTGAAAGTCATATGGCATATACTGTTGACAGATGTATCATTTAATCTACCTCATCATTTACACTTTTCATGTTTCTGCAATCTTAATTTTTCTCTCTTACATTAATATACTTCTCTGTATTGTACTATTCAAAAGTGCCTTGTTATTGTTGAACATTTTATTTGACAATATGCTGTTTTACAGTCAACTTTTATGCAATAAAATAGTTTGTAAACACAAAAAAAAAAAACAAAACACAGACAACCCTCCTGGCATTCTGTTAAACCAAGAAGACTTTCTCAAATAAGTCATCTGTGTAAGCTGAGCCCTTCCCTCCAATCAGCTGTCAGAGCTCTCCTCACTGAGCTCTGCAGTGTGTAATTTCAGCTTTCCACCCAGTTTTCTAAACTGACAAGCTTTATACATTCTGGACTTTATAAGTTGTAGCTGTGTCTGCATTCTTCTCTTTTCAACAGCCATTCAAAGAAGTATTTGTTGCATCTCTGTATCATGGGAGGCCAGTCATTTCACAGGTTATATGTAAGGGTTTACATTCACTTGACCTCTGCCCTATAGCAGATTTACTGCTACAGGGCGGACATTCTGTGCAAAACCACGTGCAGTTGCAAGAAAAAGTATGTGAACCCCTTGGGATTACATGGAGTTTTGCATGAATTGGGCATAAAATGTGCTCTGAACGTCATCTAAAGTCACAACAATAGAAGAACACAGTCTGCTGAACATAATACTACACAAACAGATGTTGCCATGGTTTAATTGCACATAACATGTAAACATTCACAGTGCAGGGAGGAAAAAGTATGTGAACCTTTGGACTTAATAACTGGTTGACCCTCCTTTGGCAGCAATAACCTCAACCAAAAGTTTCCTGTAGTTGCAGATCAGACCTGCACAACGATCTGGAGTAATTTTGGACCACTCCTCCTCACAAAACGGTTTCAGTGTAGCAATATTCTTGGGATGTCTGGTGTGAATCGCTCTCTTAAGGTCATGCCACAGCATTTCAATTGGGTTGAGGTCAGGACTCTGACTGGGCCACTCCAGAAGGCGTATTCTGTGCTGTTGCAGCCATTGTTTTGTTGAATTACTTGTATGCTTTGGGTCATTGTCCTGTTGCATCACCCATCCTCTGCGGAGCTTCAGTTGGTGGACAGATGGTCGAACGTTTTCCTGCAAAATGTCTTGATAAACTCTGGAATTCATTTTCCCATCAATGACAACAATCCGTTCAGGCTCTGAGGCAGCAAAGCAGCCCCAAACCATGATGCTCCCTCAGCCATGTTTTACAGTGGGGATGAGGTTTTGATGTTGGTGTGCTGTGCCTTCTTTTCTCCACACATAGTGTTGTGTGTTCTTCCCAAACAACTCAATCTTGGTTTCATCTGTCCACAGTATATTTTGCCAGTAGTGCTGTGGAACATCCAGGTGCTCTTTTGCAAACTTCAAACGTGCTGCAATATTCTTTTTGGACAGCAATGGCTTCCTCCGTGGTGTCCTCCCATGTACTCCATTCTTGTTTAATGTTTTCCTTATTGTAGATGTGTCAACAAAAATGTTAGCATGTGCCAGAGATTTCTGTAGGTCTTTAGCTGACACTCTGGGATTCTTCTTTACCTCATGCAGCATTCTGTGCTGTGCTCTTGCAGTCATTTTTACAAGACGAACACGCCTAGGGAGAGTAGCAACAGTGCTAAACTTTCTCCATTTGTAGACAGTCTGTCTTACCGTGGACGCATGAACATCAAGGCTTTTGGAGATACTTTTGTAACCCTTTCCAGCTTCATGCAAGTCAACAATTCTTGATCGTAGGTCTTCTGAGAGCACTTTTCTGCGAGGCATGGTTCACATCAGACAGTGCTTCTTGAAACCAGTAAACCCAAAACAGGTGTGTGTTTTTAAGAGCAGGACAGCAACACATCCAATATCATCACACTGATTGATTAGCTCTGGGAGAAGTCATTAAGCTAGGGCCTCACATACTTTTTCCTCCCTGCACTGTGAATGTTTACATGTTATGTGCAATTAAACCATGGCAACATCTAATGTTTGTGTAGTATTATGTTCAGCAGACTGTTCTTCTATTGTTGTGACTTAGAGGAAGTTCAGAGCACATTTTATGCCCAATTCACGCAAAACTCCACGTAATCCCAAGTGGTTCACATACTTTTTCTTGCAACTGTAAATAAACGTCATTTTGCATTTCCGCCATGGGGGGGGGGGGGGGTGTGGGGGCGGGGTGCTTACCTGCCTCTGGAGCACCAGTTCTGCTGTGACTGGACACAGCAGAAGTCAATCAACAGATGCTGGCCAAGAGAGGAGTGCTGACAGAGAGGACACTGACATAATTACAGCTCTGATTATGTAAACATAGCAGAGCTGTTTTAGGTCAATGACGATCTGCTGGGTTTTATTCAGGGAATAAAATCTAGCAGATTGCCTAGTAAAAACAGTACACCAATAAAAAAAAAAAAAAAAAAAAAAAAAGAAAGGCTAGGCACACAATTGACCCCTTCCCAGCCAGTGTCATTAATACAGCAAGTGTATATTTTTTAGCAATGATCACTATTCGTTGCACTGGTCCCTACAAAGTGCCAGTTAGTGTCAGACTGTGTGCGGCAATATTGCAGTCCCACTATAGTTTGCTTACTAGTATAAAAAAAACAAACAAAAAACAAACAGTATATACCCCCATTTGTAGATGCTATAGCTTTTACGCAAAGCAATAAATATACACTTATTGGGATTTTTTGGGAAAATATGTATCAGAATACATTTTGGCTTAAATTTATGAAGAAATCAGACTTTTTTTTTTTTTAAATCAGATAAGTTTTGTAGCAGGAAGTAAAAATATATTTTTAATAAATAAATGTTGGCATTTTTGCATTAACAAAAAACAAAAAAAAAACCAGCTCTGTGCTCAAAAAAAAAAACAAAATTTCATTAGGTACAGCACTGCTTGACTTTGCAATTGTCAGTTAAAGAAACGCAGAGACGTACTGCAAAACTCGCCCAGTCAGGAAAGGGGGGGGGGGGGTAAATCTTCTGGAGGGCAAGTGGTTAAAGCCCCTCAGGTTTTATTTACACTGTACTTTTTTAGAGAAATTTCACTTTATTTTCTGAAAACAAAAAAAGGAAAGGAAGTCATTTCAAAGTAAAGAGCAATTCCCCTTGTAGAGCGTTGTGAATGGGAAAGCTTTCCTCTCTATCCATATTCTGGTGACAAGGAAATAAAAAGAAAAAATCATTCATATACAGCAGAATACAATCTCTCACTATAGTGGTCTTTTCATGGCTTCTGGTTACAAACCCCACAGCTAGAGAGATCACTGGTTGACCAGACCAAAGCATGTATAAAGCATCTCCTGTATGGAGAAACCAATCGCTGATGATACATCTATTCCCTGATCTCATCTCAAGCTCTCTAAAATAGAAAACACTCACACCTTTACCCTATAGAGATAAACCTTGTCCAGGAATGACCCAGGCACTCTCCAACTATTAATATTTAACCAGGCGCACTGCTCTAGATTTGCCAATGACAATTCATAAATGACTGTTAGGACTATATTAACACCAATATCTAAAAATCAATACACATTTGTGTGCAATTACTTGAACAATAGCTGTCCTAAAGAGTTCATGAGAGAAGTCTTTGAAATAAAAGCCATTAAGGCTTTAGCAATGTACTGGCAGCAAAGCCAGAAAAATCTCCAGAGAAACATTTTTTCCATTACACAAAGCAGGAAAGTATAACTTTAAAAAAAAAGATTTTTTTAAATTAATATATATATATATATATATATATATATATATATATATATATATATATATATATATATACACACATATACACACACACATATACATATATATATATATATATATATATATATATATATATATATATATATATATATATATACATACATACATATATATACATACATACACACACACACACACACACACATACATACACACACACACACACAAAAAAGGGAGGGGCAAACCTTTAATATATATATAAAACACACACACACACACACACACACACACACACACACACTAAATCTCTCTGAACCAAACCTATTTCAAGGAACGCTAAACCTTCAATTTTTTTTCCCCTTTTAGGGCCAGTTCAAACCAGCATATTCCTGTGTGATTTCACTGCATGCACTACAAGAAACACACTGCAACCAGATCATATGGTATTTATGTACCATGTGATCCGATGCAGACAAAAACGCACTGCTTTTGCGACGTCATTAGCATTGCATCTACACACTGCAGATCACAAGGGCAGTGCATTCTGAACATGCTGTGGGAAACATACATGGAATGCAGGTTTCATACATCATGTGCTTGTGCGAACAGACCCATACTGAGTGCACAGCTTCTTTATCCTTTAATCCTTGCATATGTTCCAGTTTGAGCCGTTAAGGGTGGCTCCTTTCTCTTGCCGCTTCCTATGGGGCCAACCATGCACTGTGTAAATCAATAGAAAAACACAGCCCCATAGCTCAGGATGGCAAAGAACTCACCTGCTTCTCCCTCCTCCTCCAAGCCAACAGATCAAATCCAGACAGCACTGTCATGGATAACGCTTTCCTGTGAAAACCGGAAATTCCAGGAAGAAGTACTGAAAGTAGGAGTGATATATATCTATATACATATATCCTGTAGGGACGCATAGAGTTCAGCGGCAGAAACCACTGTGCACATTGGGGGGACACAGGGGATCGACACTTACAGAAGCATCTACTTCTTCACAAACATCTGCAGGAGGATTTCTCATCAACAGACACGTGCAGCCACACAGAACAGCATTTGTTCTTACACATTGAGAAACACAGAAGTCTTTGCCCCCCCCCCCCAGTAGCCCCTTTCAAAAGCAAGGGAAAGGCTCTCCTTGGACAGAAGTCACCAGAAGTGTTCCTATTGGAATATATTCTCATTTCTGTTCAGGTGGCAACTCAATATTTTGGATTTTCTCCTATTTTCTGTCTAAGGGCTCGTTCACACTTGACTGTTTTACCAACTCTTGCCAAACGCACCTAGAGATTGGCAAGCGTTGGTCCAGCGTTTGCGGAGCAGTTCAGCGGCGGTTGCTAGGTGTTTGCCGAGCGTTAAAAACACCCCACAAACGCCTATAATGAAGTTTGAATGGTGTTACCGCTCCGCAAAAGCACCGCAACCGCACCGCAAACACCGGCCGGGCATTTGCGGAGTGGCACCATAGACTAGAATAGGAGGCTTCAACGCCTCCTGACTTGACCAGAGGCGTCCGTTTTGCCACGCTCTAACGCTCCCGTTAGAACAGCACTACGTGCTGCAATGTGCAGAATTGTCCGAGGCGTTTGGGAAGCGGTAAAAAACACTTCCCAAATACCTTTCTGCCGCCTGCACACACTAGTGTGAATGTAGCCTTAGTGACAATAGCCACAGGACAAAGGCTGAATCTTCCCCAGCAGGGACAGACCACAATAAATCTGATAGCAGTTCTAACACCTCCTTATACTGTCCAAACATAAAATAAAATGTTGGCTTCAGATTTGCTTCAATAAGTGGTAGACATTGGATGCACAAAACAAAAATTTTTTTTAGAGAAATACACAGGGTGTGTATCGCTCTGAACTATTCCTCCACTGCTGCTTTTTTGTAAATTTAGGTTTTCTATTAGAATCAAAGTTTTAGTGTAATTTTAAACAGGACAAATGATGTAATAAAATATATACACTGCTCTAAAAAATTAATGGAACTTTTTAATCTGAGTATAGCATCAAATCAAATAAACGTCTGGGATATTGATCTGGTCAGTTAAGTAGCAGAGGGGGTTGTTCATTTCATTAATGCCAAAGCAGCTGCAACTGATTAACAGGTGCACTAGATGGGCAACGAGATGATCCCCAAAACAGGAATGGTTTTACAGGTGGAGCCCACTGACTTCTTCCCCTACTCATCTTTTCTGACTGTTTTTCACTAGTTTTGCTATGGTCAGTGTCACTACTGGTAGCATGAGGCGATACCTGGACCCTACAGAAGTTACACAGGCAGTCCAACTCCTCCAAGATGGCACATCAATACGTGCCATTGCCAGAAAGTTTACTGCGTCTCCCAGCACAGTCTCTAGAGCATGGAGCAGATTCCAGGAGACAGGCAGTTACTCTAGGAGCGATGGACAGGGCCGTAGAAGGTCCTTAACCCATCAGGACAGGAATCTGCTCCTTTGTGCAAGGAGGAACAGGATGAGCACTGCCAGAGCCCTACAAAATGACCTCCAGCAGGTCACTGGTGTGAATGTCTCTGTCCAAACTATCAGAAACAGACTTCATGAGGGTAGCCTGAGGGTCCAACGTCCTCTAGTAGGCCCTGTGCTCACTGCCCGGCACCAGAGAGCTCAATTGGCATTTGCCATTAAAAACCAGAATTGGCAGGTCCACCACTGGTGCCCTGTGCTTTTCAGAAATGAGAGCCATGGAGAATGTTATGCTGTCTGTAACATCGTTCAGCATAATATTTTGGTGGTGGGTCAGTGATGGTCTGGGGTGGGGCATATCCATGGAGGGACGCACAGACCTCTGCAGGCTAGACAATGGTACCCTGACTGCCACTAGGTATTGGGATGAAATCCTTGGACCCATTGTCAGACCCTACGCTGGTGCAGTGGGTCCTGGGTTCCTCCTGGTGCATGACAATACCTGGCCTCATGTGGTGAGAGTATGCAGGCAGTTCCTGGAGGGTGAAGGAATTGATACCATTAAATGGGCTCCACACTTGCCTGACCTAAATCCAATAGAACACCTCTGGAATATCATGTTTCGGTCGATCCAACACCATCAGGTTGCACCTCAGACTGTAGGAGCTCAGTGATGCCCTGCTCCAGATCTGGGAGGAAATATCCCATGACACCATCCGTCGTCTCATTAGGCATGCATACAAGCATGTGGGGGCCATACAAACTACTGAGTACCATTCTGAATTGCTGCAATGAAATTTCAGCAAAATGGACTAGCCTGCTACATCATTTTTACACTTTGATTTTCGGGGTGTCTGAATTCAGTCCTCTATAGGTTGAAAATTTTCATTTCCATCAAACGATGGGGCATCCTTATGTTCCTAACACATTAGTCAGTCCATATCAGTATAGATATCCAGCATGATATTTTTCCCCATTGAGATCTGATGTGTTTTCAAAGTGTTCCTTTAATTTTTTTGAGCAGTGCACTTTCCGGTATTTTTTTTTTTTGCCATCTATATCTCATTAGGGAGATTTCGCTTCACTTCCTGTCCTGTAGACTCAATAGGAAGTGAGAGAATATCTTTCTAATGTGGGGGAAATCCTCTCTTAGTTATCACCAAACAAGGTGTTCCCTATAGGAAGATTTTCTCTCTAGCCATAAAAGTAAAGTTATAGCTGAATAAAAAGGCTTGCAGCATGAATGTTACTATGGTCCATAGGGAGTGGAAAGATGGCGCTGAAGATGTTACAAGAAAATCAGTGGAATTCATACAAGTATTATAAAAATTCTTGAATTCTGTTGACCCTTTGTGTGACAGATTCCTGTACTTTTCAGGAGCAGGTACAGGAAAATCTCCCATGTAGGTGGAGAAGGGGGGTGGGAGGTTAGCTAGACATCCATCCTCCATGCACGTTCAGCTGTTCACAATAGAAAAAGCTGGATGGGAGGGGTTTTTTTTTTTAACCATTTCAATACCGGGCAATTTTCCCCCTTCCTGCCCAGGCCATTTTGCAGGTTTCAGCGCTCTCACTTTGAATGACAATTGCGCGGTCATACAACATTGTACCCAAACTAAAATTTTATCATCATTTTCTTCACACAACTAGAGCTTTCTTTTGGTGGTATTTAATCATCGCTGGGGTTTTTATTTTTTGCTAAACAAAAAAGGACCAAAAATTAAAAAAAAAAAACAAAAAAAAAAACAAAAAAAAAAAACACACGTTTGTAAAGTTTGCAAATAAATAATTGTTCTTCATAAATTTAGGCCGAGATGTATTCTACTACATGTCTTTGGTGAAAATAAGCCAAATTAGGATGTATTATTTAGTTTTTAGGAAAGTTATAGAGTTCACAAACTATGGTATAGATCTGAAAATTGATCAATCCTGAAGTACTGACAGCCAATCTAATTTCTTGAGGTCCAAGAATGTCAGAACAGTACAGATATCCCCCAAATGACCCCTTTTTGCAGAGTCGACAGTCCGACGTACTTCATAAGAGGCATGGCGAGTTTTTTGAAGTTGTTTTTTTTGTCATAATTTTTTGGAAAATGAAAAAAAAAAAAATGCAAAAAATTATTTTCACTATTTTTTTTTTACATAATGTCACCAGTGCAGTACAGCGTCATCATATAACTGGCATGGCGGTGAACAGGGACACTGACTGGTGACAGTATGAAAAAATATATTTTTTTTATTACATTTTTTTTTTTTTAAGATTTTTTTTCATATTTCACTGTCCAAAGTAGTACAATGTTACAATAGTAACATTGTACTACTTTGTGTAAAAAAAAAAAAAAATCACTTCCCCAATCTGCTTATGACATCGATTCATTCAGGGTTTTTTTTTTGTGCTTAGCTGTGATTTGGCCACAGCTAATCACATGACATGTGCATGTGATCACTGACCATTCACAGCTAGACACTAGTATACAATGGATGGCAAGAATGAAGCCATCCATTGTATACAACTGTCATGTGACCTGCTGTGATTGGTCACAGCAGGTCACATGGTACCAGCATTGGGGGCCGGTACTCAGATCTGTCATCGGCCGTGTCCGAGGTACACGGCCGGTGACAGATCGCGCTGCTGCGTGGCTCTGCAAGCGCGAAAACTGTGCATGTGCGGGAGGGCGCCAAATGGCGTCCACCCGGACATCTAGAGCGTTTTCCCGGCCGCCATTCGGCTATTGGCCGGGAGGGAAGTGGTTAAAGGCACTACAGAAAAAAAAAAATAAAAAATTTTGGGAATACATCAGTTTTATTGTACAATAATTACCAAAAGGAATCAAATACATCAGATACAGGCAGTAAAATATGACTGTCCTCAAACTCATCAGTCCACCTTTATTCATCTTCAGGAGGTTGAATGTGATATTTTACCATGTGTATCTGATGTAACTGGAACCTTTGGTCTCCTTTTTAAAATTATTGCACAATAAAAAGTATATTTTTTATTAAAAAAAAAAAAACAAAAAAAAAAAACCAACTTTTTTTGTACTGCCTAAAAAAAAAAAAAAAAATCTCATCAATCTTTAGCTTTCTGTTACACCTAGTTTAGGGATGTGGCACTTGTATAGGCAAAGAGTGCGGGGTGTGCAGCGGATCGAGTCAAAGCAACAGCCAAATTCAGCTTGCAGCCTGAGATTCCTTGGCCAATAGCCAGGGGTGGACAGACAACTCATGAGGTCCCTGAGCAATAGGAGATCTTGGGGGCCCCCTGTCTCCCCACACACACACATCACACCCAGACAAAAAAGGGAAATAACTGGAACCAATCTTTTGTGGATCTCACTGCAGCAGCAAGAGATGTCAGCTTTATGACAGCCACAAAGGATCGGTTTCAGTTAGTTCCCCCACCCACTGCACTGATCACCTGCTATCCACACACATCCTCCCCTGTTGAGCAGGGGCAGGGGCAGGGTGTGTGTGTGGAGGGTTTGGTTACTGCAAGGGCCAAGGGGTGCGCATGTGAAAAGAAAGAACGCAGCACAGTGGCTAAGTGGTTAGCGTTTCTGCCTAGCAGCACTAGGGTTGTTGGTTCAATTCCCAGCCAGAGCACCACCCGTCTGGAGTTTGCATGTTCTCCCTGTGCCTGCATCGGTTTCCTCCAGGTACTCCAGTTTCCTCCCACACTACAAAGATTAGTATATCTGCTATAGGGCGGTCGGGAAGCGGTTAAGATACATTAATAATTTAGTTTATTCAGCATGAAATGGAGCTTCGTTATGTAGCACGAGGCGGTATATTCTGCAATATTTACATTTTTGGTAAACTCATTCAATGAATCCAAGATGAGAACATGCACTGCATTGATGCATTCACACAATTCACAGTAACCATGAGAAAAAAACATGAAATAAAAGAATCTGAGTTCTCCAGCTATGTGTGATTAACCTACTAACCTAAAAGCTGTTCTGATATTGCTGTTTTACTAACCTGAAAGAATCTTTTTAATATTTTGCAAACCAAATGAAGGTTTGCTTTTTAGAATAATAAGCTAACTACCAGCAAGAATGAGTCGGATTCTTTACATTTAAAGAGCACCTGTTATTTTAGATCCATCACAGCAGCACCTATTAGCGGGCCTGATTAAAGCGTGCACCTGGACTCATCTCGTCTTGCACATGCTCAGAAACGCGTCGCATTTTGATGATGTCAGACGCCCCATGTGCTGATCCCGGACATCTTGGAGACTCTGCTAGGCTCCACCATCCATGCTGCATATGCATAGCACCATCTGCTGGCAGACACCTTGGAGATTCCACCAGGCTTACCATCCATGTTGCACATGCACAGCACCATCTGCTGACGGACTCAATCGATCTCCTCTCTGGATCAGAAACACAACATCATCTGGCTACAGACGTGTCACCCTCTTACCCATGAGCCTGTTTTTATATTCTAAGATGTGAGTTACCACTTCTCTATTAAATACCTTCACAGTAAATACTTAGAGGCTCTGTGTTTCTTTTTATCCACTCACCTCCTGCTGTCACATCCCTCACCTTGTTGTGTCACTGCCGCATCACCAGCCGTCCCACTAAAAGTGAATGGGACTGTCGGTGAGTCAACAGCGGGTCAGAGGAGCCGCTGTGGGACACAGATGACAGTTGCTCTTTAAAAATTATGGATTTCAAATCGAGCCTTTTCACTAATGATTTAAATCAAGTTGGTAGGTTAATTGGCTCCTGTCTAAATTGGCCCTAGTATGTGTATGTATGAATGTGAGGAGTTAGGGACCTTAGATTGTACACCCTTTGAGAGTCAGGGACTGATGTGAATGTAATATATTTTATGGAAAGTGCTGCATAAAATAACGGCGCAATACAAGTACCTGTAATAAATAATAATGTGGGGCGCTTGTCTGCCATGAACTGTGGGTGTGGCCAAAAATGTTGACAGGAGGGGCTTATGGGGCATAGTTAAACAAAACCCAGACTTATCTGTATAAATGTGATTTGATTGCTGTGCCACAAATGAGTCCCACAGGCACATATCAAACTCGGCACAAAGAATATCAGGAATGGTCCCTTAACTACTTGCCCTCCAGAGGATTTACCCTCCTTCCTGACCAGGCCATTTTTTGCGTTACGGTGCTGTTACTTTTAACTGACAATTGCGCAGTCATGCAACACTGCAGCCAAATGAAATTTACATCTTTTTCCCATGGAGAGCTTTTTTTCAAGTGGTATTTGATTGCCTGTGCTTTATTTTTTGCATAAAAAAAAAAAAAAAAATTTATATTTTTGACTTTTTGCTATTAAACATGTCCAATAAAAAATTGGGAAAAAAAATCAAAAAATTTAGTCTTTTTTTAGGCCAAAAATGTATACTACATCTTTGCTAAAAACAAAAAATCCCAATATGTGTAAATTAATTGGTTTATAGCATTTGCAAAATGGCAACACACACACACACGGTTTTTTTTAATTTTTACTAGTAATGGCGGCGATCAGCAACTTATAGCTGGACTGTAGCGGGCATTCTGACACTGGGGGGGACTGTCACTGACATCCCCAGTGACACTAATAGTGATCAGTGCTAACAAGTAGTGTGATCAAAGGGTTAACAGTGTGCTCTTTTACTGTAAGATGTGTGTTCGTGCTTCACAGTAAGCACACTGCTTTGTATGGCTGTGAAGAGCCATGCAAAGCAGTGTACAGGAGCTGACGGAGAGAACTGTATTGTTTACTTGCAGTTCTCTTCATCAGTAATGCTTCACGATCACCGGCGAGTAATCACCATCCGAGACCCAGTGATTGACAGCCGAGGCCAGAGGCGCGGGTAGGGCACGTGCATGCCCCCTCTCCGGAAATGAAAAATCACGTGATTTTGCACACCCCTGCCACCCTCTATATCTGCTATAGGGCAGCGGGAAAGCAGTTTAGAACAATGATATATACATTTAGTAGAGGGACTGAAGAAAATAAAAAGGACAGAGGGGTTTGTTTACAGAACAGAGGCTGTCCCTATTAATCAGGGACCTGGAGGATGACATACGCAGTAGTAGGTGGAGAGGGACTGGTCTCTCTATCAAGGACCCTAAATACTGTGATAAGCTGTATATACAGTGGGTGAGCGGGTTCACGCAGCCAGTGTTGTCCTGTGTCTTAGGGTAGCGCACACACAGGCAGTAGAAGTGTACAAACACAGACGTATGAACAACCTCAACCCTCTCCTTCCTCTTGGGAACTTGTTTATGGTCCCCTCACTTCCCCTCCCAGCCTGTTAGGATTCTTCCAGCATGGCCACAGAGCAGACCAAGCAGGCAGGTTAGGGAGGTGGAGAAAGTTTATGACAAGGAACAAAGCAGCACACTGTGTACACAATGCTGGCTTCATACATCTCAACAGACAGTGCGCTGTTCCCCGATCACTCCTTTTGACAATCCAATGTGTCCTCTATGGAAGGAGCAGAGGCTCGGGGTTCCCCCCCTTCAAGACACTCACTGTGTAATCAGGACTCCGCAGGGGATTTAAATGCTCTGCTGTGAAGGGTCAGGTGAAGAGTAGAGTCCCTGGAAGGTGACTGAGTAGACACTCCAGCCTGGTTCTGTGGGATGCCACAAATGAGGCCCCCTACTGACCTCGGGCACTGCCCAAATGGTCAGTCCACCCCTGCCAACAGCTGAAAGTGAACAAAGCAATGGAGATGCTAGTGCCATTGTCCATACACGACCATCGCCACTGGACAATGTCACCCACACACCCGCCCTTTATTTTCAGCTGTCATGTGGGGAATCTCCCAGCCGGCAGCTAAATGGGACAGGGATGAGACATCAGTTGCTAGGAAGCGGGTGTGATAACCAGGGAGCCCGAATCCAGAAGCTGTCATATTCACGACAGCTTCCCAGCACTGGCATCTATCCATACACCAACTGATTACGGCCAGTTTGCTTATCTGTGAACCAGCACTAACTCTTTTGGAATCTATTGCAGCCATAACGACATACTAAAACTGACAATAGTAAGAACTACCTGAATCTGTCGCACGTGTCAGAAAGCTTCGCAAAACTGTTGCAAGGTTTACTTTGATTAGGTGCTGGCTATTTTAAAAGGGACCATACCCTCAAAAAATGTGTAGCATCATCTGTATTCAATCCCCCCCAATATATGAAAGAACAAGTACCTAAAAAACACACGCCTTTAAATTTTATTTTAGATAAGTTCACCTTTTCTAACACATTCCACCCATATTTGGTATGTAACAAGTTACAGCTGCCCCTGCGTTCAAACCCCCCCCCCCCCACCACCACTTCAGGTCCCCGGTGTGACAGCAGACTGGGATCTTCTTAGTTTTTGCCACAAAAAACACACACGTCCACCCGGCACATCACTCATTCACAGTATTTTGCGAATAGGAACCTACTGACAGCCTTTGCGGCTGTTGGTTGTAGTTCTCAATGAACTACCAAGGTGCTGTTGAGCACTATGGTAGTTCATTCAGGCTTCCTGTCGGTGTGTAACTGACTGCTCGCACAAGCACAGCTCACAGAGCCTGCATAGCACCCATGATCTACTGATTGTGGGTGCAATGCTTTGCAGGCGCCCAATAAAATAAATGCACAATTTTACATGCAAAAAGATGTGCATTTTTTTTTTTTTTTTTTTAAAAAAAGGTAAAAACAAAAACACAAAACCAAAACACAAAAACCAAAAAAAAAAAAAACCAAAAAACTTATCCTTTAATAGTCATCTGATTACGCAAAGCACTTTCGCATCTGATTCATAAACTACAATGCAATCTCAGAAAAGTAGAAAACCTGTTTTTTTATTTGTTAATACAGCAGCTTCTAACCGCTTTTTCTGCTA
The DNA here is from genome assembly GCF_062004578.1 of Staurois parvus. Taxonomy (NCBI): domain Eukaryota; kingdom Metazoa; phylum Chordata; class Amphibia; order Anura; family Ranidae; genus Staurois; species Staurois parvus. The sequence continues at coordinate 10,202,511 of NW_028317827.1, read as the reverse complement.
CCTACCAGTCCTTACTGGGATTATGACCTACAATGTGCTTTGTACATGTGCCCAGTGCTGCAAACACAGCCAAAGATGTTGCTGACTTACGTGTATAGGTCCCATGGACTCCAGCCTGTGTTAAACATCTCTGCAGTTCTTCAGCATCTACTTCACCATCCTGCAGAACAGCACAATGTATTTACTATTTTAACATTCAAAACCAGACACCTTTAACAACGACATAAGAAGGCAAGCTTTGCATATGAAATAGCCATTTTAGCAAGTACAGCAGAATGCATCAGAGCAGCTGTGGATTTTGGAACCCTGTAAACTCATCTGCACATTTTTCCTGAAGGTGGGCACACAAAGGGCAGCCGTTTTGAAAAGGCAGACATGGGTTTGTTCAGGCTGAGCAGTCCTGAACCATGCAAAAAATATTAGATTTAGGTAAAAGCTGACCCTGCAATCAAAAGATTGAATACCCTCCTCTCTGGCAGTCTTCTTCGCTCCGATCAGCATGGCAGCCTCCATCAGTCTCTTCAGTATTGGACACTTCTGGCAGGGTTAATGGTTTGTGACCTCTGCCATGTGCTATGGTTCCATATCTCAACCCCTATGCCACTACAGGACACAGCAGTGATGCAGGGGTTGGAGGATGGATCCATAGCACGCATACAAGCACCTGACCCAGGAGGAATCTGATGGAGGCTGCAACTCTGGAACAGAACAAAGATAGGAGACAAGAGCCACCAGATTACCTCACCTATTGCAGGTATTCTTCAGTGTATATATACTCCATATTGACAGAAGCCAGTGCTGTAGGTGGGCATGAAAGGGGCCTATAACACGCTAGTGATGTACCACATAGGATGGGGGTGGGGCAAGACACTGTTATGCAACGCTGTACCCAAATTAAACTTACATTTTTTACCCCCACAAAAATAGTGCTTTCTTTTTGTGGTAGTTTATCGCCACTGGGATTTTTCATTTTAATATACACGATGAAAAAAATAAAAAATGTAATATTTTTTACTTTCTGCAATACATCAAAAAAAAAAAAAAAAAAAAAAAAAAAAAGTGTAATTTCTTCATACCTGTCAGTATATCTGCTTGCCCATTCGGGATGTACGGGCAAGCAGATATACTGACATGAAGATTCAATGAACTACAACAGCGCTCCACAATCCATATGTGGTTAAGCTGTAACAGAAAACTGTTGAATTTTTATGTACTGAAAAAAATATGCAATATAAAAAATTCCCCAAAAAAAAAAAAAAAAAAATAGGATTGTTGGGCCATTTCTGCATTTAGGTTACCAAGTCAATGCCCAAAGTCAGGACTCCTACTCCTATTTGTGCCTGGTAAGCAATCCAGATGACTAGCATTTCACGAGGTCACTGGTACCAGTCCTGGCAAATCTTTAAATGTAAAAGTTCCCTTTACTGTAGTTGTGTCCAGTATGTAGCGAGAGAAACAATATACTAAATCAGAGGAAACAAAGCCATGAAAAAAAAAAGAAAAAAAAAAAAAAAAAAAAAAAAAAAAAAAGAAGATAAAGCTCATTTGTAAACCTTTTACATACGCTGGTTTATTTTTCAGAAAGGGAACTTCCTAGTCAACACCAGATATACTGGTTTGTACAATGGAACAAACTGTGCACGTGACAAAAGAAAGGACATCATGAAACAGGAACTTAAAAGTGATTCTAAAGGTTAACTTTTTATTTTTATGTAAAATAACATGTCTATACTTACCTGCAGTGTTCAGTGGTTTTGCACAGAGCAGCCTGGATCCTCCTCTTCTCGGGTCCCCCCGCAGGCTCTCCCTGTCTGTCGGGTGCCCCCACAGCAAACAGCTTGCTATAGGGGCGCCCTCTGCGCAGTGTGTCCATTGAGGATGCAGAGACCCAGGACAGCCAAAGCGGTCACTCACATCGCTTGATCACGATGAGGCTCAGGTAAGCATTGAGGGGGCTGGGGGCACTGCTGCACACAGGTTTTTATTTAAATTTAATGCATGGAATGGATGAAGGTAAAGAACCTTTAGCCTTTACAAATCCCTTTAACAGGCAAAACCTTTTTTTTTTTTCTTTTTATTTGGATAGGGTTGTGAAGGGTTAGAACAACTGTCACACTAATTGCCGTCAGTGTCCCTGTTTGGTGATCAGGTAAGTTGGAGAGAGTGAAGTTCCCCAATTCACTGTAAATTAAATTGATAAGGCTGTTTCCGCACTGGTCCGTTTTTCTTCAGCGTTCGTGTTGGAACAAGGTGTAGAAAAATGCGTGACCATGTATTCCTATGGAACTCTTCCTATGAACACTGATCTGTTGCAGGTCTGGTGCAGTTTTTAAAATACATTTGCATTTTTGCTATAAATCAATCCCAAACTTTGGAGTCAACACCAGAACAGGATGAAAGAAGAAAAAAAACAAACAAAAAACAAAAAACAAAAAAAAAAAAAAAAAAAAACTTTCAATGGGGACGCCTGTTCCTGCGACAACTGTGTAAAAGGGAATTTCCCTCCATTGGAAAGGAATCCCCTCACTTCCTGTTGAGACTTTGAAAAGAATTAAAATGTATTGTAAATAATACTGGTCACTGAATGGGCCAGTTCACATTGCTTCATTTATTCCATAGCTAGGACTTGAGCGCTGCATATTCTTGGCAAAGAGCAAAGCAATGTACCTATAGCAGAAGAATTTCAGAAGATTTGTTGCACCAATTTATCTTTTGCAGTTTCACATAAAGAGAATATGAGTAGAAACAACAGCTGCCCTCGTTCCGAATTTAGGCAAGGTAGCCTTCTTAGGACGGTGCAGGAAACAAACGTTCTGTGTGAGTTTCCCACACCGCATTCAAAACGCACAGCAGTGGTGATCTGCAACAGATGCCAAAATTAAGTTAGACACCCCAAAACGCAGGTCACAAACGCAACGTTTGCACACACCGGATTGCATGGTACAGAAGTGCCATACGATCCAGTTGTGCGTTTGCAGAAGTAGTGTATGCACTATTTTTGGTGCAGTGGGTTGTGATTTCAGCCCGATCAAAATAAATGGGCTGAAATTGCACAGAACTTCATGTGAATTGCACAGAAACTGTGGCGTGTTCCTGCGCGATTCCTTGTGTAAACCAGCCCTTAATAAAATAACTTTGTATTACCCATGACCACTAGCTTAATTCTCACCTTTGCCTAAATTGAATCATGTTACCCCATTTACCATCTAACAGTACATTTACATTGCAAGTACTCGATTGCTCCCTCTCTCTCATGTCACAGCTCTCTAGCAGTCTACAAAAAAAAATTAAAAAAAAAAAATGTTCCTTTCCGGCTTGGCTGTAAAGTAGATTTTTACGCAGAGTTTTCACAGCTGTTATCTAAAGGATGGCTAGAGAACGGAGACACGGGAGAGGGATGAAATGGTTTACTTAAAACATATTTACAGACTACAGTGCTTGCAGACAATTTTGACACATATGGGGGGGAAAAAATAAAGGTCCAGTCTTTAAGAATTCGAAGACTGTTGATCTAGAAGAAAGGCAAATAAAGCAATGTGAGGTGGCTGCCCAAGTGCGCAAAAAAAAAAAAAAACAAAACAACCTAACCAAAAAACCCACACGAGAACTAGTCACTAGGATGTGTCTTCCAGTACGGTGGTGGTTAACCCAACTAAGAGGCTGTCACAGCGATCACCAAGAGTGTCCAATTATGCCTGCCCTTTCTGACCAGCTCCTCCAGCCATAGATACCGTACTACAGTTTCCATGAATAAAGCATGCTTAATGGAGGCTGTTGCAACACACTTCTTTGCTGTGACAAATGCGCATAGGACAGCCCATTCAAGTGAATGCGTTGCCCTATGCATGACTCATTGCATGAAAGTCGCACATACAAAACATGAGCAGGAAGACAAGTTCCCACTATGTGAAGTGGCATCATACAAGGGATACATCCTACAGTCCAAGTCCTGTCCCTTGTGCGGATTTCTGTGTTTTTTTTTTTTTATTTTGGCTGCACTTGCGGTGTCTAAGCCAAGACGGAAGGCCATTGCGATGGTACAGCACCTCTCCAAATGGCACTGTTGAAGCCAGACTAAGACCGTTTGCATGCACAAAACACTAAATGAGCCCCATGTTGTATAACCCAGATCTAAAATAATCAGCCATATAAACATTTTACCTGTCCAGCTATTGCTGTGAAGTAGCCCCACATTGGATCTCCTGCAGGGTACTGAGGTTGTCCATAGAAACCTGCCATGGGCTGACCCATCATTGGCATTGATGGATTCATGTTTCCGTACTGAAAATAGAACACAAGAAAAGGATTAAAACTAAAAAGAGCTCACAAAAATTTCTAGCTTACATCAGTCCTACTAAAAGGAGCAGCCAGTTTACAACTCTGAAGATAAGCAGACTGCAACATTCCATAACTGAAAGTGGTTCTGAAGGTTGAATGCTTCTTTACCTTCATGCATTCTATGAAGAAAAAACAAAAACACCTTCTGAAAGCTGTTGCACGCCCCCCCCCCCCCCAATATTTACCTTGGCCTGATCGCTATCCAGCAATGTGCATAAGAGCAGTGGCTCTCTTCCTCCTCATTGGCTCAGAAATAGAAGCTCCCACTGCTGTCAGTCATAGCCAGTGAGAGCGGGGGCAGGGCTGAGCCATGCTCTGTGTGTCTATGGACACAGAGCCAGCTTGAGATCAAGCAGCTTCCCATGGGGGCACAAGAAGAGGATTGGGGCTGCTCTGTGCAAAAACCATCACAGAGCAGGCAAGTATGACATGTTTGTTTTACCTTTAGTATCACTTGAAGCACAAACCCAATGGACCTTTGCCCCCTAATGTTCCTGTGTGACACAGCAATAATTCTTACCAACAGGAAGACATTCCTTCAAATTATCACATCATAAATATTGCAGAACTCTAGTAAAAGATATGAGCTCTGATACGTTTTATGGTGTCTCTGACCTTTAATACAAATAGACTTGCATCCTGGTCACATCAAGTGCGACTTGGCATGCGATTTGCATGCCATGCAACTTGCAAATCGAATGACAAGTTGCACCCTATTGTCCGCAATTAGAGCGTTCAAAATCAGTGCGGTCCTGACTTGTTGGAGCTGCAACGATTTCTAAAGTAGTGCATGTACTACTTTTGGTGCTATTTGCATAGACTTCTGTGGCAGAGGTCTTGCAAATCGCACCTGAAATCAGCATCTCGTCTGACTTTGAAATCGTGCGACTTCACTAAGTCGCACGATTTCAAAGTCGGGCTTGATGTGACCGGGGTGTTAGAGGAGGATCTGTAAAAATTTGCAAGAAAGCCTTTCAAAAAAATAAGTAATGTACACAAGGCACTGGAACAGTCCAATAAAGACTGCCAGAAACCTATCATGAAAGAAATACAGAGCTGCTGTTGCTGACCCCCTTTTGTAAATGCTAACTGCCTGGTGACCCTCTGGCTTCATTACTTAGATTTAAATTCAACAAGAACAATAGTAACATTCCAATTCAGAGTCAGTGAATCACAGTACTGAACAAATGCACAACAGCCAGGCAAAAATCACCCCAGGGCAACACAGCATTATACCTTTTTTTTCTTTTAGGCTGAAGTTATAGACACGAATTAAAGCTGCTCTGTATTTAATTATCACATCAATAAATGTATATTTTACAAGCACGCAGTTTAACTATTTGAATTTAATTGGTTGTAAACCTCTTGCAGTCCCAGTATAACAAGGCTTGTGTGTGAGAGGAAAAAGCAGTATTAGGGAGCCAATCAGTTCTTGTGCAGACATGCAGACAGTAGAAGAAAGCAGAGTGACCGATGGGCTCATCACCGTGCTTCTCCTTTTACTGTCCAGTAACAGGCTGGGGTAGGACCAGGACAACCTGGGCTCAGAGGAAGTGGGTTGAAGGATGCAACCAGCATACGAGTGCTACAGGAGAAATTTATTTTTTTTTAATATATTTACAGTATCTCACAGAAGGGAGTACACCCCTCACATTTTTGTAAATATTTGAATTATATCTTTTCACTGAAGAAATTATACTTTGCTACAATGTAAAGTAGTGAGTGTACAGCTTGTAGAACAGTGCAAGTTTGCTGTCCCCTCAAAATAACAACACAGCCATTAATGTACAAACTGCTGGCAACAAAAGTGAGTACATCCCTAAGTGAAAATGTTCAAACTGGGCCCAATTAGCCATTATCCCTCCCCGGTGTCATGTGACTTGTTAGTGTTACAAGGTCTCAGGTGTGAATGGGGGGCAGGTGTGTTAAATTTGGAGTTATTTCTCTCACTCTCATATTGGTCACTGGAAGTTCAACATGGCACCTCATGGCAAAGAGGTCTCTGAGGATCTGAAAAAAAGAATTGTTACTCTACATAAAAGATGGCCTAGGCTATAAGAAGATTGCCAAGACACTGAAACTGAGCTGCAGCATGGTGGCCAAGACCATACAGCGGTTTAACAGGACATGTTCCACTCAGAACAGGTATCACCAGTGTCGACCAAAGGAGTTGAGTGCACGGCGTCATATACAGAGGTTGTCTTTGGGAAATAGAAGCATGATTGCTGCAGAGGTTGAAGGGGGGGGGGGGTCAGCCTGTCAGCGCTCAGACCATGTACCGCACACTGCACCAAATTGGCCTTTGTGGCTGTCCTCCTAGAAAGAAGCCTCTTCTCAAGATGAGGCACAAGAAAGCCCTCAAACAGTTTGCTGAAGACAAGCAGACTAAGGACACGGATTACTGGAGCCATGTCCTGTGGTCTGATGACACCAAGATAAAAGGATTTAGCTCAGACGGTGTCAAGCGTGTGTGGAGGCAACCAGGTGAGGAGTACAAAGACAAGTGTGTCTTGCCTACAGTCAAGCATGGTGGTGGGAGTGTCATGGTCTGGGGCTGCATGAGTGCTGCCAGCACTGGGGAGCTACAGTTTATTGAGGGAACCATGAATGCCAACATGTACTGTAAAATAGTGAACCAGAGCATGATCCCCTCCCATCGGGGACTGGGCCGCAGGGAAGTATTTCCAACATGATAACGACCCCAAACACACTTCCAAGACGACCACTGCTTTGCTAAAGAAGCTGAGGGTAAAAGGTGATGGACTGGCCAAGCATGTCTCCAGACCTAAACCCTATTGAGCATCTGTGGGGTATCCTCAAACGGAAGGTGGAGAAACGCAAGGTCTCTAACATCCACCAGCTCCGTGATGTCGTCATGAAGGAGTGGAAGAGGACTCCAGTGGCAACCTGTGAAGCTCTGGTGAACTCCATGCCCAAGAGGGTTCCAAGGCAGTGCTGGAAAATAAATGGTTGTCACACAATATAGACACTTTGGGCCCAATTTGGACATTTTCACTTAGGGGTGTACTCACTTTTGTTGCCAACGGTTCAGGTGGCTGTGTATTGAGTTATTTTGAGGGGACAGCAAATTTACACTGTTATACAAGCTGTACACTCACTATTTTACATTGTAGCAAAGTGTCATTTCTTCAGTGTTGTCACATAAAAAGATAAAATATTTCCAAAAAAGTGAGGGGTGTACTCACTTCTGAGAGATACTGTATATTTTATTATAGGTACTTGTATAGCTCCATCAATTTACACAGCGCTTTACATATCAATTGTACAGTCACATCAGACCTAACCCTCAAGGGGTGTACAATCTAAGATCCCTAACTCACATTTATACATACACATACTAGAACTAATTTAGACAGGAGCCAATTAACCTACCAGCACCTCTTTGGAGTGTGGGAGGAAACTGGAGTACCCGGAGGAAACCCAGCCAGGCACAGGAAGAACATGCAAACTCCAGGCAGGTGGTGCCGTGGTTGGGATTCGAACCAACGACCCTAGTACTGCCAGGCAGAAGTGCTAACCACTTAGCCATATTTTGGCGTTTCGATTTGGGTAGAGTAGATAAGGCTAGGATCTCTGCAAGCTTTGTATTGACAAAGGTTTCCCTGTTAGAGCTTCTCTCATTTCGAAAAAAACAAAAAACACACAGACACACACACACCTTAGGTTCTTAGCAACTTTTCCTGCAGCAGCCAGCAGTGACAGGAAATTGTGAATGGTCACAGGACTGGCCTTTCTTTGGGGAAACCGGTTTTGAACATGTCTGTGCACTTTGGAGAGATTTTTGACTTCCAGCTAAAAAGAGTCAAACAGTGGTCTCTAAACTGCGGCCTGGGGGCCGTATTATCCCCGCCTGCAAAAGTGGGGCACTATTCCTCCCACTGACATCAGGACATTTGCTTTATTCCCATCACAGTCAGTAACCATGGGGCACTGTTCTTCCCACCGACACCAACAATGGGGCACTGTTCTTCCCACCGACACCAACAATGGGGCACTGTTCTTCCCACCGACACCAACAATGGGGCACTGTTCCCCCCACAGATATCAGGACTCCCACTGGCCACAGTTCGGCCCCTGTAAAGTTGGAAGGGCAATAAGCTGGCCCTTTGCTTAGAAAGATAGAAGGCCCCTGGTCTAAGCCATTCCCTATTCTATCCAAAACTAAAAAAAAAAAAAAAAAAAAAAGCCTGTGTCCCCCAGTTGATTTATTTTTTTTCTGACAGGTCAGACAGACCAGAAAGACGGAACAGTTGACTGAAGAATCTGAAGAGAAAAAAGTCTCGAATGACTTCTCCGCAAAAAGGGAGAAAGAGGTCCACTACCATAGGACACTAGCAAGAAACGGAGGACTCAGAGTGGGGTAGAGTTATAGGGGGGGAATGCTCAGGGGGTGTGTCCTCAAAAACTTGCCAGTGTCCAATCACCTGAAGGCATCAGCCTATAACCCAGGGTCTAATCCCTCAGCCTGTGTCCTGTACTGTATAATTGGGAGAAACTTTTTTTATTTGTGTTAAAAAGGAAATGATGGGAACTGTCATATTTTTACTACTGTTTCCCCATGATAGAGATTTCCCCTTTCTTCCTTCAAGGAAAGTAGGAAATAAAATGTGCCTGGAAGGTGAGGATTAGGAATAACTATATAACTCAGGTCTTCTCCTGCTCTCCAAGTTGTCTTACGCAACATAGAGCTTGTGTAGGAAAAAAGTTGAGTAACTGGTTTTGACAAACCAGTGTCATGTATGCGGTGACGTGTCTCACCATGTCACTTCCCTGTAAAGTATTCAGATTTAGTACAAGGCCATTTACAACAGCCTGCAAAAGCATGTTGACACTTTTCTAGGTCTAGTGGTGATTCAGTAGAGATGCATTTATAAACCATACTCAATGATTTTATTTTAGTGTGAGATTCATAACAAAAGAACATCAGGAGCCACAATCTAAGTGCAGATTTATTAGAAGTGGTAAAATCAAATAAAATTGCACTCACATTTGGTAAAAGTTGGGTTCGCTGTTCCTGCAGATGTTTGACAAAAGGGGCATGTCCCCAAAACACATTACCATACCCTCTCCCTCCTGTCGTCCCATGAGTCTCTGGCTCCGTTTGTGGCCCGAGGCGGACGGCGCTCTCCGCACAGGTTCCTGCAGAGGTCCCAGTTATCAACACTCTACTCCGGCTCTGTCATTCCACCACTTGCTCTGCCCAGCTGCTTCCTGGAATGACTCCGCTTCACCCAGCTGCTGCCCTGCCGAGCTCAGAGACAGAGGACTTGGTATGCTTTTACCAAATGTGAGTGCAATTTTATTTGATTTTACCGCTTCTAATAAATCTACACTTAGGTGGTGGTGCCTGATGTTCTAATAGTTTGACAGTGGAGTGTTAATATCCTAATACTCTTACAGAGGAGTTGCAGCCATCTCCAGTGGATAGATCCTATTGCTTTTTAGCACAAGACCTTATTACTCCCATACACCTCGCGTTAGACATTTTGTGACCCATTTACCCCCAACTTCACCACCTTAGCTCTTCTAGCGCCATATGGTGTGTTGAAATTGGGACTGTTTCTGTGTAGCCACTGCACCCCAACCAACATCAATGGAATGGATATAGGGGTGCATGAAACACCTGTGCATCCCCCATGCAGGCAAACATGGCCCTTGTACAGGTATACAATTAAGTATGAATGAGGCCTAAGGCTTCATTCACACCTGCATTTAGCTTTTCTAAAATGCAGGAATGCCAAAGTGACCTAGGCTCTGTCACACGGCTAGGTTGCTGCATCTGCTTGTTTCCTGCAACAAGAAAAAAAATCGGCACCTTGCTGCTGCAACGACCAGATCATGCGATCAGCAGCGGCTGCTCAGTCCATTTAACCACCTGACCTCCGGAAGGTTTTACCCCCTTCATGACCAGGGCATTGCTTGCTATTCAGCACTGTGCTACTTTAACTGGTAATTGCTCGGTCATGCAGCACGGTACCCAAATGAAAGTTATATCAATTCTTTTCACAGAAATAGAGCTTTCTTATGGTGGTATTTGATCACCACTTGGTTATTTTTTATATAAAACAGAAGATCAAAATTTGGGGGAAAAGTGAAAAAAAAAACAAAAAAAAAAAAAAAACACAATATTTTCTACTCTATTATATATTTTTTGGACTACATTTATGAAGAAATTTGATTTTAGTGGATATATTATATATTACATTTATGTAAAATTTACACATCTATAGAGGCTATACTAGTAATGGCAGTGATCAGCTAGTGGGACTATATACATTGGATATCCAAAGTGGGTAGAGAGTGAACAAAACACTAAAATAATGTGACTGCACAAGTGGTGTGCACACCCTCTTATGACTGGGGATGTAGCTGTGTTCAGAATTAAGCAATCACATTCAAACTCATGTTAAATAGGAATCGGTACACACCTGCCATCATTTAAAGTGCCTCTGATTAACCCCAAATAAAAGTTCAGCTGTTCTAGGTGGTGTTTGACATATTCTCAGTCGCATCCTACAGCAAAAAGCCATGGTCCGCAGAGAGCTTCCAAAGCATCAGAGGGATCTCATTGTTAAAAGATATCAAGTCAGGAGAAGAATATAAAAAAATTTCCAAGGCATTAGATATACCATGGAATACAGTGAACACCGTCATCACCAAGTGGAGAAAATATGGCACAACAGTGACATTACCAAGAACTGGACGTCCATCCAAAATTGATGAAAAGACGAGAAAAAAAACTGGTCTGGGAGGCTGCCAGGAGGCCTACAGCAACATTAAAGGAGCGCAGGAATATCTGGCAAGTACTGGCTGTGTGGTACATGTGACAACAATCTCCCGTGTTCTCCTTATGTCTGAGTTATGGGGTACAGTGGCAAGATGGAAGCCTTTTCTTGTGAAGAAAAACATCCAAGCCAGCTAAATTTTGCAAAAAACACATCTGAAGTCCCAAAAGCATGTGAGAAAATGTGTTATGGTCTGATGAAACCAAGGTTGAACTTTTTGGCCATAATTCCAAAAAAATATATGCTTGACGCAAAAACACTGCACATCACCAAAAGAACACCATACCCACAGTGAAGCATGGTGGTGGCAGCATCATGCTTTGGGGCGGTTTTTATTCAGCTGGAACTCAGGCCTTCAAGGTAGAGGGAATTATGAACAGTTCCAAATACCAGTCAATACTGGCACAAAACCTTCAGGCTTCTGCTAGAAAGCTGAGCATGAAGAGGAACTTCATCTTTCAGCATAACAACCCAAAGAATACATCCAAAATTAAAAAAAAAGGAGTGGGAAGAGTGGGCAAATATTGCCAAATCAAGATGTGCCATGCTGATAAGACTCATACCCAAAAAGACTGAGTGCTGGAATAAACTCAAAAGGTGTTTCAACAAATATATTAAAATACACAGCACAAAACCCCATGTAATATCCCAGAAAAGTTATCCACCTCCACCCTTGAAGGCCCAACAAACAAAATTATAATACTCTTTTTAAAATTAAAAATTACAATAAAATATAAAAACAAACAAAAAGTGTCCAAAATATCAAAATAACCCCACAGGTGTAAACAATTGTCCAACACAGTCTTTTTCTTCTTCCAACAACAAGTCTCTTTCTCAACACCCGCAAATCCTGATGGCAGTATACCTCAAAAGAAAAAACTCAACATAGTGTCATACCTTTTAAGTAGTAAATACACACGTGCCACTCATTGTGCAACATGGAAAAAAAAAAAAAAAAAAAAAAAATCTATGTGTGTTTACTCCATATACGAATATCTACACGCATGCAAATATTCCTTTGTGTACCAAAAATATATTTACAAATAAAAACGCTCACACAAAGTGTCCATTACACAATCTGTGAAAATAACTTAAATGTATCACTGCAAATGTGTATCACCACACTCTATATTCATCTGTGAACACCTTAAACCCAAACCAACACTCTCCAACTCGTGTACTGATGGATAATTACCCTATATATGAAATGACAGGGCATAACACAAATCTGGGTTAACTTCTTATCATAAGGGTTCCGTCCAGTATTAGGGTTTTTCCTCCATTTCCCTCATAAGAAAATCCGCAATTACAAATAGTGAATTCAAAGATATCGTCCTTTATTTAGCAACTTACATTAAAATTTGGATGAAGCAGCTCCTCCTCATAGGGATACAAGTGTAGACAAGCTAGGACTTTTTTTTTGACCCTTCTGAAAAAGTCATAGGAAGTGACGAAACGTGTCAGGGACACGTGACGTCAGACACATCGATGTTGACCGGAAGTGCGATCGTGGCCATCTTGGATGTGGGAACATGTGGCCAGTGTTCCCTAGCTTGTCTACACTTGTATCCCTATGAGGAAGAGCCGCTTCATCCAAATTTTAATGTAAGTTGCTAAATAAAGGACGATATCTTTGAATTCACTATTTGTAATTGCGGATTTTCTTATGAGGGAAATGCAGGAAACCCTAATACTGGACGGAACCCTTATGATAAGAAGTTAACCCAGATTTGTGTTATGCCCTGTCATTTCGTATATAGGGTAATTATCCATCAGTACACGAGTTGGAGAGTGTTGGTTTGGGTTTAAGGTGTTCACAGATGAATATAGAGTGTGGTGATACACATTTGCAGTGATACATTTGAGTTATTTTCACAGATTGTGTAATGGACACTTTGTGTGAGCGTTTTTATTTGTAAATATATTTTTGGCACCCAAAAGGAATATTTGCATGTGTGTAGATATTCGTATATAGAGTAAACACACAGATTTTTTTTTTTTGCATGTTGCACAATGAGTGGCACGTGTGTATTTACTACTTAAAAGGTATGACACTATGTTGAGTTTTTTCTTTTGAGGTATATTGCCATCAGGATTTGCAGGTGTTGAGAAAGACTTGTTGTTGGAAGAAGAAAAAAAAACTGTGTTGGACAATTGTTTACACCTGTGGGGTTTATTTTGATATTTTGGACACTTGGTTTGTTTTTATATTTTATTGTAATTTTTAATTTTAAAAAAAAGAGAAAAGTTTTATAATTTTTGTTTGGGCGTTTCAACAAAGTATTAGTTTAAGGGTGTGCTCACTTATGCAATCATTATTTTAGTTTATTTTTACTTCCCTCCACCTAAAAGACTTATTTGTTGTTCAACTGAGTTGTAGTTTATAGGTTACATTAAAAAAAAGGGGGGAAAAGTTCTGAAAGGATTTATCTTGGTCTCATTTTTTTACATCCTAGAAACCTGACATTTTAACAGGGGTGTGTAAACTTTTTATATCCACTGTATACCGTGTGGCAGCCAATCTGGCACTAACAGACACTGGCTCGGAGGACCACTAACTGGCTCAGATGTTGCTTGTGACACCAATACAGTGATTAGCATTACTGTACTAATGACACTGTCTGGAAAGGGGTTAACATCAAGGGGTTAACTGTGTGCCAAACAAGTCTAACATGTGCAGCTTTCATTCACAGATCTGGCTGTTTTTTCTCCATGAAGTCAAGAGTTGATTTGAGGAAGAACAGCCAGATCAACATTCTGTGTACAGAGATCTGCGATTGGCTACAGCAGGTATACAGTCAAAATCATTGGCTGTAACCTGATCACAAACTCATGCGGTGTCCAGTTCACAGCACAGGTCAGCAGGGGGGAGCGCGCACATGAAACTCAGGAAGCAGGGCTTGATGTATGAGTGCGTTGCTTAGCCTGCAGTAAATGTACTGTGGGCAGGCGGCAAGCAGTAATAGTAATGGAAGGCTGACAGCAGCCGCTGTTTTCATGTGACCGCACACAGAGCGGACAGCTGCAGTTAGGGACGATGTCTGATCCTGGATGCAGTCAGCTGTCCAATCAGGCTGCAGGTGAAAGTGAAAATCTCCCCCCCCCCCCCCCAAACACACACACTCCAGGATAGGCACTCTATTTCTGATTTGGTGACAGACAACTTTGGATACTTCTACTACTTCTTACCCAATAACAATGGTCCTTAGGACAAGCTGTAAAAGTGGTATTAAACCCAAAACCAAAAGGTTTAACATATAGTAGCTTACCAGTCATTAGATGGTGGCTGCAAGTGTTGTCTTATATGAAGCTCCCCTGGTGATGTGGCCAGTAACACACTTCCTGTTTTTGAGTGCCCCCACTCTGGATCAAGGTGCGTCACAGCAGCAGTCTGGGAAGGTAGAGTTCTATGGACTAGCAGATTTAAATACAGTATCCCAAAAGAAAAAAAAAAAAAAAATGGCTTGGTTTCAATTTGTTAAAGATTTCAAAGCTGATCACTGTAAGCACCCGACACTGTTAAATGGTTTGACCCATCCCTGTGACTGCAAGTAAGCTTGTGCTTTTGAAAAGAAGAGACCCCACAAACAGACCCCACATACACCTATCAGGAGATCGTACAAAAGAAAAAAAAAACCCACATGACACTTAAAGTGATTCTACGATAATGTGATTGTTTGTACACAGCAATAGTCTGTGGAAAAAAAAAAAAAATAGAAGGGACAAGCATGTGGGGAAAAAAAAATAAAATAAAAATAGAAGGGACAAGCAGGAAAATTTTTATTGTACAATTCTCATTTAACCAGTACAGCAGTCGGCTGAAAATTAGTGGTGCACTGAAATGAAAAGTCTGGTGCCGAAACTGAACACTCAAAATGCACTTGGCCAAAAAGCGTTTTTAAAAAATGATTTTTTTTTTATTAACAAAAAAACACTATATACCCCTAATTTTTTGCAACAAATTAAAGAGGATGCTACCACAAGTAAATAGATGCCCAGTATGTCACACTTTAAAATTGGGGTACTTAAAAATCTCCATGGGTGATGCTTTAAAAATGTGTACAGGTTAGCAGTGTAACGTTACAGAGGAGGTCTAGTGCTAGAATTATTGCTCTTGCTCTGACGTTCGTGGGGATACCTCACGTATGTGGTTTGAACATAGTTTACATATGTGGGCATGGCCTACTTATGCATTCACCACAGGGGGGGGGGGGGGGGGGAGCCACATTAAGCTTTGGTTTTTTTTTGCACTGTCGCTTTAAAAAAAGTTTATCATCACTTTTATTCTTATCACAAGGAATGCATGCATCCCCTGTGATAGAAATAATTAGTGACGGGTCCTCTTTATGGAGAGGTATGGAGACAATAAGACCCCACATCTCTCCTCTGCAACGTAAAGCATTAGATTAAAAAAAATAAATAAATGGCCGAAACTGGAAGGGACATCGCTCCTCCAAGGGCATAGAGATGAGTGGAGGCCATCTTTTCTTCATAATCTCTAAGCCCAGAGCCGGGATCGTTTGATGGTTTCTCAGGTAAGGCTGAGAACTACCGAGCGGCAGCGGTACAGACAAAGTTTTTTTGGCACCTGTATCAGTACTTTTTTCATATCTGTTAAATGCAGATAAGGGTGTTTTCGGCTGAAACGTTTAGGCCACTGACATTTTGGTGCACCCCTACCACAAATACAATACAAATGCATTACATTCTTCAGACTTTTTATTCTGTCCTTAAAGAATTTTCATAACTTTAGTAACCTTCACTTTTGATATTCTAAACATGTATACAGGGTATAACTGGCTGGATCACCAGATAAAGAAAACTTAACGGGTAAGCTGCAATATGACAAAATGTTTGCTTTTGGTTTTAATACTTCTTGACGCAAGAGCTCCTCAACAGGGACACAGGCAATAATAAAAATGGACAGAGGTTCTAACCCCTCATGATCCATAACGAGGAGAAACAATATAAAGGATGAAATTATGTGTTTTATGCAGAGATGTGTTTACTCTTCTGCTGTCCCACTGGGGAGGACAAGGACAGTTCTACATATAGTGGATGATTAAGGGTTAATGCTTCGTTTAGCAGAACAGAAGGCTGGAAAGAATGTAATTGTTAGAAAAGAGGGATAAACAGCCTATTCACGCCAAGCAAACATTTACTCCTCCCACAAATGCTACTCTATAAAGAATCAGCAATGTTCCTCTTTTTGGTAAAGACACCCAAATCCATTTTGGTCTGGCCAGGGAAGGTCAATGAGAAGAACAAAAAGTTGAACACACAAGTGGTTGCTGCTTGAGTCGAATCATATGTTGGCAGCTCCTGTCTTAAAAGTGGCTGCAAACCTCAGACATTATTATTATAATACAGCATTTATATAATGCCAACAGTTTGCTCAGCGCTTTACAATATAACGGGAGACAATACAGCAACAATACAAGAGGGGTAGGTGGGCCCTGCTTCTTGGAGCTTACAATCTAAGACATGAAATATGAACAAAGCATATCCTTCTATAGTGTGTACTTGTCTCTGTTAAGAGCACCAAGTGGCATGTCTTTCTGCTGCTCAATTCCTCAGCTATCTGCATCAATCTCTGACAAGTTTTCCTGACACCAAGAGCAAAATGGTGACGGGGGAGGGATCTCCAGCTGAATGAGTCTCAGCTCTGTTTCTGTGAGCAGCGGGTGTGTCTCTTCCCTCCAATCAACTCTCAAAGCTCTCCTTACTGAGCTCTGCAGTGTGTAATTTCAGCTTCTGACCTCTTGGACAAGCTTTATAAAATTCCACACTTTAAATGAATGTAGAGAAGATAAACATGTACAACTTATGAGGATTTGTTTAATCTCTGTATCACGTGAGGCTAGTCACTTCACTGGGTATATGTAAGGGTTTACAACTATTTTAACTACTATAATCTCGAAGAAGAAAATGGTGTCACTTTCCCGACAGTCCACTTTGTAGAAAGCCAATTCAATAGAGAATCCACTTGACGCCAAAAGGCCAAATCCATCCAAACACCAATATGCAAGAGGAAATCATTTGTTGTCTGTACCAGTTGAGGTGGGATTTCCACAAAAGAAAAAAAAAAAAAAAAAAAGTACATGTAGTACTTTGACCCATCTTCCTAGTGCTACGTGGTCAGACAAGAACCCCCCCTTCCCACAGTCATCAGACAATGCAGCTAGCAGGGCTGCCACTTGTCTCTGGCTGCAATCAGTTCATAAGACATGGGTGGTCAGGAGGAATGAAGTGGGACAGTGGTGGGGGTGTCAGTCTTTTATCCCTCCACATTCAGGCACTTGTCTCAGGAAAGTGCTTTGATTTGGAGAGAGGCATTGGCTATCAATGTGACAGTCTCTTTCCTAGCTGCGTTGTCGCACTCTGGGGGTTGGAGGTTGTCCACTGACTACACAGTAAGGCAGGCCATACATTATGCGATTCTTTCCTTCCATGGGTGGAAAGAAAATTGCTCAATTCCCCCATCAACAATGACTGACTCCCGTGGAGCTATTGAGTTATGCTGGCAGGAAGCCTTTCGAGCCGGCAGAACATAATGATTACAGCTAGCAGCTATAGCCGTCAGCAGTATTCAGATGTAAAAAATTTGACAGGCTGGTTGTACCCAAGTCGATCACCACTCTGTACTCTGCCCCTCCAGCACCCACTGGAGCATCGGGCTGAAGCCCCCCCCTTCAGCCTGATGCTCCAGTGGACGCTGGAGGGGAAGAGGATGGTGGGGGTGGGAGCAGCTCGCTCAGGCTGTCAACAGTGCACTGAGAGGCTGACCCAGCTGCCAGTCAGGAATCTGGGTGGATCCCGACATTGTCAGGATCCCTTCAGAATCTGCAGCAGCTCTGTGATGTCAGCAGACAGTGGCCTTTAGCCTGCTTTCAGCGGATTTTGGGTCACAGGAACAGGAGTACACAAACAGGCTCCTAGTTTCTTATTTTGCTCACAATTTACATCTCACGTAGTGTTGCAGCTTTTCTTTTTTATAAGATACAAAAAAAAGAGAAAAAATAAATTAAAAAAACCCACACAATTACTGAATGTGAAGAAAGTTCTCAATGTGGAAGTCACGCACTCAGGAAGATGTGAAATGTCTGTGGTTGCAGCTTGTCTTCTCTTTCTATTTAGTCTCCAGTGTGAAATGCAAAGAAATATTTAACAGTTGTTCCTTGGTTGCAATAGTTATCTTGCAATACCAAATCCACAACAGAAGGAAAGCTAGTTAGGCAAACAGTTCATAAGGTTTCTTAAAGGGTTTCTAAGGTTTATTTTTTTAAAAAGGAAAACAAACATGTCTACGCTTGCCTGCTGTGTGTAGAGGTTTTGCACAGCGCAGCCTGGATCATCCTCTTCTTGCTTCTTGGGTCCCCCGCAGGCTCTCCTCGCCCCTCCCTCCTGTCGGGTGTCCAGCTTGCTATGGGAGCACCCATTGCTCCATGTGTCCAAGCACACACACACAGCCATAGCTTGGACCCACCCCTCTTATTGGCTGTGACTCACAGTAGCGGGAGACAACGCCCCCCCCCCCCCGCGCTTACTGTCTCAGCCAATGAGGAGGCATAGACCCAGGACAGCTAAGGCTGTCGTTCACATAGCTGGATCGCAATGAGGCTCAGGTTTACCTTCATGCATAGAATGCATCGAGGTAAAAAAGGCTTGAGCCTTTACAACCACTTGATATTTCTGTTGCAGAACATTTGAAATGTGCTCATTAAATCTTAACCAAATAACAGGTACTTCTATGGCAATAGAACAATGAATTGGTGTATTTCGATGCAATGGTACAATAAACTGGGGTATTGATACAAAATGATAACAATCATACGTTCATTAAGCATTGAGCTGGCAGGAAGAAAAATCAGGTTGGAATATTGCTGTTATTCAGACTGATAGGTCACTGTCCCACCTTCAGCTCTACAACCAATCATGTACCACCTACTGCTCTATAAAAATCTTGCCCCATATGACCACCTCCTGCTCTCTAGTGAGCTTGCCCCATATGACCACCTCCTGCTCTACAGTGAGCTTGCCCCATATGACCACCTCCTGCTCTACAGTGAGCTTGCCCCATATGACCACCTCCTGCTCTCTAGTGAGCTTGCCCCATATGACCACCTACTGCTCTACAGTGAGTTTGCCCCATATGACCACCTCATGCTCTTTAGTGAGCTTGCCCCATATGACCACCTCCTGCTCTACAATGAGCTTGCCCCATATGACCACCTCCTGCTCTACAATGAGCTTGCCCCATATGACCACCTCCTGCTCTATAGTGAGCTTGCCCCATATGACCACCTCCTGCTCTAGTGAGCTTGCCCCATATGACCACCTCCTGCTCTACAATGAGCTTGCCCCATATGACCACCTCCTGCTCTATAGTGAGCTTGCCCCATATGACCACCTCATGCTCTAGTGAGCTTGCCCCATATGACCACCTCATGCTCTCTAGTGAGCTTGCCCCATATGACCACCTCATGCTCTATAGTGAGCTTGCCCCATATGACCACCTCCTGCTCTATAGTGAGCTTGCCCCATATGACCACCTCCTGCTCTATAGTGAGCTTGCCCCATATGACCACCTCATGCTCTATAGTGAGCTTGCCCCATATGACCACCTCCTGCTCTATAGTGAGCTTGCCCCATATGACCACCTCATGCTCTATAGTGAGCTTGCCCCATATGACCACCTACTGCTCTATAGTGAACATGCCCAACATGTACCACCTACTGCTCTATAGAAATCTTGCCCGACATTACCACCTCATCCTCTATAGTGAACTTGCCCGATATGGCCCATCTACTGCTCTATAGTGAACCTGCTCAACAAGCATACAATATCTCAAAAGAAACATTATCCTCAAAAGGCATTGATCAGTTCCGATGGATCAGAAGCCTTGTATATGGGAGTCCCAATTTAACAAAATGGCTTTGCCCGAAAAAGCCAGTATGGTTCAGAAGGCAACTAGGAGCTATGTTCAGAAATCCATTTGCTGTTCAGGCAGAATCATTCTGTGGGCAAATTCAAAGACCATGGGGACCCAGATATGGATTACAAGGCTCCTTTTAACAAACTACATCTGATGAATGCAATCTCTAAAATTGTACATATTTAACCAAAAACACCCATTTCTATAATGTAGACAAAACTGAAAGAAGCGAGAATAACTTGCATTTCATTGTGGTTGACCAAGTCAAACTGGTAGGCGTTCCAAGATCTGTGTGCAGAGATAAGAAACTTTCTGAAACAATTTTATCAAAAATTTTAACTTAAGTTTCTCCATCTTTAAAGTGTTTGTTGACCCCAAAAACTATGACTTCCGATTGAGTCAGGAAAAGTTGAAGCCCGTTGGGGTTTTTCTGCTATCTGGTGCTAAGCTTTTGAGATTTTCCCTCACTTCTTGCCCTGCCATCTTACCAGTCAGGAAGTGAGGGTAATACTCAAAGCAACAGACAAAGAAGAGCAAAGTATGGGAAGACCACAACCTCCATCAAGGTTTTTTAATTTTTGCCTGTGATCCTGCTGCACATTTCCCCTCACTTCCTATCTGGTAAAATAATTGTCATCAGGATAGTAAGGGAGCCGAATTCTCTCTAATACGGCCCAAACTTTCAGGAAAATTCTCAACAGTTCCCTACTCTACCCAAAAACAACTTCACGTATAATTTAACCTTTTTTTTTAGCTTGTAAAAGCACCAACAGTTAAAACATTCACATAGGGGGTGTCTAGACTTTTCTTAGTAAGGGGGTTAAGACACCAATAGTGGCTTAGTCCAGGCCCAACCCTAGTTCCTCAGTAAAGCTCAGTTAACCAGGGACTATATGAGCCCTGGGTCCACCACTCCAGCTTTACAGAGCAACAGAGAACTTGGCCATCCAAGTAAGAGCTCACTAGAATGAAATACACGGTATGGCATGGAAGTATGCAGCCCCAGCCAGACACCTTCATCTGATCCTCCTCTGCTTAAAGGGCCATCCGATCCACTGGCCTTCTTTACCGGGTCTGTGACAACTGCAGCTGAATCCTAGGAGGGGGATGACAAACCAGGAGCTGTACTGGCATGTGTACAGGTGAATAGGAAATGGGGGAGATTTGTTAGCCAATCAGTTTCCAGCTTCAGCAATACAACCTGGAATCGGATTGTTTTCTATGCAGAGACGCACAAGATTTTGCACTCCAGTTTTACTATGTAACCCCCAATACCTGCAGTCACTGGCTGCTCGGACCCCCTATAAACGCTTCGGATTTTTTTTTTCCCCCTGCAGGTGGAAGAGGCATTCTTACTAGTCAACCATCCAGCTAGATCACTCATGTAAGATATGTTTCTTGCATTTCAATGAACTATGTTAAACATCTCGACTTCAGTATACACATAGCTTCCCCTTTGGTTGTGAGGTGGATTCCATGACACCAAAGCTTCAAAACACACAAACTAGCAATTTAATAAGTTCACCTTTCATAACATGCTACATGTTACACCCATGTTCAGTGTGTAACATGTTACGTCTCCTCCCTGCTAGCTGTAACAATTTTTTTAAAATGTGGCCGTGCGGGGCTCTGCCTGCTCAGTCCTGTCACTTATTCACAGTATTCTGTGAATGGGAAAACTACAAGGTCCAACAACCTTTGTGACTGACAGCTTGTAGTTTTCAATTAACTACCACAGCGCTCCACAGCACCATGGTAGTTCATTTAGCCTTCCTGGCAGCAAGTATCTGCTTGCTCGTATGATGTACAAGCAAACAGATATACCGACAGGTCAAGGGGAGACCTGCATGGTACCAGTGATCTACAGATGCAATGCTTTAGAGCAGGGGTCTCCAAACTATGGCCCTCCAGCTGTTGAAGTGCTACAAGTCTCATCATGCCTCTGGAAGTCTTGCCTGTGGCTGCCAGAGTCTTGCAAGGCCTCATGGGACTTGCAGTTCAACACCTGGAGGGGCATAGTTTGGAGACACCCGCTTTAGAGTCTTCAGAAACAAAAATAAATGCACATTTATTTACCAGCAAAAAAAAAATGTGCATTTATTTTTGTTAAAAGGTGAACTTTTCCAAATAAGTTTTTTTTTTTTTTTTTTTTAAATAAATCGATACTTAACATTTGCTGGAGTTAAAAGTGTTACTAAACCCAGGACCCTGTATTCCCTTACATAGGGTCTCCCACAGTACACACTACATGGAAATACAATTATTTTAGTAAAAAGAAACTGCTAAATACCTTTTCTCATTAGCAGTAGAAGCAGGATTGTGACTTCTATCAGTGTCCAGCAGAGTACTGGTTAAAGCTTGTAGGAGTTTTCTTTCTGCACTATGAGGATGCAGAACCCCTGACCTGTCTGAAGAGTGCCGATTGGCCCTGTGCTGATCACATGCACTCCCCCAAGAAAGAAAATCTCTCTAGCAATACACAGCAAACTGAGCATATGCAGAGTGACTCCGTACGATAAGAAGGAGATAAGAGGGGGACACTGGAATAAGGAGAGGATCAGAGAAGACAGGATCAAACAGCATTTTTGCACAATGTAGAGGATTAACGCCTTAGGTTCCACAGTGCGTTTATCAAGCATGCGTTACTGCATATACAGTGATTTTACTGTTGTGGGTTTAGTAACACTGAGCAACAGAAGGTTAGACCAAAAATACAAATTTACAGTACAAGGTCTAACATTTGCTTTTATAGCCAGTCTCTACCGGATATGGTAATGAATTTCACAACACTCGGGTTGCCAAGTTCAAAGGAAACATTTAGTCAATTAGTAAACTATATATAGTAATTGAACTGGCACCAAATACATGGTACTGTAGTGTGGAGCCACTACACGTATTCTGGTTGTAAATTAGCGATCTTCCTGTGTATGGAGCTTGATGGATTACGACAGAGCAATTTTCTATATTGCAAGCTGTGCATGATCACCTGCAATCAGTCACTCAAAATGTCCACCAGTGATCTCGAATTTTTGCTCGATAACAACCCTCCTCCTGTTGTGTCAACCATTGTTCAATCATGGCTGAACGAGTCCAACTACAATACTGCCAGATCAGTAGCAGCAACATGCTTTCTGCAATGGATCACCACTTTGGTCCTGGAAATCGTTGATCAGAGGTAACAAGATCAACAATATCAACTACCATGCACTAAAGAGCAGGTATGAGAAGTCAGATGCCAGTCTGGCATATAATAAAAGATGTAATGACCAACAAGCATACATACAGTATCTTTCAACATGTCTCTGTAGCCACTTTGATCACCTCAAGTACAACGCGCGGTAAAAAAAAAATATATATATTTCAAGCCAGCCAACATTTTTGCACCCCCAGATCTATCTCATGAAGGCTTTTGATGAGGGCTTTGAACATTACAATATCTAAAAAGTTTAAACTCAACACAGCTTGTTTTTAGCATCAGTGCAACATGGCCTTCTGCAAAGAACTGTGGGATCCAAGGGGTCAATTTAGTGTTAGGGGTTAAGGTTGGTGGTTAAAGTGGGCTTAAAGGTTAAATTGGCTCCTAACCTCACCCTAATAATACTTAATTAAAAGGTAAAAAAAAAAAAAAAAAGCTAAAAAACACAATCATATTGTAAGGTTCCTGCAATGATAACGCCATTACTATACACGCATCTCTGGCAGTCGGTCTCCTACCTTCCCTTAGAATACCAGCACCGAAGCATTCCAGTCTCTTAGCCATTCAGCAATTCCAAGAGAACATGGAATGCCTGTGTCCCCCCTGGGCACTATGGTTCCAGCCACCAACCCCTACAACACATCAGTGATGCAAAGGGTCAGGAAGGAATCACAGCCTGGGGTGGAGGACACTTGCATTAAATGTTCCTGGAAACGTCAAATACCAAAGAACCTTACAAAGGCTGCAATGCTGGAATGGAGGGGGAGGTAGGACATTGGCCACCAGAGGAGAGTAGAAGATCTCTTCCATTACAATCTCCTTGTCCACTACAGTATGGAATAGTAGTGCGGTAGAATAGTTTTTAGCCTAGCAGGGCTTTAAGAATATGAGTACGGAGGGGGCCAGAGTTGTGTGAAGCTAACGGAAGGATCAGTTTGAGGTTGGGAGCGGTCATAGGGTCAGAGCAGTGGTCAGTAACTTTTTTCTTCAATCTTAAATTTACAAGTAAGTTGCCAGTGACCAATAGCATGCTGCAGACCTCAGATCAGCCCCCATTAGAAATACAAGAGGGGAGGTTTCACAGCTGTAACTGCTGCACCTGGTGGTTCCACTAGAAGGAGAAGCAGGATAGGCGGGTGGGCTTCTTCATGTAAAAACATTGGCAGGCAAGCCTACACTGGTACTGGGAGAAGAGCTAGCACATGAATGCCAGGCAAGCCTCTCTAAAACACCATGAAGGTAGTGGGGGCACAGAGGGACAGGCCAAGCTTTGTAATCGACAGCCTAGGGGCACTGTATTAGTAGGAAGCAAGGGCCAACTGGAGGCCAGCCTGAGCCTGCACGTTGGCCACACGATGATCTTTTGGGTGAACCACCTGCCCATCCTGGAACATGTGTCTTAGGTTGGCCATCCCTGGTGTTATTCAGGTCAATCATAACTCTTCCACAGACTTCAAGAACTTTGGCATCTACTGACCACTACCTTCCCAGCTACAAGTACCAAGGCACCGCGGTTGCCAACTACAGCACCCCTATGATACATTAACCAGCTACATAGAACAAGTATTGAATGGTACACACTATGTGGAGCTTTTTGCTTTATCTATGATATGTTAACACGGAGGTGGACACGTAATTGAGGAAACTTTCCCAAGCATCTTCTGGGATGAATATGGTGCCTTTTACCCTCTGATGATTACGATTAGGATCTGCGAATAATGCGCATTTGTACCTTTTAACCAGAAGGTCACAATTTGGGAAATCCTTGAATGGTGAAGGATCCTTATGAGTTTCAGGGAGATACTCCCCTCTTACAGCTGTCATTTTAAGTGGCATACTATCCATCACTATTCCAGCTTTTTGGATTTTATTATAGATTTTGTATTGCACTTGCAAATTTGGACATTTAGTATTAGATGCACATTTTTTATGTATAACACATTTATATTTTTATGAAATAGCGCAACACTTGTTTTAGGTTCCCTCTATTTTCATTTTTTGTTTACCCAAGCACAGTTCACATATTTCATTCACATAAACCAGCTAACCCAGCTTCAGCAAATTGTGTGCAAAATCTTACTCACTGACAGCTACGGAGAACAGCAAACCATTGCATATCTGATACAGCAGAGAAGAGTAGCAAAAGGTAGAAGAATGTGTTTGTTTTTTTTTGCCATCAAACACCAGCAAAGCATGAGGTACATAAAATCCAAAAGATAAAGTGGCACTTAACCAGGCTTGAAAGGTGAAGACACAGCAGTGAAGTTTTAATTCGGTGAGATACAATCTTGTCTTCCTAAGGGAAACAGTAAAATGAAGCAACGCAACATATATACCCTAAAGACCCTCCCATCATAACCACCTACCACATCACATGAGGGTTTTTTTAGGGTATATATGTTGCGTTACTTCACTTTACTGTTGTCCTCAGGAAGAGGAGCTTGTGGTTTGTTGGAATAAAACGTCATCACTGTCTTCAACTTTCAAACCCCATGAGTGCCGCTTTATCATACATACAGTACTGTGCAAAAGTTATAGGCAGGGGTGAAGAAATGCTGTAAAGTAAGAACGCAGTCAAAAAAATATATTTGTTTATTTTTTATCAAGTTACAAAATGCAAGAGTAAGGAAACAGACGAAAATTCTAAATCAAAATTTGGTGCGACTACCCTTTGGCTTCAAACCTGCATCAATTGAATTCATTTTGAAGAAGCACAAAAACAGGCAACAGACGACAGTAGACACAGTGGTTGGTCAAGGAAACTTCATGCAGAAGAAAGCCGTATCATGCTTACTTCTCTTAAAACATTAAATATGTCCAGCAGTGCCATCAGCATAGAACTGGCAGAAACCAGTGGGACCCAGGTACATCCACCTGTCTAGACGTCTGGCCAGAAGTGGTCTTCATTGAAGAAATGTGGGCAAAACGCCATACCTCCGATGTGGAAACAAGACTAAATGACCCAACTATGCATGAAAACATAGGAGCTGGGGTGAAGAAAAATGGCAGCGTGTCCTCTGGACTGATGAATTAAAGAAGTTAAATATTTGTCTGTAGAAGGAGGCAGTTTGTTCAGTCATGCTGTACCAGCAGGAAGGCATGTATGTGATTGGCCCCACATTTATTCTGCAGCAGGACAATGACCCCCAAACATATTGCCAACATCATTAAGAACCATCTTCAAAGCTCCAAGGAGCAGGGCCCTCCTATCCCTCTTGTATTGAATTGTATCGTTTCTGTATTGTCTCCCGTTATATTGTAAAGCGCTGAGCAAACTGTTGGCACTATATAAATCCTGTATAATAATAATCTTCAGTGTAAATAAGAAATAAGAGTCCTGGAAGTGATGGTTTGGCCCCCATAAAGCCCATCATAGAGTCTGTCTGAGAGTACATGAAGAGACAGAAGGATCTGAGGCAGCCTACATCCACAGGAGATCTGTGGTTAGTTCTCCAAGATGTCTGGAACAGCCTACCTGCAAAGTTCATTCAAAAAAAAACTGTGTGCAAGTGTACCTGGAAGAATTCATGCTGTTTTGAAGGCAAAAGGGTGTTCACACCAAATATTGCTTTGATTTAGATTTCTCTTATGTTCATTTATTTTCCATTTTGTTAATGGATAAAAATCAACCAATACTACTTCTATTTCTAAAAGCATTCTAATTTACAGCATTTTTCAGATTAATATATATTTTTATATACTTTTTGTCCATACAGTTGACATAAGCACAAGTCTCCAGCTTTTTGAATCTGCAGATCACCAACTGTCCAAAATAGAGTCAGCTGCTCCCTATGGGCCTCCTGTACAGGGTGTCAGTACTAACAGTTGTCATTATTTCCCCAGGAAACCAACTCAGCTGTCATTGTGCAGAACAGGTTTCTCTCTGTGTGGTGCGTAGGGAGAAATAACTACCGACACCTACAGGGCCTACAGTGCATCCAGAAAGTATTCACAGCACTTCACTTTTACCACATTTTATGTTACAGCCTTATTCCAAAATGGATTAAATTCATTGTTTTTCCCATCAACATTCTACAAACAATACCCCATAATGACAACGTGAAAGAAGTTTGTTTTGAAATCTTTGCAATTTATTAAAAATAAAATCTGAAAAAACCCCATGTACATAAGTATTCACAGCCTTTGCTCAATACTTTGTTGAATCACCTTTAGCACCAATTACAGCCTCAAGTCATTTAGAGTATGATGCTACAAGCTTGGCACACCTATTTTTGGGTAATTTCTCCCATTCTTCTTTGCAGTACCTCTCAAGCTCCATCAGGTTGGATGGGGAGCGTCAGTGCACAGACATTTTCAGATCTCTCCAGAGATGTTCAATGGGGTTCAAGTCTGGGCTCTGGCTGGGCCACTGCAGGACATTCACAGAGTTGGCCCATAGCCGATCCTTTGTTATGTGGGCTGTGTGGTTAGGGTCGTTGTCCTTTTGAAAGATGAATCGCCCCCCCAGTCTAAGGTCCAGAGCGCTCTACAACAGGTTTTCATCAAGGACGTCTCTGTATGTTGCTGCATTTATCTTTCCTTCAATCCTGACTAGTCTTCCCAGTTCCTGCCACTAAAAGCATCCCCACAGCATGATGCTGCCACCACCATGCTTCACTGTAGGGATGGTATTGGCCAGGTGGTGAGTGGCGCCTGGCTTCCTCCAGACATGACGCTTGGCATTCAGGCCAAAGAGTTCAATCTTTGTTTCATCAGACCAGAGAGTTTTGTTTCTGATGGTCTGAGTATCCCTCGGGTGCTTTTTGGCAAACTCCAGGTGGGCTGCCATTTGCCTTTTACTGAGGAGTGGCTTCCGTCTGGCCACTATCATACAGGCCTGATTGGTGGAGTGCTGCAGAGATGGTTGCTCTTCTGGAAGGTTCTCCTCTCTCCATAGAGAAACGTTGGAGCTCTTTCAGAGTGACCATCGGGTGCTTGGTTACTTCCCTGGCTAAGGCCCTTCGCCCTCGATTGCTCATTTTGGCCAGGCGGTCCACTCTAGGAAGATTCCTGGTGGTTTCAAACTTCTTCCATTTATGGATGATGGAGGCCACTGTGCTCATTGGGACCTTCAATGCTGCAGAAATTTTTCTGTACCCTTCCCCAAATCTGTGCCTTGATAAAAGCCGGTCTCGGAGGTCTACAGACAATTCCTTGGTTTGCGCTCTGACATGCACTGGTAACTGTGGGACCTTTTATAGACGGGTTTATGCCTTTCCTAATCATGTCCAATCAACTGAATTTCCCACAGGTGGACTCCAATCAAGTTGTGGAAACA
This sequence comes from Staurois parvus, assembly GCF_062004578.1. NCBI lineage: Eukaryota > Metazoa > Chordata > Amphibia > Anura > Ranidae > Staurois > Staurois parvus. Next base: position 10,173,957 of record NW_028317827.1, on the reverse strand, counting down.
TCTCAAGGATGATCAGTGGGAACAGGATGCACCAGAGCTCAATTTTGAGTGTCATGGCAAAGGCTGCGAATACTTTTGTACATGTGTTTTCTTTTGTTTTTTCTTAATAAATTGCAAAGATTTCAAAACAAACTTTTTTTCACGTTGTCATTATGGGGTATTTGTAGAACGTTCAGGAAAACAATGAATTTAATCCATTTTGGAATAAGGCTGTAACATAAAATGCGGCAAAAGTTAAGCGCTGTGAATGCTTTCTGGATGCACTGTATGTTGGACATAAAGTTGATGTTCTGGTCAGCATGTCAATCACCCCTACATATCAGGCTCCACGCATACTTTTTAACCTTAAAAAAAAAAAATTGGATAAAAAAAATTGCTTGTAATAGCAGTTTTTATTAGCGTTCAGAAGCGTTTGGGTGCATTAGTGTTTTATTAGTTTTGTTTTATAGAACATGTAGAGGAAAAAAAAAAAAAAAAAGCTAGCAAAAGCTGTTAGGAGCATTTTGGTAGCTTTTTTACAAACATTTTTCTGCTCCTAGATGCTGAAGCTCAATGCTAATAGGCTAAAACAGTGTGCATGGACACATAGGACAATACTATTTAGCTTCTAGGAGCAGAAAAGTAATGCTAATAGGTTCTAGGAGCTTAAAATGAGCACTAAACCACAACAGTAATATCAGTCTGTATATGCAGTAAATCATGCTTGTTATACTCACTGTGGAGCCTAAGGGGTTATTCCTCTGCATTGTGTAAAAAGGCTGTTTGATCCTGTCTTCTCTGATCCTTCCATTGTCCCCTAAATATCTCCTGATAGAACAGAGGTTTGGAGTCACTCTGCACATGCTCAGTTTGGGGCGTGTTGTTAGAGGTTTTTTTTTCTGGGGAGAGTGCATGTGATCAACACAGGGCCAATCAGCACTGTCGAAGACAGAGGGTCAGGGGTTCTGCAGCCTCATAGGACAGTCAGAGGAGAATGAAAACTCCAAGATTAACCAGTGCCTGGCCGGACACTGATAGATGTCACAAGACTGCTCTAACTGCTGATGAGAAAAGGTATTTAGCAGTTTATATTTACTAAAATAATTGCATTTCCATGTTCTGTGTACTGTGGGAGACCAGATATAGAGCATGCAGAGTCCTAGGTTTAGTAACACTTTAAAAAAAAAAACCAAAAAAAAAACACCTTACTAGTGTGCATGAAGCCTTAACCCTTTCACTGCCAAGTCCGTATGCCATAAGGAACTGACAGCAGAGGGTTTTATATACAATTCAGTGGCTGCAGCCATCAGGATTGTGTATAAAACTGACAGACTCCTGCGGGTAAATCAGAAGCAGTCAGGCGGCCTTGCTGCCACAGCCCCCAGCGACACTCCCCCCACCAGCAGGCTCCCTTGCTCTTTTCCCATCTGCAGGCCTAGGGAGGGCCATGGCAGGTACAGGGGAGAGTGGAAATATGTCCGCTCTCCTCCGCTTTGAGAGGCCTGAAAGGCAACGTTCATGACATCATCTCCGAGTCACAGCTGTCACTTTTCCAGCTCGAATAGTCGTATTCAATGAGGTTTGCATTGCAATACATCTAATGGATCACAGAGGAGACCCCCACATGTCTCAATGAAGAGACCCTGTCAAAAAAAAAAAAAAACACCACTTTGTTACAAAATAAAGTTGCTCCCAAGCACATAACATTCCCCTCCCAAAAAATGTGGAGGCCCTCCCTACACACGCATAAATCGGGGTGCCTACGCATGAAAACGTCCACTGTGATACATGTTACATACCGCAGCGCAAGCAGGAGTGAGAGCAATAACTAGCACCAGACCTCCTCTGTAATGCTAAACTGATGACCTATAGGGGTTCTCGAAGCGTTGTCTATAGAAAATATAGGGTATTGGAGTTTGATGCAATTTCATAGATGCACACAGGTTTGGCACGTTGGGTATCTATTTACTCGGCACAACTTCATTTATATTTTACCAAAAATGTCAGTAATTTATTGGGTTTGCCCTAAAATTCACTTTAGTGTGATTTTTACTGAAGATTTGTGTTTCCTAGGCCTTTACAATATTACCCTGTGACATAAAAAAAATTGGAACTACTACTATTTTATTCTCTAGGGCATGGGAGTCAAACTGGCGGCCCTCCAGCTGTTGCCAAACTACAAGTCCCACGAGGCATTGCAAGATTGACAGTTACAGGCATGACTCCCAAAGGCAGAGGCATGATGGGACTTGTAGTTTGGCAACAGCTGGAGGGCCACCAGTTTAACACCCCTGCTCTAGGGTGTCTGCTTTCAGAAAATATATGTTTGGGGGTTTTGTGTAATCTTCAGGCCTAAAATAATTTTTCTAAACAGGTGTGCAAAAATGGCTTTGGCAGGGAAAGGGGTAAAGCAGATGTAAACTCAACAAAGATGAAGACCAATATGCTTTTACTGTATAGTTACATTGGTTCACCACTACTAAAGTGATCACCGCCATCTTCCATCTGCCCTACTGCATAGAGGGGGACAGCAGCTCAGCAAGAGCATCATTCAAAGAGCACCTAGCATTGTTCTCAATGAATGGCAGCAATGCGATGAGGACCTGGGTGACAATCACTGTAGTAGAATCTTTGCTTCCACAGGGATCACACAGGTACAGATTATGTATTGTTATATTGATCCAAGCTGGACCAATGTAACTCTGTAAAAACGCCATACCTGGCATTCATCTTCAAAAGCCGCAAGCGCATGGGTAAAAGAAAGAAGAAGGAAAAAAAAAAAAAAACAAACACACAAACTTCTCTTTTTTTTTTTAAACCTCTTCACGCCAGCCGAACACAAATGTGCAGCCTCCCAGCATCTGGGCCAACATGCCGAGCGGTCGCACATTCGCGTTCTATTAAAAAAGAACATATGTGTTGAGAGTGCGCACTCACGCGCTCCCAGCACACGTCCAGTACTCACGGAAAGGTCCCGATCTCTTTTGATCGGGACCTTTCCCGATCATGTGACCGCAGTGACACAGCGGTCACATGACCCTAAACCCCACCCGGCCTCCTGGAACCTCTAAAGGGCCGTGAGGCGCCAGTGCCAAGGGGTTAAACATCTCTGAATGCAGATTTACTTTAGCCAGGGCCCATGCACTTTAGATTTGTATTTTACAGCAGCATTCAGGGACATAAAAAAAAAAAAAGCCCCAAACCTGCGCTTGGAGTAGAGCTTACTGGCAGAACTTACACTTTCATATAAATAGTGGTGCGCTGAAATGAAAATTCTGGTGCTGAAACCAATACCGAAAATTCAGAATGCATGTGGCCGAAAACCGAACCAAAATGTCTGCGTACGTGAGGGTGGGACACTCCCATTTTTTTCTCTACTTTCATGTATATTTTTATTTATTATTATTATACAGGATTTATATAGAGCCAACAGTTTGCTCGGCGCTTTACAATATAAAGGGAGACAACACAACAGTTCAATACAAGAGGGTTAGGAGGACCCTGCTCCTTGGAGCCTACAATCTATTTTTTTAATAGTCCCCTATGTGATAGCATATCAGTGACAGGCCATCTTTGTAGGGGGGAGGGGCAGTGTGTGCAAAGAGGGGGCAGGAGAGGAGCAGTGTATACAGAGATGCTCCATCACTGGCTGTCACTATATGTCAGTGACAGTTTTTAAATGCAATGTCCGGCTTTTTTTTTTCCTTCACTGTAGCTGGTTTCTTCACTATGAGCTGTCACTTTCCCTGGAGCTAAAAAACTTTTTTAGGTTGGAGAAAGAAAGTTAAAAGAAACTTTGTTTCTTTTAGCTCAGGGAAAGTGACAACTAATAGTGAAGGAAAGACCTATATGGAAGGGAAAAAAAAGCCAGCAATTGCATTTAAAAACAATGCCATTTTTTAATTGTAATTACCGACTTTTTTCCTTCACTATAGTTCAGAAAAGGAGTGGTCATTGTGGGGGGGGGGGGGGCGCAAAAAGAAACAAAGGGGCGGGGTCATCCAGTGACTCTGCCCCTGAGTTTCCTTTAACTCCGGGGAAAGTGACAGCTCATTCTCTGAGCTATAGTGAAATTTAATAAAAAAAAAAAAAAAAAGCCGGTGATTACATTTAAAGCCAGCACTGACATATAGTGACAGCCAGTCACCCCCCCCCCCCATCTGCAGTACATACAGTCCCCTGCATCGGCTAAAGTTTATCTATCAGCAAAATGCCAATAGGGCTATTTTCATCCAATATGTTTTGGTGCATCCCTATATATAAAACACACAAAGGTTTGCGAATGCATCAATTCATTCTAGTGGCTAAAGTAAGCTCACAGATTGTGTTTACATATATAAAGCCCCCCCCCCATTCCAGCGCTCTTCTGTGGGCGGAGCCTCGGCATCTTCACATGCAATGCAGGACTATTAACCCCGTATTGTATGTAACGGGCGCAAGCATGCATCTGCAGCCCAAAGCCCCTTAGGCTTGATTTAGACATGTATCTAAATCCACACGCCCCTCTGAACAGTGACCATTGTCTGCATTACTTTTCAGAGGCAGTGAGGAGGTGATAGGAAGCCTCCTCGCCTGTTTTGAGCCCATTTTTACCAACAAATGTGCTGCAACCACATGCATTGCATGCACTTGTGTGTGTCTAAACTTAGCCCTAGAGAGGATGCTGCAGGGACCGGTGATCTGGATCAAGGAAGCCTGCTAGAACCAGGAGCAAGGCAAGCATTCCTTCTTCTCTGGGGAAAATGGGGGAGGTTAGCCTTTGTCACATTCCTGGAGTTCAGCTTTAAAGCCAAAATTCCAGTTTGGGAATGTAATCAAAGCATGGATCTGGCCGCTATCTTTACCCTCCAGCATTGTTGCTCCCCACCATGTCTCACTGACTCAACGATGCAGCACCACTCCTCCTCCAGATTGAAAGTCGCTTGACATCATTTAGTCCCTTTACTGTGAACCAAGGGTGTCAAGCCCCGCCCCCACCTTTAATTAATCTACTTTAATTTAAAACAGATACTTGTATAGTGCAAACAATTTAAGAGGCACTTTACATATATATTGTAAATTCACATCAGTCCCTGTCCCCAAGGAGCTTACAACCTCATTTACAGTAAACTGCCAAAGGTAGCAGCTCCACTTTCATTAAGGCGAGTTCACTCTTGTAAAAAAAAATACATAAATGCAAGTTTTTTCCTTAGAAGCCTGAAGAGCAATGCATCTGCGATCAGCCTATGGTGGGTGCAATGTCTGGCTCCTGCAGGTTCTCAGCACAGCTGTCTGCCTGTACCTCCTATACAGACAGTTACAGAAGTCCAGGCAGATCAATGAACTACAGAGCGCTCACCAGCACCCTCACAGCTCCTTCAGAACTACAAGCAGTCTGCTGTGGTGGCTGATGGTACTTGTAGTTCATTCATTTACAGATCACTGTTCTTGAAGGACAGATGTGGGTGGAGGAGTGCTGCTTTTTGTGACAGCAGGTGCAGGGAGAAGATCCCCCGCCCAATTTCATGGGGGGCCGGATACCTGGTGATTCTGACCCAAAGGCCCTTGTATACACACTTCCTGCTATAGGATGAGAACTCTGTCCCTGTCTATCAATTGTCCTCCAACATCACCCTGACACATTGTCTCCCAAGGGGGACAACAAGCAGCTGTCCCAACAGACAGACATTCTATTGTTGTCACCATCAGAAAACCCACCCTGACAAATGACAGGCAGCCATTACTGGGGAGCATGTAGGCATGGAATGGCTGTAAGGAGTTTGCAGATCACCAGTGCTGACATCCAACAAAGCAAAGAACCCCCCCCCCCCCAAAAAAACAAATCAAGCCGATGACAGCACAAAACCAAAATACACCACTGCACATGGCAGCGGACAACTCCTAGAGCAACTACAGTCTCCCTCCCCCCCCCCAGTCTCCCACAACCACGGCGCACCACCCCCTCCCCGCTCTCCCGCAACCACGGCGCGCCACCCCCTCCCCGCTCTCCCGCAACCACGCCGCTCTACCCCCTCCCCGCTCTCCCGCAACCACGGCGCGCCACCCCCTCCGGTCTCCCGCAACCACGGCGCGCCACCCCCTCCGGTCTCCCGCAACCACGGCGCGCCACCCCCTCCCCGCAACCACGGCGCTCCACCCCCTCCCCGCTCTCCCGCAACCACGGCGCGCCACCCCCTCCGGTCTCCCGCAACCACGGCGCGCCACCCCCTCCGGTCTCCCGCAACCACGGCGCGCCACCCCCTCCGGTCTCCCGCAACCACGGCGCGCCACCCCCTCCGGTCTCCCGCAACCACGGCGCGCCACCCCCTCCGGTCTCCCGCAACCACGGCGCGCCACCCCCTCCGGTCTCCCGCAACCACGGCGCGCCACCCCCTCCGGTCTCCCGCAACTACGGCGCGCCACCCCCTCCGGTCTCCCGCAACTACGGCGCGCCACCCCCTCCGGTCTCCCGCAACTACGGCGCGGCCCACCCCCCTCCGGTCTCCCGCAACCACGGCGCGCCACCCCCTCCGGTCTCCCGCAACTACGGCGCGCCACCCCCTCCGGTCTCCCGCAACTACGGCGCGCCACCCCCTCCGGTCTCCCACAACTACGGCGCGCCACCCCCTCCGGTCTCCCGCAACTACGGCGCGCCACCCCCTCCGGTCTCCCGCAACTACGGCGCGGCCCACCCCCCTCCCCCATTCATCCACAACTACGGCGCCCCTCCTCCCATCATCCACAACTACAGCCCGTCCCCACACAACTACAGTGCCCCCCTCACCGGTCTCCCACAACTAATGCACCCCCCCTCCCTGGTACAATTAGTACCATTAAACCCACCAACTATTATGTGTGGCCCTTTAGGAATATCAGGGGCCACACTTGGAGGCCATGTAGAAAGCTGATCTCCATTGCTGGAAACCAGGAGAGCTGGAAATCAGGCACAGCGGTCACTATGGTAACCCAGACTGCACCCCACACCCGTCCTATGGTGGCCACACACTATACAATCTGATTGTACAATCTCCTTTAGATCTGTTATATTAGGGCACACCAACAATCCACACAATGTGCATCCAATCAGACAGCCCCCTATGGTGTATCTAAATCAGATTGTAGATCTGCCATCACCTGTGCAGTACGACCCCCCTCCCCCCATCACACAGCTCTGGTCGATGTGAAGAAGATGGTGCGATCAGATTGTATGGTATATGAGCAGCCCTGATCACACACAGACATCGTGAGCCTGTGAATGGCCGGTCCCTGTCTATCAGAACAGGCCGGGAGCGGTGCCCTGCCCCCCATGATGTGGATGGAGGTCTGGCTCCCTGCATGGTGTATGACACTCGGTGGTCGCCCAGCCCCCCTCTATACTCACTCCTCCATATCCGGGGTACGCCATGGTGTGGGCGCGCTGGGCTCTGTCCTAGGAATGGCGATGTCTCCGTACACCGATCCCCTCCTCCTCCTCCGGCCTCCGACGTGTAAACTACAATCTCGGAAACGTAACGGACCAAACACCGTCCGCGGCCTATCTCCGCCCTCCGCTGATTGGTCGACCAACTCCCCCGGGTGTGGCCGCGCCTTTCTTCACTGAGTGACCTCGCCCACTAGCCCTGACGTCATTCCATATTGCCGTTTGCACTCGCAGGGAGACCGCGCCCACCGTGCTTCGGAGGGCGGGGCGGGCGTGACACGTGACTTCCCGCGCTCGCACAGGGCTCAGTGTGTGGTGGACGGTGGGGGTCTTTGTTGGCGGTGATGGGAGGAGAGGAGGGGGAGGGGTGAGGGCGGTATAGACAGGTCTCCTTGTGTACTGTACACGGAGGAGAAAAGTCTATACGGCGATAAGAAGAGAATTTGGCGCGCACAGGGGGTGTGACTAAAATGTTTTAAGGCGTGGCTTATAGATACCCACTTGGACACACCTCCAATTGCTGGCATCCAAAAATCCTCTTGTCTGCAGCCCTATAGGCACCTATGTGGGGGTCACATGACATGCATCAACCATACTGCTAGAAGCTGTTATAGGATGGCAGGATTCCCCTCCCCCACAGCTACATTTAACAAAGGGGTGGGGATGCTGATGGCATGATTGGCCATGTGGTCCTATGAGACCAGGAATGTCACCAATATCCCCACCCATGCAGCCATAGGTGGGGGTGGGGAATTCCATGGCTCTTTCTGATTGGGCCAGTAGTTATCATGTGACAGCTTGCCATGGCTTTTGGGTCTGAGTCTCCTCTCCTGTGTACAGGCAGGAAGGTCCTTGTTCAGGTGACCCCATCATTGCCTGTGTGATGTCTCCTTGTAGGGACCCCTCAGGACCTGCAGTGATGGAGTCGGTGTGAGGGGACCTGACATCACTGGATCTGCATCCCTGTGCAATTCCTGCACATTCCCTTTCAGTTCCATTTTGCAGCCCATTCATTTGAATGCGCTACAAATCGCAGTGGAATGCAAAAAAAGTGCATGCATTCGTTTTCAAAAACATGCTGCACCAAATTGCATGGTACTGTGGTATCAAGTGATCCGGGGCCCGCAAATGCACTTGAGACGCCATTACCATTGCATTGGTACCCACAGCAGATTGCAAAGGCAGTGCGTTTTGTTGTGGTGCGGGAAATGTGCACAGAACGCACCTTTCCCGCACGGCATTCTGGTGTGAACCAGCCCTAAATCTATGGTTCTCCGGTCCAATCATGGTGACAGTGACAAAGAGGCCCCAATACCCTCCCCCGCCACCTCATCCTCTCCTAAATGCACTCTTTTCTTGTCCTCTCGCCATCTCTTCGGTGCTTCCTTCCCCACAACCTTCTCCTTGCCTTTATGTTTTCCATATGATCCTCCTCATGTGAACACGGATACGTAGCCCATTCACACCTGAGTGTTTTGTAGCGTGAAGCTCGAAGCTCCAAAATGCTCAGGGAGGAAAAATTGCTATTACTCTATGGAGAAGGTTCACATCTCCACTCCAAGTCACCTGAAGCTCAAAAACGTTTTGGAGCTACTTTTGTAGCCCCGTTCAAGCAGATTGATGTGTTTTTGGCGCATTTTCATTCCTATTGAAATACATGGAAACGTGCAAATCATGCCACCAAGAGTGTTTTTCTGGCGTGGCAACAACTAATGTCACAGATGAAATGAGCTACACTCAGGCGTGAATCGGCCTAAATATCAGTTCTTAATAAGCTCTGGTTCACACCAGTGCGACTTGTCATGTGATTTGACCGTTCTAAATCACATGAAGTTGCACAATTTCAAAGTTGGATCTGCTGTGAAAAGGGCTAAGTGATTGAACAGTACTGACTGGCATATTCAAGGCTTTGGATATCTTTGTACAGTATCTCACAGAAGTCAGTCCACCCCTCACATTTTTGTAAATATTTTATTCTATCTTTTCATATGACAACACTGAAGAAATGACACTTTGCTACAATGTGACGTAGTGAGTGTACAGCTTGTATAACAGTGTAAATTTGCTGTCCCCTCAATGTCTAAGCCGCTGGCAACAAAAGTGAGTACACCCCTAAGTAAAAATGTCCAAATTGGGCCCAATTAGCCATTTTCCCTCTCTGGTGTCATGTGACTTGTAAGTGTTACAAGGTCTCAGGTGTGAATGAGGAGCAGGTGTGTTAAATTTGGTGTTATCGCTCTCACTCATACTGGTCACTCGAAGTTCAACATGGCACCTCATGGCAAAGAACTCTCTGAAAAAAAGAATTGTTGCTCTACATAATGATGGCCTAGGCTAAGAAGATTGCCAAGACCCTGAAATGGAGCTGCAGCACGGTAGCCAAGAACATATAGCAGTTTAACAGGACATGTTCCACTCAGAACAGGCCTCGCCATGGTTGACCAAAGACGTTGAGTGCACGTGCTCAGCATCATATCCAGAGGTTGTCTTTGGGAGATAGACGTATGAGTGCTGCCAGCATTGCTGTAGAGGTCGAAGGGGTGGGGGGTCAGCCTGTCAGTGCTCATATCATACGTCGAACACTGCATCAAATTGGTCTGCATGGCTGTCGTCCCAGAAGGAAGCCTCTTCTAAAGATGAAGGAAACAAGAAAGTGCGCAAACAGTTTGCTGAAGACAAGCAGACTAAGGACATGGATTACTGGAACCATGTCCTGTGGTCTGATGACACCAAGATCAACTGATTTGGTTCAGATGGTGTCAAGCGTGTGTGGTGACAACCAGGTGAGGAGTACAAAGACAAGTGTGTCTTGCCTACAGTCAAGCATGGTGGTGGGAGTGTCATGGTCTGGGGCTGCATGAGTGCTGCCGGCACTGGGGAGCTACAGTTCATTGAGGGAACCATGAATGCCAACATGTACTGTGACATACTGAAGCAGAGCATGATCCCCTCCCTTCGGAGACTGGGTTGTAGGGCAGTATTCCAACATGATAATGACCCCAAACACACCTCCAGGATGACCACTGCCTTGCTAAAGCAGCTGAGGATAAAGTTGATGGACTGGCCAAGCATGTCTCCAGACCTAAACCCTATTAAGCATCTGTGAGGCATCCTCAAAACAGAAGGTGGAGGAGCACAAGTTCTCTAACATCCATCAGCTTCGTGATGTCGTCATGGAGGAGTGGAAGAGGACTCCAGTGGCAACCTGTGAAGCTCTGGTGAGCTCCATGCCCAAGAGGGTTAAGGCAGTGCTGGAAAATAATGGTCGATATTGACACTTTGGGCCCAATTTGGACATTTTCACTTAGGGGTGTACTCACTTTTGTTGTCAGCGGTGTAGACATTAATGGCTGTATGTTGAGTTATTTTGAGGGCCCCCCCCCCCCCCGAGCTGCACACTCACTACTCTACATTGTAGCAAAGTGTCATTTCTTCAGTGTTGTCACATGAAAAGATAGAATTAAATATTTACAAAAATGTGAGGGGTGGACTCACTTCTGTGAGATACTGTATATCCTTTTCCATCTTTATAAAGTTTCAGTACCTTGTTACGCAAGTCTTTTGACAGTTCTTTTCTGCTACCCATGGCTCAGTATCTAGCCTGCTCAGTGCATCCACGTGAGAGCTAACAAACTCATTGACTATTTATATACTCACACTAATTGCAATTTAAAAATCCAAAAGATTTGGGAAATTAACTTTTAATTGTCATTTTAACCTGCATGTGTCATCTTGTGTGTCAGTACCAAGGCCAAACATTCCACGGTATGGAAACTTTTGATTGGGGCCATTTGGGGGATTTCTGTTATCATTATGATTTAAAAAGGAGCCAAACAACTACATGATAATAAATGGCTTCATATGATCACTACCCTTAAATAAAAGACAGTTTTTTTGGCATGATCATATTTTCAACATCAACGCCAAATTGTCACAATTTCAGCCAGGGTATGCAAACTTTTGAGCACAACTGCACATGATAGATACTCCAGCTCAACACACCTGAAAGATATAGTCACTATGGCCATAGAGTGACTCTGAAACATTACTGTTACGACCTAGAACTATACGCTTATATTCCCAATGCTGAAATATGTTGCACTTATAATGTACATTTTGTACCCCCTTATTTGCCTTAAAATAACGTTTATTAAACTTCGAGCAAAGAGGTGAATTTAGCCTTTAAATACCCACATCTCCTCCAGCGATGTGACATCCATGTATCCCTCACCAGCACTGACATCTTCTCTGGGTTTGAAACCTTCAGCATCCTTGGCTCAACCAGGTTGGTTCAGTCATTCTTAGCATAGTAAAGGAGAGACAACTTTTCCTTAAAAGTGGTATTCAGCCTTACATTTAAAAAATAAAATACAAGCAGTATACGAGAGTAGCCTGAGAAGTTCACAACCCGACACGGAAGTAGGGACCACACAGACAGACAGAAACGTTATCACTGCACCAAGCCACTCTTTAAGATATTCAGTGCTGAAAGCTGTGCATGCACGCTACACAGTTTTCATGCGCTCTTTGCAAACAGTTGGCAACCCCTGTGGTCAAGTTGAAAGTGGAAGAAGAAGGCTCGGAGTGTTCCTTCAATGAGCAAAGTGATGGCAACAGTCTTCTGCACTTCTGCTGCACGGCTTCAGAATCCCAGATTACTGTTGTCATCACTTTGCCCGCTGATGGAACACTCCGAGCCTTCTTCCACTTTCTCAATTTTCAACTTGACTACAGGGGGTGCCAGCTGTTTGCAAAGAGTGCATGAAAAACGTATACCATGCATTCACCATTTTTAGCGATGAACATCTGGAAGAGTGGCTTGGTGTTTCATGTTTCATGTCTACGTGGTCACTCCTTCCGTGTTGGGCCATGTCCTTTTTAGATTAGCCTAGTACTTATACACTCTCTATATTTGATGTTTGCCCTTTGTTTTCCACCTGTCTTCTCTCGGCAATTTCCTTTTAAAATCTCTTGTTTTTAAGGGTCTCCTGAAGCCACCCTTGAGATCACCCTCTTTTTTTTGGCATTGCAGCCCAGCATGCCAATGTTCCTTTAACCAACACACACAGGCAGCTCAGAATCCTATGAGTGGCTTACTCCCCAGCTCCTCTTCCAGGAATGGATTGGTAGCTGTGGGCTATAATTCTACTAGTCATGCATGTACTTTGGGTTAATGGTGCTAAGATGATGGGATGTGTAGTCCTAACACTGGTAGTTGTGACTTTTGTGATGTGTACAACCAGGAGTTCGCAGAAGTGGTACTGGGGCACAAGAATCAAGCAAATTTTAAGGAACTACCTTATAAGTGACCAATGACATACAGTGCCTTGAAAAAGAATTCATACCCCTTGAAATTTTCCACATTTTGTCATGTTACAACCAAAAATGTAGATATATTTTATTGGGATTTTATGTGCTAGACCAACACAAAATGACACATAATTGTGAAGTGGAAGGAAAATGATAAATGGTTTTCCGAATGTTTTACAAATATGTGAGTGGCAGCGAGCAAAGGGATCGGAAGAAAGGGATAGCAAGGACTGAATGGTTTGTAAGGTGGATGAGTCTTGAGGCAGCATTCATGATGGACTGGAGGGGGGGTAGCCTATGTAAATGTATGCCAGTGAGGGTAGAGTTGCAGTATGTGAGGCGAGAAATAACCAGGGAGTGAATTAGAAGCTTTGTGGTGTCACTGGTTAAGAAGGAACATATTTTGGAGATTTTGTGGAGGTTGAGGCAGCAAGCTTTGGACAGTAATTGAATGTGGGACCGAGAGGAGAGTTCAAAGTCCAGGATTACAACTAGCACCCTGGCAATAAAACAAACTTGGGTGCATGTTCACAATTTACTTTAGAATGTAAACAGAGGTGTGCATGAACAGCTCAGTGAACGTTCTATGTGCTGGAATGATTGAACTTCCATGTGCATGCATGGAAGTTATGTCATTGCCACCAAAGATGGCCAAAAATTCCAGCCTTGGAAAAACTCTGAGTGAGGGTGCCAACTCCAGTGAAGCAACGAGGGGAGGTGAATGTTCTGATAATCTCAGAATGTTCTGATAATCAAAAACGTTTTACGAATTAAATCAATACATTTTTAATTTGGTATATTTTTTGCATGCTACAAAAGCAAATGAATAACAAAAATAATGAAGCTTAAATGTGAAGAGTGACAAAAATTAGCTACTTTCGTGGGAAAACAAAAATAGTGATTAAAAAACAAATAGCAGACAGTTGTGACACAAGCCATATTGTAATTGAATGTTATTAAAAAAAACCTTTCCTTTTCAATCTGCAGGGCTGTAATATTCTGTAAAATGCAATATGGCAACCTGGAGGCATTCTTTAAATTGGGAGTAGGCAACCTCCTTAAAGAGGTGGAGATCTACCTGAATAACATGGTGGAAGTCAAAGAGGACCAGGCACAATGTCGCCTCCTCACACCTGATTTAAACCTCTAAATGTTGTACTGCAGTGTTGTAATTGTGTGCATTGCATGGCAATCATGAATTTAAATTAGGTGGTGAGGAGGCAATATATCACCTCCTCACCACCTGTCAAACACACTTGGATAGCTTTTCAGAGCAGCAATAGTGCCTGCTGCACTTGTGAATGAGCTCTTAGTTGCATTTGGCAGTGGCGTTCTTAGTGCTCATTTATAAGTAAAGTTTGGGGGGTGATAAAACCCTGTGGGTGAGTCGTGGTTTTACCACCCCTAATCCCTACCCCCTGTAGCTGCTGAATGAACATTGTGCGGTCATGCAGCACTGTATCCATATGAAATTTTTAGCATTTTTTTCACACACATAGAGCTTTCTTTTGGTGGTATTTAATCGCCGCTGGATGTTTTATTTTTTGCGCCATAAATAAAAAAAGAGCAACATATTTGAAAGAAAAAAGTTTTTCTTTGTTTCTACGATAACATTTTACAAACAGGTAATTTCTCTCCTTCACTGATGTGCATTGATGAGGCTGCACTGATAGGCAGCACTGATGGGCACTGATAGGCGGCACTGATAAGCGGCACTGATGAAGTGGCACAGATAGGTAGCACTGATGGGCACTGATAGGCGGCACTGATGCTGCTGCACTGATATGCAACAATGATTGGCACTGATAGGCGGTACTGATGGGCATTGATAGGCAGCACTGATGGGTGGCGCTGACTGACGGTACTGACTGGTGGCACTGCTGGGCAGCACTGATGGATGGCACTTCTGGGCACTGGTGGGTGGCACTGATGGGCACAGGTGGGTGACACTGCTGGGCACTTGTGGTGGCACTGTTGGGCACAGGTGGGCAGCACTGTTGGGCACAGGTGGGCAGCACTGTTGGGCACAGGTGGGCAGCACTGGTGGGTGGTACTGCTGGGCACTGATCATCAGTGCCCTGATGATTGGTGTTGATCCGTCCTCTGACAATTGCCAGTTATCGGCAGTACTTTCCTCACACTGTGACAGAGTGAGGAAATTGCAGCCGATAACCGGCAACTGCATTTGCCAGTGATCTGCTCTGTCATTGGACACAGCTGTCCATAGGGCGCATGGGAGGGCGCGTTCTGGGAGGACATCATATGACACCCTCCCAGAACTAGACAACCACGCTGTAGCCATCATTCTGCTACAGGGTGGTGGGCAGGTACTTAAGCTATTATGTCCAGTATATAGCTTCACTCTGACCTGAAGATATCTTCTTTCCTGCTGTTGGCACCACTCTGGAGACCTCTAGCCGGGATAAGAGGTGGAATGCAGTTGGTATCACTCCACATGGGACAGGAGCCAGCACTACAGAGGAGGCATCGCTTTATGCGGCTCTTGCTCCTTATTACAGCTCCAACTTTACAAGTAGTCCCTCTGCATTGCACTCTGTTTCATGCTCTGGAATGGCGCATCAGCAAGCTCAGATCGCGATATACCAGTCACCTGGCCACGATCTACTGTTTGTTGACCCCCACTGTACACAGGCTATGTACATACTGCCCCCAGAAATATAATTTCCTGTTTGTGTGATTGGCTCACTGATTTTGCAAGAAGTCTGCGCTAAAATACAAGTCATATTTTTGGCACCCCCTGTTTTTGGAAATCCCTGCAAATTAACCACTTGCCTTCCAGAGGATTTACCCCCCTTCCTGACCAGGCTATTTTTTTGCGATACGGCACTGCGTTACTTTAACTGACAATTGTGCGGTTATGCAACACTGCAGCTAAATTAAATTTCTGTATTTTTTTTTCCCACAAATGGAGCTTTCTTTTGGTGGTAATTGGTCGCCTCTGTGTTTGTTTTTTTTTTGCGCTATAATCAAAAAAAGACCTACAATTTTTAGAAAAAAACAATATTTTTGACTTTTTGCTATTACACATATCCAGTAAAAAAATAAAAAAATCTAAATATGTCATAAATTTAGGCCAAAATGTATTCTGCTACATGTCTGCTAAAAAAAAATCCCAATACATGTAAACTAATTGGTTTACCTGAAAGTTATAGCGTCTACAAATGGCGGTATAAATACTGGAATTCATTTTTTTCATACCAGTAATGGCGGCGATCAGCGAGTTATAGCGGGATTGTGGCGGGCATTCTGACACTGGGTGGGAACTGACAAACTGTGCGAGTGCCCCTGTCACGTACCTGATAGGAGACTGAATTGACGAGTTCGGCCTCACTTGTGTCACTAGCCCTGACCCCGCTGAGGTTGGAACAGAGGGAGTCTAGGGACCAAGGGGACAAGAGCGCCAGTAGTTGTTGCTTGCGGCTCTTGCAGATGATGACCTTGGTAGGCAGAGTATCCTGTGATTTGGGGACCATAGTAGCAGACAGAGCAGGTTCTGGGTAATACCAGGACACAGGACAGGAGCAGGGTCATAGGATAGCCAGGGTCATCAACAGTCAGGCAGCGCGGTACAGAATCAGTAGGAAAAGCCAAAGTCAGGAGCAGAGCCGAAGTCAGGAACCAGGAGCAGGAGAGTAATCGAAGTTGGGTCAGGAACAAAGGAATTGTACAGGAGCAAGCAGGACACAGGGGGGAGCTGAAGACCAGTCAGCACTGAACCAGAGCAGAGACCCTCTTTAAATAGCCCATCTGGCGCCAATGTTCGCCGTGCGTGTGCACGTGTGCGTGCATGTGCGTAATCGTGCATTCCTGCGCGCCTGCGCACAACCGGCAGCTCTTCTGTGGAATCTCTTGCGCGTTCCCGATTGCGATTCTCCTTGCCGGAAATCTCTTACAGCCCCCTACCTGGAGATGCAAAATCACGTATATGTACGTGATTTTGCGCAGCCCTGCTGCCCTGTAGCAGTGTTTCTGCTATAGGGTGGCAGGAAAGCGGTTAAAGTGTTACTAAACTCATGACCCTACATTCACTATATCTGGTCTCCCACAGTACACAGAACATGGCAGTCTTGTGACTTCTATCAGTCTCCAGCAGAGCACTGGTTAAAGCTTGTAGGAGGAGTTTTCATTTTCCCTTGATTGTCCTATGAGGTTGCAGGACCCCTGACTCTCTGTCTGGACAGTTCTGATTGGCCATGTGCTGATAACATGCACCCTCCCAAGAAAAAAAAAACAACTCTCTAGCAATACACACCAAACTGAGCATGTGCAGCTTGCCCCCAAGGCTCTGTTCTATCAGCAGATGGATTGGGGACTGTGGAAGAAGGGGAGGATCAGAGAAGGCAGGATCAAACATCCTTTTTACACAATACGGAGGACTAACCCCTTTGGTTCCACAGTGAGTATAACAAGCATGCTTTACTGCATATACAGACTGATTTTACTGTTGTGGGTTTAGTAACACTTTAAGGGAATGCCTTGGGGGGTCCCCAGTTTGCCAGATCTAGTGTCTCCAGTGGAACATTTCTCCTCTATTACTTTTCAGGGACAAAACAAAATTTGGGATTTTGTTTTACTTTCACTATCAATGATAAGGACAAATAGAGGGGCATAGACAGCAGTAAAAACTAACAAGTGTTCTTAACCCTCTCCACTCTATACAAAATTAAAAAAACAGCTTTGCCTGTTATACTTTAATGCAGGGAATGCATTACGGTAAAAAAAAAACATTTTTTGGCTTTAGTATTTAATTGTTTCAGATTGTCCCTAGGTGAAGATCTAAGTTGTCCTTTGTTTTGCTATGACATTCTGTTTCCCATCGTGCTCTTGCAATGATTTCAGCTCCCTGTACAAGGACAACCAGACCATAATTGCCAAGTGTCCCCCTTTCTACATTCCCACCATTTACAAATTGTCCCACACCCCTCAAGGTCCATGGAGCTTCCCATCATGAAAGGATCGGTACACAAATAACCATGGGAGGTGATATGCGAATCTCACCGCCATTTAGTGTCCTATCCATGTATTAGAACTGTGCTAAGGATCTTATGTTTAAAAATGCTATCAAGAAAATCATAATGCATATAGCAACCATTCAGAATTCCTATTTAAAGCAGTATGAACCCCAAAAGCACACATTTATTTTATTGCGGCTTACCAATTCTTAGATGTGATGGCTGTATTAGTTTTCATTTTATTTATTTTCATCTGGTCAGTAAGTCTGTTGTTTTTCAAAATAACAAGCTCTCTTCTAGATGTATCCGTTTACAGGAATGAAACAAACCATTTAAACTGATTCTAAAGGGATTTTTATTATAATTTAATAACAAACATGTTATATTAACCTGCTCTGTGCAATGGTTTTGCACAAAGCAGCCCCCATTCTCTTCTCCTTGGGTCCCTCGCCAGTGGTCCTGGCTCCTCTCCTCTGTTGAGTTCCCCAAGTAGTAATCCTTTTGCTATGGGGGCACTCGAGCAGACGCGCTCCCAAACTGAACTGCTGTGAATGGATATTGTCCATTCACACACAAAGCATGGCTTGGGCCTCTCTCCTCTTTGGCTCACTGACTGTGACTGACAGCAATGAGGAGGCAGAGTCCCGGGAGAGCTGCTGCTCTCTTGCACATCGCCAGATCCAGATGGGGCTCAGGTAAGTATAGGGCTGCGCCTGGGAGAGAGCTGCACCCAACAGGTTTTTTAACTTAACGCATAGAATGCATTAAAGTAAAAAACTTTCTGTCTTTAGAACCACTTTAACACTGACAGGGGTGCTAACTATTATCAGCTTTTATTTATTCATGTAAAACCTTTATCCCAAAAGGAAAAAAAACTGTTTGCTGTAACTGATTATAAAGTGTGAGCTGGAGTTTGGTTTCCATTTGTTAGTGTATTTAATTCTGCTAGTACGCTAATACAGGAGATGTCTTACTGGCCAGATCATCAGGTGAAAATAAAGGGAAAAAGGCCTAAAAAAAGAAAACAAATGCAGCCACCACATTTAATGACTGGTAAGCTGCAATACATTACATTTTTGGTTTTGGGTTTAATACTGGTTTCATTTAAAGATCTGCACTGTGGAAATGTAAAAGTATTTAACTGGGATTTTATGTGATAGACCAACACAAAGTGGCCCATAATTGTGAAGTGGAAGGAAAATGATAAATGGTTTTCAAAATATTTTACAAATAAATATGTGAAAAGTGTGGCATGCATTCGTATTCAGCCCCCCTGAGCCAGTACCTTGTAGAACCACCTTTCTCTGCAATTACATCTGCAAGTCTTTTTGGGGATGTCTCTACCACCGTTGCACATCTAGAGGGTGAAATGTTTGCCCATTCCTCTTTGAAAAAGAGCTCAAGCTCTGTCAGATTGGATGGAGAGAATCTGTGAATAGCAATTTTCAAGCCTTGCCACAGATTCCCAATTGGATTTATGTCTGGACTTTGACTGGGCCATTCTAACACATGAATATGCTTTGATCTAAATTGGGGGTCAGCAACCCCTAGATTGCAATCTACCAGTAGATCTCGACCATGTGACTGGTAGATTGTAGCCTAGGCTCCTGAATGCAGAAGTTTTGGTGCGCCTTTAGAAAGTGCACCACACCTGTGGAATATAATAGAAGTCTATGGCAAAGTGCAGCCAACCCAGGAAAGTTGCAGATGCACTACACTGCACCCACGGTGCCGATAACCTGCAACACATCAGTGTGAAAGCAGCCTTATAGGGGGCTCAGAATAGTAACGGTTTACATTTGCAGTTTGGGGGATCGTAAAACCTCATAGTTAAGATGTGTTTTTTTACCACCCTTGCCCCAAGTGCACACCGTTTAGCTGCTGTGGCCAGGGGTGTACACATGTTGCAGCCGCAGCAGGAGTTATATACCCTGTCATGGTGGGTGTAGCACCTGCCAAGCATGACCCATTCAAGTGAATGAGACCGCTCTGCATGTGGCCTGCAACCTTGTACAGCAAACAAGGGGTTAAAGCAGGGGGTTGTGTTGCTTTCTTACCGCCTGCTTTAACCCCTTGGACCCCACAGATGCATGCAGTTGCGGGGCACTTGCAGAGTGACTCCATTTAATTGAATGTGTCGCGATTGGCAGGTGGTAGCACCCACCAAAAGCAACAGGGGGTTTAATTCCTGCTGCGGCATGTGTACACCTTTGGCTGCTGCCTCAGCAGTTAAAGGGGTAGGGATTGGGGGCGGCAAAACTGTAACTCAACTGCAGGGTTTACCACCTCCCAACTGTACGTTGAACGAGCCCTAAGGGTGCCGCTGCCGATTGAAACTAAGGGCTCATTCACAAGTGCAGCAGGCACTGCTGCTCCTCTGAAAAGCAATCCAGGTGTATTTCACAGGTGGTGAGGAGGCGATATGTTTCCTCACCACCTGATTTAAACTCATGATTGCCGTGCAATGCACCCGATTGCAAGACAGTAGTACAACAATTAGAGGTTTGAATCAGGTGTGAGGAGGCGACTCTGGGCACCACTCTGCCTGGTGATCTTTGACCTCCCCCATGTTGTTCAGGTAGATCTCCGCCTCTTTAAGGTTGCCTACCCCTGATCTAAACCATTCCATTGTAGCTCTGGCTGCATGTTTAGGGTCGTTGTCCTTCTGGAAGGTGAACCTCGGCCCCAGTCTCAAGTCTTTTGCAGACTGTAACAGGTTTTCTTCTAAGATTGCCCTGTATTTGTCTCCATCCATCTGCCCATCAACTCTGGCCAGCTTCCCTGTCCCTGCTGAAGAAAAGCAACCCCACAAAAAAAAACTTTGTTTCTGTTATAAACGTTTGCAAATAAATAATTGTTCTTCATAAATTTAGGCCGAGATGTATTCTGCTACATTTCTTTGGTGAAAATAACCCAAATTAGGATGTATTATTTTGTAGGAAAGTTATAGAGTTCACAAACTATGGGATAGATCTGAATATTGATAAATCCTGAAGTACCGACTGCCAATCTAATTTCTTGAGGTCCAAGAATGTCAGAACAGTACAGATATCCCCCAAATGACCACTTTTTGCAAAGTAGACAGTCTGACGTATTTCTTAAGAGGCATGGCGAGTTTTTTGAAGTTGTAATTTTTTTGTCATAATTTTTTGGAAAATGAAAAAATAAAAAAACATTAGTTTCACTATTTTTTTTTTACATATTGTCACCAGTGCAGTACAGCGTCATCATATAACTGGCATGGTGGTGATCAGGGACACTGACTGGTGACAGTACGAAAAAAAAATTTGATAATTTTGTTTAATTTTTTTTACATTTTTGTATTAGTTTTAATTATTTATTAAATGTTTTCTCTTTTTTTAAGATTTCTTTTCATATTTCACTATGACCAAAGTAGTATAATGTTACCATAGTAACATTGTACTAATTTGGGGAAGTGATCAGTATTGTTTTTTTTTTTTTTTTTTACACAATTTGCTTTTAGCAAAGAATTACTTTGCTATAAGCAAGCATTTACCTGAATGACATTGATTCATTCAGGAGTTTTTTTTTGTGCTTAGCTCTGATTTGGTCACGGCTAATCACATGACAAAGTTGGACTGTGATTGGCCCAGCTTGTGCATGTGATCGCTGTGACCATTCACAGCTAGACACATAAACAATGGATGGCATGAAAGGAAGCCATCCATTGTATACAACTGTTATGTGACCTGCTGTGATTGGTCACAGCAGGTCACATGGTACTGGCAACGGGGCCGGTTAACAGATCTGTTTTTATAACCTAACCCCACTTTAAACTTCTTCACAGCTTTATCCCTGACCTGTCTGACGTGTTCTTTGGCCTTCATGATGCTGTTTATTCACTAATATTCTCTAAAAAAAACCTCTTAGGGCTTCACAGAACAGTTCACAGAACAGCTGTATTTATACAGCTGTATTTATGAGATTAAATTACACACAGGTGGACTCTTTTTTACTAATTAGGTGACTTCTGAAGGCAATTGGATCCACTAGATTTTAGTTAGGGGTATCAGAGTAAAGGGGGCTGAATACAAATACACACCACACTTTTCAGATATTTATTTGTAAAAAATTTTGAAAACCATTTATCATTTCCCTTCCACTTCACAATTTAGATGCCACTTTGTGTTGGTCTATCACATAAAATCCCAATAAAAGAAATTTATGTTTTTGGTTGTAACATGACAAAATGTGGAAAATTTCAAAGGGTATGAATACTTTGTCAAGGCACTGTATATCTGAATTTAGGATTACAGGAGATATTATTTAGTGAATCGGGAACTATTTGCATTAGGAAGGGAGTTTAGGGAGTTTTTGAGATTATTGCAATACAAAAAAATCCCCAGTACGCTTATCAGCTAATAAGCGCAAAAATAAAGTCTAAACTGCTTCAACTGCTTGTTCACAAACAGAGGTGTTTGTTGAGAAAAAGTTAAAGCATAATTCCAGACAGTATTTTTTTTTACATAGTTTCATTGGTCGAACTTGGACCAATATATAGTGAAGGAAATAAGTATTTGATCCTCTGCTGATTTTGAATGTTTGCCCACTCACAAAGAAATGATCAGTCTAAAAATTGAATGGTAGGTGTATTGTAACATTGACAGACAGAATAGCAACAAAAAATTCCAAAGAAATGCATGTCAGCAGGATTTCTGGCTACCAGGTGTCTTTCATACAGATAACAAGCTGAGATTAGAAGCAGTCTCTTAAAGGGAGTGCTGCTTAATCTCATTTTGTTACCTGTATAAAAGACACCTGTCCACAGGAGCAATCAAACAATCAGATTCCAAACTCTCCACCATGGCAAAGACCAAAGAGCTGTCCAAGGATCTCAGGGACAAGATTGTAGACCTACACAAGGCTGGACTGGGCTACCAAACTATCGCCAAGCAGCTTGGCGAGAAGGTGACAATAGTTGGTGCAATCATTTGCAAATGGAAGAAACACAAAACAGCTGTCAGTCTCCCTAGGTGCGGTACACCATGCAAGATCTCACCTCATGGAGTGTCAATGATCATGAGAACAGTGAGGGATCATCCCAGAACTACATGTAAGGATCTTGTCAATTATCTCCAGACAACTGGGGCCACAGTCACTAAGAAAACAATTGGTAACACACTACGCCGACAAGGATTGAAATCCTGCAGTGCCCGCAAGGTCCCTCTGCTCAAGTAAGCACATGTCCAGACCCGTCTGAAGTGTGCCACTGAACATCTGAATGATGCAGAGGAGGACTGGTTGAAAGTGTTGTGGTCAAATGAGACCAAAATCAAGCTCTTTGGCATCAATTCAACTTGCCGTGTTTGGAGGAGGAATGCTGCCTATGACCCCAAGAACACCATCCCAACTGTCAAACATGGTGGTGGCAACATTCTGCTTTGGGGGTGTTTTTCTGCTAAGGGGACAGGACAACTGCACTGCATCAAAGGGACAATAGACGGGGCAATGTACCATCAAATCTTGGGTGAGAACCTTCTTTCCTCAGCCAGGGCATTGAAAATAGGTCGTGGATGGGTGTTCCAGCATGACAATGACCCAAAACACACGGGCAAGGCAACAAAGGAGTGGCTCAAGAAGAAGCACATTAAGGTCCTGGAGTGGCCTAACCAGTCTCCAGACCTAATCCGATTGAAAATCTGTGGAGGGAGCTGAAAGTTCGAGTTGCCAAACATCAGCCACCAAACCTTAATGACTTGGAGAGGATCTGCCAAAAGGAGTGGGCCAAAATCCCTCCTGAGATGTGTGCAAGCCTGGTGGCCAACTACAGGAAACATCTGACCTTTGTGATTGCCAACAAGGGATTTGCCATCAAGTACTAAGTCATGTTTTGTGAAGGGGATCAAATACTTATTTCCCTCATGAACATGCATCATTTGTTAGACATGCATTTCTTTTGAATTTTTGTTGCTATTCTGTCTCTCAGTATTACAATACACCTGCCATTCAATTTTTAGACTGATCATTTCTTTGTGAGTGGGCAAACATTCAAAATCAGCAGGGGATCAAATACGCATTTCCTGCACTGTAACTATGTACTGTATATACACTGCTCAAAAAAATTAAAGGAACACTTTTTAATCAGAGTATAGCATCAAGTCATTTAAACACCTGTGATATTGATCTGATCAGTTAAGTAGCAGAGGGGGTTGTTAATCAGTTTCAGCTGCTTTGGTGTTAATTAAATTAACAACGGGTGCACTAGATGAGATGACCCCCAAAACAGGAATGGTTTTACAGGTGGAGCCCACTGACATTTTTTTCCCTGCTCATATTTTCTGACTGTTTTGCATTTGGCTAGGGTCAGTGTCACTACTGGTAGCATGACGCCATACCTGGACCTTACAGAGGTTGCACAGGCAGTCCAACTCCTCCAGGATGGCACATCAATATGTACAAGGTCCTTAATCCATCAGCAGGACCGGTATCTGGTCCTTAATCCATCAGCAGGACCGGTATCTGCTCCTTTGTGCAAGGAGGACCAGGATGAACACTGCCAAAGCCCTCCAAAATGACCTTCAGCAGGCCACTGGTGTGAATGTCTCAGAACAAACAATCAGAAATTCACAAGAGTGGCCTGAGGGCCCGACGTCCTCTAGTAGGCCCTGTGCTCACTGCCCGGCACCATAGAGCTTGATTGGCATTTGCCATTGAACACCAGAATTGGCAGGTCCACGACTGGCTCCCTGTGCTTTTCACAGATGAGAGCAGGTTCACCCTGAGCACATGTGACAGATGTGAAAGTGTCTGGAGAAGCCATGGAGAATGCTATGCTGCCTGTAACATCGTTCAGCATGACCGTTTTGGCGGTGGGTCAGTGATGGTGTGGGGAGGCATATCCATGGAGGGATGCACAGACCTCTACAGGTTAGACAATCGCTCCCTGACTGCCATTAGGTACTGCCATTAGATATCGGGATGAAATCCTTGAACCCATTGTCAGATCCTACACTGGTGTAGTGGGTACTGGGTTCCTCCTGGTGCATGGCAATGCCCGGTCTCATGTGGTGAGAGTATGCAGGCAGTTCCTGGAGGATGAAGGAATTGATACCACTGAATGGCCCCCACGCTCATCTGACCTAAATCCAATAGAACACCTCGGGGATATCATGTTTCGATCCATCCGACGACGCCAGATTGCACCTCAGACTGTTCAGGTGCTAAGTGACGCCCTGGTCCAGATCTGGGAGGAAATTTCCCAGGACACCATCTATTATCTCATTAGGAGCATGCCCCAACATTGTCAGGTAAGCATACAAGCACATGGGGACCATACAAACTACTGAGTACAATTTTGAGTTGCTGCAATGAAATTTCAGTAAAATGGACTAGCCTGCTGCATCATTTTTTCACTTTGATTTTTGGGGTGTCTTTGAATTCAGTCCTCTGTAGGTTGATAACTTTAATTTCCATCAAATGATGGGACATCCTTACGTTCCAAACACATTACCCAGTCCATATCAGTATAGATATCCAGCATGATATTTTTCCCCATTGAGATCTGATGTGTTTTCAAAGTGTTCCTTGTAATTTTTTGTGCAGTGTACCATACCTGGGCAATGCACCTGGCAACTGGAAATCACTGACTTAGGCTAGCCATACATTATGCTATTTTCTTTTCTTCAGCCATGGATTGAATCCCTCCTGCAGTGCTGTTGTGAGGGAGTGCAGGGAGGTCTCCCCACCAACAGAATACTATGATCACTACCGGCAACTATGATCTAAAAAAAAAAAAAAAAAAAAGACAGGTTGGTTGTACTGAAGCTGATTAATAGAGTGACTTCAGTACAACCAGCCTGCTCATTGATGGATCAAAATGTGTACAGTTCCTGCTGAACCAGCTGAATTTCCATCCATCTATGGCTGGCCTTAGACACTATAGTGATCTCCACTTGCTTTCTGAGCAGCTGACCTGATGCATTTTGAACAGAGGAAATCAGCCACTCAGCACGGGCACCATTTAGAGAATGCTTTTCATTTTCTGTATGAATACAAAGCATTCTCTGATTGGATGAGATGAAGAGGCTGGCAGTGAAATTACTCTCTCCAATTAAAATACTCTTCCAATTAGAGAGGACCTTGCATTGCCCATGCTGCGCAACCGACCTTCTGTGTTCACAATGTAGCAGGTTAGTCCTTCAGGACCTGGAAGCAAGTGGAGATCACTGAAATAGTGGTGTCTACTTTAGTGGTTTCCAGCTTCCAGGGGAGTCGGCCAGGTATGGAATATACTGTACATAGTTACATTGGTCCAAGCTGGTGTATAAAGTATACTATGCCTGGAATTCATTATTAAAGTGGAATTTCAACTATACACTTAATGTGTTACTAAAACCAGGACCCTGCATTCACTATATCTGGTCTTTCACAGCAGTTAGAGAAATCTTGTGACTTCTACCAGTGTCCAGCAGAACACTGGTTAAAGCTTGCAGGAGGAGTTTTCATTCTCTCCTATGAGGCTGGATAACCCCTGACCCTCTGTATGGACAGCACTGATTGGCCTAATAAAAAAAAAAACCTCTCTAGCAATACACACCAAACTGAGCATGTGCAGCTTGCCCCCAAGGCTCTGTTCTATCAGCAGATGGATTGGGGACAGTAGAAAGGGAGGTTTAGAGAAGACAGGATCAAACATCATTTTTACACAATGTGGAAGATTAACCCCTTAGGTTCCTCAGTGAGTATAACAAGCATGCTTTACTGCATATACAGACTGATTTTACTGTTGTGGGTTTAGTAACACTTTAAACTGAGAAAGAAGATTACCCAGAGAATTTCCAACCCCCAAACTTTACTGTTTAGTAACACTTTTACTAGCCTTAAAACTGTCCCTTTTTCCTCCTAACACCTATGCTAACTAACATGTGTAAGAAAGATATATTTACACAGATCAACCATAACTTTATGGCCACCCACCTAATACTGAGTGGGTCTCCATTTGCTGCCAGTACAGCCCTGACCTGTCCAACCAAGACATCAGTAGCAGATCTTTTAAGTTCTGTGAGTTGCGAGGTGGGGCATTCATGGATCTGACTTATTTCTCGAAGTCAACATCTCAAACTTGTGTTCCTCAAACCATTCTTGAACCATTTTTGTAGTGTGGCAGGGTGCATTATCTTGCTGACTGCCATCAAGGAATACAGTTTCAATGAAGGGGTGTACTTGATCACTAACAATATTTATAGGTGGTACATGTCAAGTTACATCCACATGAATGACACGACCGAAGGTTTCCCAGCAGAACATTGCTGAAAGCATCATTCTGCCTCCGCCAGCTTGCCTTCTTCCCATACTGGATCCTAGTGCCATCTCTTCCCCAGGTAAACAACACACCTGGCCATCCACATGATATAAAAGAAAATGTGATTCCCCAGACCAGGCCACCTTCTTCCATTGCTCTGTGCTCCAGTTCTAATGCTCACTTGCCCATTGTAGGCAATTTGGCTGTGGACATGGGTCACTATGGGCACCCTGGCCAGTCTGTGCCTACACAGCTCCATACACATCAAACTAATTTTTTCTGCTTTCAATACATTAGCTTCATAGACAAAATGTTTACTTGCTGCCTAATATATGTCACCAAATTTTATATGCCATTGTACCAAAATAATCAATGTTATTCACTTAACCTGTCAGTGGTCATAAAGTTATTACTGATCAGGGTACTGTATTCAGGCCACTCAGGTCTAATCATGTGATCAGACTCCCATGTGTCAGCCAGCGATGCTGCAGGGGAGAAGAGAGAGCACTGACAACAGATGGGCCTTTGAAGCCTAAATATGATTTCACTGTTCCAGGCTTTACTAACCTTTGTGTATGTGCTCTCTCCTATCCTCTGTTCCCGCTGCTGGCTGACACAGGTGAGATCACACAACTGGACCACAGCAGGCTAAAAATGTGTAATTTGGTAAAGTTCTTCTTATCACTTCCCTTTGTGTCTCTAGGGCAGGAAGTAAGGTTAAATCTCACTGAAGGGACACAAACAGGAAAGCATAAATTAAAAAATGGTTTGGCTTTATAATGGTATTAAGCCCGAAAAAAAAAATGTATTATATTGCAGATTACCAATCCTTACATGTGCTGGCTGTATTTTTTTTTTTTTGGGGGGGGGTTTCCTTTATTTGTACCTAACCAGTAACACACTTTCTGTTAGGGTGTCTCCACACTGGATGGAGGACACCCTTGGTAAGCAGCATTGTCAATCTATGGAGAGGGTAGTGCTAGATGGACTAGCAGAGTTAGATGGATTTGACTAACAAATTAAAGCCGGTCTTCAGTTTAAGTGGAACTAAAACCTCCTGTCCTTTACAGTCAAGGAAGCTGCCATCTTAGCCTCTGTTTGATCTGCAGTGGCCATGGGAGGGTCAGTTATAACACCAGCCATTTGAAGGTTTGACAGTCTGGTTGAGAGCGCAAGCAACTTTGACAGCTGTCATTCATGGCATACCTTGTATATACTGTTTTGGGAAACTGGGATTAGTTACATGTTAAAATCTTTTAAGTTACAGCAACTGTTTTTTTTTCCTTTTGAGATAAAGGTTTACATAAATGAAGCACCCCTATCAGTGGTAAATGGTTTATCTCAACCCTCCAACTGCCACTTTTGCTTGATAGGTCTACTATGACTTCTACTACTACTTGAAAGGTCTACTAAAGGAAGTTGAAAAATAACAGGCTTACAGGCTGGATCACCAGGTGAAAATAAAGTAAAACAAGATTTAAAAGGGAAACTAAGGCAGGTGTCACATTTGAAGAAGAAATACAGGCACAGATGCCCACTTTTGCAACAATGGTCTGATGCCCACAAGGCCCCCACTAGCGATGGCATCTTCTCCCCAGCTTCCTCCAGGCACCAGTCTTCAGCTTTTGTGATGGACCAGCACAGGATGAACATTCTGCAGAGGATTTGTAAACAGATAGGTGAATTTATTTAATTGTAGAATAGACACTGCATGTCTTTTCTGCAGAAAGAGTCTGCCTGCTCAACATTTTTTAACCTTCAGTTCCACTTAAGGAATTAGTAAGCTGCAATATAAAAATTGTTTGTTTTTGGGTTTAGATACACTTAAACTATATCTGGCTATCTTTCAGGATTTATTGGTTTTGTTTTCTTAAAAATAACTAAAAGAAAACTCAAGCAAAATGAAACTGTTGAAGAGGTAAAACTGTGTTAAGAAATGCCTCTTCACCTCTTTCTATGTTGTGGAAACAAAAAGTAGAAACTAAAAGCCATAAGAAGAATGAATGGTATTTTGAATTCCATGAGTTACCTTTCCCGTAAGCTTGTCAAATATTTCCACTGTAGAAGATGACATAACAAACATAAAATATAAAAGACATGTGACTTGTTGCATTTAGTGATTAACTAGGTTTCCTCTTTTATCAGGCCATAACTATGTCATGCTGCCCTATAGCAAAACCATTAGCCCCCATCCACACCTGAGCAATTTCCAGCATGATATTGCTCACCATGAAGAATCCCATTATATTCAATGGTGCGCATTCACATCTGAGTGAGTGCTGCTATTTGTCCTGTGCAAAAAGTACAGGAACTTTTTGTCGAGCAGGATAGTGCATTTTGGCACATTTTGTACCTCACAACAGGTCTCTCTGACGAGCAGCTTCAGTCCTATGAACAAAATGGAAAATTGAGGAATGTCCATACTGCATGTAGAGACTTTCATCTGCATGGTGAGGGCTCACAAGAACATCACATGAACATCTACTGCCCCACTGAAACCCATTACAGGAACCATGGCCAGTGGCAGAGGGCCAGGAAGTAGATACATGGATGATGACCACATAGGATGTCATAGGTGATACCGCTTTCTGTTGGCCAAAACAGAAATGCCTGAAGCTTGAAAACACATGAGAAACATGCCAGAGCAGGAAAAGGTTGTAGATATGACAAAAAGAAGCGGGTAGTAGAGTGGAGATCCGAGGGTATGACAGAGGCAGTGTGTGCTGAGGCAATGAGGATGAAGATGAAGGTGACAGTCCCAAAGCCCTCACCTTTAAAGACAAATCAGCAAAGGCAGCTTTTATATTAAATAAGTAGATGCCAAGTTGGCCTTGGTATCTTCCAGCACAGGAAGGGTTGGCCTTCGGTGAGTAGTTTCCCAAGAGATGAGTATGCAAAAAGCATTTTTAAAGTGAGCTCTGGATATATAAATCTTTCATGCAGTGCAAAGTATTAAGATGGTTCCAATCTTGGCCGGTTCAACAGGGACAGTAAAAATATGACATGGTGCGTACTACCATATTTTTAAGCTCGCCTAGATGGTCCTTCACTTTGGACTTGGGAGAGGTCAACTAAAATTGAGAGATGAGCTTAGAGGTAGTGATATTTTCAGAGGCATGTCTGAATTGTGGATGGGATTAAATTATATTTCCAAGTGCTGAGCCAGAAGTGGAGGTGCAGGGATATTTTTCATACTGATAAGCACAAACAAATTACAAAAGAAAAAAGTCAGCTTCCGCTAATACCAGTCCATTAACTATTGGTCACATGACTGGTTTTCTGGAAAGGCAAACTTGATTCATATTTTTGGTCTGCTTAGAATTATTAAGGAAATGGAAGCTTTGATTAATAATTAATATGGTAATTATGCAGAAATTACAAAGGCACAGATGTGGTAATGTTAGTGCAATTGAGTTGCGTGTCATGTGAATACATATGTTACTATATTCATTTACTTGTTACTCATTCATTTCAGTTGTCACAAATAGTAAAGCCTAACTACGCAAATAGAAAAGATGACTCACTTGGTGTGATGTTAATCTCTGAAACTTTCATCAGACTGGTTCATCCAGTTAAGTTAGCATTTTAACAAATGATTGGAAAACTAGGCCAGTGCACAGACGTGTGGGATTTCAAGGGTAGGTGCACTTTTATGCAAAAAAATTTATATTACCTTGCCATTTGCATCAACCTGGCAATACAAGTAAATACTTTACCTTATTCCTAATATTAGTTCTCACTGCCCAGCTTGTCCAAGGTGGTCACCACCTCCTTTGTCATCCTCTGTACATGACCTATGCTTAGCTATAGAAACTGCCTCTAGCATTACTTGGTATATGTGTTCCGGTGACCATTATTCCCTGTGGCTGGGCTCCTGACATGTGCAACCTTATGGAAGCCAGTGAGGTGCCAAAGATCTAAACACTGTGCCAATCATAAGTAGGCAACGAGAACTGAATTAGATTCAAGGTGGGATATTACCTTATATACTTGTAAATGTGCACTTACTCTTGAGGTTCTTTTTCTGTGTATCACTCTGATTTTCCAATAAACTGGTTAGATCCTCTTCCTCTGCCCTTCCAGGAAGGCAAGATGGAGTGAGCAGGATGGTGTGTAGAGCCTGGGGGGGAGGGTCCAGGAGAGAGGCCTACCTACAGGCAGAGGAGCTGGAAGGGAGGATCTCTCAGTCTCATCATCCACTGAGAGAGGACAGCCTGGGAGTCAGGGAAGGAACCAGTCCAGCGTAAGGCCCGAAGGCAGCCACCAACTCATACGCTTGCACAAGAAGACTAAGTGAGTAACCCCAAACCCCCTGGGGCAGGTAAGGGGAAAGGACATTGGGTTGGAAACCTGACTAGCCCCCATCTGTAACTGCTGATTTTAAGGTGGCAGCTTCTGGGTCCTCTTGCCCAGGGATTCACTAAAGCAGTTGGGTGAAGAGATTTCATCTGGGGTCACCAGCAGAGGCTGGATAGCTCTCCAAAGAAGAAAACCCCATCTGAGTATTTGTACATAGTTCTAGGAAGTAGTCCTCAGTTCAGCAGTTCCTTGGGCATCCCATGTATCCAAGTTTAAATCCCCTAATAAAATGCAAAACAAAGTTCAAGGACTGTTTACTGTCTCTGGAAAGCAAGGCTGGAAGGAAGTGTGTGTTGCCTGGCTATGCAGGACTATAGGGGGGAACTAAATCTTCTTAGGGGGAAATGCTACAAGTGCATGAAATCTGAATGAAACTGATGTGCAGATTTCACTTGCAGAGAGATCAGTTTACATCGGTTTTCACATGTGCTTCAATGAGTTTTATATAAGTTGCAAATTCCTGCGCAGAACAAAAATGCAGGTGATGTTGTGGTGTGAACAGGGTACATAGAGAACAATTGATATTGTTGTGTCCTTGCAGAATGTGTGCAGAAAAGCTGACGCTTCTGCACCATGGCGTGATGAGCCCTTAATTATTTGATTAAACATAAGTGTTCGCTGTAAGTGTTCCTATATACGTGTAAAAACACAGGAAGATACACTATATTGCCAAAAGTATTGGGACACCCCTCCAAATCATTGGATTCAGGTGTTCCAATCACCGCCATGACCACAGGTGTATATAATCAAGCACCTAGGCATGCAGACTGCTTCTACAAACATTTGTGAAATAATGGGTCACTCTCAGGAGCTCAGTGAAATCAAGTGTGGTACCGTGATAGGTTGCCATCTGTGCAATAAATCCATCCGTGAAATTTCTTTGCTACTAAATATTCCACGGACAACCGTTAGTGGTATTATAACAAATTGGAAGCAACTGGGAACAACAGCAACTCAGCCACGAAGTGATAGGCCACGTAAAATGACAGAGCGGGGTCAGCGCATGCTGAAGCGCACAGTGTGCAGAAGTCACCAAATGTTTGCAGAGTCAATAGGTAAAGACCTCCAAACTTCATGCGGCCTTCAGATTAGCTCAACAATAGTGCATAGAGACTTCATGGAATGGGTTTCCCTGGCCAAGCAGCTGCATCCAAGCCTTACATCACCAAGTGCAATGCAAATTTTCGGATGCAGTGGTGTAAAGCACGCCGCCACTGGACTCTAGAGCAATGGAGACGTTCTCTGGGGTGACAAATCACGCTTCTCTGTCTGGCAATCTGATGGATGTGTCTGGGTTTGGCTATTTCCAGGAGAACGGTACTTGCCTGACTGCATTGTGCTAAGTGTAAGGTTTGGTGGAGGGGGGATTATGGTGTAGGGCTGTTTTTCAGTGGTTGGGCTTGGCCCCTTAGCACCAGTGAAGGGTACTCTTAAGGCATCAGCATACCAAGACATGTTGGACAATTTCATGCGCCTAACTTTGTGGGAACAGTTTGGGTATGGCCCCTTGCTGTTCCAACATGACTGTGCACCAGTGAATAAAGCAAGTTCCGTATGGATGAGCGAGTTTGGGGTGGAGGAACTTGACTGGCCTGCACTGGCCTGGCCTGAGTCCTGACCTCAACCCGATCGAACACTTTTAAGAGGAATTAGAGACTGCAAGCCAGGCCTTCTCGTCCAACATCAGTGCCTGAGCTCACGAATGTGCTTCTGGAAGAATGATCAAACATTCCCATAGACACACTCCTAAACCTTGTGGACAGCCTACCTAGAAGAGTTGAAGCTGTTATAGCTGCAAAGAGTGGGCCAACTCAATATTGAACCCTACGGACTAAGACTGGGATGCCATCAAAGTTCATGTGCGTGTAAAGGCAGGCGTCCCAATACTTTTGGCAAAATAGTATATGTATTAACATGGAAATAAGTACGTGAAAACCCTCCCTTTAAATGAAGTACGTGTGAAAAACAAATGAAAGAACACGATACGTGTAAAACACTAACAATGTATATATTTAAAGTCAGAGCATATAACGTCTTAAGATGGTAAGCAGTTCAGGTGTGGAGATTTCCCTTTTGGACATACCCAAGTAGTTAGTGAGTTACTCAGCTCATTGGCATCTAACCGAATCTGCAACGTCAGTGCTTTCAATAGTCAACGTCAGCCGTTCAAGAGAAAAGTAGCATATCTAAGGTCACTTCTGTGGGAGTAATAGCAAACATGGCAAGTTAGATGGATACATTTAGCATAACAAAAAGTAATAATACGTTACAATCAGGGCTTTTTTTCACTCCAATATGTTATAAAAGCAGTGCTCAGATCTTCATACAGCACAGGATCACGGATACCATCACTCGCTAGGTGCAGCCCTCCAGAGATAGGGGAATCTTGGTACTAGCAAAAAAGAATAAAAGAGAGCGCACTCTCATCGTGCATTACCGTGATACAAAGAAATTTATTGTGATAAAAACAAATGGATACTCACAAACCAATAGGTCATAAAAACAGAGAGAGAGCCACAATTGATGGTCCCAAATAACGGGAATCCAGTAGTGGAAAGTGCTAACTCATTTCGGGAGTCGACCTCCCTTCCTCAGAGCTAAGATGCTATACATGTGTATGGTCAATAAATAAAGGAACAAAAAGTTAGGGAGACCCTCCCTCTTGCCCTCCATGCGAGAAAATAGTGATGGAGACTGCCAATTAGAGCCCATTTATGTGTATATGTATACTAGTACAGGTAATGATGCTCAAGGTGGTCTGATTCTCATCCCCATATGTGGTAGTAATATAATGTTCTGTATGAGACATATAATACAGTACGTATAATGTAAGGGGGGACTTACTGTATCGCTGGGCAG
This sequence comes from Staurois parvus, assembly GCF_062004578.1. Lineage (NCBI taxonomy): Eukaryota > Metazoa > Chordata > Amphibia > Anura > Ranidae > Staurois > Staurois parvus. The sequence goes on along the minus strand of NW_028317827.1, from coordinate 10,139,816 downwards.
TGTGCAGAAAGAGGGAGGAAGGCCATAGACCGGTCCTGATGGTGTCCTCTATGCGCATGAGGACGCTGTGGAAAGGGGGTCCCTGAAAGAACCGGACAGTGGTGAAACGGTAATCCGCACTGTTTTCACTTTTTTTTAAAAAGTGTAAATGTGATAATGCCAATATTGGTAGGATGTCTCACTATTGGGAATGGGGAATAATGAAGGGAGTGGGAAGGAGCATTCCATGCCTAGTGGCAAATGGATGACAATCTCAATAAAAACATCCAAGAATATTACCTTCAAATAGGACGTTAAAATATATATGCTGATGAACAAATGATATATTAATTGATAATAACAGTTAATTAATAAATAAAGTGGTAATACTCTGGACAGCATAAGCAAATACATTGGCATATGAAATGTGGAATGATAGTACTGAAGAACATATTGACGCTGATTAATAAATAAAAAAACACAAATAAAAAAAAATATATATCATCAATTCAAATGGCGATACAGTAAGTCCCCCCTTACATTATATGTATTATATGTCTCGTACAGAACATTATATTACTACCACATATGGGGATGAGAATCAGACCACCTTGAGCATCATTACCTATACTGCTATATGTATACACATAAATGGGCTCCAATTGGCAGTCTCCACCCCTATTTTCTTGCATGGAGGGCGTGAGGGACAGTCTCCCTCACTATTTGGTCCCTTATTTATTGACCATCCATATGTATAGCATCTTAGCTCTGAGGAAGGGAGCTCGACTCCTGAAACGCATTAGCACTTTCCACTGCAGGGTTCCTGCTACTTGGGACTGTCAATTGTGGCTCTCTCTCTGTTTTTATGACCTTTTGGTTTGTGAGTATCCATTTGTTTTTATCACAATAAATTTCTTTGCATCACGGTAATGCACAAGGAGAGTGCGCTCTCTTTTATTCTTTTTTGCTAGGGCTTTTTTTCAGTGGGAACACGGGGAAACGCAGTTCCGGAACCTTCAGCACTGGATGTATTTAATAGCAAGGGGTACTAGCGTGCGCTGAAGAGTCTATTGATGCTGGCTGCTGAGGGATCTATTGTTAGTGGAGAAAATCTATTGCTAAGGTGGGTCTATTGTTTCTAGGGAGGTCTATTGTTGCTGGTGGGGGATATATTGTTTCTGGGGATGAGTCTTATGTTGCTGGGTAGTCAAGTGTTGCTGGGGGAATCTATTGTTGCTGGAGGGGTATTCTTTTGTGGGGGGGGGTCCATTGTTGGTGGGAAGACCTACTGTTGCTGTCGCTGGCTGCAGGGGATCTCTTTTACTGTTTATCTTGCTATCATTACCAAATTTCATACAAATTACATACCACAAAATGATACCTGAGTCTGTATTCTATAAAAGGGGCAGTACTGGGAGGTGGGTAGGGGGTTTAATCAAGGAACGGTGCTCAGGGGATAGATGGGGGGGTGGAGACAAGAGGTGACTCGGAAGTAGGGAATTCCTGCACCTATTCTCTGGGAAAAAAGCCTAGATTACTATTATGTAGCAGTCATGTCAAATCTGTTCGTTTTTTATGGATGGAATGGAGATTGGTTTGAACATCTTGCAGTGTAGCCATTAGGGAGATTCTCCCTCATTTAGAACAGGAAGTAATGGGAAATTTCCCTAAGGCTTCATGCACAAGGCCATACAGTGTGCAGAGCCTGTGTAATCACTGTCCCTGGACTTCCAACTGTTGTGTACAGCTCCCCATTGACATGATTTAGAAGGTGCGGTTAGTAATGCACTGGGGGTTGCGTAAAGCACCCACACGTGTGCGGACGAATGCTCTGAATGCACACTATCTGCATAATAGGTACAAAGAAGCAAAAAAAAAAAAAAAAAGACACACACAGTTCAGCTTATAATAGTTCCCCTCTCTATCCCAAACCAGAAAAACAACATGATCTCTTCAGCCCCTTTCAAATGGATATTCTGATTGGGTCAGCTTGTCTGTTTTTCAGGCAGACCCGATTGGACCATCCATTCTGCTCTAAGGAGCGGTGGGTGAAAATGGACTTGTGTCTGTTTACACTCGCCTACCTCCAATCTGATCTACCAAAAACAAACAGAAGGGGATCAGCACCCATCCTGCTGGGTGTATTGGAATGGAGGGCAATGGATCCGTTTACATCCAACTGCCCATACAGCAGAGTGCACTTATGCAGAACGGACATGGACCGTCATCCACCCTCTCTGCTCTGCTCAGCAGGGGATCAGTGGACAGATCCTGAGCAAGCGGAGTCTGTCCTGTGTGAAAGGGGCCTTCTTGAGGCTCTATTCTGATGCGTGTTTTGCCATGTGTTACTGCTACTCCTCTCACTCACAAAGCACAGAGAGGCGGAGGAGGCACAGGACCAGAATTGGTGTCTGTCATAGCTGCCATTCAAATGCAATGGGGAGTCGGATGTACGGTGGGAGTTGTACTATCCGGGGAGACTCAGTGGAACTTGAAGGGCAGAAAGATTTTTACAATGACAAGGAACATATAAAAGGCTATGATCCAAGTCCCCTGATGTGAAATCAGTCATGCTGGGCTTTAAACAAAGCTTTGCAGGTATATAATATGCTTTAGTCTATTAAACTATGGAAGGGAGTTTAAAGTGATACTAAACTCTGGCTTAAAAATAAAAAATTTGATTCAAGTATGTATTTTTAACTTAAAAAGTAAGTGTACAATCCAAACACACATGTTCCTGCGTTAAAAATGGCTGTGTGTATAAGTGGGTGCTGCAGCGACCGTCAGCTGGAACCGAACAGAATCAGCAAGGGAGAATGTCACCAGCACACCGAGGATCACCAATATGGGTCCAAAAGTTTTATTGAACGATCACATAGTTACAGCAAGGCAATGTCTCAGAGTCTCACAGGACCCCTTCATCAGGCATGTGAGACTCCGAAATGTTGCCTTGCTGTAACTATGTGATCGTTCATTAAAACCTTTGGACCCATATTGGTGTTTTCAGTGTGCTGGTGACATTCTTCCTTGCTTAACTTAAAAAGGTCCCTTCTTTTGCTCTTAGCTTCCTCCAAATTTCCAAATTCCTTCTTTTTTAAATTTCTGCTGTGATCTGACTTTCGTTCTCCTTTGTCCCACTACATGGAGGAACGTAGCCCCCCTCCCTTGCTCGCTCCCGAGATGGAGTGAGGACTGTGGACTATGAGATGTGTATTGTGTAAAGCAGTGGTGGGCCGTGCATTTCACTCCTAGGCCTTCAGTGATGTCCTACCTGAATTATTCCTAGATTTTTTGAACGTAACCTTAAAAATTCAGCACAGAAAAAACAGGGACAAAACTGTGGCCTAGATTAGCCAGGGCTGACTGTATAAAAAAATATAAATAAAATGCATTATACTCACCAGAACTACTCATTATCTGTACACAAAACCTATCCTCCTTTCTTACCTCCAAAAAAGTTCAATTACTCTGGTGTACAGGTTATTTGTGTATTTCAGTTCCAACAAGTTCTTTTCTATCTCCATGGTGGCTAATACTGAAAGTCAAGTCTGTCCAGTCATATTTCTGGCATAAGTTTTAACTCACTTTAGGACTGAGAATGTCTGCCCGACAGAAGCATTGGACACGGATTGTATGCCACCTAGAGGGCCCCAGTGTCGCCATCTCAAAATCTATCTGATTAACCTCTTCCTGTCTGGCCCATGTCAATAAACGGCTAGACGAAAGTGCTGCCAATGCGGGTGGATGTTTCTAAATGTCCCCCCGCATCCACTGCCTGTGCGCGCTCCCTGGGAGCATGCGGCACCACTATCAGTGCTGTACAGGACCTCTGTGTGAGGTCCCAATTCATGTGATCACTGATTGGCCAATCAGTGATCACATAAACAGTAGTAAACAAGATGTCACTTCCTGACATCATTGCTTACTACTTGTGAAATCTGAATTATCACAGAGGTCACATGGTACAAGGCTATTCACAACAGCCTTGTACCATGTGACAAGCTGTGACTAATCACAGCTCTCATGGTATTTCTTAATGGCTGCAGGAATGCAGCCAGAGAGAAGGAGAAATTATTGCATTTATAGCTTTTATGGGTGTAAAAGCAATCAATGTAAAAAAACAAAAAAAAAATCTTCATCACCCCCCACAAGTAGTACAGTGTCACTATGGTGACACTGTACTGCTAGGGTGACAGTATGTTAAAAAAAAGCATAAATAATAATATAAAAAAAAGAAAAATTATAATTTTTGGTTATAAACTAATTTGTTTTTGTTTTGTTTTTGTTTTTTTACAAAAAAGAAAGATGAATACATTTTGGCAAAATTTTATAAGAAAAACACTTTTTTTTTTAAATGTTGGACTTTTTCATTTATATATATTTAAAAAAAATAAAAATCCCAGTGGTGACTAAATACCACCAAAATAAATTTCTATCTGTCTCGAAAAAATGCAAAAAAATTAATATAGGTACAGTGTTGCATGACCGCGTAATTGTCATTCAAAGTATGATAGCACTGAAAGCTGAAAATTGGCCTGGACAGGAAGTGGGTGAAAGTGTCCGGACTTGAAGTGGTTAAACCTACAGTTTCATTGCCATTTACTGTAAGCTACAGGCAATATCAAACAAATTTCTCCATCCACAAAAGCGAGGTGGAAGTAGAAATCCTCCTTCGCCGGGACACTGAAGTCTGACAGCGGCACCAGCTTCTGTCAGAATGCACAGATCAGTTTCTGCAGCTGCGAATCAAGCACATTTTTCCAACATATCCCTTTGACAGAAGTTGATCAAGTGATCGACTTTTATCAAGCGAGTACGGCCACACACTGACTGAAATTCTCATGGTCTCTGCTGGTCCGGCCAAATTTCAATCAGTGTATGGCCAACTTTACACTACAGCAATTAACAGAGATGAGAACTGCCTGTAACATAAGAAAAGAGGCTGGAACATAGTATTGCCTCTGAGACTATGCTGCTCTCTACAGGGCAATGTTAGAATATATCAACCAGTGGAATGTTGACTCATAGTAACCTACCTGTATATACAGCATGGATGGAGATGAATGCCAATTATTTTACTCATCTACAGTGGGTGTATAAAAGAATCACCCCCCTTTAAAATAATCACATTTTGTTGCTTTTCAGCCTGAAATGAAGACAGACACAGTTTTTGTGTTATCCAGTTGTATTTACTCAGTGTAACCTAGAACATCCAAGTGAAAGATATTAACACCAACATGTCAGAAAACATATAAAAAAAATCAAAAACAGAATCACTGAGTTGGAAAAAGGATCACCCCTTTGTGTCTATTTTGTTGAACCACCTTTTGCTTTAATTACAGCCTCTAGTCTGCTGGAATATGTTTCTACTAACTTTGCACATCTAGACTTTGTGATAAGTTTTGATGACTTTACATCTTGATGCTCTCCTCCGGGAACCGGGAAAATGAGCAAGACCACATAATTCAGAATAAACAAGGTAAGGTCATCACCTCTGGCGGCTCTCTGACTCGGCCCACTGCCCCCTTTTGTATGCACAGGTGCAGTGGTTCGGACCCAAGGAACCCGTCAAAAAAAGAAGGCATTAACCGCTACACTCCTGTCCGGGGCTGCGTCTAACTACTTTAACCTGCCTAAAAAGCTCCTACGTTCTGTTGTGAACTGACAATATAAAGCATTTTTTGGACTGAGTGGTAACAGCCCTGTCCAGTGTTTTCTCTTGCCAAACTATTCAGCTTTACCTACTCTCCCATCTCCACAACATAGTGAGTGATCATTCTGTAGTCCATAATAAGAACTGGGAGGGATAATTACTCACTGAGATAGCACAGGTAGTATGCTCAGGATACAGGACAGCTGTCAATTACTGACAAGATCAACAGGTATTTTTTTGCACTTCTCAAATAGATATACCAAAATGCTTCCAATCAAGGCTGGGGCAAGGAGTAGGCAGAAGGATGATGAACGAACCTGTCCCTGAAATGCTAACGAAGCTGTCCCAGAAATGCTTCCAATGGTATATTTAACCTAGCAAAGGGAGGAAGTAAGAGAAGTTTATTGTTCAGGTTCACATAACCTTTAATACTTGTTTTACAAGATACACTTTTCCATATCTGCCCCAGCAACGACACATGTACTATTAAACACTAACATATTCTAAATATCATAAGAAACTGTACAATACACTTGTAAAATGTACCTAAATGAATGACCAAACAACTCCATATATAATCTAACTTAAATGAAATCAAATTAAATAAGTGACCAGAAATAATAAAAACAAATATAGGGCTTCACCCTAGTTGAAACAAACCAACAGATACTACCCGAAAGATAATCTACCCAAAACTAAAAGTCCAAAATTAATATTTTATCTAAAGGATGGAGTGCAGAAAAAATTATATACTGTGACGATGATGTAGAAAGTTGTAGAGGGAAAGATCCACACCGACACTGTATCATATCAGAATTGAGATAGCAAAAAAAAAAAATATAAACAGCAACTCACCGATGCCATTGAACCTACAGGGAACTAGGTCTAACAGCTACGATCCAAAGAGGCTTGTATCCACACTGCTGTTTTTATGTGTAACGCCCTCCAGGTTAGATGGATAGTGTTTTTAGACAGAGGCTGAGTAGCAGCCTGGGGATGAGTCAGCCTGGGGAGTGAGGTTACCTCAGTACAGGCTGGGAGGCTCTAACAGGGCAGAGCTTCTGGAGGAGTGGAGGAGTCCCAGATCTGCATGTTTGAGGGACTCTGGCAAATCCCCTGGCAGGAGGCTGGGCATGGTAACCAGGGCAACCCTCCAATGGGGAAGAGCCTGGGGGGAAGTATGCAGTGTTGGGTGGAATATGGATTGAGGAAGGCTAGAGTGTGGAGCCTGGGAGGGGGCCCCAGGGAGAGAAGCCCACCTACAAGCAAGTCGCTGAAGAAAAGGATCTTGTCAGGGAACGAGAAGATCACCACGGCGCACGAATCTGCACATGTGTAGCATCCTGACAAGACATACAGGCAGGCAGGCACTAGGACCCAGGCGCGCCTGTCAGCGCCGGGCGAGCTTTTTAAACTGGCCGTTGCAATGTCCAAGTTGCCGTATGGTCTTGATCCTCTGCTTGTGTTCTGATCCTGTGAGTGTACCTTGTTGCTGAACCCAGCCTGATCCTGATTACTGCTGACCGTCTCCTGCCCTGACCCTTGGCTTGCCTTTGACCACTCTTCTGCCTGCTCCTGATCGTCTGACCTCCTGTTGCTGAACTTGGCCTGTGACCCGACTATCCTCTGCCTGCTGCTCTGTGCCTCCACAGTTACCGATACGGCCTGTCTGACTCCGCTACTTTCTTCACGGTGTGTCCGCATCCATCCACCCTGCACGGATCCATCCGTTTACTGCTCAGGTCTGCCCTGCCTCTTCACATCAGGCTCTTATCCAGCTACGTCCCGCAGGCGACCTCTCTACTACAGCTGGGTGTACCCAGGGGCCGCGACCTGGTCTCAGCCTACTCCAAGTCCATCCCCACCATCAGGGGCTCTGGTGAACAAGCAGACTGGGGCTTAGACTCCGCGCCCTGGGGAATCCCGGACTGTGGATCCATAGAGCTACCGTTAGCGAGTATGTGACAGTACCATACGGCCATGACTGAGCCTGGAAGAGGACCCTCTCCTTTGGATGAGATATGCCATCACCTGGCGGCGCTCACCCGGGCCGTTAAGACATTACAGGAGGGATATACACACCTGGAAGAACGTATCCAGACCCTAGCTTTACCAGCTTCCACATCTTCGGATCCGGCTGCTCCCTCCCCGGCCAGGGATTCCACTGAACCTCGCACTGGTACGGTGGTCACACTACCTCCAATTGAACCCTGTGTGCCTACGCCAGAACGTTTCAATGGGGATCAAAGTAGTTACAGGGCTTTTCAAAATGCATGTCAGCTATACTTTGATCTACAGCCACGAACATTCTCCTCAGAATCCGTGAAGGTGAGGTTCATAATATCCTTACTGCAAGGTGAACCCCAGGGTTGGGCCCATCATCTGCTTGAAGTTCGCCATCCGTACCTGAATTCTGTAACAACTTTTTTCAACGCGATGGCTCAGTTGTACGATGACTCGCAGTGGGCTACGTCCGCTGAGGCAGCTTTACACGCACTCCGACAAGGTCGCCGAGCAGCAGAGGATTACGCTTCTGATTTCAGATGCTGGAGTGGCGATACTAGATGGAACGATGCAGCCCTACGTCATCAGTTTTGCTTGGGCCTATCTGAACCCCTCAAGGATGAGCTAGCTAAAGTGGGCATACCTGACTCTTTGGAGGACCTAATAGAGTTGGCCATTCAGATTGACCGTAGGCTGCGCGAACATAGGCTAGAGAGGTCCAGTCAAGTCCAGAGGCCTACATGGGTGCTACCTCGGTTCCCACTCCAGCCCAATCCTCCTGTCAGGAACCAGGATTCCGAGGCTACTGATATACCTGAGCCAATGCAACTTGGATTGATACGACCATCATTAACATCAGAAGAACGCCAAAGATGTTGGTTGAATAACCTCTGTCTTTATTGTGGAGAAGCAGGCCATTATGTGCGCTCTTGTCCAGCGAAGTTGAGTAAGTGTCTCTCCGTCTCTTCTGCTGTGTCCCCAGCTTGTCTCGATAGCTCAACTCATCTAGCCGTGCCCATTTCATTCCAGCTTCCCGAAAGAACCGTGTCGGTGACGGCGATTATTGATTCAGGGGCCTGCAGCTGTTTCATAGACCTAAATTTTGCAGCCCATCAGCGTATCCCTTTACAGACCAAGGAGCACGGTTTGAACATCTTCCTGGCCGATGGATCCCGTATTAAATCCAGACTGGTAGACCGAGAGACCCCACCAATCTGCACTACGGTTGCCAGCTACCATCAGGAGTTCCTACATCTGGACGCCATCGCGTCCCCGTTATTTCCAGTCATTTTGGGACTTCCTTGGCAACGAGCGCATGACCCCCAAATCAACTGGAAGACGGGGTCAATCCAATTCCTTTCATCTTACTGTCGGGAACATTGTTTACCCAAGACACCCTCGGTTACACAGACCCTACTGTGCATAGACTCTGATGCAGAACTGTCTCCCCGTAATTCCCCCGGTTTACCATGGCTACCTTGACGTGTTCAGTAAACGGGGAGCAGACATTCTCCCTCCTCATCGAGCCTACAATTGCCCGATCGACCTACTCCCCGGGTCTGAGATCTCATTCGGGCGAATCTTCCCTTTATCGGAGCTAGAGTTAGGAGTGTTAAAAGATTACATTGATGAGAACCTCCAAAAGTGATTCATCCGTCCCTCCACTTCACCAGCTGGAGCCGGAATTTTCTTTGTGGCGAAGAAGGATAAGTACCTGAGGCCTTGCGTGGACTATCGGGAGCTGAATAAAATCACTGTAAAAAAACGTTATCCCCTTCCTTTGGTTCCTGAACTGTTTCAAAGACTGAAAACTGCTATTATCTTTACTAAATTGGATCTGAGAGGAGCCTAAAATTTGGTCCGCATACGAGAAAGGGATGAATGGAAGACAGCCTTCCGCACTCAGTTCGGTCATTTTGAGTATTTGGTCATGCCATTTGGATTGTGCAACGCACCTGCCACGTTCCAGCATTTTATTAATGATGTCATCAAGGATTAGATATTTTTGTTGTCATCTGCCTAGATGACATTCTGATTTTTTCCTCGTCCCTGGAGGTACACCAAGGTCATGTCAGGAGCGTGTTGGAGCGACTTCGCCAGCACGGGCTTTACGCCAAGGCAGAAAAATGTAGTTTCAAGCAGCATAGCATTCCGTTCCTGGATTGATTATCTCTACTGCAGGAATTGCCATGGACCCCCAGAAAAGTTCCGCAATTTTGGAGTGGCTGGTGCCCTCAGACAAGAAAGGTATTCAGCGGTTCATCGGCTTTGCTAATTTCTATTGGAAATTTATTATGAACTTTTCGGGCCTTGTGTCACCTATTACCCAGCTCACAAAGCTGGGGGTTCGCTTCCATTGGACCACTGAGGCGCAGGTTGCTTTTGAGACCCTGAAAGAATTGTTCACAGCAGCACCCATCTTAAGCCATCCAGACTCTTCTCTATCTTACATTCTGTAGGTGGATGCGTCCGAAAACGCAGTGGGGGGTGGTCCTTTCACAAAGGAAAGGCCTCAAGGACCTTATGCACCCAGTAGCCTTCTTTTCCAGAAAACTTACTCCGAAAGAAAGGAACTATGACGTTGGAGACCGAGAACTTTTGGCAATAAAGACAGCATTGGAAGAATGGAGGTACTTGCTGGAGGGGGCCATGCATCCAATCTTGATATATACGGACCATAAGTACCTTGAATATTTAAGAACGGCTAAGCGCCTTAAACCACGCCAGGCCAGATGGACACTGTTTTTCTCAAGGTTTGTTTTCCACATAACTGACAGGCCGGTGTCTAAAAACACGAAACCAGATGCGTTCTTGCGCATGTTCGAGGACCCAAAAGAATCTCCAAAGCCAGCAGGGAATTTCTTGTTGTTACAATCAGAACTCTTGTCTAAATTACAAATGGCGTCCGTAGGAATACCCAGTCCACCCGGAGTCTTGGTACAGAGCAGAGAAGGGCTCTTATGGAAAGGGGAGCAAATCTTGGTTCCCGAGGAAGCACGAACTCTGGTTCTGGGTTACTGCCACGATCACCCGTTGGCAGGTCACTTTGGGGTGTTCAAGACTTTGGAGCTGGCACAGCGCATGTTCTGGTGGCCGAGTATGGCTAAGGACTGCAAGGCATATGTGAGAACTTGCACCATCTGCAGTAGAAATAAGTCCACCAGAAACAAGGCTTGGGGCTTACTACGACCCTTGCCAGTACCTGATAGACCGTGGATAATGATATCGATAAACTTCATAGTAGAACTTCCACCTTCCCAAGATCATACTGCTATTTTCGTGGTGGTGGATCGCCTATTAAAGAAGGCCCACGTCCTACCATTAAGGAATACACCTTCTGCTCCTGAGACAGCGCAGATCTTTATTAAGGAAATTGTAAGGCTCCATGGAGTTCCTAAAGATATTGTTTCTGACCAAGGGGTACAATTCACCTCGAGGTTCTGGAAGGCATTATGCGAAACATTGGAAATCAAGTTGTCCTTTTCTTCTGAGTACCATCCGCAAACAAATGGGCAGACCGAACGGACCAACCAAACCTTAGAACAATACCTCAGATGTTACACATCTTTTCTTCAGGATGACTGGGTGGCACTCTTGCCCTTAGCGGAGTTTGCCTACAACAATGCGAGTCATTCCACCACTAAGCAATCTCCTTTCTTTGCCAACTACGGGTTCCATCCTACCTTCCTACCTGACCTGATCCCGGAGATCTCGGTTCCTGCTGCTCAGGATACACTGAATTTTTTTGTATCTAATAACAAAGTGTTACAAGAGGCAGTCGCGAAGGCCCAAGAAGACAACAAAAGGGTCTTTGATAGAAGGAGAAGGGGGGAATTGATCCTGCACCCGGGAGACCAAGTCTGGTTGGCAACAACCAACCTGAAGATGACGTGTCCGTCAAGGAAATTGACACCCAAGTTTGTGGGCCCATTCCGGGTAAAATGCAAAATTAATGATGTTGCCTACGAGTTAGCGCTCCCAGAATCCTTCAAAATACACCCAGTTTTTCACGTGTCTTTACTGAAGCCTGCAGCACTAGATCCCTTTCCTGATCGTAGGTCAAGACCCCCGGAGGCCATAGACATTGATGGGGAAGAGGAATTTGAGGTCGAGGCAATCGTAGACTGCAGGAAAAGGAGGGGTCAGACGCAGTACCTCATTAAGTGGAAGGGTTATGGCCCGGAGGAAAATTCTTGGGAACCAGGTCAGAATGTCCATACTACGAGACTAATTCAGGAATTTTTTCGTAACCATCCACAAAAGAGGTGTCAGTTGGGCATCCGGAGGCTGCCCATAAGGGGGGGGGGGGCAATGTCAGGGAACGAGAAGATCACCGCGGCGCACAAATGTGCACATGCGTAGGATCCCGACAAGACATACAGGCAGGCGGGCACTAGGACTCAGGCGCCCCTGTCACCAATGACAGCGCCGGGCAGACACTAGGACTCAGGCGCCCCTGTCACCAATGACAGCGCCGGGCAGGCACTAGGACCCAGGCGCGCCTGTCGGCGCTGGGCTGGCTATTTAAACTGGCCATTGCAATGTCCAAGTTGCCGTATGGTCTTGATCCTCTGCTTGTGTTCTGATCCTGTGAGTGTACCTTGTTGCCGAACCCAGCCTGATCCTGATTACTGCTGACCGTCTCCTGCCCTGACCCTTGGCTTGCCTTTGACCACTCTTCTGCCTGCTCCTGATCGTCTGACCTCCTGTTGCTGAACTTGGCCTGTGACCCGACTATCCTCTGCCTGCTGCTCTGTTTCATTCTGCCTCCACAGTTACCGACCCGGCCTGTCTGACTCCGCTACTTGCTTCACGGTGTGTCCGCATCCATCCATCCTGCACGGATCCATCCGTTTACCGCTCAGGTCTGCCCTGCCTCTTCACATCAGGCTCTTATCCAGCTACGTCCCGCGGGCGGCCTTCTCTACTACAGTTGGGTGTACCCGGGGGCCGTGACCTGGTCTCAGCCTGCTCCAAGTCCATCCCCACCATCAGGGGCTCTGGTGAACAAGCAGACTGGGGCTTAGACTCTGCGCCCTGGGGAATCCCGGACTGTGGATCCATAGAGCTACCATTAGCGAGTACGTGACAGATCTCCACTGCCTCAACATCTCCCAGAGAGGACAGCTTGTGTAGCAGGGAATGAGCCAGCCCAGCTTACAGCGTGAAGGCAGCCACCAACCCACCAAGTTAACAGAAGAGGACAGTGGGAGTACTCTTACACCCCTAGAGCCATATAAGGGGAGAGGGCAGTCAGGTGCAACACTCAACTAGCTTCTCATCTGGGACTGTTCTAAATTAACAGCTCTTGAGTATCCTTGCCCAGGGAATACTTCAGTGTAGCTGGGTGAAGAGAAGGAATCATTTGGGGGCTGAGGAGGTACACTAGAAAGAGCCCTGTGTGCTCTTCAAGGAACAAGACTGTTGCTATTCATATTTTTGTACATAGTTGCTAAGGAGTTTGTCCCCAGTTCTGCAGTTCCTTGGGCATCCCATATACCAATAGACCCCATCCAAGCTCTTAACCCCTTAATAAAATCACAAAATCAAGCTCCAAGACTGTTCTTTGACTCCAGTGTGCAGAGAGTGAAAAATGTGTGTTGCCTGGCTGTGCAGAGCATAGGGGGACCCAAATCAAATCCAGTGGCCCCTAAGGGGCTAGTGAACCACCAGCTTCAGGAGATGCTGTCTACACTTAGTCCTGCAATCAGCTCAATGTCTCATATGTACATATAGGTATTTGATGTTTTCAATAATTTTTACATTATAATTCTGCATAGTCTCCTTGACTGGATGCATGATTTGTGCTTATATACTAAGTGCTACATGGCGTCCTTTCTCAGCTCAAAAATTTTGCAGGTACTAAAATATTTTATTTGCAGCTATTACAGGAATAGAACCTAAACACAATGTTAGTTTTTTACAAATTGAAAATGATTATTATAGGTGATATAGGTGTATATTTTTTTTATTCACTGTAACAGCCTATGATAGTCTCTAGTAACATGCAGACAATCACTTGGAAGAATCTCTATGCTCCTGCATTCATTTGTATTGGCAGGGAATAGAAGGGACTGAGAGTCAATCTCTTCTATTAGGACCCAAATCGGTTAGCCAGGCACTACTTGAGAAATCATGGTTGGTGTTTGTACATGTAGCATAGAAACACAGAATTTTTAGGCAAGTCATAAGAATACAATTGTAAATTAAAATATCTTAATTTAGCAGCAAGTACTACAGTAGTTAAATAAATTACAAAAGGTTTGTAGTAGATCACAATAATAGCCTTTGGTGTGTGCCAAACATGGTGCAGTCATTTGACTGATTCACCAATATGTGAGGCTCTCTGTGGCCTGCTTTGGGAATTGATGTTCTGTGAATCCAGAGGAATGCAAAGAAAACCCTTAAGACATTTCTGGACAATTAGATCTCAAGGCTTGTTTGCACAAGCCCTGTTGGGCTGTGTTGCCCAATGCAGGCCAAACACAAAGACAAGGCAAAAAGCCTTGCTTTGTATAGAGCCTGTTCACACCAATGTGCAGCAGTTATCATTTTATTTCCCCAGAGAAAGAAATATTTACTTCTTTTTTGTACATCCGAGGACACAGAGCATCTTCAAATTCATAATGATAGGCTTATGCTGATACCTTCAGATTAATGGTCATTGACTAAAAGCAAAAACAGGAAGTCCCTTCCAGATATAACCCCTCTTCATCGGGCCAGGCTCCAGTTTTTGTTGCTAGTGTCCTAGTTGATGCAATTCTCTGCATGAAAATAGCTAGCTTTTACAAGGTTCCAGCTTGAATTAGGAGACATATGGATCCATGTCCTACGTCTTTTTCTATGCTCAGAGAAATGGTACCTGGACTGGCACTGGACACTCAGGAATAGCCTGTAATGTTGCTGGTCTGCATTGGACCCTGTTTGATGGGACCTTGTGCAATGATATATTGCTTTGTGGACCAGTAGGGTGCTATAGAGGTCCAGGGCATTGGTCCCCTGCAGGGGAGTTAAGTCCCTGAAGGCCCTTGAAACACATGATTATTGGTATGGGTAAAGATTGGACCCCCTTAGGGGGAGTCCTGAAGCGAGATTGGTGAGTGCCCAGGATTAACCCTATGCTGGTAGCCGTGGCCTAGGTAATGGTTCCCCCACGCCTGCCGTGTTTTCTTCTGTGGGACTACTCCTCTCCTCCACTTTCTCTTCCCCTAGTACTTCATCTGTTAAGATGGAGGGGGGAGGTGGGGGAAGGGGATTCTACTGGTTGTGACCAAGCCAGTCCAAACCAGCAAGTATCCCAGAAAGCTGTACCCCAGCAATAGCAAATACAGACATACCAATGCCTTGGTTAACATAATTTTTGGTTTACGAATGACAACCCACTGAAAATAATGCCTCGGTTTACAAATTTTTTTTCGCAATACGAAGTTTCTCAAGGATGCATTGCACCTGGAAGGTTTATAGCGCTGCCCTGTGCCTTTAAAGCGCACTTTATAAAGTGTTTTGAACAGATAAGACTTTTATTTACTTTATTTTCTGACCTCCAGAACGGATTGTTTTTCAATGCATTTAAAAATGTTTTTTTAATCATGTCCTTGTACAGTATTTATGCCTTTAAAGTGCACTTTATAAAGAGTTTTGAACAGATAAGACTTTTTTTTACATTTTTCTGACCTCCAGAATGGATTAATTGGCTTTCAATGCATTCCTATGGGAAACTGCGTTTCGGTTTATGAATTTTACAAAACGTCCGGGAGAATGCATTACATTTGTAAACCGAGGTACGCCTGTAAAAACTTCCTTGTCACAAATGAACTGAAGCAGGGTGCTCCTAAATTAGTGGATGTATCTGAAAATGGAAGGAAGTCAGAGCCACCAAAGACAAACTGATCCCCTGGGGATATATTGCATTGGGAACTATGCACAGGTTTCTCCTTACATTCTGGACTCTGTACCCTCTTTATCCCCTCATCTCTGATGTTTGTGAGACATGGCGTGAGCATGTCATGTCATTGGCAACTCTCGTCATTGGTGTCAACATTCTGTAGCCTTCTGTGGATGTCACACAGCCTGCACTCCTCGTTTGTTGTAGGAGAAGTACAGTCAAAGCTCTTTTGACTGAACTTCTGTGGATCACAGGAGCGCAGTTCATTCTGCAGTCCTGTGACCCATTTTTAACATATCTGTGAGTCCCCACTGACGTCACTCAGCGTATCCAGGCTGGAGAAAGATCCATTCCTGACTTTAAAGTCAGGATCCACCCCAGAGTCTGAAGTGGCATCTGGCTCAGCCTCTCAGCTAGCCACTGAGAGCCTGAGCTCCCTCTCCCTCCACAGCCCAGTGCTCCAGTGAGCACAGTGGGGGGCTGAGCAGGCAGCAATGACTGACAGTCCCACTGTCTGCTCAGAGCGGCTGTGAGAACTCAGCGAGTTCTCACCCTTAGAGCCTGCGGGGGACAGATGTAGCATTGGACCGATGCTGCATCCACCTAGGTAAGTATGAAACCCCTACTTTTAAAAATTCAATGACGGCACGTTGCTTCTGCTCGGAATCCACTATTTACATGCAATCAAAATGAAGCAGAAGAAAGGTTACTATAGGGCAGTGATGGCGAACCTTTTTGAGCCCGAGTGCCCAAACTGCAACCCAAAACCAACTTATTTCTTTCAAAGTGCCAACACTGCAATGAAACCTGAATATCGAGCTTTTGGTTTAGAAAAAACAACTCGTACAGTAGTGCAAACTAATTAACAGTACAGGGATGACCAGAGACTGCGGACACAGTACAGGGATGACCAGAGACTGCGGACACAGTACAGGGATGACCAGAGACTGCGGACACAGTACAGGGATGACCAGAGACTGCGGACACAGTACAGGGATGACCAGAGACTGCGGACAGTACAGGGATGACCAGAGACTGCGGACAGTACAGGGATGACCAGAGACTGCGGACAGTACAGGGATGACCAGAGACTGCGGACACAGTACAGGGGATGACCAGAGACTGCGGACACAGTACAGGGATGACCAGAGACTGCGGACACAGTACAGGGATGACCAGAGACTGCGGACAGTACAGGGATGACCAGAGACTGCGGACAGTACAGAGATGACCAGAGACTGCGGACACAGTACAGGGATGACCAGAGACTGCGGACACAGTACAGGGATGACCAGAGACTGCGGACACAGTACAGGGATGACCAGAGACTGCGGACACAGTACAGGGATGACCAGAGACTGCGGACACAGTACAGGAGATGACCAGAGACTGCGGACACAGTACAGGAGATGACCAGAGACTGCGGACACAGTACAGGAATGACCAGAGACTGCGGACACAGCACAGGGATGACCAGAGACTGCGGACACAGCACAGGGATGACCAGAGACTGCGGACACAGCACAGGGATGACCAGAGACTGCGGACACAGCACAGGGATGACCAGAGACTGCGGACACAGCACAGGGATGACCAGAGACTGCGGACACAGCACAGGGATGACCAGAGACTGCGGACACAGCACAGGGATGACCAGAGACTGGGGACACAGCACAGGGATGACCAGAGACTGCGGACACAGCACAGGGATGACCAGAGACTGGGGACACAGCACAGGGATGACCAGAGACTGGGGACACAGCACAGGGATGACCAGAGACTGGGGACACAGCACAGGGATGACCAGAGACTGGGGACACAGCACAGGGATGACCAGAGACTGGGGACACAGCACAGGGATGACCAGAGACTGGGGACACAGCACAGGGATGACCAGAGACTGGGGACACAGCACAGGGATGACCAGAGACTGGGGACACAGCACAGGGATGACCAGAGACTGGGGACACAGCACAGGGATGACCAGAGACTGGGGACACAGCACAGGGATGACCAGAGACTGGGGACACAGCACAGGGATGACCAGAGACTGCGGACACAGCACAGGGATGACCAGAGACTGCGGACACAGTACAGGGATGACCAGAGACTGGGGACACAGCACAGGGATGACCAGAGACTGGGGACACAGCACAGGGATGACCAGAGACTGGGGACACAGCACAGGGATGACCAGAGACTGCGGACACAGTACAGGGATGACCAGAGACTGCGGACACAGTACAGGGATGACCAGAGACTGCGGACAGTACAGGGATGACCAGAGACTGCGGACACAGTACAGGGATGACCAGAGACTGCGGACACAGTACAGGGATGACCAGAGACTGCGGACAGTACAGAGATGACCAGAGACTGCGGACACAGTACAGGGATGACCAGAGACTGCGGACACAGTACAGGGATGACCAGAGACTGCAGACACAGTACAGGGATGACCAGAGACTGGGGACACAGCACAGGGATGACCAGAGACTGGGGACACAGCACAGGGATGACCAGAGACTGGGGACACAGCACAGGGATGACCAGAGACTGGGGACACAGCACAGGGATGACCAGAGACTGGGGACACAGCACAGGGATGACCAGAGACTGGGGACACAGCACAGGGATGACCAGAGACTGGGGACACAGCACAGGGATGACCAGAGACTGGGGACACAGCACAGGGATGACCAGAGACTGGGGACACAGCACAGGGATGACTGCTGACCTTTGGGGAGGGAGGGGGAGCGGGTACCTGAATTTGACAGGTACCCGCTCTTACTTCCGCAGAGTTTTTTTTTTTTATCTTACCTGTTCCTCGATCCAGCCGCGCTCTGTCTTCCCGGCTTCTGTAGTGTGGGCGCTCGTCGGACAGCCGGATGCCCAGTGCGCATGCGCGAGAAGCGCTGCGCTTTGTGATTGGTCCGGCGGCTTCTGGGATCTGTCATGTGTCCCAGGTACCGCCTTACCATTCACAAGGAGCACTGCTTCTTGTGCATGCGCACTTGGGACCCGGCTGTCACGCACACTACAGCCGGGAAGACAGCGCGCCGCTGGATTCTCCTGGCGTGCCCACAGATAAGGCTCGGCGTGCCGGCTGTGGCACGCGTGCCACGGGTTCGCCACCACTGCTATAGGGGGTCTCCAAACTTTAACAAAGGGCCGGTTTACTACCCCTAAGACCTTAGGGGGGCCAGACTGTGGCCAGTGGGAGTAGAAAACTCCCATAGTTAACTTACATAGTGCCTGTGGTCAGAAGGAGGAGGATCAATGCCCTGTCATCTGTGTCAGTGGGAGGGGTGTAGTGCCCCCTCATTGGTGTCAGTGGGAGTAATAGTGCCCCATAATTGGTGTTAGTGAGAGGAATAGTGCCCCGTCATTGGTGTCAATGGGTGGAATAGTACCTCATCATTGGTGACAGTGGGGGGAATAGTACCCCATGGTTGGTGTCAGTGGGAGGAATAGTGCCACATAATTGGTGTTAGTGAGAGGAATAGTGCCCCGTCATTGGTGTGAATGGGTGGAATAGTACCTCATCATTGGTGTCAGTGGTAGGAATAGTACCCCATGGTTGGTGTCAATGGGATGAATAGTGCCCCATCATTGGTGTCAGCAGGAGGAATAGTGCCCCATCATTGGTGTCAGCAGGAGGAATAGTGCCCCATCATTGGTGTCAGCAGGAGGAATAGTGCCCCATCATTGGTGTCAGCAGGAGGAATAGTGCCCCATCATTGGTGTCAGTGGGAGGAATAGTGCCCCATCATTGGTGTCAGTGGGAGGAATAGTGCCCCATCATTGGTGTCAGTGGGGGGAATAGTACCCCATCATTGGTGTCAGTGGAAGGAATAGTACCCCATCATTGGTGTCAGTGGAAGGAATAGTGCCCCATCATTGGTGTCAGTGGAAGGAATACTGCCTCATCATTGGTGTCAGTGGAAGGAATAGTGCCCCATCATTGGTGTCAGTGGAAGGAATACTGCCCCATCATTGGTGTCAGTGGAAGGAATAGTGCCCCATCATTGGTGTCAGTGGAAGGAATACTGCCCCATCACTGGTGTCAGTGGAAGGAATAGTACCCCATCATTGGTGTCAGTGGGAGGAATAGTGCCCCATCATTGGTGTCAGTGGAAGGAATAGTGCCCCATCATTGGTGTCAGTGGGAGGAATAGTATCCCACAGGTGGTGTCTGTAGGAGGAATGGTAACTTATTGTTGGTGTCAGTGGGAGAAATACTGCCTCATATCAGTGGGAATAACAGTGCCCAAGGGCCTCATACAGGGACGCAAAGGGCCACATTTGGCTCACGGGCTGCAGTTTGGAGACGACTGCTATAGAGTACTAATGTTAATACAAATGTTTTCTAGGAGAAAAGTTCCTGCATAATGACCAGTAAAACACTTGTGTATAGATACGTATAAATGTGTAAAGATGTGTATGCATATGTAACGTGTTTTTATGATAATTTACTTTTCCCCTTTGTTTACACTTAATTTACACATGTATAATTGCATGTACATGCGTAAGTGTATAAATCGCAAGTTCTCAAACGCAGTTTTTTGGATTCTGTCTAAGGCTACGTTCACACTAGCCTTGTGTGCAGGCGGCAGAGAGGCGTTTGGTAAGCGTTTTTACCGCTTCCCAAACGCCTCTGCCAATTCTGCACATTACAGCACATGGTGCTGTTCTACCGGGAGCGTTTGCGTCGCGTCGCGTTGCATCGCGGCAAAAAGGACGCCTCTGGACGAGTCAGGAGGCTTTGAAGCCTCTTATTTTTGTCTATGGTGCCGCTCCGCAAATGCCCGGCCGGCGTTTGCGGTGCGGTTGCGACGCGGTTGCGGGGCGTTTGCGGAGCGGTAACACCACTCAAACTGCAGCATGGATATCTATTTAGGAAAGGCCGCATCCTTTCCACCCTCAACGACGTTGTCCCTCTTACCCGCATGCTCTCCGGGAAGGCCTCTACCCCGCTTGAAACAAAGGATGGGAGCCACCGCAACCGAAACATTCGTGCTTAAAACGGCAGGACTCTCCAAAACGACAAGCGCCCTCTTGGAATTGCCAGCAGAAACCCCTACACTTTGAGGTCGATTGTCCCGGGGAGAACGAACCGCTGGCCCCGCCCTGAAAAAATGGACCAGGGGCCCACGCCGGAGTCATGGGCCGCACCCAAAGGCCAATGTCCTTATGGTCCCAACTCAACGACAGGCGAACAGCCCTCCGCTGCAAAAACTGCTCATGCGTTCCCCCCTTAAACCCTGTGAGCCTTGCTAATAGCGTCAAGGTAACAGAACAGTGCCGAGCAATGCTCAGGAGCCTTCTCCCCAATGACACTGGCCATGATCGCGAACGCCTGCAACCAATTTGCAAAGGTACGTGGGATAAAACAAAAACGCCGCTTCTCCGCTTCCTCCCGCCTGCCCTCGTCAACCTGTGACCCTCCGACTGTAAGTGCGCACCCAAAGGGCCTTCGAAGCACACGTACACTTTGCACTTGGCCGAGTCCACCAAGCCCCCGCACCCTCACCAAAACCGTGGAGGGGGCTGCGGAACCCAGAGCACCGGTCTCCGCCGTAACCACCCCTGGCCCAGAATCAGGAGGAGAAGAAACCCCCGGGCCCCGCACGTCCCCACTGTCCTGCCCTAGGACCCCGAACACTTCCCCACCAGCCGGCGGGAACCACGCAGGAGCAAGCCCAGGGCCCCCACTACCGCCCCACTCCAGTCGCCACAACAAGTCCCGCAGACCAGAAATCAAATCGCAGAGACCCCCACCTATACCCGACAGGGGAACGCCGACATCCATCACCGCAGAGGCCGTGCCCCAAGGGGCGGTCCGACCTCCCCCTAACAGGTCCCATAGCGCAGAAGAAAAGGAGACAGACCCAGTAACAGGTAACTCATCAGGCTGCCCAGGAGATGTCCCATCAGCCGCGCGACCAAACTCCACCGTTGCTGAGCGGCCAGCCGTTGCCCCTGCATCGGGTTCCGACAGCTCGCCCTCCGATCTCTCTACCTCCTCTCTACCTCGGCTGGATGGCCTCCCGGTCCCAGGAGCCACGGGTCCCGCAGGTCTGTGCCGCTCCCGACTCCGCCTCCCGGCACCAGCCACGCTCACTGCCGTCCCTGGGCTCCGTCCTGCAGCGCTCCCAGCAGCACTCCGCCCAGCGCTGCTCTTCCTCCTGTGCTTCTTTGGAGCCACAGCTCCAGGCTTCCCAGGGGGCCCACCAGCCGCAGCAGGAGACAGCCCGGCAGTCGCAGCGGTGCGCCTCCCACGCTGGGCTCCCTCCCCGACAGGCACCTCGTCAGCGGAGGAGCCATTGACATCCCGTCCTCTTTGCCGCGCGGGAGGGGCTTCCTCCGTGCGAGACCCCGCCTGCCGAGCTCCGCCATTGACGGGGATTCCTCCCGGCTTCCCCGCGAGCAGAGGCAAGAAAGCGCCCTGCCAGCGGGGCCGGAGGGTCCTGAGCGGGGCTCCCAATGTGGCGCTGAGCTCTGGGGGGGGGGGGGGAGCCCAGGCTAAAGCACTCCGGAGTCCTAGACCTCCGAGCACGTGGGCGCTCCCGCCCCCTCGCCGCTGGTGACAAGCTCGGGTCCCGCAGCAGGTCCGTCTCTCTAACAGCGGCAGCCTCCCGCAACTGAGCCAAAAGTCCCTCCATAGCAGCTGCTCTATCCGCACACCTAAAACCTCGATGAAGGTAGCCTGCACAGTACACGTTGGTGTGCAAGCTCTCTCTCCTCACGTCCAGCTCCGACTGACGCCCCTCACCAGAACCCCCCACCCTAAGGTGCAGAAGACCCCACCTACACTCCCCCTCTACCAACCAGATCCCCAGCTATCCCTTACAAACCCCCTAGTGCTATCATTAACCCTTTCTAGTCTTCATTCCCACTCTAGGCCTAGTCATGCCTGCCCTACGCTATTTCTTTTCTTTCTTTTTTCGCTACGGGCATTTCTTTACTTTTGGTATAGCCCTTGTAATAACAATAATAATAAAATAATAATAATAACGCGCTCAAAAACGCTTCTACAAATGCTCTAGAAATGACAAAAGACGCTCAGCTCAAGTGTGAATGGGGCTCAATGATGTTTTCTAGTCATACAGGACAGGATGAGGGTACAAGAGAAGGTAAAATAGCCACTTCTGGCAGGGTTCAAACATTTTGATTCCTTGTTTCCATATGTCTTCGTATTACATCATTCATTATTCTGTTTTTATTCTGTATCTGTATTTGTAATACATGGATAGATGACATCAAAAGGAAATTCCCTGATCAGACTGCTTTGTTTGCCAGCTGATTACTGTGCCTGGAGGCTGATCTGCTTTCAGATTCCATTTTCCTTTTCGTGATGAAACTGACTGCAAACAGCAGCTGAGCGAAAGAGGGCTGGATTTCTGTAGTAATGCAACCAATGCAGCCTTCTTGTCCTAGAGAAACGAAACTGAAAATTGCATTCCACCTCTTCTTCCTGGTATAAAAGCTGACAGCCTGTAAGAGACTTTAACACTCAGCTTGTAAGCAGTGACACTGCACTTCATTGACCTACCTACGCAGGGCTACTCTTCTAGCAAGAAGATCCTTAGCTACATTTCAAGAATAGTCCATTACTGAGTAGGAAGCTCTTTCTTATTTATTAGCTGGTAACAATGGCTGAGGAGGAGAGCAGTGAGGTTATAAACCTCAATATGATTGAAACATTCAAGACCAGACTCATCAATACTATCCAGGTGGTTCCTTTGTTGGACTACATGAACAGCCTTGATGTTGAGTTTAAAGAAAGATTGAGAGGTACAGTAAACAGAGATGCTGCTAGAATGCTGATCGATCGTCTACTAGTAGGTCACCATGCGCTTGGCTGGTTTGAAGAGTTTGTCGACGCACTTGCAGCATCAGAAAACTCCGAAGCTTGCTTATACTTGAGGAGTGAAGATCTCCCAAGCTTAGAGCAGGAAGCAAAACAAGACTATTGTGAGAAGCTCATCAACTGTCTTTACCCAACGCTAGTGAGAACATTGAAACCTAGTGAGATCACCGTCCGCTGCTTGATGAAAAATCTGTGCAGCCCTGAAGATGTTCAAATTGTGAGTATATGTGTGGTGTCTACAGAAGGTTGGTTACATTTGGGCAGGGTTCCACAATTGTTGAAAGGCTTGTGGGAACACAGAAACCACTCCATGATTCTAAAAATTGGGAAATATACATGGGCGTACCAAGCTAGTTAGTCCTCATGCACACTGGATGTTTTTCAGCGGCTGTTTTTGGCTTTTGACGGTTTTTTCTACAGCGTGTAAACCCCCCAGCATGTTATCCTATGTGTTCATGCACATGTAGACTGTAATCAACATTTTTTGTCAGGGCCGTTTTTTGGCTGGAAAAAAAAAGCCAGTACTAGTGGGTTTCTAGAATGTTTTAGCTGTAGAATGCTCTAATGCTAAAAAATGTGGTAAAACGCAGCAAACCGCTGTTTTTTGATAGTTTTTTGGTAATAAAAAACACAATCGCGAAAAAAATGCAAATGCAAAAACACTAAAAAATGCTGAAAAAGTAATGTTTTTACTTTACACAGCTAACGTTACCAGCGTTATTAAAATGCCCAGTGTGCACGGATCCTTAGTGTTGATAATTCAGCAGGTCTACTTTGCTGCAAATTTGTGCTGTACCTATAAAATAATTATACGCAAAGTCCTCATGCACACTGGACGTTTGTACAGTGGCTGTTTTTGGCTTCTGGCGTTTTTTTTCTATAGCCAGTAAACTCCCCAGCAGGTTAACCTATGTGTCCATACACACATAAACTTTAATCAGAGTTTTTTGGCAGGAACGTTTTCTGTCTGGAAACAAACCCAGAACTAGTGGGTTTCGAGAGGAGGTTTTTAGCTGTAAAAATGCTCTAGCACTGATAAAAGCTGAAAAACACTGATAAAAGCTGGGAAAAAAAAACGCTAAATAATGTGGCTATCCGGCGTTTATGAGCGATTTTGAGCCTGAACATTTTGCGAGAGTATAACTTTGCTAAAAAAATGCTAAAAAACACTAACAAAACACTGAAAAAAAGCTAATAAAAAATGCAAAAAACCCTCACGTTTTTATTGCAGAATTCTACAGCTAAGGCTACAGGCATTTTTATAATGTCCAGTGTGCATGAGGCCTTATACTGGCAGTGGTGTATTTAGTTCCTGTACTGCCCTAGGCAATTTTTTTAGTCTTTTTCCCCTTTACTTTACATGGTGATTTTGCAAATAACACACTTCCTGTCCTAGAGTGACAACGTTCACTCAATGTACTATAGAGAAACACCCCCCTTAGTCCAATCACCCTAATTGTAGCTCATGGAATAGAACTGGGAAGGCTGATAATATTGCTATTGTTGGCTGGTCATAGATAGTTCATTTGTTTTGATCAGCCAGCTGGTTGACCGGAAAAAAACCAAACAGATTCCCTTATCCACACAATAGGAATGAGGAATCCTCCCCACTGTGCCATTGCATTCTGACAGCGGGACTCCCCCTGCTGTCAAAATACATTGATCAGAGGCTGCAGCCGACTGGCTGCTGATCACCAAACATTTTCCAGCATTTTTGTTTCCCCCTGACGATTGATTTCTGTTGAGTGGGAATGGCCATTGATGGATTGAAATGTGGCCAGTGCCTGCTGAACCAGCTGAATTCTGATCCATCTATGGCCAGCTTTAGGGAGTTACAAGGCCACAAGTTTTCTGGCAGGATCAAAAGATATTTATACTGAACTTCCAGGAAATGCACTTAGCCTGAGAAAAGAATACAAATTCAGACTGGAGGACTGTAAACTGCAGTATATAACATTTGTTCTTAGTTTTAGATATACTTTAAAGGACTAACTCCAAATATCCTGGCCACACCACTGCACATAGCAGCCATGATGCCCTGTGTAGCCAGTGTAGAGGCCCATAGAACACAACAGACAGCCCCGGGGTCAGTATTCATCATATTGCACACAATGGCAAGTGTTCATTGGTCCATTTAGCCACATGACCATGCTGACCAATGAGAAGGCTGAGGCTTCTTGTTCTGGTAAGGTGTCCCAGAGCAACGAAGCGCTTCTTATTGGTCAGTGCAGTCATGGGGTCAAGCTGACCAATGGGGCTTGCCTTTGTGAGCTTTATGATGGATATTCTGACTGAGCATCAAAGCCGCTATGTGCAGCGGGGTGCTTTGGCGCCAGTCACAGAACGCCGTTTACTGCCTTCTGCCAATTGTAGTTACTGTTAAAAAGGCGGGGGGGCATAAGGTTGGGAGTAGGAGGTGGTATACATTATGCATTGATATGTGTTGTTGCTGTTTTTTTTTTCTTGCAGATTTGTCGATGTGTTGATAATAGTTCACAAGAAGAAGGAAGCAGAGAGCTTTTGAGTAGGATAACTAAAAAGAAAGATTGGTTTCCTACTTTTGTGACTGTGCTACACGAAATGGATAACAAGGAACTGATTGAAACCTTGACTGGAGTCACATATCAGGAATTCATAGGTACATCTAGTAACTAAATCTTCTACTGATGCAGTCCTTAAAACTAAGAACTAAATACAAAACTTTTTTTTACCAGTTTGGATAGAGAAATGAAGGGTTATAATCTCTGCCAGGTTTGTTTTTTCCATCTGTGTCTTATTGGGCAGGTTCCCTTTCACTTCCTGTCCAATAACCAAAACAGGAAGTGAGAGGAAATCCCTTCAAATTCCACTCTATTCAAAACAAAAAAAAAAACAACAAAAAGGTTTTTTTCTAGTTGTACTTTACATAATATGATTACTTTATTAATATTAAGATTATTTTTTATTATTATTTATCACAGATATTCATATAGCGCTGACAAATTTATGCCGCACTTTTACGTACTATACCTTCACATTAGTCCCATAGAGCTTACAATCTAAAGCAGCATTTAAACATGAACTCGTTCCCGCCAGGCATATGCATATATGCAGCCTCTTGGCGGGTGGGCCTTAATGCTGAGAGGCTACATATATATGCGTACGCAAAGAAAAACAGGACACAGTTACCGGCGGCTAACAGAAGGCTCCCGATCTCTACTTGGGATCAGGAGCTTTCTGATCATGTGACCATGGACAGCCAATCCTGGAGGTCACATGATCAGAAACCCTGTCCCACCTCCCAGCATCTGAAATCCCTTAAAGGGCCAGGAGGCACTGGTGCCAAGGGGTTAAAGCATAACTAAAGGCAATTTTTTTTTTTTTAGCTTTGGATAGAGTGGAGAGGGATTAGAACATCTGTCAGTTTTTATTACTGTCTGTGCCCCTGTTAGGGAGATTCATCCTCTCTATTTGTACTGTTTACCACCATCTCTGAAAGTGAAAGTGAAAGAAAACCTGAAATTTTGGGCTGTCCCTAGCAAAGTAATAGAGCGGAAATTTTCCAATGGGGATACCAGTTCTGGTGACCTTGGGGTCCCCAAGGAATTCCCCTAATTTGTACGGATTTTCCCTCACTTCCTGTTTTGGCTGTGGGACAGGAAGTGAAGTGAAATCTCTCCAATGGAACAGAGATGGCAAAAATTAAACTGATGGGTTATAACCCTCCCTTACTCTATCCAAAGTGAAAAAAAAAGCTTTGCCTGTAGTTATTATTATTATTATAAAGGACTTATATAGCACCAACAGTTTGCTCAGTGCTTTACATTATGGAGGGAGACAGTACAGTAACAATACAGTTCAATACAAGAGGGATTAGAGGGCCCTGCTCCTTGGAGCTTACAATCTAGGAGGGAGGGGATAGTGGTACAAGAGGTAATTAGCTGTGGGGGATGGAGTGGTAGGAGGAGTAGTGGATTCCAGTATTAGCTGGGGGCGGGGTAGGCTTCCCTGAAGAGAAGGGTTTTCAGAGTGCGCCTAAAGGTGAGCAGAGTAGGCGATAGCCTGATAGCTTGGGGTAGGGAGTTCCAGAGGATGTGTGAAGCCCTTGAGAAATCCTGGAGATGAGCATGGGAGGAGGAGACAAGGGAGCTAGAGAGTAGGAGGTCTTGCGAGGAGCGGAGAGTATGGTTTGGGTGGTATTTAGAGACAAGGTTGGTGATGTAATTAGGGTCAGTGTTATGAACGGCTTTATACGTCAGTGTTAGTGTAGTTCTCCTTAAAGGTTTTTTCCGTTCAATCAGAGGGTTGAACGAAAAGAAAAATATTACAGATCCCCACATCCACTAATACAATGTAGATGCAGAGATTTTTGCCCCAGCTATCGTATTCTGATAGCGTGGACTCCCTCCACCCCAGCAGAATACAGAGCTTAGCCATTGGCTGCATGAGCTGAACGAATGCTGGTATTCCAGCCTGACTGTTTGACAGAAGCCGGTCATTAGATTGGCTTCTGGTGAACAGATATCGGTACACACCTACCAAAAATCAGCTGGTATATGTATACCCAGCTTAAGGTCTATATCTCAC
This sequence comes from Staurois parvus, assembly GCF_062004578.1. Classification (NCBI taxonomy): domain Eukaryota; kingdom Metazoa; phylum Chordata; class Amphibia; order Anura; family Ranidae; genus Staurois; species Staurois parvus. The sequence continues at coordinate 10,111,856 of NW_028317827.1, read as the reverse complement.
GTGCTGCATATACCAGGGCCAGTTTAGACAAGAGCCAATAAACCTAGCAGCATGTCTCTAGAGGGTGGGAGGAATATCCCAAGGTAACCCAAGCAAGCACAGGGAGAAAAGCAAACTCCATGTGGATTATAAACAATTTTTTCTGTGGGATCTTTACTATAATTATTATTATACAGGATTTATATAGTTTGCGCAGTGCTTTACAAAATGAAGGTAGATTAGGGTCCTAATAGACCCAGAACACTCACAGGTACCCCACTTAATGTGCAAAGTTGCCTCCATCTCTTTTTACTTTGGCTCTTTTTGATATCTCCCTTTGTCTCCCTTTTCTGCTCCCTGTCCCCTCATATTGTCAGCATTGCATTCTCCTGTTTATTTAAAGCTGAACTGCAACCTCACCTTCAGTCTTGCACAATTGTTAAGGTTCCTCCCATCTACTGAAATTGCTTACTCTGACTCAACTGCACACTGTGAGCTTCTCACAGTGTGCATTAGAAGCTTCAGAACATTAGATAGAGCTCACCTTATTTCCTGGCTGGAGGACATCCAGCATCATTTAGCTTGGCAATCCCTGGCCCACCTCTTTCATTCATTGGATTTGAATTCTTTCAGTCATGGAGGCTCAGCAACACATGTGGGCATTACCACATCTACCTATTTTTAGGAAGCTATGTACAAAACCTTATCAGTCCCTCCCTATAGCCATGATTTGCTGAATTGCATCTAGAAGCACAAAGACCCAGTGATGACATCAATGGGTCTAAAATAAGGTATGTAAAGAAAAAAGGCATTTTTTCAAAATGTCATTAGCATGCTGATGGGTGGGGGACCAGGGAAGAAAACATACAACCAGATTAAACTTCACCTCTAATGAAGCCCTAGCATATGGAAAAACATGGCAGGTCGATTTAATGTTTTCTTGGGCTAACCTGTTTTGTGCCAACAGACTATTGATTTTTGTTCCAAGATAAATAATGAGGAAGAGATTAAACCAATATTAAAGCTGAACAACATATAAAAAAAAGACATACCGGTACATTGATATAGCTCTGTAATAATTAACATGGTGCATTCGTAAATATTTTTAAATGCAAGCTGTGTTAGTACCTGCATTTGACCTGGTATTGGTTTCTTGCAGTCTACTGTGCAGTTTGCACAGCAAAGCTCAGAGATGGGGAGGGAGAAGCAGCTCCAGGAGCCAGTGAGGTGTGCCAAAATGAAAGTTGCATGCTGATAGCAGATAAAACAGACAGAGAGATGAGCTCATCAATTTACTGCGTCTCCTTCACTGTCCAGTCCCAAGATTTTGGAGGAGACCTGTAGGAAAAAGTGAAACTGCAGCAGAGAAAGAGCAGGTCCCTTGCCCTGCCAGGCAGGACTGTGCTGTGGAGGTGGAGCTGTGTAAATCACAAGACTGGATGGACAGAAATGCAAATTCTTTGGCAGGTGAAAAAAGCTCTTGGGTATGCATTTATTTGTTTGCCTGGAGGTCCATTTTAAATAAGTACAAGATAATTTATAGAAGCACAGGAAGGGTCTTAACTTATCTCACTCTTCTACTATTAAAGAAAGAGGAAATCATCTATAGAGTATAGGAAATGTGTGGGAAATATTTATATTGATAATGATATAATAGTTTATATCTAAATACATATTTAATATATGAACAGAAATTCCCTATCGAGGATATGCAAGACTTTTTTTTTTTATATATTTACTTTATATATTGTTAAATTATATATTATACTACAAAGTATATTATATTCCTTACTATTAAGGCTAGGCCATAGCTTATAGGATGGAACACAGAGGATGTGAAATGTTTTTTCTTTCATAGATGGTTACAATAAAAAACGTGAGTCACATAATGATTCTGCAAAATGCAAGAGAAGTCCCCAGGTTGCTGAAGGTGTTTCTGATGGTAGTCCGGCTACTGAAAACCATGATGTGGTAGATGATAGCAGCCAGCATGAGGTTGCATACTCAGAAGGTGCCGCTCAGACAGGTAATCGGCTGTTTATTTACTGCTCACAGATGTTTCTTAAAATGTCGATCCATGAAAACACAAAATTTCAGTTCATTTACAGTAAATGCCTTTTATAGAGATCCATTAAAAATTATATATATATATATCTTAACACTGTATATGTAGTGCTTTTCATCAACTCCACTCCAGGCAAGGCAGAACACTTTCAAGGCTCTAGACCCACTTTTATTTAAAATTAAAATTCAGAAATAACATACAGGGTTACCCTCACAGGGGTTTTCCGCATCACCATGACAAAACATATCTTTTTTTTAGGCCTCCTGGTTATTTCAACTATGACTTTAAGATCACAGCCTGGTCAGATCTGCACCCCCCCCCCCCCCCACCATGAGGCCAGGGTAGACACTCTCCTAGTGTCTCTCTACTCACATTTTATGTACCTTAGTTGGAGACTAACCTGACAAGAGGAATTCCCTTGAGGCTCTGGTCTGAACACCCCTGAGTGTGGTGATAGAGGTAAAAGGCTCAAACTACCGGTAACTTGGTAGCAGGAGACCGCCAGGGTCAGAAACATAGTCAAGGTGAGCCGGGGTTATACACAGTAAGGCAGAAGGAGACATAGTTAGGTAGCAGTCTAGGGTCAGTACCATCTGAAGTGAGGTCCAGAAGCAGGCTGAGGTCAGTACCAGGGAAGCAGGTAAAGCGAGGTCCAGAAGCAGGCTAGGGTCAGTATCAGAAAAGCAGGTGAAGTGAGTTCCAAGAGTAGGCCAGGGTCAGTACTAGAAAGCAGGTGAAGCAAGGGCCAGGGGCAGGCCTGGGGTCAGCACCAGAAAAGCAGGTTAAACGAGGTTCAGGAGCAGGCCACAGTCAGTACCAGGGAAGCAGGTGAAGCGAGGTCCAGGAGCAGGCCAGGGTCAGTACCAGGAAAGCAGGTGAAGCGAGGTTCAGGTGCAGGCTGAGGTCAGTACCAGGGAAGCAGGTGAAGGGAGGTCCAGGAGCAGGCTGAGGTCAGTACCAGGGAAGCAGGTGAAGCGAGGTCCAGGAGCAAGCCAGGGTCAGTACCAGGAAAGCAGGTGAAGCGAGGTTCAGGTGCAGGCCAAGGTCAGTACCAGGGAAGCAGGTGAAGGGAGGTCCAGGAGCAGGCTGAGGTCAGTACCAGGGAAGCAGGTGAAGCGAGGTCCAGGAGCAGGCTTGGGGTCAGTACCAGGAAAGCAGGTGAAGCGAGGTTCAGGTGCAGGCCGAGGTCAGTACCAGGGAAACAGGTGAAGGGAGGTCCAGGAGCAGGCCAAGGTCAGTACCAGGGAAGCAGGTGAAGGGAGGTCCAGGAGCAGGCTGAGGTCAGTACCAGGGAAGCAGCAGCGTGCAGTCCAGGAGCAGGCTGAGGTCAGTACCACGGAAGAATGTAGTTCAGGAGCAAGCCAACGTCAGTATCAAGGAGCAGGCAGACCGTAGTCAGAGACAAGCTGAGGTTGGTATCCAGAATCCACAGGGCAAGGTCAGGAACAAGCTGGATAAGCAGTGGGAGATTAGTCAGCAAGAACAGGAACACAAGAGCACAAATCACAGACAAGCCGAAGAATATCCAGCGATTAGCACACACCAGGACCTACTTTAAATAGGCAACTTATCGCCATTCCCAGAATTTGGCATGCACCAGTGTGCGTGGATGTGCGCGCTGATGCATACAGATGTGTTGGCATGTCAGTGCACTCTGGTTATTGACCTCAGCTCGTCTGTGCAGCATAGAATCAATTGATAGATCTAGGACTAACTGAAGTGGGAATACCACATATGTTATCCTGGATTTATCACAATAGGTCTGTGCCTATGGGCAGGTTTTATATATACATTGTAAGCAACTATATGGTTATTGGTTTGCCATCCTCAGTGGAAATACAGTTGTTACATAGGAGGCTGAGAACTCCCCCACCCCATTCCCGCTGCATTCCTTTTGCCATTGCTTATCTCCAGCAAGTGTGCCAAACTCTGGTTTTTAAGCATCCTCTAGGGCACAGAACACCGAAAAAATTAAAGTTAGAGTTCTTCTTTAAAGCCTAACTCAAAAAAAATATTTTTAAATCATGAATAGAGCGTGGAAGAAATAAAAATGTTTTTCTGTTTTGTATTTGTGTCTATGGTGTCTATGACCCCACTGGGGAGTTTTCCTCATGTGCTGTTCCTTTGACACCAGGATAAAAAATTGGGATCACAAGATATTATCCTTATCTACTCTATTAGAAAACATTAGCTTTGTTTGTGTCCTTGGAAAAATGTCCCATAACTTCCTGTCCTGAATGAAAGTTCCATTCCTGGCACAGAAAATGACAGGAATTGAAGGGAAATTTCCCCATTAGGGATACAAACAACAGTCAAAAAACTGACAAAGGCTCTAACCCATCCCCATGCCAAACAGAATAAAACCTTTTGGCTAGAGTTGTACTAGAACAGGGGTCTCCAAACTTTCTAAACAAAGGGCCAGTTTATTGTCCTTCAGACTTTAGGGGGGGCGGACTGTGGCAAGAGAGAGTAGACATTTTCCTGGCATCAGTGGTAGGAAACATTGCCACATTTGATATAAGGGGGAGGAATAGTGCCGCATCATTGGTATCATTAGGAGGAATAGTGCCCCATCATTTGTGTCAGTGGGAGGAATAGTGCTTCCTCATTGATGTCAGTGGGAGGAATAGTGCCCCATCATTGGTATCATTGGGAGCAATCATGCCCCATCACTGGGATCATTGGGAGAAATAGTGCCCCTTCATTGGTGTAAGTGGGAAAAATAGTGCCACATCATTGATGTCAGTGGAAGGAATTGTGCCCCATCTTTGGTGTCAGTGGCATGGATAGTGCCCCATATATGGTGTTATTGGGAGAAATAATGCCCCATCTTTGGTATCAGTGGGAGGAAAAGTGCCCCATATGTAGTGTTAGTGGGAGAAATAATGCCCCATCTTTGGTATCAGTGGGAGGAATAGTGCCCCATCATTGGTGTCAGTGGGAGGAATAGTGCCCCATCATTGGTGTCAGTGGGAGGAATAGTGCCCCATCATTGGTGTCAGTGGGAGGAATAGTGTCCCATCTTTGGGAGGAATAAAGTTCCATTGCTGGTATCAGTGGGAGAAATGGTGCCCCATTGTGTGTGCAGTTGGCAGAATAGTGTCTAGTATCAGTGGGAGGAATAGTGTCCCAAGGGCCGCATAGAGGCAATCAAAGGGCCACATCTGACCCCCGGGCATCAGTTTGGAGACCGCTGTACTAGAGGGATATATAGTCTTTTCTGCAGGAGCTTGGAAACATCGGAGAGCAATGTGTACACAGGGCTGCTTTTGTGTATACAATGGTAACCTCTGCCAGTTAGCTATCTCTCCTAATGTTGAGCAAAAAGATTGGTAGAGAGTTCTTAGGTCTTCTAAACTTGTTTGGTGACGCATGCCCATTCTAAAACAAGCTTGTCTCTTTAACAGCTGACTGCAATGAGGGATCTGAACCTCTGGTTGGTGCCAAAGAGTCCAAAAAGGATCTCGAGGAGGACAAAGTGACTTCTGATATATCAGATCAGGAGGCTGAAAACCACAATGTGACAGCTGACAGCAGTCTACTTGATTCTTCATTTGCAGAGAACTCTGCTACATCAGGTACCCAGTTAATTTTAGGAATTTGTTCCTCTTATGTAAAACGGTTGCAGTTTTCCGCATATTCATCTTAGTGCATCCAACATACAAACATCATAGTGATATCATGTGATAACATAAAATCTGTATATGTCCTTAAAACTGTACCGTGGGCACAGAAATGTTCATTTAAATACATTCCTATATATAGCTAAAAAGGATATATATCCACTTTAGGTGCACCAAATGCCTTTGCAAACCCAGTTATCACCTTATGAATGTAGTGGTGAGATCATCACTGTGCTGCACATAGCCTGTGCAGAGAGCTGTGGGAGGGGCCAAAGCCCCTGAACTCAACTCAATAAAAGCCTATATGTCCATGCACAGGAAAGGAACGCTTTGGCCAGAAAACGCTAAACACGGCAAAAACGCGCCTGAGCGCTAACTGTGTATAGTGCTTGAGCATTTTTTTATTTCAATGGCATATACTGGCCAACAAAATTAATAAACATCCAAGCGCTAAATGCAGTACCACGTTTTGCCCTATTTAGTGTTTTTCTGCTGCCTGTAATAAATATAAAAGTTCCAGTGTACATAGAGCCTAAGTCCTCATTAAGTGTTCTTGCATGGCAAGACCACTTACTGTTGTCTCACATATATATTCTTATTATTATAGCCAAATTTACCACCCTAACTCCTCCCACAGTTTTACACTACATAGACAGTAATATACTGAAACGTGCGGATTGTTCCCGATTGGAGTGCTATTACTTTGTGGAACGTTTCACTGAATGATTCACGAAATATCGGCGTTTTTGTGGTCAAATTGGTCCCATAGGAATGAATGGAGGAATCCTGATAGTTTTCACAATATGACCATTTGTTTGCAACTCACGCCGCCCATTGACATTCATTGAAACTCCACTCTAGCCACCTCAAATTTGAAGGGCAATTCCTAAACTGCGACTGTGCCTTCATTTTTAATATTTACTCAAGCCACTCCACCCAGTTTCTCCACCCACTCCAGTTGTAGACTACTGGTGGAGGCAAGAACACGTCACACAATTTCCCCAGAAATTGTAGCTTTTCTAGTTATTATGATTATTATACAGTATTTATATAGCGCCAATAGTTCGCTCAGCACTGTACATTACAATGGGAGACAGAACATGCGACAGTACAATAACAATACAATGCGATACACTAGGGGTTCAAGGGCCCTGCTCCTTGGAGCTTACAATCTAGGAGGGAGGGGATGGTGGTACAGGAGGAAATAGCTGTGGGGGATGGAGTGGTAGGAAGAGTGGAGGAGGTCGGGAATTAGCAGGGGGTGGGGTAGGCTTCCCTGAAGAGGTGGGTTTTCAGGATGCGCCTAAAGGAGAGGAGAGTAGGTGATAGTCTGATGGATTGGGGTAGGGAGTTCCAGAGTATGGGTGCCGCCCTGGAGAAGTCCTGGAGGCGGGCATGGGAGGAGGAGACTAGGGAACTAGAGAGAAGGAGGTCTTGTGAGGAGCGGAGTGTGCGTGCTGGGTGGTACTTGGATATTAGGTCGGTGATGTAGTTTGGGGCAGTATGATGGACAGCTTTGTACGTCAGTGTTAGGATTTTGAATTTGATCCATTGGGCAATCGGAAGCCAGTGGAGGGATTGGCAGAGGGGGGTGGCGGAAACGGAGCGGTCCTCATGTACACGAGCAGCTGCTAAACTCAAATTTAGGAGCTTTTGGCATTTTTTTTGCCAAAGCTCCAAAAACTCAACTCAATAAAAGCCCATGTGTCCATGTACACATATTGCTTTTAGCAGAGTTGCTGCGTTTAGGTGAGGAATGTTTTGACTGCCAAACACAGGAAAACGCAAAATGCAGCAGCCATTGTATCGCGTTTTTGCCAAGATTTGCGTTTCCCAGCAGCCGGGGTCAGGGTAGGCTCTTGTACATGAAGCCTAATACGCATTGTAGAAGTCAGATGACAAGCACTTTGTTCCTTCTTTATAAAGATGTAGGAACACACGTTGCCTTGCATTATAATGTGCTTTTACAGCAAACCAAAGGTAGATTTTTTTTTAAATAAAGCATCAGCTTGTGCCCGTGTGTGCATTGTACCATACTGTATGATGTAAATGAATTCAGAAAAGAAGTAAAGAATTACCCGTGTTAAACAGCAGATGGGGCTATTGTCAAAGTTATTGATGGCATTCTGATGCTAGACATCTCTGGACTTAGATAAAAAAGATTTTATTTTGTATAAAGTGGATAGAATTTTCATAGTGCATATATTATAGCATTATTAATCCCAGTCTAATGTCCCTTGTCACAGTAAAGCACATATCCTTGGGGCAATGTTTTGGGATTGCCAGGGTGACCTGGAACACCCCGAGTAGAATGAACAGACATATGGTGCTGTTTTGTGCTCCATCCTAAGACATTTATAAACAGAATTGTACGGAGGAAGGACGAATAACAGAATATGACAACATAGGAATTGTTCTCCGTGCAAGAGCTGATGAAGAGCTGCACAACCTTTGATTGGTCCCTATATCATACTTTATATTGGTCCATTGGTCCTCTACTGGTCTGGGTCTCCGAGCGCAGGAGGTGTTGTATCTGTGTTACTGGTTGAGGAGAACCCCTAGACGACTTGGTGGGCTAGCATTTCAACTCCCAGGGGAGAATCCTTGACTTCTTGTGGGGTAAAAGAAAGTGGGCTCCAGGGCCAGGACAAGGGGTAGGCAGGAGGGGCAGCTGCCCTGGGCACAATGGTTTACTGTAGCAATGGGGGCGCCTTTCTTCTGTTACAAAATGTACAGGAGTGGTGTTGGCGACCGTGATTTTGACAAGCGAACTGGGTGTAGGATCCCCTAAGCCTGCACATTATGAATGGGAGTGTGGGGGGTGGGGGCGATTTTGTCATCTTTGCCATGGGCACTGTGTGACCTTGTCTCGGTACTGTTGGGCACCAGCCACTTTAGTTTATTTGAAGATTTGATCAGCACAGTAAACTCAGAGGTTAGGGCAGAGGATACCCTAGACTGGCAAAATACAGCTCCGGATTCTTCAAGTAAAATTAAGTAGTTGTCCCTCTGAGAGCAGGCAAGCAGAACCCAGGTCCTATATGGTCACCGCCGGGTACCATAAAGTGGTTATAAACCTCAGACATGAAATATGAACACAGCATATCCCTCTATAGTGTGTCAATTAGGAGCACTAAGTGTCATTTTTGTCTGCTGCTTCATTCCTCTGCTGTCAGCATGAATCACTTCTGACAAGTTTTCCTGACAGCAAGAGAAAAATGGCGACAGGGGAGGGAGCTTCAGCTGATTGACAGCCTCAGCTCTATTCCTGTGAGCTGTGTAGAGAGGGGTGTGTCTCTCCCCTCCAATCAGCTCTCAGAGCTTTCCTCGCTGAGCTCTGCAGAGTGTGACTTCAGCTCTCCACTCCCTTATTTCTGACAGCTCAGACAAGCTTTATAAATTCCACACTTTGAATGGCTGTAGAGAAGAGGAGACTGCAAATAAACAGTTACAACCTATCTTGGAGGAATTGTTTCATGTCTGTATGTCACCTGAAGCCAGTCACTTCACTGGGATATGTAGGGCATTACAACCACTTTAACCCTTTGGTGCCGGCACCTCACAGCCCTTTAAGGGGTTTGTTACACTGGGAGGTGAGCCAGGTATAGGGTCATGTGATTGGCTGTCACGGCGACCACATGATTGGAAAGCTCCTGACTGCAAGTAGCAATCGGGACCTTTCTTTGAGGCGCCGGCAAATGTGCTGGGAGTGTGCAGGGTGCCCAGCTGCCGAGAGGACGCATATTTGCATGCACTTGGCGCCAAGAGGTTAATAGAGCAGCAGTGAGAACGTCTTGCAATGTCCATTGGCAGCAGCTTCTACCCAGCTCTACCAAACACTCTTTAGCACACAGGCCTCCACCTAAAATGCTCCATACCGGCAGCTATATTCCTCCTCCCTCTGGACTCACCCTTCAGCAGCACAGCAAAAATTCTTCATGCCCCAAGTCACAGCCGACTTCTGTTTCCTTATGTCCCGGCTCAGGCTCTACGTACAGCAACACCCTCCCCAAGCAGCAGGCCTGGGAGGCAAGGCTGGGCTCGTTACACTGGCATCCTCTGCAGACAGTAGCCTGGGAAGGAAGAACCTTCCTCCCTGGCAGCAGCCCAGGAGACAAAAGACCTTTCTGGAAGGTCACCACTAACTATTTACCTCCTTTTCCAGCATGGTAATAAACCTCCTAGTCATTGACAAAAAGGAAAATAGAGATTTGAAAACACTGGAGAACACTCTCAATCAACAGGCAGAAGTAAACAATATTGTAAATTTAGGGAAAACCCAACAAACACAGAAACCACAACCACCAGAGCTCAGGCTGACTACAGCCTAGCCGCAACACTAAATTTAACTGCTTTCCCACCGCCCTATAGCAGAAATACTGCTACAGGGCGGCAGGATGCGCAAAATCACGCACTGCCATTGGGGCCTCACCTGTTGATCACCGATTCCCGGCCAGTGATTCCCCGCCGGCACCCGGCAATCGCCGTGTATCAAAGACAGGGAAGAGACCTGTATGTAAACAATGCAGATCTCTCCCTGTCAGCTCCTGCACATTGCTTTGTATTGTTCTGCATAGCAGAGCAATACAAAGCAATGTGCTGACACAGTTAAGCACACACAGCACACATTTAACCCTTTGATCCCCCCAGATGTTAACCCCTTCCTGCCCACTGTCATTAGTACAATGTCAGTGCTTTTTATTAGCACTGATCACTGCATTGGTGTCACTGGGGATGGCAGTGACCGTTAGTCAGTTCCCCCCCAGTGTCAGAATGCCCGCCGCAATCCCACAGTCTCGGTATAAGTCGCTGATTGCCGCCATTACTACTATTAACAACAAAAAAAAAATTCTAGCATATATACTGCCATTTGTAGACGCTATAACTTTCACGTAAACCAATTAATTTACACGTGTTGGGATTTTTCTTTAGCAAAGACATGTAGCAGAATACATTGTGGCCTAAATTTATGATGAAATTTGATTTTTTTTATTTTTTTTACTGGACATGTTTAATACAAAAAAATATAGTTTTTTTCTAAAAATTTTCGGTCTTTTTTTTATTAGAGTACAAAAAATAAAAAACACACAGGTGATCAAATACTACCCAAAGAAAGTTCTATTTTCATGGAAAAAAAGGACATAATTTTAATTTGGGTGCAGCGTTGCATGACCCCGCATTTGTCAGTTAAAATAACACAGTGCCGTATCGCAAAAAGAAAGGCCTGGTCAGGAAGGGGGGTAAATCTTCTGGAAGGCAAGTGGTTGAACTAGGGGCTCTCCAGCTTAAGGGTCATCATACCTGCAAACACAGTTTGCCTTGAATGGTTAGGACAGCACTTTTCATAAGTCAGAAACTGTGGGAGATATGGGTTATGTTACCTCTTTGTACACTGCCACCAGACTTGTTTAAGCCATAGCTTCAGAGCTTCATCATCTTGTGGTTTCAGATGACAGAAAACAGATCTTTCATGTGTTTTGTATATTGAAGCCATAAACCAACTAACAGTTTCTTATGTTTCTAAAGAGATCCTGTGTTGAGATTTCAGAAGTTCCCAGGTTTGACACATAGAAGAGTAATGGCAGAAAAATACCAAGTGCTCCATCCCCTTTTTTATGTTTTATCCTTTTTTTGTCTGAGCATTACACCCCAGTCACACTTTGAAATCATGCGACTTACAGTGAAGTAACAAAATTTCAAAGTCGGATGACATGCCGATTTTGAGGTGCGATTTGCAAGACATCTGACACAGCTGTCTATGCAAATCGCACCAAAAGTATACATGAAGGTAAAAAACCTTCTACCTTTACAACCACTTTAACCTCTTGGCGCCGGCCGAACACAAATCGCGCTCCCAGCACACATGTCCGGTACTCACGGAAAGGTCACAATCTCCTCTTTTGATTGGAACCTTTCCCGATCATTTGACCGCCATGATGGCGTGTCACGGGGCTCACATGACCCTAAACCCTGCCCCACCTCCTGGCTTCTGAAACCCTTAAAGTGCGGGAGGCGCCGGCGCCAAGAGGTTAATGTTATCAATGTGACAGTTGTGCAACAGTCAAAGCCAAAGTGAACATCCAAGTCGCATCCAAAGTTGCATCAGAGTTGCATCAAAGTTGCAATGTAAAGTTGTAATGGAAATCGCACAACTTTTGGAGTTGCGCAAGTGTGAATGGAGCCCAAATTGTGCGCATATTCCCTTCATTTATCCAATCACATGCAGATGATGTAAGTAAAATGTGCTTTTCACCTGATTGGCTAATTGAAGGGAATATTCACACTATTTATTTTGTGAAGACTGTCAGCTACTCAGATCAGCCTTACTTGCGATCAGTCTGTGGACCAGAGAGTCCCATCTGATGATCCATTGGATGGCAACGTTTTGGACATTCCCGGTATCATATACATACTTTGCTCAGCGATATGTTTACTCTAAATAAAAGAGGCAGCATCATGTGTCACTGTTCTGTCATCAGGATTTAGTCACAGCAAGCATTCTTGCAAGAGACGTACAGTAAATAGATGGATGAACAGCCTGGCGGGATTTAAAGGTCATCAGTCTTACGATGAACTGAGTACTACGCGGCACAGTTACTTGGCTTGAAATATTAGTTGTTTTGTTACAACTGAAACTGTATTTTTTTTTTTTTTTTTTCAGATCTGGATGTGAGTTTGTCTGAAAGTTTGAACAAATCATCTGATAATGGAGAGATGAGCTATGAGTCAGGTAGGATATTTAATATAACTACAGTATGTTAGCTTACGTTAGGGCCATAGTCTGGCTGCTACAGTATACTGCACATGTGCACTATGAACCTAATTCAGTTTGTTGGAATACCAATGAACTATGTTTTTGTATGGCCATATAACCTTGGAAGCAAGCTGTCAGTGGCAGCCCAATCATCCGTGCCTGGGGCATTTCTCACCCCGTAGCTGCATGTTTGTAACATCATTTACATCAATGACATTTGACCACATAAGGTCAATGACGTCACAAGCATCCCCACCCATTTGTGTACATTCAACTACATGGCAGGAATGCCCTGGGCATAGCTCATTGGACTGGCATTGGCAGTTTCCTCATGGGTTCAGTTGAACATGAGTTTATTTATTAATTACATGGGCTTATATAGCACCTTCAATTTACACAGCACATATATATATATTTTGTACATTCACATCAATCCCTAACCCTCAAGGGGCGTACAATCTAAGGTCTCTAACTCACATTCATACATACACATACTAGGGCCAATTTAGACAGAAGCCAATTAACCAACCAGCATCTCTTTGGAGTGTGGGAGGAAACTGGAGTACCTGGAGGAAACCCACGCAGGCACAGGGAGAACATGTAAACTCCAGGCAGATGGTCCCATGGTTGGGTTTCGAACCAATGACCTTAGTATTACCAGCTGGAAGTACTAACCATTTAGCTACAGTTCTGACCACACTGAAGCTCATCCCGAGTCATAACTTTCCCAATGGTAAAAAGACAGAGCGTACATTCCTAGTTCTCTGGTGCCAAGGTAATTAAAGTGATACTAAACCTAAAAATGTTTTTTACCCTAATACATTGCTTGCATTAAGGTAAAAATTTTTTTTAAATTCCCTGTGCTCCTCCCTCCATGTGTGAAGTGGAAGAGAGGGGAGAAGAGATCACCGCTGTGCATGACTTCATCTCTTCCTCTTCACACAGGGACTCAAACAGCATCAGGAGCCATTAGCTATTGATGCTGTCAATCAAGTGCAGTGAAGAAGTGGGGGGCAAGGCTAAGTCCCGCTGTGTGTGTTTATGGAGCATGGCTCCATAGACACACAGGTTGGGAGCGAGCACACAGCATTTGTCCCCATAGCAAACAGTTTGCTATGGGGACACACAAATAAGAGGAGGAGCCAGGATCGCTGGTGGGGGACCCAAGAAGAGAAGGATCGGGGCCACTCTGTGCAATACCACTGCACAGAGCAGGTGAGTATAACATGTTTATTATTTTAATTAAAAAAATAATTTCTGCCTTTAGTAACACTTTAACATTCTTAAGAGGTCTTGTGTGTAAGAAGTTAGAGGGACCCTTCGCCCTATAGAACAACTTATCTGCATCTGGCTCCTCCCTCCACCCTCTTCCACAATTAAATACATTTTTGTAATGTTTCAGACATTTTTTGTCCTTCCTTGTTACCTAAGTGAGAATGACATTGTAGTCCCTGGTCACTCGACGCTTAGGTGCTGCTGGATTCTGCGTGTGCATAGATGTGCCCTGAGACTCAGGGATTTGTGGCCCATTTGTGTATGTATGGTGGTTTCCCTATGCATGCATGAAGAAAGAAGAAAGCACAGATATGAGGTCCTGGATCTCAGGGTGTCTGTGCATGTGTGGGAACCCCCCCCCCTTGCATGTGTGCCGGATTTTTGAAGATGGTGGTGGCGGAGAGGGGAGACAGGGCCAACATTATGGGGGACTGGAGTTCTTCTTTAAAGGGCATTTTGCAGTCACAAAGTGTTAACAAGATAGAAATGAGGACAAATCATAAGAGAAATGTACTTTCAGCATTTGGAGTTGTCCATCAACTATGCTGCTGCAAAGAGATGTATTTGCAGAATTTCACAACGTAGGAAATAAAAGCAGAGTTCAGCAAAAGAAGAGTGCATGAAAATACACATAAATTGTTCCATATTAGTGTGTCCATGTACTCAAATGTTCCATTGCTGCTCACGAGGCCATAAATCTTTCTTGCGGCTCTTTGAGCAAAATAAGGTAACCTTAGAATAACTGAGATTTCCCTTTTCTGCATTTGTATTATTTCTAAAGTCAGTTTTAGGTTGTTATCACTTGAACTGGGCTAACATTCATTACTAATGCCCTAAAACCATTACTAGCAACAATCAGATTTTATGAGAAATGTGGCTAAACCAGTTTCAGAGCACAAGCAACTGTGACAGTTATTCCTGGCATGACTTGAATGTAACTGGTTTAGGAGACCTTTAAGGCTCTGCTCACACCTATGCAGTTTGCTCTTTGTCTATTTTACAGTGCTTTTCGCAGTTCATTTTGCATTATTCTACATGCATTTTTGCTGCAATTTGTGCTTGTGTTCATTATTTTTTTTTTTAAGTTGAATTTTTTTTTTCTCTGGGCAGAATAAAAATGCAAAATGCAAATTGCAGCAAAATTGCAGCAAAACACACTACCATGCATTTCAGCATATTCTCCATTGATTTCTATTGTAGCAAAAACTCTGCTTTTTGCTTTTAAAAAAGTCTGTGACCTTTTTTAAAAATGCAACAGCTCAAAAAAGCATAGATGTTCAATCAGAAACCATGTTAAATGGACTGGAGTGTGTTCCTGCAAAAAGCACTAAAAAATGCATTGGTGTGAACGGAGCCTAAATCGATGGGTTTAGTTTTGCTTTAAGGCAGAACAGTAATGCAGGTCTTACATAATGGGGATTACTCGAGACAAGCTTCCAAAACCACTTGTCTTCCAGAAGGTTTTACCCCATTCATGATCAGGCCATTTTTTACTATTCCGCACTATGCTATTTTATCTGGTAATTGCTCGGTCAAGCAGCAATGTACCCAAATTAAATTTACATACAGTTGCAAGAAAAAGTATGTGAACCCCTTGGGATTACGTGGAGTTTTGCATGAATTGGGCATAAAATGTGCTCTGAACGTCATCTAAGTCACAACAATAGAAGAACACAGTCTGCTGAACATAATACTACACAAACATTAGATGTTGCCATGGTTTAATTGCACATAAAATGTAAACATTCACAGTGCAGGGAGGAAAAATTATGTGAACCTTTGGACTTAATAACTGGTTGACCCTCCTTTTGGCAGAAATAACCTCAACCAAACGTTTCCTGTAGTTGCAGATCAGACCTGCACAACGATCTGGAGTAATTTTGGACCACCCCTCTTCACAAAACTGTTTCAGTGTAGCAATATTCTTGCGATGTCTGGTGTGAATCGCTCTCTTAAGGTCATGCCACAGCATTTCAATCGGGTTGAGGTCAGGACTCTGACTGGGCCACTCCAGAAGGCGTATTCTGTGCTGTTGCAGCCATTGTTTTGTTGGATTACTTGTATGCTTTGGGTCATTGTCCTGTTGCATCACCCATCCTCTGCGGAGCTTCAGTTGGCGGACAGATGGTCGTACGTTTTCCTGCAAAATGTCTTGATAAACTCTGGAATTCATTTTCCCATCAATGACAACAATCCGTCCAGGCCCTGAGGCAGCAAAGCAGACCCAAACCATGATGCTCCCTCCGCCATGTTTTACAGTGGGGATGAGGTTTTGATGTTGGTGTGCTGTGCCTTTTTTTCTCCACGCATAGTGTTGTGTGTTCTTCCCAAACAACTCAATCTTGGTTTCATCTGTCCACAGTATATTTTGCCAGTAGTGCTATGGAACATCCAGGTGCTCTTTTGCAAACTTCAAACGTGCTGCAATATTCTTTTTGGACAGCAATGGCTTCCTCCGTGGTGTCCTCCCATGTACTCCATTCTTGTTTAATGTTTTCCTTATTGTAGATGTGTCAACAAAAATGTTAGCATGTGCCAGAGATTTCTGTAGGTCTTAGCTGACACTCTGGGATTCTTCTTTACCTCATGAAGCATTCTGCGCTGTGGTCTTGCAGTCATTTTTACAGGACGACCACGCCTAGGGAGAGTAGCAACAGTGCTAAACCTTCTCCATTTGTAGACAGTCTGTCTTACCCTGGACACATGAACATCAAGGCTTTTGGAGATACTTTTGTAACCCTTTCCAGCTTCATGCAAGTCAACAATTCTTGATCATAGGTCTTCTGAGAGCTCTTTTCTGCGAGGCATGGTTCACATCAAACAGTGCTTCTTGAAACCAGTAAACCCAAAACAGGTGTGTGTTTTTTAAGGGCAGGACAGCTGTCAGCAACACATCCAATATCATCACACTGATTGAAGTCAAGGTTGGCTCACTCCTGGCTCCAATTAGCTCTGGGAGAAGTCATTAAGTTAGGGCCTCACATACTTTTTCCTCCCTGCACTGTGAATGTTTACATGTTATGTGCAATTAAACCATGGCAACATCTAATGTTTGTGTAGTATTATGTTCAGCAGACTGTGTTCTTCTATTGTTGTGACTTAGATGACGTTCAGAGCACATTTTATGCCCAGTTCATGCAAAACTCTACGTAATCCCAAGGGGTTCACATACTTTTTCTTGCAACTGTAATTATTTTCACACAAATAGAGCTTTCTTCTGTTCAGCACTGGATTTTTATTTTTTATTATATAAATGAAAAAATCCTGAAAAAATGAGGTTTTCCACTTTCTGTTAAAAAACATATCAGATAAAATCAATTTCTTCATAAATTTAGGTCAAAATGTATTCTGCTGCATGTCTTTAGTAAAAGTGTATATTAATTTATTTGTGTAAAAGTTATAGCATCCACAAACTGTGGGTTTATATTCTGGAATATACACAGTTATAGCCACAATACTCGTAATGGTGGTGATCAACGACTTCTAGTGGGACTGTGAAAGTGTGGCGTTAACTGACACTGGTTGAAGGGGCACACTAACTGACTAACTGACACTGATGTCGCTAATGACACTAATACAATGATCAGATGTTATACTGTACACTGTATTAATGACACTGGCTGGGACGGGGTTAACATCAAGGGGTAATCAAGGGGTTAACTGTATGTCTAACAGTTGTAATATGTGCTGTTTTACTTAGAGAGCTGGCTGTGTTTCTCCCTTCTTTTCAGGGAGAGGAAACAGCCAGATCACTGTTCTGCACACACAGAAATCTCTCTGTAATTGGACACAGCCGATCAGCAGGTCTCAGTCCAAATCATTGGCTGAAACCTACTGACAAACTTGTTCTGTGTCCAATCACAACACGGGTCCACAAGGGGCACACACAAAATAGCTGGAAACATATATTTATGTTGCCAAGCCTGCATCTGCCGCCTGCTTGCAGTATCTACCGTGAGCGAGTTGCAAGTGGTCCTATGAGGTTTCTTGTAGTCGATGTTGTCTAAGGGATGTTGTCCTAGCCGGTGTGGTGTGCAGAATTACGCCAGACCACAAGACTGGAAATGCTCTTAGTGTCCTGTCCTAGTATGTCAGGCCGATGCCACAGATGTGTGGAGCCTGCGGTGTTCCTTGCAGTGTTTTCTGCATCAGGCTAAAGAGAACACACTGTGATTGGAGAAGGATTGGACGTGTGACTGGGCTCTCTTCCCATTTTTATTCAGTAAGTCATTTGAATTAATTTGAGCCCAAAATATATTTGCTGAGGGGTTCAGGGCATTGAAAGCAGGAGAAAAAAACTTGTTTATTCTGAGTTTAAGAAAAGATAGCATAATAAACTCCTACAAGCTTTAACCAGTGCTCTGCTGGACACTGATAGAAGTCACAAGGCTGCTCTAACTGCTGATAAGAAACGGTATTTAGCATTTTGTATTTACTAAAATAATTGCGTTTCCATGTTCTGTGTACTGTGGGAGATCAGATATAGTGAATGAAGGCTCCTGGGTTTAGTAACACTTTAAGATCTGCTAATCTATGGGGACAATCTTGTGCCTATAGAAGCAAGCAGAGAGAGTGGAGAATGCAAAGTGTTATCTGATTGGACGAGGATAGTGTGAATGCACCATGCCATCTCTCTACCTTGTCCAATCAGAGAATGCTTTGCAAAGCATTCTCTGAATGATGCTGGTGCTGTGCTGCTGACCTCCTGTGTTCAGAATGCAGCAGGGCAGCTTCTCACCATAGGACGTGGAAGCAAGTGTTCAGAATGCAGCAGGGCAGCTTCTCACCATAGGACGTGGAAGCAAGTGGAGATCACTGGAGTAGCGGTGTATACTTCAGTGATTTCCAGCTACCAGGGGCATTGGCCAGGTGTGGTATATACTGTACATAGTTACATTGGTCCAAGATGGATCAGTGTAACTATGTGTTAAATATCCCTGAAAGTCATCTTTAAATATACAACTGAAAGTATTTTGTTATATGTCGTCCTTTCCTGGAATCCTTCTTTAAAAAGTGGAAGAAATATCTAATTACAGCATCTGTTTCATGTGTAGCAACTTTTAGATGTGATTATGAAGAGAAGAATAACCCAACTGTTGAGGTGATTCTAGTTCTAGGACAGTTAAAACTACATAAGTCACCTTTTGTTATGTGCGAGATACTGACTGCCTAATTGCCACATTCTTCCTCGTCTTGCAGGAACATGTTGTTCCCGTTAGTGGATGTGGTTGCTTACTCAGCATTGCATTTATATATAGCCATTTTTTTACTTAGTGCTATAAAAATCATGTCATACACTTCAGCATCTTCTGTTTTGGTTTCTGGGGTTTTATTTGACCCCAGAATTTGTTACATGTCAGTAAGGAAGCATACTCACGAAACTTGTATTTTGCTACATTAACCATTTTGCATCTGGAGCAATTTTTTTTATTTTCTCACACATGTTAAAAGCAGCATTTATTGCTAGAAGATTACTTGAAATGATTTTACAGGATTTTCTTTTATTTTGTAAAAATAATTATGTTATACTTGCCTGCTCTGTGCAGTGGTTTTGCACAGTTGCATAGAACAGCTCCGATCCTCCTCTTCCTGGGTCCGCAACCGGTGCTCTTGGCTCCCCCCCCCCACCAAATGCCTACATAGTAATCTGCTTGATATAGGGGTACTCGTGCGAGCTCACTCTCAAGCCGGCTTTGTGTGTTCATAAGGCCCATCCCTGCCCCCGTTCTTTCTTCACTGGTTGTGATTGACAGCAGCGGGAGCCAATGAGGAGGGAGGGAGCCTAAAGATCCTCTGCTCTCATGCACATAGCTGGACTGAGATCAGGCTCAGGTGAGAATAAGGTGGGGCTGGGGAGAGCTGCATGCAGAAGATTTTTTACCTTAATGGTAAAAAAAAAACCTTCTGCCTTTAGTTCCACTTTGAAACTGCAGAACAATTATGTATTTTCAAAAAGCAAAGGCCCTGTAGAATAAAATGGTGGCAGTTGCAATTTTTTATGTTGTATAATATTGGCACACCTGTTTATCAAATCTAAATTTTCATTAATATTGTGATCTGGAGCACCATTTACAGTGAAGTGTCTCCATCCCTCAATCAATATACATTATTCCTGGGACTTTAAATGTGGCGCATCAAATTATTACATGACTTATATACAGGTCACACGACAGTAAAATCGGGTTAAAAACAATACTAAGCTGATTTGTAGTAATATCATATATCAACATAAAAGGTATTGCAATATAGATTCATCCATAATTATAGCATTATTTTACATGTACAGTCCAATTATTGGTGCATATTTATATAACACATTGCATCCAAGAATCATGGATCTCTGTCCACTTCCTCAGGAATGGATGCAAGATACATATCTACAAAAAATACATATATAACAAAATAATAGTATTGAATCTTCGGAACAAATGGCTCCCAAATTCAAACGGATCGCCCTACTACTTACAAAGCAGCTCCAAGTTGCGCATAGCAGGACTAGGGATAGAAGGTCCTTGGGGACCTTCAGGAAAAATACACTAAAATAAATTTTAGTGCACACACACATAACCTAATACCCAAGTTTTTCATAAAATATAAAAAACATATTATCATACAGGATTTATATAGTACGAATAGTTTATGCAGCACTTTACAACACAAGGGCAGACAGCACAATTACAGTACAATTTAATACAGGAGGGATCAGAGGGCCGTGCTCATTAGAGTTTACAATCTAAGAGGGAGGGTCAAGAGATAAAAAAGGTAATAACTGTGGGGGATGGGTTGATGGAGTACTGAGTAAATATATGCCAATAATATAAATCCTTAAAATTGCAGTAATCCATGAAATGGCATAAAAATTAGGCTCCCCAAAATGGTCCATCAATCACAATTTAAAAACCTTTACAGGTTATCATTTAAGTAATAACAGTAAATTATAATCCTAAAATTATTGCTGTCAACAAAATTCATGCTGATATCTCACATATGCGGTACAATCAATGTTCATATACAGGTACACACCCTATGCACACTTTTGCATTTGCATGTGTGCGCAGGGCGTCAGGGATGGATGCTTTTTTGTTATTTTTATGTACCTTATAATCTACATATTTAACCTTTTTTTTCATTTCATTTAAAACTGCAGTTTAGGTATGCATATTGGTCCAAGCTGAATGCAAAGCATTCACTGAGTGGATGAAGTGGAAAGGCAGGGGGTTGACATCACAATCTCCACCTCATCCAGTCAGAGAATGATCAACATTCATTAAGGAAATGCAAAGCATTTTCCGAATGGCACCCTTGCTAAGCTAGCGACCTCCTGTGTTTACTAAGCAGAAGAACAGCTGCTTGGCATGGGACCCAGAGGCTAGCGGCAATCACTGTACAGTAATTTTCAGCTTTTATGGGGATCTCAGAGGTATGGTGCATATGTAGGTGGACCATTGTAACTATGGAAAAATATGCATGCCTAAACTTCAACTTTAATTTTGTTATCTCAAGTGGGCAAACAAGCATTGGCAGGTGACAGGTTATCTTTATGTAGACATAAGACTATTCAATTCCTAATGTTTCACCTGTCCATCACTCCAGCCAATAACAGTACAGTAAAAGTGATTGGGTGGCTTTACAGCCACCCACATGGCTTCCACTGAATAGCTGGTGGGCCAGCTGAAAAGAAATGGTCAAAACACGCCGTGAACTTGTTTAGACCACTTGAACTCCAGGCTGTTTATAAATGCCCTGTAGGAGGCAGGCGGTTAATCTGTTCATAATTGTGTTTAGAGGAACCTAACAGAAAAAAAGGAAAATTAAGAGCTGTTAATATCAGTTGCAATAACAAATCAACACTTTAATTTTGATATCTGGCAATGAAAGTGACAATATGGTATAGTCTTGAAACTATGAAAGAGATGGTTTAGTATATTTTCAGTGAATGCAGATTTATTTCATATATTTATACTATACTACATATTAAAACCCAGTTATGGGCTACATTTTCTTCTAATTGGGCCCCAGGCTATGTATAAAGAAAAAAAAACAGCTCTGTATGCAATACTCACCTTTAGTACTGAGCTGTGCAGTACATTAACCACAGTCTTTCATGCTAAATGACACCAAGCAGTAATCAACTTGGAAGACTGAGAACATACTGTAATTGCAGGGCATGTGTAAATGCCCCCTAAGGGGCACCACCACAGCACCCTGCATTTATTGTGTAATGGTGCAAAGACTGGCACTAATATCATGTCAATGCTGCTCCTGTCAGTGAGGACTGCTTGGCCTAGGGAAGGGGCAAGGATGATCACATGGTTTCTTGTGACCAGCTTAAAGACTTCAGGAAGTATAAGTAAGTTTAAATTAAAATATGGCATAAAATACATACTGGAGACCTTCAGGAGAGCAAGGAGGGTGGTTGGGGGCAAAATGTGGAGTGGAGTACCTGGTGCCTCTGGATAGAGGGAAGTATGTGAACCTAGAAAGAAATGCTTTTTCTAAAGAAAACATGTCCATATATAAGCTAACCTAACACTCTGGAGTAATTTAAAGCCCATTTTACTCTTTAAACCACCAACAACACCTGATTTCACGTTCCTTTTTTTAATTCAATGCATTTTTCCATAAGGAGAAATTGCTTCCAATGTCATGAACAAAATGGTGTAGCAAAAACGTCCAATTTTACTTATCCCTATTCACCTTCCCATTACTCCTCCACTGTTCCATTTGGGGAGTTAGGGACATACGTGATACTTCCAGGTAAGGCAGTCATGACTCTTCTTCCTACATGATAGAGCTGATGATTGGTCTTGGGTGCTGGAAGTAAATCCTCAGCGCTGTGCAAGCTCAAGATTTCTTATGTCTAGATATAAAATGTTATACAGTTCAGATATAGTATGAATATGGTCTTTTGTTGAAAAAAAAATCAGATTTCTCTGTATTTTGTTAATTCTCTCCAGAGATGTCTGTGAGCTCTGCAGAATATGACCGGCACTGACAAGTGGTTTTATGGGCTTCCTCATTACAATAACTGTGACTGGATCCATGTGTAAATAGGTCCAACATGGCAACCAGTACATCCTAAAAAATTGGATGGACCAAAAGGACATAGAAAAGTGCAGAAAATAAAGTAGGGCAAAGAATTGTTAAAACAAGTGAGAAATGTAATATAAACATAAACAACAGATAATAATGTGGATTAACGTGACTATAAATCTCGTTGAGCAAGAGTTTAGTGATAGATGCGGATGGTTATTTTCCCAATCTGTTTAACAGTGCATAACATTGCCACAGTTCACCTATTTGGATGAGTCATGTAGAGCCTACAGTACACAATGTGGGAGTGATACTCTGCAGGCTTCATCTCCAGACACGTGCACATTATGGAAGGTAATGTCAATGCACAGTGGAGAAGAACCATCTTAGCGTATAATGTGCATGGTCATGACACCAACTCTGATCCTTCTGACACTATTAAGTCATAACTTCAAACTAGAATATGGTTTACTGGAACCAGTAGTAATGTACTATTGTCTTTTGAGAGAATCTGAAAACTTACAATTATATCTATATCTGTGTCTCAGATCCTTATAAAATAATGACACCCAAAAGTTGTCATTTTAATTATGGGCTCTCTGCATTGGAAGACAAGTAAGAGGTCAGGGTAGGCAGCAAACAGGAATCATACAAAATCAGGTAGAGGTCAGGGCTGTAGATTGTGTTCTGTTTAGGATTCCTTGATTTTAATGAAGAGTAACTGGATATTAAAATAAGAGTTTGGTATATTAAAAATAGGCCTATACATAAAGCCTGACTACAGGAGAAAGGAAGGAGGATAAGGAAAACAAGGGTGGTGTGTGACAGAAAGAAGTCAACTTTCTAGGCCAGCATGCTTATTCTCACTACAAAAGCCATACATGCCAACAGGGCCGCTAATAAGGGGGTAGCATTAATGCTCTTGTACAGGGCCCTGGCCAGCAGAGGAGCCTGGGTATCAGGTGGAATCAGGTGTGGGCAGGAGAGGGGGTGATTAGTGCGGTGGGGGGCAAATTCAGGAACTGATCCCCTGTGTGTCTCTCCCTGCAACAGACGAAATCCAGCCCACCCTCCCTCCGGCTTCTAGCTGCTGGAGAGAGAACCATACAGGATATTGGTTCCTTTAATTGCTCCCCCCACCACCATTGCACAGATCACCCTCTCTGTGCACCATCCTCTTCCCCCTCCCTCCAGCGCTGTTGCCTTTCCTCCTCTCCTGCCGGCTGCTGCGGGCACACAGGGCAGGGGATCTTTTCAGGATGGAAAGTGGGGAAAGAGGACAGTAAATATTACATATTTACCGACTTTTCCATTTGTGAATAAACACAATGAGTTAGACATCAGGGGTCTGCTTAGACCCCTGATATTTCACCAAAGCCCCCTCGCCCCAACAGCATTGTTAATAAATACATGCAAATAATTAAAAAAAAATAATTTTAAAAATTGTAACAAAAATTGTAATAATATTAATAAAAAAATCAAAGTAGAACTATAGGCACAACTTGTTTTCATTTTGGATAGAGTAGGGAGGGTTATAACCCCTATCAGTTTATTTTTACCAGTGAGAGATAATCTCTGTAAATCAAGGGAATACCTTGGGGACTATCAAGGTCACCGGAACTAGTGTCCCCATTGGAAAATTTCTCCTCTGTTACTTATCTGGGGACAACCCAAAATTTAGGGTTTTCGTTACTTTCACTTTCGATGTTAACAGTAAACAAGACAAATAGGGTGAATCTCCCTAAAGGGCACAGACTGCAATGAAAACCTGACAGGTGCTCTAATTCATCTCCACAAACCAAAACTAAAAGAAAAAAAGTTTTGCTTTAGTTATACTTTAAGGGCTCATGCACGTGGGTTCTCTGGCTCATACAGTGTGATTGAGAAGTTTGTGTGTCTGGTACCGCATGTTACTCTGAGGACCGCATGTTACTCTGAGGGCTTTACAAACACATGCATTGCCCTTCCATGTGCACCTTACTGCTAAGACTGATTATAGGTTGGGTCGGTTTCCATTTTTGTGTAGTTGGCTTTACAAACACAGCATCTGGTCCTAATTTGACAGGTGTGCAGGTGTGGGTGACTGGCCCCAAAAGCACACTGTCTGTGTTCAGGTGGTACACCTGCATCTACACGCCTGTCAAATTAGGACCTGCAGCTTTGATTGTACAGCCACACAATCCCCGTGGAGTAACATCCCTGCCTACACACAGCTCCAGCCACACTCATTCATACTGTACAGGCCACAGTGCCCATGTGAATGAACCCCAAGAACTTATTCACACACAGAGCTTTATTTATTTATTAAGGCAATACTGTTTTATCTTTTATATTTAGCAGACATTTTGTAAGTTATTTTGTGTTTATGTTCATTAATAATGATTTTAGTGTTTTTCTAGCAAAAATATAGTTTTAATCAGGAAGGCTGTAGGGAGCCCCATGATTTCAAACAGTAGCTCTGCACACTAAGGCTCTAAGACTCACCCATTTTCAAGTCTGGAGAAAATCAAAACTTTGATCCATCATTAAAATGATACTAAAGTCTTGTTTTTTTAAAAAAATAACAAACATGTCTATACTTAACTGCTCTGTGTAGTGGTTTTGCACAGAGCAGCCCCGGTCCTTTTCTTCTCGGGTCCCCTGTCGGCGCTCCTGGCCCCTCCCTACTGTCGGGTGCCCCCACAGCAACAGCATGCTGTGGGGGTGACCAAGCAGGCACACTCCCAAGCCCTGCTATGTGTGTCCATTAACGCACAAAGCCGTGGCTCACTCGCTCCTCCCTCGATTGGCTCATTGGCTGTGTAAGCCAATTGCCTCAACTAATCAGGAGTGAGAGTCCCCGGAGAACTGAGGTTCTTGTGGACATCGCTGGATCGGGATGGGACTCAGGTAAGTGTTAAGGAGGACTCGGGAGGCTGTTACACAAAGAAGATTTTTTACTTTCCTGCATATAATGCATAAAGGTAAAACAAACTCGAGCCTTTAAAACCACTTTAAGGAAGTCTTGTCCAAGTGGTCATAAAAGCCCACCATTGTCCTCTATTCCACTCATGTGAGCTCTGAAGATGATAGGCAGTCATTGAGAAAATGTAGTGTTCTTTGAATGCCCCCTGTGCCATGCAGGTAACCTTCTGTGTTCAGTAAGCAGCATGGCAGCCGCTAAGCACAGGACTCTAGAAACTAGTGTGGATCACTGTTTTAGCGATGCCTACAACAGTGATTTCCAGCTTCCATGAAGATCACACAAGTATTGCACATACTTACATACTTACAAGCTGGGCCAATGTAGCTATGTAAAAATTGTCATACCTAAACTTCAGCTTTAACTGCAGCAGGCCAAAATTGGGTATTTGACGTGCCAGACAGAGCTGTGCCATATGGCAGAGCTGTGTAAATTTTGTAACTGGATGGACACAAATACAAATTCTTTGACAGGTAAAACAGATATGTTATATGATGTTTGATCTGTGTATTTTAACTGTTTGCCTGGGGTTGAGCTGTAAGAAAAACAATAACCCCAAGTAAAAAATATAGTTGTTTAAAAACACTTTTTTTCTGTTTATGTCAGATGATGAGAGCACAGACCGAGCTTCTCCCATTCCTGAAATGACCCTTCGAGAATATCAGCTGGAAGTGGCCAGACCGGCTTTGGAAGGCGAGAATGTTATTATATGTTTGCCCACAGGAAGTGGGAAAACTAGAGTGGCTGTGTACATCACCAGGGACCATCTGGACAAGAGACGAGCAAATGGCTTGCCAGCAAAAGCTATTGTTTTAGTCAACAAGGTATTGAATTTTTGTTTTTTTATTTTTAAAACTCCCTGCCGCTGTGGTTATATTTGAAATGACTGGTTCTGCAGTTTGTCTTTCTCTTTTCAAATAAATATTCATATATATCTCGCAAATCTTTCCTGGCCTTCTGTTTTTCAGGGATACTGGGGTGAGCAGGACAGGGGTAACATAAAAAAAAAAATATATTAGTGTGAAAAAAAATAAATTATGAGCATTACTTTGAAATTGCAGCTGGATTGTAAGGGATGATAATAAAATATGCATACTTATAAAAGTTTTTTATATTATTATATTTTTCAAAATTTTTATAACTATGCATATTTTTCACTAATAATTTGATTTTTATATTAACCCCAGCCTGCTCACCCCAATATCTCTGAACGCTAGAGGGCTGGGAAAGATCAGCGATCATATGACTACTGTTGCACTAGACACATGATCAGAAGCTAGCCCTGACCGGGAGCTTTTCTTTGAAAGCTTGAATCTTTGTGCTGGGAGTTCACATCAGCCGCCCAGTGTTGCATATGTGCAGCATGTGGCTGTTAAAGCCCACGGTGATTGTAAAGAGAAGTTAGAGGATGAACATTATACAGTGGTTACAATCCACTAGTTGACAGGCTTAGCATGATATGTTAAAGTGTAATTCTACATTTTGCAGCTGAGTTCGGATAAGAGCATAATTATAATTGTGAATGTTTTCATTCACATAGCATACATTAAAAATTTAAATTACTGCTTACTTTTCTACTTGCTTTTTCTAAAAACTTCAAAACTGAGACCTGCAGAGCGGGCTGGGGAATTATTGTTTACCATAATTAATCCTGTCTGTAGTGTAGTGTCTGTAGTGTGCTGGCAGATCTCATTATCAGTTGTAATCTAGATTAGAGCACTTTCTGTCCTAACCACAGGGTTAAAATCTAGTGGCTGGACCTCTTGTATTACATGTTAATGAGGGGAAACTTAGTGTGCCCGTCATTGTCAATGGGAACAGTTTGAGTTTCCTCTTATTTCAAATTGAGTCTATGCAAGCCTTACTCCAAACAAATACTTAAAAAAGTAAGATTTTTAAAAAATTATTCTTAGGTAGGCCGTGTGAATGGGAACACATTACAAACATTTAGTTGGGTTTTCTCAAATTCAACTGCAAACTTGGAAATATACTTTAAGATCTCAGAGCAGTGTTGTAAGATCAGATAGCAGATTACTTAATGAATGCAGATATTGATGAGGCCTCCCTCCCACTGTAGTCTTGCAATTGACAATGCCATTGTAATTCACCAATACTAATTTACAAGCTCAACCTCAACAGGTTTAAAGTTTGATCTGGACCTATTGGGGTTGGATGTCAAAGGTTCAAATGTTTGCTTGTCCTTGTATTATTGATATTCTACATGCAGAATGATGAGAGAAAGTTGCAAGGAGAACGTATTAAAAAGAGAGAAAAAGAATGGATGAGAAAAGAGAAAGGGAAGAGGAGTGAGTGAACTAGAGAGAAGAAAAGAATGAAGCAAGGAGTGAAGGGAGTGAAAATACATAGAGTAGTCCCTATATGACACCCCAGGCCCCAGCCAACATATTAGCGGTTGCCCAAGATATAAGCAATCCTGGTTAGTGTTTATTTGGTCACATTCAGGTCTTTAACCAAAACCAGTCATGCACATACTGTATGTAACCTTCAGAGCCAGACTCCCCAAGGTAAGAGCTTTTGCATACACCTCTGTTGCATTGCATGTTGTTGCTGATGGGTCTACATTGAATAAAGCAAGGATTGCACTAAAGGATAGCAAGGCTTCAGTGGTGGATGAAGGAATACAATGGTGTCATCACCTTCTTTTGACCTCCAGTGAAGCCTACCCAATATGTACACATTTTGTGATTCTTACTTTCTGCAATGCAGCCTTACCTGACAGCTGCCAAGCAATGCTGCGCCAAACATGCCTACTGAATGTAATAACTAGAGAGTGATCAGGTATCCAAAACAGGTATTTTAATGGGAGTGCTTACAGAAATCATGAACTACACAACAAAGAAAAAGGTTTTACAGGAAGGTATTACTGCTGCCTGATTGACTGACTTTTTTTTTTAGCAACAAACAGCACAGGGCTTAGGCCTGATTTTGAAAGTCTATATATGGTACTGCCTGACATGATTAGTGTGCCCTCTGGTGGCTACCGATCTGCATATAAAATATAATCTTTTAAAATATGACATAATAAAATTTGTGTTTAAAGATTGTGCAGCATAATTCAATTCAACATAAATGTAAAAATTCAATGCACAACCCCTTAGAATGATTCTCTTTACTGTTTTATATTATTCAGGTTCCATTGGTTGAGCAGCATTTCCTAAGCGAGTTTCAGCCATACCTAAAAGATTCCTATAGTGTCACCAAAATTAGTGGAGATTCCCAGCTAAAGATTTCCTTCCCTCAAGTGGTGAAAGCGAATGCTGTCATCATATGCACAGCTCAGATACTGGAAAACTCACTGATGCAGGCAGCTGAAAATAAAGAAGAAGGGGTCCGCTTGTCTGGTACGTAAAAAAATGTTGTACTGAAAATCAATTGTGCGTCACTTCCACTGGGAGTGTTCCACATGTGTATGCCACCAAAGGCAGATTTTTTTGCTGGTTACCTGTACTTGAAGCTATGCCTTGCACCTGAATTAAAATCCAGTCCCTCGCCAGTACATCCAATTTATGTGACCAAGCAATTGAACAGGTGTACCTAATAAAGTGGCCGGTGACTGTACAGTATATGTGAACCATTGCCTCATATGACCATAAACACGTGGTTGACCAATATCTATAGGTACCTTTTACAATCCTTTGCCAGATTAATTATAAGAAAAAGAATAGAGCAAAAATTGAAATTTATAGGTATAGTTGCAGTCATTCTATGTGGTTTATGTTTCCAGATTTCTCCCTGCTTATTATTGATGAATGCCACCACACTATCAAGGATGCTGTGTACAATAACATTATGCTACGCTATATAAAGCAGAAAAATAGGAATGAGAAAATTCGCAAGACAGAAGGCTCCACAGAAGTGGTTCCTCTTCCTCAGGTTTTAGGGCTGACAGCTTCACCAGGAGTTGGGGGAGCCAAAGACAGTAAAAAGGCTGAAGAGCATATTTTAAGGGTATGTGTTCTTTTCTGTCATTTACCTGAGACTTGCTATTAGTATGTATTTGTATATGTTTGTCTCTATAAGAATTTCCTTAACAATATTGAGAAGAATTAAGGGTTGAGAAGAAAGTGTGATTTTCCCAATACAGGAATTTTCCACTTAATGGGGGAAAACTGCTGCAGGTATGAAGAGCAGGCATCTAGCAGTACATGTACATACCTGCAGCAGCCTTCCAAATCCTCCTCTCATGGTTGTTCTAACAGGAGGAATTCAGACTTAAAAAAGGTTATGGACCTGCATAAAGCCTGACTTTGCATTCCAATGGGCCTCATAGAGACAGAAACCAATTTGAAGAACACAGGTACAAAATGTTGCTTGTGCTATTAGCATCAACCAGTCTTTCTCAAACTTTTTAACATGGAGAAATGAACCTCTGAAATAACTTCCTGGGCTCAAGTAATCCTTTCTAATAATTACTAAATCTACATCTCACAGCACATTAGTGTGATGGCCACTGAGACAAAAATGTTTATTCTCTACATTTGAGGTCATTGGTACCCCCTTACAGGTAGCCAAAAAGATATTTCTTTTCAATGGTTACTCATCTGAGAAGCAGAAGTTTCTCATTTGCTGAAGGAACCCCTAGCAGCTTCTGGAGGAACCTTGGTTGAGAAAAGTTGGCTTAGAAAATGTTAAAGTGGTTCTAAAGGCTGAAGCATTTTTTTGTTATTAAAAAACTTTCTGGGTGCAGCTCTCACCCAACCCCCTCTTATACTTACCTGAGCCCCATCATGATCTAGTGATGTGCATGAGAGCAGTGGCTCTCTTGGGTCTCTCGCTCCTCAGTGGCTCACACAGCAGCTGGAGCCATTGGCTCCTGCTGCTGTCAATCAAAGCCAGTGAGGAGAGAGTGTGGGAGGCGGGGCTGAGCCATTCTCTGTGTGTGAATGGACACACAGAACACAGCTTGGGTGCGAGCCATAGCAAGAGGCTTGCTCTTGGGGGCACTCAGCAGGGCAGGAGAAGGACCGCCGACAGGGGACCCAAAAAGGATTGGGGCTGCTCTATGCAAAACCACTGCATAGAGCAGGTAAGTATAACATGTTTGTTATTAAAAAAATGATTTCCATTAGAATCACTTTAAGAACAGAAAATAAATGTATTATATTGTTTTCTGCATTCATTTTCTTTTTCTTTCTTTTTATTCTTTCTTTTTACCTTCTGATCGTGCCAGTATCATAATTCTAGTTGGGTTTATTACTAAAGACAAATGGGGGCATCAAGTGGTGAAGAATTACATGCCTAACATCCATAGAGAGCAATAACAAACCTCACAAACCAATAGATTAAAATGTATCTGCAATACAATAGTGCAATGCAAATATACCAAACTCTTATGTGTCACCACAAATTGAAAAAATAAAGGAATCCAAATGTGAAGCCAAACACTATGAATTCAGTGGTTCTTTGATAATGAGGGAAATGACAGATGTGGATACCAAACGCCACCAAACTTCTTCATGAGGAATAACACAGCACCTTGGTGTACAACAAAGGGAAGCTTACTAGAATCATATGACCCCCAATTAAGAGTGGTTAACCAGCACTTGTGTATCAATCCAAGATATCCAGCTATCCTCAAAACCACATGTCAAACGATGGTACTGCTATGTTATATCAGATCACCGCATATATACTCAGTTGGACATAGTATTGTGAAAAAGACAGGCTCTCCATAGTGTAATCCAGATCAAAACACCAATTTAATGTGGTAAATGCACTTACAATGAAAAGATGAAAATCAGGCACTTCATATCATATAAACAACTCATGTTACAGAATCCGAGATGGCTGCAGTGGGATCACGTATGCGTAGTATTGTGTGTTCTATCTCTGCCCTACACACGCTACTACGCTGGCTGACCACTCTTATTGGAGGTCATATGATTCTGGTAAGCCTCCCTTTGTTGTATACCGAGGTGCTGTGAGGTTCATCATTAAGAAGTTTTAGTGGCGTTTGGTATCCACATCTGTCATTTCCCTCATAATTAAAAAACCATTGAATTTACAGTTTTTGTCTTCACATTTGGATTCCTTTATTTTTTCAATTTGTGGTGACACATAAGAGTTTCATATATTTGCATTGCACTATTGTATTAAACATGCATTTTAATTTATCTTCATGCTGCACTGTTGTTTTTTGATGTTTACTATACTACGTATTATGGTATTGTGCTAGCTGCTATGATTTTTGACATCCAACAGCGTCCTAGCGCATCTTTTTTTTCGTTCTCATCAATAAAACCTGACAGAGGTTCTACTTGTTCTGTATCCTTCTTCTCTTAACCTGATAAATAAAGCAAAACGATTATCTGTTTTTTTTTAGATATGTGCTAACCTTGACTCCAGGATCATGACTGTTAAAGAAAACACACAGCAACTCCAGAGACAAGTTAAACTTCCATTTAAGAAAGTAGATATTGCTGAAGATAAAAAGAAGGTAGTAAAGTTTTTATTTCTTACTGAAACTGAATCTAGAATTTCTATCAGAGCTATAATGCTGCAATATAATGTTTGTGGTATGTACTGAGCATGTTTGATACAACTATGTTTGGATGTATATCTGTCTATTAAATTGTGGAAAAATACATAAAAGATGAGTTACCTATTTTTAATCCACTCCAGTCTGGTCACGTGATCCCTTCAGGTCTGGCTACCTTTTTCAATGAATGGCTGCTGCAGGGGAGAGTGACATCACAGCTCCCAGAATTTCCAGCTGTTGCTGAGTGCTCTGTGAGTCAGACCTGTAGGATCATGTGACTGGATCAGAACGGATTGAAAATAGGTAAGTATACAGATCTTTTTTTATAAAGGTTGGGCAGGATAGATGGAAGGAGGGGGGAGGGAGTTGGTCCTTTGTGGGAAGCTTGTCAACTGGTCAGATCTGATTTTCTTTAATGATTGCTATTTCCCTAGAAATAAAGCAAACAGCAGGAATGCATACTTGTTTAGCCCTAGTGAATAAACATGTATGCTCGGGTGACCTAAACATGCATGTTCCTCTAAAGAACACTTGAATAAAATGATCTTTGGTGGTTGAATTGTGTTCCCATATCCAAGGTTCTAGAAAGATAATATCTAAGGTATGTAGTATGGCTAGCTGGAGTCCATGAGAAAAATCTCCTTTTTGGAGTCCTCTCTTCTCCTTCCTGCCCATGTTCTCGTAATTACTTTTCACAGCTTTTGGGTGAGCCAGGTCCCCTTTCTTCAAAGCTTATGGAGGACTTAGGAGGAAGAGCCCAAAAATACAAGACCACTCAACAACTTAATGAGAAAATACTGTGGTAGGAGTGCAAGTATTGTCAGTGTCTTTAATGTTTTTTACACTGACATTCATTTTACAGAATCCTTTTGGAGATAAACTCAAAAGGATGATGGTGAAGATTGAAAATTTGGGAGATTTATCTTCAACATCTGAACATGGAACACAGTCTTATGAACAATGGGTAATTCAGAAAGAAAAATCAGGTAACCTTAATATAGTAATAATAACAACAGCAACATATATAATAATTCATATCTGTAACACGGCTGTTATGATGCTCTGTTACGTAAAGCGGTTGTAAACCTCAGACATGAAATATGAACAAAGCATATCCCTTTATAGTGTCTCAGGAACAGGCTTCAGGAGCTCTTGCCACCAGCCATGCACCAGTGATCCAACTGCCTATGTATGCAGAGAGGCGGCAGGCGGAGCACAGTTGAGATCACTTTGCAGCCAGAACTAGAGGAGCAAGATCAGCAAATGTGGCTGCCGGCTCCAGCTGGCTTCTATTTAAATATAATTCCAACTGTCTCCTAACTCTGCCTGGATAAGTGGCTGCTGGTGATGCATCAAGCTGTTAAAGAGTTCTTTTTTACATTTGCCGAGCCAACGCTAACCTGCCTGAAAAAAGGACTGATTTTTACTGGCATAAAATTTCTCTAACAGACACTTACTGACAGCTGTAAAAATAACTGATTTTTACAAACTCTCAGTAAAATTACTGATGGTTGGCAACCCTGCCTGTCACATACTGTAGTTCCATCCTCCAACCCTTACATCACTGCTGAGTCCTGTAAGGGTCGAAGGATGAAACCATAGTGCACAGCGAGGGATGCAGACTTCCAGCACTCTCTGAAGTGTCAAATGCCAAAGACACTAACAGAGGTTACAGCACTGGAAGAGGAGAAAGGACTGACTCATGTACCATACAATAGGTGCATATAACTGCTCTTCTCTTGCAGGGTACTGGCATCTGGATTTGTATTTATTAAGCTGAAAGGGTCACTTTAAGGCAGACTGAGACTTAACCACTTCCCGACCGGCCGTTGTATATAAACGGCCGGATGGTGGCAGTGCAGGGTCGGGTGGCCGTTTATAAATGGCCTCCCCGCACCCTGCTTGTGCGCGCTCCCTGGGAGCGTGCAGCACCGCGATCCAGTGCCCGATGTGTCCTCCGGACACAGTGAAACACCGATCGTCGGACGGGACCTCTGTACGAGGTACCAATCATGTGATCACTGATTGGCCAATCAGTGATCACATGCAAAATAGCAAGCAAGATGTCACTTGTGACATCATTGCTTACTACGTGTGAATTCTGTGAATGATCACAGAGGTCACATGGTACAAGGCTATTCACAACAGCCTTGTACCATGTGACAAGCTGTGACCAATCACAGCTCACTCTGTATTTCTCAATGACTGCAAGAATGCAGACAGAGAGAAAGAGAAATGATTTCTTTTCCATCCTATATGGGTGTAACAGCAATCAGTGTAAAAAAAAAAAATCTTCATCACCCCCCACAAGTAGTAGTGTACTGCTAGGGTGACAGTATGTAGAAAAAAAAAAATAATATAAAAAAATAAAATAAAAATGTAAAAAAATATTTTAAAATTTTAATTTTTGGTTATAAACTAATTTGTTTTTTTTTTTAACTAAAAAGTTAACGGAATAAATTTTGGCCAAGATTTATGATGAAATATTATTTATTTGCAAAATTTAAAAAAAAAACACTTTTTTTTGAAAATTTTTGGACTTTATCATTTACATAGCAAAAAAAATAAAAATCACAGCAGTGAGTAAATACCACCAAAATAAAGCTTTATCTGTCTCAAAAAAATGGTAAAAAATTCATTTGGGTACAGTGTGGCATGACCGCGCAATTGTCATTCAAAATGTGATAGCGCTGAAAGCTGAAAATTGCCTGGTCAGGAAGGGGGTAAAAGTGTCCGGTCTGGAAGTGGTTAATGACTTAAAGTGTTACTAAACCCACAACAGTAAAATCAGTCTGTATATGCAGTAAAGCATGCTTGTTATACTCACTGTGGAGCCTACGGGGTTAATCCTACGCATTGTGTAAAAAGGTTCTTTGATCCTGACTTCTCTAATCTTCCCATTTTTCTATTGTCCCCAATCCATCTCCTGAGAGTACAGAGCCCTAGGAAATACTCTGCACACGCTCTGTTTGATGTGTATAGCTAGAGTATTTTTTTTGTTTTGGGGGGGTAGGGTGCATGTAATCGGCCCAAGGCCAATCAGCACTGTCCAGACAGAGATTCAGGGGTCATACAGCTTCATAAGACATAGGGGAATGAAAATGTCTCCTAAAAGATTAACCAGTGCTTGGCTGGACACTGATAGAAGACACAAGACTTCTCTAAGTGCTTATGAGAAAAGGTATTTAGCAGTTTATATTTACTATAATAATTGCATTTCCATGTGTGTATCTGTACCAGATATAATGTATTCAGGGTCCTGGGTTTAGTAAAACTTTAAGTTGAATGAATGAATTTAGGATGAACTGAATGAATTTAGTTTGAAAGCAAATAAATATCAGCTTTCATTCTACATTTCTCAGATCAGTGGAGAGTTCATTTTATTTGACGGCCTGTGCTTCTGCACTTGTCATTTATCATCATTGCCCTTGTTGAATAAACCGACAAATATAACAAACATAACTTGTTTTTTCCTGTTAATGTTGTCTTTAGCCGCCAAAGAAGGCAATCGCAAACAACGTGTGTGTGCTGAGCATTTGAAGAAGTATAATGATGCTCTGCAGATCAGTGACACCATCCGCATGAAGGATGCACTAAGTCATCTGGAGAAGTTCTACGATGACGAAAAGAAGAAGATCTGGCTCCTGCACGAGAACGATGGTGAAGGAATGTCTAAAAAGATCGACAAGACCGATGAATATCTCCTTGATTTATTTTACAGTAAGCATATTATTCTTTACTGCACATTGCCTACTATGTACAATACATGCATCAGGAATTATTCTCAGTCACATACAGTACAAAGGAAGAAGTCATCATATGGGTCAAGCTTATCAATTGATTAAAGTAAATTTTTTTTTTTAATAACCAACAATGGTTTTGCACAGAACAGCCCCACACCTTCTTTTTTGGGTTCCCCTCTCGACACTTCTGACTCCTCTTCTTCTCCATGTGCCACCATAGGAAGCTTCTTCCTATGGTGGCACACATGTGTGCTCAATCACGAGCTGTACTCTGTCTGTCTATTGACACACAGAGTACGGCTCTGCCCGGCCTTCTGTTCCCTCAACACTGGATCTGATTGACAATAGCTCCTGCTGCTCTAGCTAAAGTAATAACATGTAAAACACACTATAAACGGTGCTCCTCTAAAGTGTGCAATGAACATTTAGTGCATATAGAAGCAAAAGTCTATGTTGAAAAGCAACTGAGAAACCAATGAATGGATGCTCAATGCTCTTAACAATGGGGGAGCAGCATTATTGGGGACATCCAAGGCACAACACACCAGACAGCATAAGATGGAAAATCATCTTCTCCAGATGACTTAGTGCATCCTACATGTGGATGGAGTTTCTGATCTGCAGAGCATCGTTATATTTCTTCAAATGCTCGGCACACACAAGTTGTTGCGATTGTCTTCTTTGGTAGCTATAGACAACATTAACAAAGAATTATTTATATTAGACACTATCAGCAGGGTAAATTAGCCACTTCTAGTACTGGCCTACATGCAGTATATACAAACATATAATATATTACAGTCCACAGTCCTTAGATGTGATGTCTGCATTATTTCTCTTTTCAGGCCTTTTCCCCCTGTATTTTTACCCAAAGACCCTGCCAGCAACACACCTCCTGTTCACTTAGTGTACTGTATCTATGGAGCATTGGGGCAGCTAGGGCAGGACTACAGAACACCTGCCCCTGTCCTTTTCTTAATAGTCATGCAGTTGTTGCATTAGTTTTCTTTTTTTAGGCTTATTTTCCTTTATTTTCACATGATGGCACATATCCTGTATAGGGTGACAATGTTCACTCAATACAATGGTGTTGATTTAATTAAACTGAATAGAACAAAATCTGGTGCAGCTCTGCATAGAAACCAATTAGCTTCCAGGTTTTATTGTCAAAGCCTAAATGAACAAACTGAAATTAGAAACGAATTGGCTACCAAGCACTGCTGCACCAGATTTTGCACTTTCCAGTTTTTAGTAAATAAAATTGTATCTATGAAGAAACTAAAAGGAAAGAACAGTGAGCGCTGGTCCTAAACAGCAGCTGAGCACTCTAAGCAACCGATATATACTTAAACAGAATAACATAAAAAACAGTGCAACGCTGAAGATAGTAATAATAAAACAGAAATAAGTCCACTGCAAGTCCAGTTCATAGAAACATGTCAGGTGACAAGTGGAAATTCAATGTTGGTGATCAGTGAGGAAGTGGCTGAAAAACGCACTCACCAGAAAGAATATATATATAAGCAGTATATATCAAAAGCCCATGGATCCTCAATCCAGAAGGAACAAAGCTGGTCTGGTCACAGAAAGTGGGTCCCTCCTTTCAGGATGCAGCAAAAGATCTTCCTCCTCCCAGTTTGGTATTGGATTCCAAAGTCAGGGTTCTGCAAACAAAGTGCTCTTCCAGGTTGAATGTGCTGCAGCCCTTCAGGAACTCCCCGATGTTTCCCAGACACTCGGCCTCTGTGCGCGGCTCCGAGTACACCTGATATAAACTATATATGGCAGGACTACAAATATTCATGTCATAGAGGGGAGAGTATCTGTAATAGCAAGGAGAGTTGGAAACATTGTAATAGTCAACACAGACAGAAAGCACACTCATATGGAAGAAAAATATATTTGTAATATATTTTTAAAATATTCTTCCCAAATATATTGACATATATTTGAAATTCTACAATTTTGGCCATATTCTATATATTTAAAAATATTTTTCAATAAGTAAATATATATATAATTTATTTCAGGTACTTGTATAGCACCGTCAATGTACGCAGCACTACATATATATTGTACATTAACATCAGTCCCTAACCCTCAAGGGGTGTACAATCTAAGGTCCCTAACTTACATTCATACATACTAGGGACAATTTAGACAGGAGCCAATTAACCTAGCAGCATATCTTTGGAGTGTGGGAGGAAACTGGAGCACCCGGAGGAAACCCATGCAGGCACAGGGAGAACAAACTCCAGGCAGGAGGTGCTGTGGCTGGGATTCGAACCAATGACCCTAGTGCTGCCAGGCGGAAGTGCTAACCATTTAGCCACTGTGCTGCTATATATACAATGCTGCTACATATAATACAAAGCTACATTTTTGGAATGCATTTACAAATATATGTAGAAATATATGTTAAAATGACTTTTTTATATGTTATAAAAAATCTGAAGAATATATTAAACAAAAATATATTTTTAAAAATATATATATTTTAAATACATTCAGATTTTTTTAAACATATAAAATCCAGACCAGGCCCGAAGGGCTTGGCTTGCATACTAAATATAAATTAGTTTATATTTGTCGGCAATTCTATTTTTTACATTGAGCTGTCAGTCAGGAACCCATTGACAGCTGATACATTACTGCATCTTTTCACTACTAAGATACCGCAGGAGTTAATAAAATAACCCATGCAGTATTATAGTAGCACTTTTTAGTGAATGCCAAAATGTTTTTTTTTTAAATGCTATGTGGTATCTTACCGCATACTTGGATGCGGTAAGATACCATTTAGTGAATTATCCTGCATTGAGGGACACGCAGCCACATGGATCTCAGATTGGAAGAAGCAGCTATGTCCATGCAGCCAATGCATCCCAATTGACAAGAATAGGACTGCTTGAATGTGGATTAACAGAATAATTGTGCATCCTGTGTGGTCAAGCGTGGCCCTGACACGAGGTTACGCTTACGTACGCCCCTGTGGGTGAGGCCTAATTTAATGTTTTTAATAGTATGTTCAAAAGCCCAAGAGGCAGCAGATAAGAGATATTCAGTGGCTGACTCATAGAGTAGAAATGGAAAAGTAAAGCCATTCTGCAGCTCTGAAAGGTAGAAAGAAGAGCCGTTATATGTAATAAACAAGTATGGTTGCCCCATGTACAGTTTTAATTACATATTATACATGTAAACAACAGTTTGGAAATATGAACCCTTATTGAAAAGATGATTTACTTATACTTATTTTTTTAGAACAACATGAAAGGCTATACTTGTAGTCTTCAGCGCTATATAATTCTACAGAGTAATGCAATATAATTTATTTTTAATATTATTTTAACTATGGTAATATCATTTATTCACTTGTTATGTTTTTAGGTGAAAAGAATAAACTGAGTAGTCTAGCTGCAAATGAAAAGTATGAAAATGAGAAACTTGCTAAACTCAGGAGAGCAATAATGGAGGAATTCACCAAGAATGTCAAAGCCAGAGGGATCGTATTCACAAAGACACGTCAAAGTGCTGATGCATTGTGTCAATGGATTAGTGACAATGAAAAATTCAAGGAAGTGGGTATCCATGCACATTACCTGATTGGAGCAGGGAGCAACAGTGATTTCACATCTATGACGCAGGTATGGTCTGCCAAGCTGTACAAATGTTAAAATATGGTAAATAATACTGAGACGCTTATGAGCCATATTGAAGTGTAAAATGTAGGACTAAGAAAGATTAAAGTGTATGTTAACCCTAGCAATGAACTTCTCTTATGTACACTCTTTGGTCTGTTGAAGTTGAAGTTTAGTATACTTTTATGGGGTATACAGCACCATACTTATTAGTTATCTAATGGTGTGTATCCCAAGTGCCTGCTTCTACTACAGATCTTCATCTATGTGCCTCCTTACAGCCAGCAGATACTATCCACATTGGCTGTCCTCCTGTGTTTTAAAATGTAAACTGCAGCCTTGACTAAACAAAAAAGTTGTGCCACACTATGTAAATGGGAAAAAGAGATCGCCCATTTACAGAACATGGTGCATTTTGGGATTCTAGCAAAGACAAGTTTTATGAGTGGCGGTAATGTGCTACATACATTTATACATTTATACATGCTGTATACCAAAAAATTATACTAAAGTATAATTCCAGGCATAGTATATTTTTACAAAGCATTGTTTAAAAGTAACTATGCATATATCATAGTCCCTGGAAGCCTCCGGAAGATGGAAATCACTGTTAGAGATGAGCGAAGAAATGAAAAATTCGATTCGACTGATTCGGCGAATTCGTGGACAATATTCGATTCGAGTCGAATAAATTCGCTGTGAATTTAACTTAAAAAAGGGTGTTTCTAGGCTTCAGAGAGACTTAATATTAGTGCAGAACACTGTACCTTTAATTTAAATGCCCTTGGAGTCTGCTGGGGAAGAGAAATAATACTGTCAGTCAGTATGACATGCAGATGAGTGCCGTCGATCTTAGAATCACCGCACACTTCACTCATTTGGGCAGTCACGGGGCCAAAACCAGAGTGTGGAGCCACAGTGTGGCGGTGGAGGCAGCAGCAATGGGAGGCCATACAGCACCCTATGACAAAAATGGAAACCACCAGCAGTGTGAGGAGACCTGAAAGTGGCACATGGCAGAGTGTGGCGATAGAGACAGCAGCAATGGGAGGCCGTACAGGGACCCATGACACACTCTGGACCTGGCAGCAGCATGAGGAGGCGGTACAGGGGCCCATGACAGATTACGGGCCTGGCAGCAGCATGAGGAGTCGGTACAGGGGCCCATGGCAGATTACGGGCCTGGCAGCAGCAATGGGAGGCCGTACAGGGACCCATGACACACTCTGGACCTGGCAGCAGCATGGGGAGGCGGTACAGGGGCCCATGACAGATTACGGGCCTGGCAGCAGCATGAGGAGTCGGTACGGGGGCCCATGACACACTCTGGACCTGGCAGCAGCATGAGGAGGCGGTACAGGGGCGCATGACAGATTACGAGCCTGGCAGCAGCAACTTGGACAGGAGGACGTTCAGCTTCTGCACCGTCGGGTGCGTGCTCGCAAACTGTTGTCTCTTGGAAACGGATTCCAAGAAAGACTGCTGACGGAATCCGTGAAGAGGAGTAGCAGGAGAAGGAGCATCTGAACGAGCGGAATATGCCAACAAGCGACAACAGTGGCCCATGACAGATTACGGGCCTGGCAGCAGCATGAGGAGTCGGTACGGGGGCCCATGGCAGATTACGGGCCTGGCAGCAGCTATGGGAGGCCCGTAATCTGCCAGCACCCTATGACAAAAAATGGAACCCACCAGCAGTGTGAGGAGACCTGAAAGTGGCACATGGCAGAGTGTGGCGATGGAGACAGCAGCAATGGGAGGCCGTACAGGGACCCATGAGAGACTCTGGACCTGGCAGCAGCATGAGGAGGCGGTATAGGGGCCCATGGCAGATTAGGGGCCTGGCAGCAGCTATGGGAGGCCCGTAATCTGCCAGCACCCTATGACAAAAAATGGAACACACCAGCAGTGTGAGGAGACCTGAAAGTGGCACATGGCAGAGTGTGGCGATGGAGGCAGCAGCAATGGGAGGCCGTACAGGGACCCATGAGAGACTCTGGACTTGGCAGCAGCATGAGGAGGCGGTATAGGGGCCCATGGCAGATTAGGGGCCTGGCAGCAGCTATGGGAGGCCCGTAATCTGCCAGCACCCTATGACAAAAAATGGAACACACCAGCAGTGTGAGGAGACCTGAAAGTGGCACATGTTTGGGGCATGATTCATGGCGGATTTAGTCAGTTGTGTCAGGAACTGGTGGTTTGAAATCCAGACTAATCCACGCCTGATTCATTTTCACAAACGTCAGTCTCTCCACACTTTGGGTGGACAGTCGTGTCCTCCGCGGAGTTGCAATACCTCCTGCCGCACTAAACACGCGCTCCGATGCCACGCTACTGGCCGGGCATGACAGCCTTTCAAGGGCAAATTCAGCTAGTTGGGGCCAAAGGTCAAGTTTCGTTGCCCAGTAGTCAAGGGGATTGTCTACCTCGGTTGGCAGGGTGCTGTCCAAGTAGGCCTAAGCCTGTTGTTTGAGGTCCTGCTCCAGGTCCACCTGATGCTGCTGCTGCTGCTGCGGCTGGTTAGTAGTTTCCTCACTGCGCTGGTGAAGAAAGCTACTCATCATCGACTGCAGACTGAGGCAGCCGCTGCTGGTGGAGCTGCCACTGCTCCTACCACCCCACCCCTCCCCTGCTGCCATGGCAGCGGAACACGAGCGCACAGGGCCCACAGTGTCTGAGGATGGACGTTGGCGCAGACAGGCAGAGACCAGCTGACTACATAGGTGTTTTTTATAGTACGTTATTTTGGCCTCCCTCTCAGCAGGTGTGAAAAAGGCCACCATTTTTGAACGGTAGCGAGGGTCCAACAAGGTGGACAGCCAAAAGTCATCCCTCTGTCTGATGGTTATTATTCGGCTGTCGCTACGCAAGCAACCGAGCATGCTATGGGCCATTTGTGCCAAGGAATGCGAGGGACTCCCTGCCTCCATCTCCACAGCATACTGCCACGGTGCGTCTAGGTCCTCTGTCTCCTCTTCCTCCTCCTCTACCAGATGCTCCTGCTCCTCCACTCCTGTCCGCTGAGTGGAAAAACCACCCATTTCACTCAATAATTCCTGAGCACCAATGTCCTCCTCTACCTCCTCCTCTTCTTCCAGTCCTGCCCCCACAGGGGCCATGTGGCGTTGAGATCTGTGCGCCACGTCTACCGCACCCTGACCAGCCATTGTTAACAGCATTTGTTCCAGGACGTGCAACAGAGGAATGACGTCGTTCATCCCATAGTCCTGCCGACTCACGAATAGCGTGGCCTCCTCAAAGGGCCTGAGCAAGCGCAGGTGTCACGCATGAGCTGCCAATGGCTGACATCTAAGTTACACAGGGAGTACCTTTATCTGCTTTTAACATCAGGAAATCTGTGATGGCCTTTTGCTGTTCGTAAAGGCGGTCTAACATATGTAGGGTTGAATTCCACCTTGTTGCAACGTCACAGCATGAGGAGTCGGTATAGGGGCCCATGGCAGATTAGGGGCCTGGCAGCAGTTATGGGAGGCCCATAATCTGCCAGCACCCTATGACAAAAAATGGAACACACCAGCAGTGTGAGGAGACCTGAAAGTGGCACATGGCAGAGTGTGGCGATGGAGACAGCAGCAATGGGAGGCCGTACAGGGACCCATGAGAGACTCTGGACCTGGCAGCAGCATGAGGAGGCGGTATATAGGGGCCTACGGCAGATTAGGGGCCTGGCAGCAGCTATAGGAGGCCCGTAATCTGCCAGCACCCTATGTCAAAAAATTCAACACACCAGCAGTGTGTGAGGAGACCTGAAAGTGGCACATGGCAGAGTGTGGCGATGGAGACAGCAGCAATGGGAGGCCGTACAGGGACCCATGACAGACTCTGGACTTGGCAGCAGCATGAGGAGGCGGTATATAGGGGCTTATGGCAGATTAGGGGCCTGGCAGCAGCTATAGGAGGCCCGTAATCTGCCAGCACCCTATGTCAAAAAATTCAACACACCAGCAGTGTGAGGAGACCTGAAAGTGGCACATGGCAGAGTGTGGCGATGGAGACAGCAGCAATGGGAGGCCGTACAGGGACCCATGACAGACTCTGAACTTGGCAGCAGCATGAGGAGGCGTTATATAGGGGCCCATGGCAGATTAGGGGCCTGGCAGCAGCTATGTGAGGCCCGTAATCTGCCTGCACCCTATGTCAAAAAATTTAACACACCAGCAGTGTGAAGAGACCTGAAAGTGGCACATGGCAGCAGAGTGTGGCGATGGAGACAGCAGCAATGGGA
Organism: Staurois parvus; assembly: GCF_062004578.1. NCBI lineage: Eukaryota > Metazoa > Chordata > Amphibia > Anura > Ranidae > Staurois > Staurois parvus. Next base: position 10,068,039 of record NW_028317827.1, on the reverse strand, counting down.
GGCCGTACAGGGACCATGACAGACTCTGGACTTGGCAGCAGCATGAGGAGGCGGTATATAGGGGCCCATGGCAGATTAGGGGCCTGGCAGCAGCTATGTGAGGCCCGTAATCTGCCAGCACCCTATGTCAAAAAATTTAACACACCAGCAGTGTGAAGAGACCTGAAAGTGGCACATGGCAGCAGAGTGTGGCGATGGAGACAGCAGCAATGGGAGGCCGTACAGGGACCCATGAGAGACTCTGGACCTGGCAGCAGCAGGAGGAGGCGGTATATAGGGGCCCATGGCAGATTAGGGGCCTGGCAGCAGCTATGTGAGGCCCGTAATCTGCCTGCACCCTATGTCAAAAAATTTAACACACCAGCAGTGTGAAGAGACCTGAAAGTGGCACATGGCAGCAGAGTGTGGCGATGGAGACAGCAGCAATGGGAGGCCGTACAGGGACCCATGAGAGACTCTGGACCTGGCAGCAGCAGGAGGAGGCGGTATATAGGGGCCCATGGCAGATTAGGGGCCTGGCAGCAGCTATGTGAGGCCCGTAATCTGCCTGCACCCTATGTCAAAAAATTTAACACACCAGCAGTGTGAAGAGACCTGAAAGTGGCACATGGCAGCAGAGTGTGGCGATGGAGACAGCAGCAATGGGAGGCCGTACAGGGACCATGACAGACTCTGGACTTGGCAGCAGCATGAGGAGGCGGTATATAGGGGCCCATGGCAGATTAGGGGCCTGGCAGCAGCTATGTGAGGCCCGTTATCTTGCAGCACCCTATGTCAAAAAATTTAACACACCAGCAGTGTGAAGAGACCTGAAAGTGGCACATGGCAGCAGAGTGTGGCGATGGAGACAGCAGCAATGGGAGGCCGTACAGGGACCCATGAGAGACTCTGGACCTGGCAGCAGCAGGAGGAGGCGGTATATAGGGGCCCATGGCAGATTAGGGGCCTGGCAGCAGCTATGTGAGGCCCGTAATCTGCCTGCACCCTATGTCAAAAAATTTAACACACCAGCAGTGTGAAGAGACCTGAAAGTGGCACATGGCAGCAGAGTGTGGCGATGGAGACAGCAGCAATGGGAGGCCGTACAGGGACCCATGACAGACTCTGAACTTGGCAGCAGCATGAGGAGGCGGTATATAGGGGCCCATGGCAGATTAGGGGCCTGGCAGCAGCTATAGGAGGCCCGTAATCTGCCAGCACCCTATGTCAAAAAATTTAACACACCAGCAGTGTGAAGAGACCTGAAAGTGGCACATGGCAGCAGAGTGTGGCGATGGAGACAGCAGCAATGGGAGGCCGTACAGGGACCATGACAGACTCTGGACTTGGCAGCAGCATGAGGAGGCGGTATATAGGGGCCCATGGCAGATTAGGGGCCTGGCAGCAGCTATGTGAGGCCCGTTATCTTGCAGCACCCTATGTCAAAAAATTTTACACACCAGCAGTGTGAAGAGACCTGAAAGTGGCACATGGCAGCAGAGTGTGGCGATGGAGACAGCAGCAATGGGAGGCCGTACAGGGACCCATGAGAGACTCTGGACCTGGCAGCAGCAGGAGGAGGCGGTATATAGGGGCCCATGGCAGATTAGGGGCCTGGCAGCAGCTATGTGAGGCCCGTAATCTGCCTGCACCCTATGTCAAAAAATTTAACACACCAGCAGTGTGAAGAGACCTGAAAGTGGCACATGGCAGCAGAGTGTGGCGATGGAGACAGCAGCAATGGGAGGCCGTACAGGGACCCATGACAGACTCTGAACTTGGCAGCAGCATGAGGAGGCGGTATATAGGGGCCCATGGCAGATTAGGGGCCTGGCAGCAGCTATGTGAGGCCCGTAATCTGCCAGCACCCTATGTCAAAAAATTTAACACACCAGCAGTGTGAAGAGACCTGAAAGTGGCACATGGCAGCAGAGTGTGGCGATGGAGACAGCAGCAATGGGAGGCCGTACAGGGACCCATGAGAGACTCTGGACCTGGCAGCAGCAGGAGGAGGCGGTATATAGGGGCCCATGGCAGATTAGGGGCCTGGCAGCAGCTATGTGAGGCCCGTAATCTGCCTGCACCCTATGTCAAAAAATTTAACACACCAGCAGTGTGAAGAGACCTGAAAGTGGCACATGGCAGCAGAGTGTGGCGATGGAGACAGCAGCAATGGGAGGCCGTACAGGGACCCATGAGAGACTCTGGACCTGGCAGCAGCAGGAGGAGGCGGTATATAGGGGCCCATGGCAGATTAGGGGCCTGGCAGCAGCTATGTGAGGCCCGTAATCTGCCTGCACCCTATGTCAAAAAATTTAACACACCAGCAGTGTGAAGAGACCTGAAAGTGGCACATGGCAGCAGAGTGTGGCGATGGAGACAGCAGCAATGGGAGGCCGTACAGGGACCCATGACAGACTCTGAACTTGGCAGCAGCATGAGGAGGCGGTATATAGGGGCCCATGGCAGATTAGGGGCCTGGCAGCAGCTATGTGAGGCCCGTAATCTGCCTGCACCCTATGTCAAAAAATTTAACACACCAGCAGTGTGAAGAGACCTGAAAGTGGCACATGGCAGCAGAGTGTGGCGATGGAGACAGCAGCAATGGGAGGCCGTACAGGGACCATGACAGACTCTGGACTTGGCAGCAGCATGAGGAGGCGGTATATAGGGGCCCATGGCAGATTAGGGGCCTGGCAGCAGCTATGTGAGGCCCGTAATCTGCCAGCACCCTATGTCAAAAAATTTAACACACCAGCAGTGTGAAGAGACCTGAAAGTGGCACATGGCAGCAGAGTGTGGCGATGGAGACAGCAGCAATGGGAGGCCGTACAGGGACCCATGAGAGACTCTGGACCTGGCAGCAGCAGGAGGAGGCGGTATATAGGGGCCCATGGCAGATTAGGGGCCTGGCAGCAGCTATGTGAGGCCCGTAATCTGCCTGCACCCTATGTCAAAAAATTTAACACACCAGCAGTGTGAAGAGACCTGAAAGTGGCACATGGCAGCAGAGTGTGGCGATGGAGACAGCAGCAATGGGAGGCCGTACAGGGACCCATGAGAGACTCTGGACCTGGCAGCAGCAGGAGGAGGCGGTATATAGGGGCCCATGGCAGATTAGGGGCCTGGCAGCAGCTATGTGAGGCCCGTAATCTGCCTGCACCCTATGTCAAAAAATTTAACACACCAGCAGTGTGAAGAGACCTGAAAGTGGCACATGGCAGCAGAGTGTGGCGATGGAGACAGCAGCAATGGGAGGCCGTACAGGGACCATGACAGACTCTGGACTTGGCAGCAGCATGAGGAGGCGGTATATAGGGGCCCATGGCAGATTAGGGGCCTGGCAGCAGCTATGTGAGGCCCGTTATCTTGCAGCACCCTATGTCAAAAAATTTAACACACCAGCAGTGTGAAGAGACCTGAAAGTGGCACATGGCAGCAGAGTGTGGCGATGGAGACAGCAGCAATGGGAGGCCGTACAGGGACCCATGAGAGACTCTGGACCTGGCAGCAGCAGGAGGAGGCGGTATATAGGGGCCCATGGCAGATTAGGGGCCTGGCAGCAGCTATGTGAGGCCCGTAATCTGCCTGCACCCTATGTCAAAAAATTTAACACACCAGCAGTGTGAAGAGACCTGAAAGTGGCACATGGCAGCAGAGTGTGGCGATGGAGACAGCAGCAATGGGAGGCCGTACAGGGACCCATGACAGACTCTGAACTTGGCAGCAGCATGAGGAGGCGGTATATAGGGGCCCATGGCAGATTAGGGGCCTGGCAGCAGCTATAGGAGGCCCGTAATCTGCCAGCACCCTATGTCAAAAAATTTAACACACCAGCAGTGTGAAGAGACCTGAAAGTGGCACATGGCAGCAGAGTGTGGCGATGGAGACAGCAGCAATGGGAGGCCGTACAGGGACCATGACAGACTCTGGACTTGGCAGCAGCATGAGGAGGCGGTATATAGGGGCCCATGGCAGATTAGGGGCCTGGCAGCAGCTATGTGAGGCCCGTTATCTTGCAGCACCCTATGTCAAAAAATTTTACACACCAGCAGTGTGAAGAGACCTGAAAGTGGCACATGGCAGCAGAGTGTGGCGATGGAGACAGCAGCAATGGGAGGCCGTACAGGGACCATGACAGACTCTGGACTTGGCAGCAGCATGAGGAGGCGGTATATAGGGGCCCATGGCAGATTAGGGGCCTGGCAGCAGCTATGTGAGGCCCGTTATCTTGCAGCACCCTATGTCAAAAAATTTTACACACCAGCAGTGTGAAGAGACCTGAAAGTGGCACATGGCAGCAGAGTGTGGCGATGGAGACAGCAGCAATGGGAGGCCGTACAGGGACCCATGAGAGACTCTGGACCTGGCAGCAGCAGGAGGAGGCGGTATATAGGGGCCCATGGCAGATTAGGGGCCTGGCAGCAGCTATGTGAGGCCCGTAATCTGCCTGCACCCTATGTCAAAAAATTTAACACACCAGCAGTGTGAAGAGACCTGAAAGTGGCACATGGCAGCAGAGTGTGGCGATGGAGACAGCAGCAATGGGAGGCCGTACAGGGACCCATGACAGACTCTGAACTTGGCAGCAGCATGAGGAGGCGGTATATAGGGGCCCATGGCAGATTAGGGGCCTGGCAGCAGCTATAGGAGGCCCGTAATCTGCCAGCACCCTATGTCAAAAAATTTAACACACCAGCAGTGTGAAGAGACCTGAAAGTGGCACATGGCAGCAGAGTGTGGCGATGGAGACAGCAGCAATGGGAGGCCGTACAGGGACCATGACAGACTCTGGACTTGGCAGCAGCATGAGGAGGCGGTATATAGGGGCCCATGGCAGATTAGGGGCCTGGCAGCAGCTATGTGAGGCCCGTTATCTTGCAGCACCCTATGTCAAAAAATTTTACACACCAGCAGTGTGAAGAGACCTGAAAGTGGCACATGGCAGCAGAGTGTGGCGATGGAGACAGCAGCAATGGGAGGCCGTACAGGGACCCATGAGAGACTCTGGACCTGGCAGCAGCAGGAGGAGGTGGTATATAGGGGCCCATGGCAGATTAGGGGCCTGGCAGCAGCTATGTGAGGCCCGTAATCTGCCTGCACCCTATGTCAAAAAATTTAACACACCAGCAGTGTGAAGAGACCTGAAAGTGGCACATGGCAGCAGAGTGTGGCGATGGAGACAGCAGCAATGGGAGGCCGTACAGGGACCCATGACAGACTCTGAACTTGGCAGCAGCATGAGGAGGCGGTATATAGGGGCCCATGGCAGATTAGGGGCCTGGCAGCAGCTATAGGAGGCCCGTAATCTGCCAGCACCCTATGTCAAAAAATTTAACACACCAGCAGTGTGAAGAGACCTGAAAGTGGCACATGGCAGCAGAGTGTGGCGATGGAGACAGCAGCAATGGGAGGCCGTACAGGGACCATGACAGACTCTGGACTTGGCAGCAGCATGAGGAGGCGGTATATAGGGGCCCATGGCAGATTAGGGGCCTGGCAGCAGCTATGTGAGGCCCGTTATCTTGCAGCACCCTATGTCAAAAAATTTTACACACCAGCAGTGTGAAGAGACCTGAAAGTGGCACATGGCAGCAGAGTGTGGCGATGGAGACAGCAGCAATGGGAGGCCGTACAGGGACCCATGAGAGACTCTGGACCTGGCAGCAGCAGGAGGAGGTGGTATATAGGGGCCCATGGCAGATTAGGGGCCTGGCAGCAGCTATGTGAGGCCCGTAATCTGCCTGCACCCTATGTCAAAAAATTTAACACACCAGCAGTGTGAAGAGACCTGAAAGTGGCACATGGCAGCAGAGTGTGGCGATGGAGACAGCAGCAATGGGAGGCCGTACAGGGACCCATGAGAGACTCTGGACCTGGCAGCAGCAGGAGGAGGTGGTATATAGGGGCCCATGGCAGATTAGGGGCCTGGCAGCAGCTATGTGAGGCCCGTAATCTGCCTGCACCCTATGTCAAAAAATTTAACACACCAGCAGTGTGAAGAGACCTGAAAGTGGCACATGGCAGCAGAGTGTGGCGATGGAGACAGCAGCAATGGGAGGCCGTACAGGGACCATGACAGACTCTGGACTTGGCAGCAGCATGAGGAGGCGGTATATAGGGGCCCATGGCAGATTAGGGGCCTGGCAGCAGCTATGTGAGGCCCGTTATCTTGCAGCACCCTATGTCAAAAAATTTAACACACCAGCAGTGTGAAGAGACCTGAAAGTGGCACATGGCAGCAGAGTGTGGCGATGGAGACAGCAGCAATGGGAGGCCGTACAGGGACCCATGAGAGACTCTGGACCTGGCAGCAGCATGAGGAGGCGGTATATTGGGGCCCATGGCAGATTAGGGGCCTGGCAGCAGCTATGTGAGGCCCGTTATCTTGCAGCACCCTATGTCAAAAAATTTTACACACCAGCAGTGTGAAGAGACCTGAAAGTGGCACATGGCAGCAGAGTGTGGCGATGGAGACAGCAGCAATGGGAGGCCGTACAGGGACCCATGAGAGACTCTGGACCTGGCAGCAGCAGGAGGAGGTGGTATATAGGGGCCCATGGCAGATTAGGGGCCTGGCAGCAGCTATGTGAGGCCCGTTATCTTGCAGCACCCTATGTCAAAAAATTTAACACACCAGCAGTGTGAAGAGACCTGAAAGTGGCACATGGCAGCAGAGTGTGGCGATGGAGACAGCAGCAATGGGAGGCCGTACAGGGACCCATGAGAGACTCTGGACCTGGCAGCAGCATGAGGAGGCGGTATATTGGGGCCCATGGCAGATTAGGGGCCTGGCAGCAGCTATGTGAGGCCCGTTATCTTGCAGCACCCTATGTCAAAAAATTTTACACACCAGCAGTGTGAAGAGACCTGAAAGTGGCACATGGCAGCAGAGTGTGGCGATGGAGACAGCAGCAATGGGAGGCCGTACAGGGACCCATGAGAGACTCTGGACCTGGCAGCAGCAGGAGGAGGTGGTATATAGGGGCCCATGGCAGATTAGGGGCCTGGCAGCAGCTATGTGAGGCCCGTAATCTGCCTGCACCCTATGTCAAAAAATTTAACACACCAGCAGTGTGAAGAGACCTGAAAGTGGCACATGGCAGCAGAGTGTGGCGATGGAGACAGCAGCAATGGGAGGCCGTACAGGGACCCATGAGAGACTCTGGACCTGGCAGCAGCAGGAGGAGGCGGTATATAGGGGCCTATGGCAGATTAGGGGCCTGGCAGCAGCTATAGGAGGCCCGTAATCTGCCAGCACCCTATGTCAAAAAATTCAACACACCAGCAGTGTGAGGAGACCTGAAAGTGGCACATGTTTGAGGCATGATTCATGGCGGATTTAGTCAGTTGTGTCAGGAACTGGTGGTTTGAAATCCAGACTAATCCACGCCTGATTCATTTTCACAAACGTGAGTCTCTCCACACTTTGGGTGGACAGTCGTGTCCTCCGCGGAGTTACAATACCTCCTGCCGCACTAAACACGCGCTCCGATGCCACGCTACTGGCCGGGCATGACAGCCTTTCAAGGGCAAATTCAGCTAGTTGGGGCCAAAGGTCAAGTTTCGTTGCCCAGTAGTCAAGGGGATTGTCTACCTCGGTTGGCAGGGTGCTGTCCAAGTAGGCCCAAGCCTGTTGTTTGAGCTCCTGCTCCAGGTCCACCTGATGCTGCTGCTGCTGCTGCGGCTGGTTAGTAGTTTCCTCACTGCGCTGGTGAAGAAAGCTACTCATCATCGACTGCAGACTGAGGCAGCCGCTGCTGGTGGAGCTGCCACTGCTCCTACCACCCCACCCCTCCCCTGCTGCCATGCCAGCGGAACGCGAGCGCACAGGGCCCACAGTGTCTGAGGATGGACGTTGGCGCACAAAGGCAGAGACCAACTGACTACATAGGTGGTTTTTATAGTACGTAATTTTGGCCTCCCTCTCAGCAGGTGTGAAAAAGGCCACCATTTTGGACCGGTAGCGAGGGTCCAACAAGGTGGACAGCCAAAAGTCATCCCTCTGTCTGATGGTTATTATTCGGCTGTCGCTACGCAAGCAACCGAGCATGCTATGGGCCATTTGTGCCAAGGAATGCGAGGGACTCCCTGCCTCCATCTCCACAGCATACTGCCACGGTGCGTCTGGGTCCTCTGTCTCCTCCTCCTCCTCCTCTACCAGATGCTCCTGCTCCTCCACTCCTGTCCGCTGAGTGGAAAAACCACCCATTTCACTCAATAATTCCTGAGCACAAATGTCCTCCTCTACCTCCTCCTCTTCTTCCTGTCCTGCCCCCACAGGGGTCATGTGGCGTTGAGATCTGTGCGCCACGTCTACCGCACCCTGACCAGCCATTGTTAACAGCATTTGTTCCAGGACGTGCAACAGAGGAATGACGTCGTTCATCCCATAGTCCTGCCGACTCACGAATAGCGTGGCCTCCTCAAAGGGCCTGAGCAAGCGGCAGGTGTCACGCATGAGCTGCCAATGGCTGACATCTAAGTTACACAGGGGAGTACCTTTATCCGCTTGTAACATCAGGAAATCGGTGATGGCCTTTCGCTGCTCGTAAAGGCGGTCTAACATGTGTAGGGTTGAATTCCACCTTGTTGCAACGTCGCAGATCAGGCGATGCTGTGGAATTCCGTTCTGCCGCTGCAGCTCAATGAGGGTGTTCTTTGCGGTGTAGGAATGGCTGAAATGCATGCACAGTTTACGTGACATTTTAAGGATGTCTTGCAGTGGGATGGTGGATTTTAGGAACCGCTTGACAACCAGATTGAACACGTGAGCCATGCATGGCGCATGGCACAACCTTCCTTGACGCAGAGCAGACACCATGTTCTTTCCGTTGTCAGTCAACATGGTTCCGATTTTTAGTTTGCGCGGAGACAGCCATCTGTCGATTTCTCTGTTCATTACACTCAGCAGTTCCTCCCCTGTGTGACTACGTTCGCCAAGGCATACCAGGTGCAGCACAGCGTGACACCGTTGCGCCCTGCACATGTGATATGCCGGTCGGGTAATGGGACTTGGCACGGGGGTGGCGGCTGAGGACACGGCGGAAAAAGAGGTGGTAGAGGCGGACATGCTTGCTGGACCAAGGACGTGCAAACGTGGAGGCAAAAGCGTCGTGACCTGTCCAAGTTGCTGGTGCGGCTGTGCCGGCACCACGTTCACCCAGTGGGCCGTAAATGACATGTACTGTCCCTGACCGTAGTTACAGCTCCACACGTCGGCGCTGCCGTGCACTTTGGCAGAGACCGACATGCTCAAAGACTGGCCCACCATCTCTTCTACATGTGAATGCAGGGCTGGCACTGCCTTTTGGGCAAAGAAATGACGGCTTGGCACTCTCCACCGCGGCGCGGCACAAGCCATCATTTCTCGGAAAGGTGCTGAGTCCACCAGTTGGAAAGGGAGGGACTGCAGCACCAGCAACTTGGACAGGAGGACGTTCAGCTTTTGCACCGTCGGGTGCGTGCTCGCAAACTGTTGTCTCTTGGATACGGATTCCAAGAAAGACTGTTGACGGAATCCGAGAAGAGGAGTAGCAGGAGAAGGAGCATCTGAACGAGCGGAAGATGCCAATGAGCGACAACTCCCCTCAGCAGAGGTGTTGGAGCCTTGACTGGCTGATAGAGGGCGATTGACGACGTCGGGTGACGGAGCAAGTAACGGAGCGGGTGATGGAGCGGGGGCTGGGGCAGGCAGAACCGCCGTATGTTTATCACGGTTTTCCCAGGCCACCGAATGGTGACGCTGCATATGCTGACGCAACGCTGTAGTCCCAACATGGGCCCCCTGGCCACGCTTGCATTTCTGGCCACATAGTCGACATACGGCTACGTTTACTTCCTCGGGCGGCTTGAGGAAAAATTGCCACACCACCGAGTAGGAAACTTTGCCCCCGCTACTCTTCACTGGCTGACTGCTACTTCCTCCGTGCGCACCGGCACCACTACTGGCCGTGGTGGTAGGCTGCAGTGGAGCTGGTGCTCTACTCCGTGGACGTTTGGCTCCACTGACACTGATGCGACCCTGCTGCTGTCTCCTGGGCAACCCACCGACTGTTTTGCTCGCTGCCAAGCTGCCACCCTCTTCTCCTGATGATGCGGAAGAAATTGCCTGATGACGACGAGGCTGCCAAGTGCGATCAACCTCCTCATCATCAAGTAGGGTCTCCGCCTCACTACTAGCCCCCTCGGCTGCGTCTGGGTCAGGAGACAGACCTGTCTCTAGACCGGCTACCGAGCCACTCTCCTCGCCAGTACTTGTTCGCTTGGCTGCTGAAAAGGCCGATGTCTCCCCCCGTTCCTGACCGCCCTCTGTTAGCTCTTCCTCACTGTACAGTGGGGCTGAGCCCACAGCATGCGATACTTCGCTTGGTGAGGGAACAGCAAAGGACAGGGGCAGGTAGAGGACACGTGATTTCAGTGGGCTTGGTCCCGGGCCATGCCAACTAACGGTTGTGTCTGACGTACCCACCGACCGTTGGCTGTAGGTGTCAGAGGTGACCTGGGAAGAGGAAGACGACCGAGCCAACCAATCAATGACGGCAGGGTTGTCGGTGGAGACACGACCGCTGGATGACACCGGGAGCACTGGCCTCTGGCTGCGAATACTGCTGCCTCGACCCCTTCCTCTGCTGCCACGTCTGCTCGCTCCTAAAACATTGCCTCCTCTGCCACTCCTCTGCATGTTGTCTGACATACTATTTAATTCAACGATTAGGTGTCCCTGAGTAACAATTCTCTGGCACTCAGTAACAATTCTGTCTGTCCCTGAGTATGAATTCTGTGGCCCTGAGTAACAATTGTGTGTCTGTGCAAGTAACAATTCTGTGTCTGTGCAAGTAACAATTTTGTGTCTGTGAGAGTAACAATTCTCTGGCACTCAGTAACAATTCTGTCTGTCCCTGAGTAACAATTCTCTGGCACTCAGTAACAATTCTGTCTGTCCCTGAGTAACAATTCTGTCTGTCCCTGAGTATGAATTCTGTGGCCCTGAGTAAGAATTCTCTGGCACTCAGTAACAATTCTGTCTGTCCCTGAGTATGAATTCTGTGGCCCTGAGTAACAATTGTGTGTCTGTGCAAGTAACAATTCTGTGTCTGTGCAAGTAACAATTTTGTGTCTGTGAGAGTAACAATTCTCTGGCACTCAGTAACAATTCTGTCTGTCCCTGAGTAACAATTCTCTGGCACTCAGTAACAATTCTGTCTGTCCCTGAGTATGAATTCTGTGGCCCTGAGTAACAATTCTGTCTCTGTGCGAGTAACAATTCTGTGTCTGTGCAAGTAACAATTTTGTGTCTGTGAGAGTAACAATTCTCTGGCACTCAGTAACAATTCTGTCTGTCCCTGAGTAACAATTCTCTGGCACTCAGTAACAATTCTGTCTGTCCCTGAGTAACAATTCTCTGGCACTCAGTAACAATTCTGTCTGTCCCTGAGTAACAATTCTCTGGCACTCAGTAACAATTGTGTGTCTGTGCAAGTAACAATTCTGTGTCTGTGCAAGTAACAATTTTGTGTCTGTGAGAGTAACAATTCTCTGGCACTCAGTAACAATTCTGTCTGTCCCTGAGTAACAATTCTCTGGCACTCAGTAACAATTCTGTCTGTCCCTGAGTATGAATTCTGTGGCCCTGAGTAACAATTCTGTCTCTGTGCGAGTAACAATTCTGTGTCTGTGCAAGTAACAATTTTGTGTCTGTGAGAGTAACAATTCTCTGGCACTCAGTAACAATTCTGTCTGTCCCTGAGTAACAATTCTCTGGCACTCAGTAACAATTCTGTCTGTCCCTGAGTAACAATTCTCTGGCACTCAGTAACAATTCTGTCTGTCCCTGAGTAACAATTCTCTGGCACTCAGTAACAATTGTGTGTCTGTGCAAGTAACAATTCTGTGTCTGTGCAAGTAACAATTTTGTGTCTGTGAGAGTAACAATTCTCTGGCACTCAGTAACAATTCTGTCTGTCCCTGAGTAACAATTCTCTGGCACTCAGTAACAATTCTGTCTGTCCCTGAGTATGAATTCTGTGGCCCTGAGTAACAATTCTGTCTCTGTGCGAGTAACAATTCTGTGTCTGTGCAAGTAACAATTTTGTGTCTGTGAGAGTAACAATTCTCTGGCACTCAGTAACAATTCTGTCTGTCCCTGAGTAACAATTCTCTGGCACTCAGTAACAATTCTGTCTGTCCCTGAGTAACAATTCTCTGGCACTCAGTAACAATTCTGTCTGTCCCTGAGTAACAATTCTCTGGCACTCAGTAACAATTGTGTGTCTGTGCAAGTAACAATTCTGTGTCTGTGCAAGTAACAATTTTGTGTCTGTGAGAGTAACAATTCTCTGGCACTCAGTAACAATTCTGTCTGTCCCTGAGTAACAATTCTCTGGCACTCAGTAACAATTCTGTCTGTCCCTGAGTATGAATTCTGTGGCCCTGAGTAACAATTCTGTCTCTGTGCGAGTAACAATTCTGTGTCTGTGCAAGTAACAATTTTGTGTCTGTGAGAGTAACAATTCTCTGGCACTCAGTAACAATTCTGTCTGTCCCTGAGTAACAATTCTATGGCACTCAGTAACAATTCTGTCTTCCCTGAGTAACAATTCTCTGGCACTCAGTAACAATTCTGTCTGTCCCTGAGTATGAATTCTGTGGCCCTGAGTAACAATTCTGTCTCTGTGCGAGTAACAATTCTGTGTCTGTGCAAGTAACAATTTTGTGTCTGTGAGAGTAACAATTCTCTGGCACTCAGTAACAATTCTGTCTGTCCCTGAGTAACAATTCTCTGGCACTCAGTAACAATTCTGTCTGTCCCTGAGTAACAATTCTCTGGCACTCAGTAACAATTGTGTGTCTGTGCAAGTAACAATTCTGTGTCTGTGCAAGTAACAATTTTGTGTCTGTGAGAGTAACAATTCTCTGGCACTCAGTAACAATTCTGTCTGTCCCTGAGTAACAATTCTCTGGCACTCAGTAACAATTCTGTCTGTCCCTGAGTATGAATTCTGTGGCCCTGAGTAACAATTCTGTCTCTGTGCGAGTAACAATTCTGTGTCTGTGCAAGTAACAATTTTGTGTCTGTGAGAGTAACAATTCTCTGGCACTCAGTAACAATTCTGTCTGTCCCTGAGTAACAATTCTCTGGCACTCAGTAACAATTCTGTCTGTCCCTGAGTAACAATTCTCTGGCACTCAGTAACAATTCTGTCTGTCCCTGAGTAACAATTCTCTGGCACTCAGTAACAATTGTGTGTCTGTGCAAGTAACAATTCTGTGTCTGTGCAAGTAACAATTTTGTGTCTGTGAGAGTAACAATTCTCTGGCACTCAGTAACAATTCTGTCTGTCCCTGAGTAACAATTCTCTGGCACTCAGTAACAATTCTGTCTGTCCCTGAGTATGAATTCTGTGGCCCTGAGTAACAATTGTGTGTCTGTGCAAGTAACAATTCTGTGTCTGTGCAAGTAACAATTTTGTGTCTGTGAGAGTAACAATTCTCTGGCACTCAGTAACAATTCTGTCTGTCCCTGAGTAACAATTCTCTGGCACTCAGTAACAATTCTGTCTGTCCCTGAGTAACAATTCTGTCTGTCCCTGAGTATGAATTCTGTGGACCTGAGTAAGAATTCTCTGGCACTCAGTAACAATTCTGTCTGTCCCTGAGTATGAATTCTGTGGCCCTGAGTAACAATTGTGTGTCTGTGCAAGTAACAATTCTGTGTCTGTGCAAGTAACAATTTTGTGTCTGTGAGAGTAACAATTCTCTGGCACTCAGTAACAATTCTGTCTGTCCCTGAGTAACAATTCTCTGGCACTCAGTAACAATTCTGTCTGTCCCTGAGTAACAATTCTCTGGCACTCAGTAACAATTCTGTCTGTCCCTGAGTAACAATTCTGTCTGTCCCTGAGAATGAATTCTGTGGCCCTGAGTAAGAATTCTCTGGCACTCAGTAACAATTCTGTCTGTCCCTGAGTAACAATTCTCTGGCACTCAGTAACAATTCTGTCTGTCCCTGAGTAAAAATTCTGTGGCCCTAATAACGTTTCTGTGGCCCTAAGTAACAATTCTCTGGCACTGAGTAACAATTCTGTCTGTCCCTGAGTATGAATTCTGTGGCCCTAACTAGCGTTTCTTTGTCCCTAAAGAACGATTCTGTGGCCCTCATTAACAAGTCTGTGTCCCTGAGTAATGGTTCTCTGTCCCTAAGTAACTTCTCTCTGTCCCCAAGTATTGTTTCTGTGGCCCTAACTCTGTCCCTGTCCCTAGTACAGAGCGGTCTGCCTCTGTTCAATGACTGCAGGCAAATGAAGATTTCCAAAATGGCCGCTATATATACCTCGACCATTACACAGTGCTGGCTGGCTGGCTGCTGATTGGCTGATGCGATCACATGTCGTTGAGGAATGCATTATGGGGCAGCGCGCCTTGTCTGCGCGCCTTCCCCGACATCCCCGCTCCGTCGCCGCACATGTCAGCCGCCATTTTCGGAAAAATTTCGATTCGCGCGTCCGAATTAGGCTGTTTTTCGGATTCGGCACGAATCGAAATTTTTCCGAAATTCGACTCGAATTCCACTTCGGATACTTCGATTCGCTCATCTCTAATCACTGTAGTAGACGCTGCCACTTTAGTGACCTGCACTTGCTTATAGGTCCCATACTGGCTGCCTTGCTGAATTTTGATCACAAGAGATCGGCTGCTCAGTAGAGGTGCCATTCAGAGAATGATTTTCAAAGTACAAACTATAGAGTTCTATGTTTGTTTGTTTTTCATGTCTGAGGTTTACAGCCACTTTACTCTGCATAGTTGTTTGAGATAAGTACCATGTGTACTTGTGATTTTTGAATGAATACAAAGTGTTCTCTGATTGCGCAAGGTGGTGAGGTGTAGCAATGATGTCAAGCTCTCCATCCCATCCAATCAGAGAACGCTTTGCATTAATTCAGAGCATGCAAAGATTTGCTTTCTATTCCTTATGTGGGTCATTGGGATCGAGACTTGGCAATTTCAATTGACGTGGAGAGCTGGAGTGAAGCCACTTGTAAGGTTCTCTTCCGGTGGTATTGGGTCCTGGCCTTTATAGCTTTCATGAACCCGACTTATGACAGATATTTCTGAGGTTGTGGGCACCATGGTAATGTCCTCCACATATGGTGGTTCTACCCTAAATTGATGGTATTCTGGTTTAGAACCTTTGGCTTATTGCACAGCTTGTTTGACTTGAACATTCCTAGGGATGCCAGGATAGCCTTCCTCCATTGCCCAACCCAAGGTCTCTTCCCACTCCAACAGAAATTGGCTATGTATGTTCATTTGATCGCCAAGCAAATAATAGCCAAGGCCTGGAGGAAACCCTCTGTCCTCTTCCCCTTTCAAGTACCCCATTAATCTGCTGCTAGTCAATGAAACATTATCTAGCATACTTAATGAGTTTCAACCAAAATTTCTTAAAATCTGGAAGCTGTGTATTAACTATGCTCTCTGCCATCTTTAAATACCTCCAGCCTGACTTCCCTTTAGTCTATTACATCGGCCTGGATCCAAGTCTGTGGGGAACATACTTTTGCATTTTTTCCTCTTCTGCCTTTCCTTCTGCCTGTCTTTCTCTTTTTTCTACTTGGTTATTGCCAACTCTTGGGGTTTCTGACCCAGTTGACTCCCAAGGCAGTTTATGTAGCCTTGCAATTTTACTGCAGCCTGGCTAGCCTAAAGTCACCTACTGTGTATGCTGATGGTATAATGTATATGATTAATTACTTTTATGATGCTTTGACCCCTGCATGGGCATGCTTGTTGTTATTCCTCCCCATAATTCAATAAAAAACATTAAACTAGAAAAGCAAAGCATTCTCTGAATGGCACCCATGCCAAATCACCCTCACAATGCAGCCATCCACTTGCCATGGGACACGGAAGTAAGTGGAGGTCACTGTGTGAAATATACATACCTGAAAGTCGTTTTAAAGATATACCATTGAAAGCAATATGTTATATCTGTTAATTTGGTGCAAATATTATCGATCCTGCCAAAATCCAGTGAGTTGATAACTTACTATGTCTGTGCCTCTGCTGCAGTGTTATCAGTTGGCAGTGTGGACTACAGAACACTTCTTCCCTATGTTATGGGAGATCTTTAAAGATGGCTGAAAAAATTAGGATGACAGACTATGCAGGTTTTATAAAAATGTCACATTTACTGTATCTCATTTTAGAATGAACAAAAGAAAGTGATCAATAAATTTAGCACTGGAGAACTAAACCTACTTATCGCGACTAGTGTGGCTGAAGAAGGTCTCGATATCCCAGAGTGCAACATTGTGATCATGTACGGTCGGATAACCAATGAAATTGCTATGATGCAGGTATGTTCATTTACAGTGTGTCCATATACGGTATGTGCCATTTATTACTAAACTCTGCTTGATTGGTTGACAAGTGGGCAGTCTGGTCTCATGTTGGCTTTTATTTTATATGCACCACACCTGTCCCCTTGTCTGCATCTTCAAGACACAGGGGTTGATTTACTAAAACTAGAGAGTGAAAAATCTGGTGCAGCTGTGCATGGTAGCCAATCAGCTTCTATCTTCAGCTTGTTCAATTAAACTTTGCCAAAAAAATGGATGCTGATTGGTTTCAGTGCACAGCTGCACCAGATTTTGGGCTCTCCAGTTTTAGTAAATCAACCCCAAGGTCTGGAATCACTAACAGAATTGGCACTGCCAGCAGCTTTAAACACCAAGCCTGAGTCGCAGGGTGCATCACCCATCTTACAGGGGCACACTTCCTCTCTAGTAATGTACCACACAGCCACCCACAGATGGTTGCAAACTCATATGCATACATTTTTTTTTGGCATGGCAACATTGCAGGATCTGTTGAAAATGGGTAGAGCAACAACCTGAACTTAACTTTAGCTGCCTATGTCAGTAAAGATAATGAAGAATTGTGATTTTTCTTACCACAAGCTTGAACTACCCATGTATAGCTACCCATTCAACTGCTGAAAGCTGATTTCTGATTGGTAGATTGATTTGAATTGCTTGACGGTAGCTTTTTGCAAAGTGCTTTTAAAGAGACTCCTTCTCTTTGCTGATATGGGTAAAAGTAAAGAGCCTTTTCAAAGCCCATCTCCTGGCCCACTTTGCCATATCATCCTCCCCACCTCTCCTTGCAAAATACCAGCTGTTTGCTTTCAGCAGTGGGTGAAAGGGACCAGGATTTACAATCTCAACTCATGTTGGAATGGCAGGGGAGTGCGGAAAGGATGTGAACAATTGGTTCAGGGATGGAAAATCTTAAGCTGGCCATACACTAGTAGAATTTCATTAGAAAATGTTCTAATCATTAGCAGGATCAAATTGATGTGCATTTTTGATTGCAGTGATGAGAAACGAAAGAACACATTTCTGACAGTGAAATTAACAGTGGCTTTCATTTAGGAAAGTCCATTTGTTCCTAAATTTATTGGTCAAAGTAAACAAAAATTTGAAGGACTTTCGGACAACATTCATTATTAAGTCATCGAATGTACTAATCAGAATTTTCGTAGAGTGTTCGTATGGACGCTCTTTCTCTACTAGTGTTTGGTTAGCGGTAGTCTTTTTAAAGAGATGCAGAATTGTTTTTTTTTACAATTGTATCATGCTGTGGCTTTTTCTTTGCTTTATCACCATTAGGCTCGTGGACGAGCCAGAGCAGCGGACAGCAAGCTTGTACTGGTTGCTTCCAATTCGTCGGGAGCTGCTGAACATGACATCGTCAATGTATACAGAGAAGACATGATGTACAAAGCCATCCAGAAAGTACAGCAGATGTCCCATGAAGTGTTTGAAAAAAAAGTAATTTACCCACTTTTCTGTTTTTCTTTACTACACATACAGGCTGATTTATTGACAGAAGCCCGGGCTGAGAGAAATAAGGTTTCCGTTACTTCATGCCACTTTTCAGGGTTATCATCCTGATCCTATCTACACTTCATACCTGGGACACGTCTAAAGAATTCCTGTCCTCCATGTCTGTAGCAGGTCAGGGAGAAGGTACTGAAGCCAGGATCTGGATGATAGCAGAGCCGGGACCTTTAAGAGCAATGGTGGCTTCTTTATTTCCATCCTCACAGGTTATCTCGGGCAGCACAGTGGTTAAAAAGTTAGCACTTCCGCCAAGGTTGTTGGTTTGAATCCCAACCACAGCACAACCTGCCTGGAGTTTGTATGTTCTCCCTTTTTCTGTTTGGATTTCCTTTGGGTACTCCAGTTTCCTCCCACACTCCAAAGACATGCTGGTAGGTTAATTGAATCCTGTCTAAATTGGCCCTAGTATATATGAATGTGTGTTAGGGACTTTAGATTGTACGCCCCTTGAGGGCAGGGACTGGTGTGAATGTACAATATATATGTAAAGTGCTGTGTAAATTGACGATGCTATGTAAGTACCTGTAATAAGTAAAATAAATAAATCTTTACATTTCCCAGAGGGGTGTACATTGTTTTATAACTGATGAGCCATAGTTTTATATAAAATAGGGTTTAAATGCCATTTGACTGGAATGCCATTTTTTTTTACACAGATTCAGGAACTCCAGTGCCAAAATATTGTTGAGAAGAGAGTGAAGAAAATGAAAAATATGCGTAAAGTGTACCAGCAGAACCCCCACATGGTGACCTTCCTATGCAGAAAATGCCAGAAGCTCGTCTTTTCCGGTGGTGATATCCGTGTGATAGAAAACATGCATCATGTTATACCTGAATCAAAATTTAAGTACGTGTCAGAAGTTTCCTGGTATTGTTGCAGACAGTTGGAGTTTTGTGTAGCACACAGCTTGGTCCTGCAATTTTCATCCTAGGTTCTGATTCCTTTGTGGAGCAAGCAGCCAGGAACAGGGTATTTTCAGCCAGATGCACAAACTCTCACCCAGTTATCAGACAGTAATCAGGCAGATGTTGTTTTATTTGTTTTGTATAACTGGGATAGGGATTGGGAAAAGCTTTGGGGTGCACAGAACTAAATAACTTGAATGAGGACACTATCTTGAAGCAGTTAACTGAAGTAATACAGACTTCTCTGTACAAAAAGGTAGCACACAGCTTTTGGCACAGGGGTCTCCTCTCAGGAACAACGTTGGCAGAAGGTTTGGAATGGTCCCTCTATCAAGAATGGGTGTACAGGCAACAATCTCTCTCCTGAGAATTCTTTAAGGCCTGCTCATTGTGATCCAGGTAATCTGAAGGCCTCCTCTCAGCTTCAGTTTGACTCTGGCATGAAAGATCCCCTCTGGGTGTTGCCTTGGGTGTTCCTGTGACTTTAGGGGCGATCATATGGCTCCTTGGTGAGTGAGAGTCATCCAGGACTTGTTAAAGTGATAGTAAAGACTTTTTTCTTTAAAATGATGTTATACTTATCTGCTCTATGAAGTAGTACAGAGCAGCCCTGATCCTCCTCTTCTCAGGTCCCCCGCTGACACTCCTTGCCCCTCCCTCCTGCCAAGTGCCTCCACAGCAAGCAGCTTGCTATGGGGGCACCCATGCAGGCTCACTCCTGAGCCACTGCTCTGTGTGTCCATTCACACACAGTATCCCCTAATACTTACCTGAGCCCCATCATGATGCAGTGGTGTGCACAAGAACCTTGACTGTCCCAGTATTCTTCCATCTCATTGGCTGAGCTATTGGCTCTCTCTACTGTCATACACAGCTGATCGCCACGCTGCGCACTCCGGGAGCCGCGCATGCACGGTTAGAATGGGAGGACGTCATATGATGTCCTGCCAGAACGAGAGAACCACCGTGCGTCCGTCATGTTACTACAGTATATGGCGGGCGGGAGGTGGTTAAGGTTCCTAAGCCTTGCAAAATTTAACAGCACTCCCAGGCCGGATCAGTCTCCAGCTGGCGAAAAACTTTGCTACTCTCCGCTCTCACCCTTATATTCCACTCTCAACCCTCTGCTGGCCACTTTCTTCCTGACCAGAAATTGGCTGGGACTGTATCCAGGGCCAGCCCAGACTCTTCCCTCTCCTGCTCACTATGTTTCCAGAAAGTTCTGGAAAGATAAGGGGAGACAGGCTAGTCTGCAGCTGTAGAACTCAGACTAGGCTAAACACAATTATATCTCCACTTCTGACAGCAGAGCCAAAAAACTAAATTTGCCTCACTTCTAGCACCTAAGCTAGGACGGTGCTACATTTGTTTTTCGATGGATAACTCCCATGTTGTTCGTGATTTAAAGACCTTGAAGCCCTAGACACACATTAAAAGACTCTAAAATTTGATACTTATGTAGCACCATCCCCTTAAGAGTCGCAAGAAGATTTGGGTCCCCCTATAGTCCTGCACAGCCAGGCATCACGCATTTCCACATAGATTAGCATCCAGAGTCAATAACCTCTGAGTTTTCCTTCCAGCTCCAGGCCTGCAGGTAGGCTCCATCCCACTTGGCCTCCTTGCAGCCTCCTGCTCTCAGCCTCACACTTTTCACCCGATTCTCCCTCAAACTTTCTTTCCAACTCTCCTGCAACGGAGCAGGCTCAACACTTTTAAGGATGTCCAGCCCCTTGCCAACCCCTTGTTGGGGAGGATCCCTAAAAAGTGCAGCCAGCTGCTCCTCCAATCCACCCACTGCCTCTAGGGCCCTACTCCAAAAGCCCCAGAGGGGCTGGTCTGCAGAGCCTCTCAGCCCTGACCACAATGTGACCCCTCTCTAGCTATTACACCTGGGCTGTTGCTCAGCCCCTGTCTAACTATTGGAGTCTAGCGCTCCTGAGGAGGGTGCTACACTTACATGAGCTCAGTTGCAGACAACAGCTAAGTAACCCTTTGATTGCTGACCCACTCACCCTTCTGTATCAGGACAATAGAAACAGGACAGGACCAAGAAAACCTGCCCCTTCTATTTTTCATACCATAGAAAGGCATTTTTTTTTAATCCCCAGAGATAATGAAAAAACAACAAAGCTAATAATTGTCAGCTTTAACAAACCAAAAGGGAACAAAAAAGAGAAGTTTGTATTTAGGGCTTAGGTACACTTTGACCTTCCTAACACAAAATTAACTGCTAAAGCGGACTCGTGAATCATATTTAATAACTGTAATTGTGTGTGTCTTTTAGGAAGCTGTTCAAAAAAGGGGAAAATAAAACACTTCAAGAAAAATATGCTGATTACCAAATAAATGGTGAAATAATCTGCAAAGATTGTGGACGGGTAAGTTCCTGTGAAAGGTGTTGTCTTAAAGTGGACCTTCACCCTAAAAACGCATTGTGGGGATTTAACTTAGGGTTTATACACATACAGGGTCAATTGACTTGGAGGACCAGAGTATATCCTGGTCAACCATAGCAAAATGTTCACCCAACACCACAACTTTAGAACACGCTTATGTGATTCTCTTCTGGTGGTTTTGAGTCCCAGCTCATATAGCTCACACAAACTCGACTTACAGTGACTGATGTTTCAGAAATTGTGGGCAGTGTGGTGATGTCCTGCATGAATGGTGGTCCTGTCCCTAATTGATGGTGCTCTGGTCTGGAGAATTAATAACTAACTGCATGTACTGCTCCAATGATTGATACTTACAGCTGCACTAAAAAAAAACCACCAAATACAAAAGTGTAAAGGAACTCAAATTACTAAATACTTTTGTGCTATGCCTTTAAATCTTAAACAAATATATGGGATAGGAGCACCATATAAATGTGCAGGGCCTATTAACTTCAAAAACAGTCATACATAATAGGTTTACCAAATAAATATTCTGAGCCTTATGACATCAAACCAATTATTAAAAATAATGTCAAGAAAGTGCCAAGTGTGGGCATTAACCACTAACCTACAGGGCACTTATACCCCCTTCCTGCCCAGGCCAATTTCTAGCTTTCAGCGCTGTCACACTTTGAATGACAATTGTGCGGTCAAACAACACTGTATCCATATGAAATTTTTATCATTTTTTGAGACAGATAGAGCTTTCTTTTGGTGGTATTTAATCACCTCTGGGTTTTTTATTTTTTCTTAAAGAAACCAAAAACCACTGAAAATTTTGAAAAAAAAATTTTTTTCTTAGTTTTTGTTATACAATTTTGTAAATAAGTGATTTTTCTCCTTCACTGATGTGTGCTAATGAGGTTGCAGTGATGGGCACTGATAGGCTGCACTGATGGACACTGATGATAGGTGGCACTGATGGGCACTGATACGGAGGCACTGGTAGGTTGCACTGATGGGCATTGACAGGCATCACTGATGGGCACTGAAAGGCAGCACTGATACATGACACTGATAGGCGGCACTGACTGGCACTGTTAGGCGGCACTAACTGGCACTGATAGGTGGCACTGACTGGCACTGATAGGCGGCACTGACTGGCACTGATGTGCACTGATAGGTGACACTGACTGGCACGGATAGGTGGCACTGATTGGCAGCACTGATAGGTGGCACTGATTGGCATTGATAGGTGGCACTGATGGGTGACATTGAAAGGCAGCTCAGATGGGCACTGATATGTGGCATTGATGTGCACTGGTATGCACTGATATGTGGCATTGATGTGGCACTGATGGGCACTGGCACATGGCACTAATGGGCACTGACAGGTGGCACTTCTGGGGCCACACTGATCATCAGGGCACACTGATCATCAGTGCCCTGATGATCAGTGTACATGTCCCCTCCGCGGATAGCCGATTGCCGGCTCTCCTCTCGAGCTGTCAGCGTGACAGCTCGAGAGGAGAGAAATGCCGATAATCGGCATTTTCGTGTTTACATGTGATCAGCTGTGATTGGACACAGCTGATCACATGACCGAGCCGACATCTTCGGCTCTTTCCGTGATCCGCTGTGTCCGGGGGACACAGCGCACCAGAGATCTCCGCGCTGCACGCTCCCTGAGCCGCGCATGCACAGTGAGAATGGTAGGACGTCATATGACGTCCTATCAAAATGAGAGAACCACCTTGCGCCCGTCATTGTACTATAGGGCGGGCGGAAGGTGGTTAAAGGGTGCAACCCCAAGTTTTAGAAGTGTAGTTTTACAGAAGTACGTCATTTCGGAAAAATTTCATTTTACAGATTTTAGAGAATGCGTGCATCCTGGATTTTAATTTGTCTGTTGAATTTCTGTTCCAATCATTAATCATGTGAATCTTTTGTTTTAGACGTGGGGAACCATGATGGTGCATAAAGGACTGGATCTACCTTGCCTTAAAATATGCAATTTTGTCATTAAGTACATGGACGAGAAAATGACCAAAGACACTCTGGAAATTTGGAGCGAGCTGCCCATTAGGTTTCCGGCATTTGAATACATGGCGTGTGATGATAGCGATGCTGATTAATAAGTGCAGTATATACACAAATATCAGACTTGCTTTCTCTACTGCTCAGTCTTGCTCATTTGGGGGGAGGTCACCCGGTGGAATCAGATCCTGTTTAAATCCTGTCCTTTTCAGCAGCTTTGACGAGGGGAAGAGATAATTGTAGGGCCATATTTGAAATAAGTCAAGTTCCAAGGGTGAAAGGGTTGAGGTTGAAGTTTAAAAAGGACAGTATTTAAAGCTTTTATTATCAGACTATTTTTTTGACCTTTGTGGGTAACAATTGGAATGAGAGATGGAAGTAATACAGAGGCTGCACAGAGGGGTCTCAAGACTCTCTGCTGCTTATGTAACATGCAAACAACACTTGCTTTTGATAAAGTCCAAGATAAAATCCATCCGGTGACTCTGTCATCCAAATAAAGTACATTTATTGGCTACATGGTACATACAAAATGAAGAAACTAACGCGTTTTGGCAGTCATGCCTTAATCATAGCATCATACCATAAATAAGGCCTGATGGGCAAAACGTGTTGGCCAATGGTGTATTTAGGTTTTTGCTGCCCTATGCAACACAAAAATTTGCACCCCTTCCCAACGGAGAGAGACTAACATTGACCAGCAACACCCCAGCTCCCCACTCGAGAGAGCCTTCCACTACCACTGCCCCCCATACACCAGCCACCTTCCCCCCATGGCGAGAGAGAGAAATACACTAACCTTCCTTCACAGCTCTGAACATCCCCGGGAATGAGGATTGGGCTGTGCATACACCATCATGAAACCCGCAGCCTCTCTCGGAACCCACCAGGTCCCCATCCCATGTGTGTCCCTTCTTCCATCTCTGCTTCCAAGTGGCAGTACTGCCCCCCTGAAAAATGCCACCCTAGGCAAATGCCTTGTTTGCCTTGTGGTAAATACACCCCTGGTGTTGGCATATTCAATTTGTATTGACCATGAAGCCAATAACATTTACTTTATTTGGATGACATTGAGATGCTGGCTGGATTTTATCTTGAACGTTGAAACTACTGAAGTGTGGAGACACTGCAGCCAGGTCACCGGTTCCCTTAGCTCCTAAGTGATTAATGGTCAAGCTGTGCTAATCTGTAATCATATGCTACAAAGTCCATCACAGCTGCACATAAAGTAGACAGCATGCTCCTTCCAACGACTCATCCTGGATTTTGCAATAGCAATCTTATCATATGGCTGGTGACACAGGGAATGGAGCCTGCATAGTAGGATACCACTCTTCATCTGTAACTAGCACTGCTCGATGATGTACGTCTAAATTTGTTTAACAGTCATGAAGACCTCAGCCTAGTTTAGCAAAGTTTTGATGTTGGTGGGCAGACTCCCCCTTGTTCCAGTATAGCCTATTCTTGTACAGCCTGAACACATTACACTAAAAATATTATCCTTTTAATTGTATGGCTGTATGCTAAAATTGTCCCAAAAGTGGAGGAAGCTGTTTTGTGGACTGAAGAAATATTCAGGTTCATGTGCGTCATCACACTTTGATAGGCTGATGGGTTCAGTTGCCTAAACAATATGCAGGTAAGAAGAAAGGTTGATCATGGTTGGTAGTTGAGCTTCTACAAAGATGTGAACTCATAGAAATATCCCCTTAGAGTGATTTACACCAGAGATCTAGCCCCCATGATAGGGACACTGTGCATTTTCTACAAGTACTATACTGGTACATTCAACAAGGGTAAAGTGCTGGCATAAGCAAGGCTCTTTACTGTATATAGCACACTATGGAGCTGTTATCGGACTCAGTGGTAAGAATTGTGAAAAGCCCTT
Source organism: Staurois parvus (assembly GCF_062004578.1). Taxonomy (NCBI): domain Eukaryota; kingdom Metazoa; phylum Chordata; class Amphibia; order Anura; family Ranidae; genus Staurois; species Staurois parvus. Next base: position 10,042,945 of record NW_028317827.1, on the reverse strand, counting down.
TTCATCTGACCAAATAAACGGGTAAATAAAATGGCACATTTTTACACTTTCTTTACTTGTACTATTGAATAAGTCATGTTTATCTTATGGGTATTTTTTTTTTATTACAATGCATATATTTAAATGTGTTTTTCTATCTTCTTTAAAATTACTGTACTACTATTTTTATTATTATTATTTTGCATGTTGTCTGTGTTTTTTGCTAGCAATGAAAGAATCCTGTTCTCTTTGTATTACTTCCCTTGTGTGAAATGCTTGGTGATCCTGCCAGCCCCCCTGCTTTCCTATTTCAAACTGACCATACTAGGCAATGGAGCACAGCATGGTTTGTTTTCTGGCAGTGCTGAGAGCTCATCCTGCTCTCCTCTAAAGAATAGACTTGTGCTGACTCACCTCCCCCTCCACAGCCATTCACTGGGAAGATCAGTGTCCTGCTATCTCTCCTCCACCAACTCTCTAAGATCCTTATGCAGCTGAGAACAGAGGGTATGTGATCACTTATAAAAAAACATTATAAACACCTTTTTTTCCCCCTTTTATATATGTATACACAGATGTTTTGCCTTTAATTTATATTTTAAACTGAATGGGTTCCTTTACACGGTGAGGGTTTACTTATACTTTAAGTAGTAAACATATTTAAAAACATTTTACTCAGTTTTCAAAGGGCAGTTAATGTATATTGAAAGCATCCTAAAGTAAAGCACCTCCCACCCAATGTATGCAGGGGTTTAGGGGACACCACATATAACAATGGAACTATGAGATGAACTTACACAAAATGATCCACTTCTCACCACTGCAACAAACCTTGTGAACGAGCCCTTACAGTACAAATGTAATGCTAAGAAGAAAGATTTCTAAATACTCAAATCAAATGTGAACGCTAATTTAATTATGAATTTGACAGAAATGTAAAATGTGGATGATATATGTACCTGAAATGTGCAAATAAATTAGTGATTATTTCACTCTTTGAGCTATTGTGTTCTTTTTTCGGTGTGTGTGTATATATATATATATATATATATATATATATATATATATATGTGTGTGTGCGTTTGTGTGTATATATATATATATATATATATATATTTGTATTTTTTTATCATTTTGGATGGAAACTTGGGTGACTTTGGACTGTGTGTTTTTCCTTACTGCAAGGAAGGCACTGTTCATTTTTATGAGTCTACCCGAGAAGAGAATGAAAACGGAAGTATAAAATAAAATAATAAAATACATGGAGGTGTGCACTAGGAGGCAGAATGAGTAGTCTGGAGTTGGGCTCACCATGAAGAAAACATGGAGGCTGCCCAATCCTTTTTGAAAATGTTAGTTGGTTATCTGGTTCTCATGCCTACTTACTGGCTTTAGTACTTTCCAAGTCACTGATCCAGAAAAAGTATGTAAATTGGGAGTTTTGATTTACCTCTGATGTTCTTAACCACTTGCCGTCCAGAGGATTTACTTCCCTTCCTGACCAGACCAATTTTGGAGCATACGGCACTGAGTTACTTTAACTGACAATTGCGCAGTCATGCAACGCTGCACCCAAATTAAATTTATGTCCTTTTTTTCCCACAAATAGAGTTTTCTTTCTGTGGTATTTGATCACCTCTGCATTATAAACAAAAAAGGCCAATCATTTTGAAAAAAAAACTATAGTTTTGACTTTTTGCTATTAAACATGTCCAGTAAAAAAATTTAAAAAATCAAATTTTGTCATGAATTTAGGCCAAAATGTATTCTGCGACATGTCTTTGCCAAAAAAATCCCAATACGCGTAAATCAATTGGTTTACATGAAAGTTATAGTGTTTACAAATGGCGGGATATATACTGGGATATTTTTTATTTTTTCACTAGTAAAGGCAGCGATCAGCGACTTATAGCGGGACTGTGGCGGGCATTCTGACACTGGGGGGAACTGACTTGGTGTCACTGACATCCCCAGTGACACCAATACAGTGATCAGTGCTAATAAAAAGCACTGACACTGTACTAATGACACTGGGCAAAGGGTTAACTGTGTGCTGTTTTACTATGTGGGCTGTGTGTGCTTAAGCAGTGTGCAGGAGCTGATAGGGGAGAGATCTGTTTTGTTTACATACAGGTCTCTCCCCCATTGGTAATACTCAGAGATCATCGGGTTATCATCAGCCAGGACCCGGTAATTGGCAGCCGAGGCCGCGAATGTCGGCGCAGGTAGGGCGCATATGCCTCCTACCCGGAACTGCAAAATATATATATATGTGATTTTGCGCACCTGTGCTGCCATGTAGCAGTGTTTCTGCTATAGGGCAGCGTGGAAGTAGTTAAAGGGGTTGTAAACCTTACATATACCCAGTGAAGTGACTGGCCTCAAGTGGTCCACATAGATAAAACAAATCCTTCTACATACGCTGTACCTGTTTATCTGCAGCCCTCTATCCTCGATAGCTGTGCAATGCAGAATTTATACAGCTTGCCTGAGCTTTTAGAAAGCAGGGGGTGGGGAGCTGAAGTTACACACTGCAGAGCTCAATGAGAGCTGTTTGGAGGGAAGAGACCCCCCCCTCCTAACCACAGCACACAGGAGCAAGGATGAGGCTGTCAATCACAGGCTGTATGCTGGAGGTTCCTCCCCTGTCACTTTTTTCTCATGGTGTCAGGAAAACTTGTCAGAAGATTCATACTGACACTTAGGGGTATATTTACTAAAGCTGGAGAGTGCAAAATCAGGCTCACGTTTGCATAGAAACCAAGCTGATTTTTTTTTTCATTTTTCATGTCTGAGGTTTACAGCCATTTTAAACTGCATAGTTGTTTGAGATAAGTGCCATAGAATTAACCTAGGCCAGAGGTCAGTATTAGCAGTCAGGCTCTTTATTAGAAGGACTGGCAGGCTTTGGATTCCTCCTATTACAAGAGTATTTTAAAGTTAAACTACTGTATAATGGCTTTGAGTCAATTTTATTTTAAATTGTTGTGATTGGAGGAGAGGAGATCATGATGTCTTTCAGCCTCTCCTTCATTCACAGAAAAACTTGTATTCGGTGAAAAGTATACTAGGCTTTTTCTGAATGGAGAAGATGTACAATGAGTGACCAGTTATGATTAGTGTACTACAGCCAGAACTACAAATCTCAGCACCAGACATTTGGCATTTGCAGTACTGGGAGGGGTGGGTACTGAATAAAAACAGTTGTACCAAATGGGGCAGAGGTAATTTATTTTTTAACAGCAAAGCCAGCTCAAAATTGATTTTTTTTGTTTTTATTTTACGAAGTTTAGCTTTAAACTTTAAAATTGCTGTTTTGTATCTTTTATTTTTGCCTTTACATATTTTACAATAGCCACTTCTTGTTTAACAAGTGTAGCGCCCTCCTAGATAAGTGCTAGGTTTCGATAGAGTTAATTGTATTTTGATAGGTAAATGTAGTTGTCACACTGTAGGCAGTGTGGCTGTATTTGTTGTTAGCCAAAAGTATATGTTGTTTTCTGCTAGTTAGGTGTGTTGTGATCAGCTGCTGCCAGCCTGATAGCTCCCTCTACATTTAGAGAGCTTGAGAAGTTTCCAGACCATAGTTGTGGAACTATGCAGATGCCAGCATGATTATTGATACAGCCCCATCCTATCCCAAAGAGACTGGCTCTGATGGCATGCTGGGTAACTGTATATATTAAGCAAGCACATGGGGCTCTGGGTCTTTTCCTGTCCATGATTGGTCCAGCCTGGGAGAAGGCCCTTTGCTCTTGAGGCAACTACTGCTGTGAGGCCTCAGGAAGGCATGAATGCTGAGACCTGGGTTCTGCTATGTTGACTGAGGGGCCGTCCACTGAAGATCTGGTCTGGTATCATGGAGGAAGGCATCCAGCTTCTCTTGGGCCTTGTGAGTACAGACACCTCTAAAGGATCTTTGTGCTACTTAAACCCCTCTCTGGTGCTGGAAAGTCAGCTGAAGGTCTAGTAAAGGGAACATCAGCTGGTGTTCCTAAGAGCTTTGTCCACCTGTCCTTCAGGGACATTGCTCTTGGGGCTCTAGGAAAGCTACTACTACCACTATTACTACTACTACTGCTTTTAAGCTGAAGTCCACTGTTTAATTCAAGTACAGACTCCAACATAGTTTATCCTGAAGATTAGATAAAGTCCACAAATGTGCATAGTTCTTGTTTTTGGAGTATCCCACTCATTACCTCAACCCTATCTGAGTTCTCCAAAAAATAAAAAAAGCAACAACAAAATACGCAACACATCTAGACTAGTCATTTGAAGAAATGTACTAGTGAGCCTATGTGCTTGGCTGCGGGGCAAAGCTTTTGGGGAAGACCCAGACTGTAATCCTGCAACTCCTACGGGAGTAGCGCTACACATACACAAGTAAGCATTTAATACATGGCAAATGATTCCCAGAGCACAATACAGTTAGAAATTGGAAGATAAAAATGCCACTTCACTGGTATAAATCAAACTTCAGCTGGAACAGGTGATATACACTGTCATCAACAACTATTTGTTTAACTGATGCCTCAGCCCAGCCCAGTTGCTGCACCTATTGAGTGGAATACTCTAGGTCAAAAAGACCAATGGAGCAGTGTGGTCCAATACTTTGGAGAGTCATTTGAGAATACACGTGATGAAGAATACCTGGTGATGAAGTTTTTGGGTGAACTAAATTTTTTATCTGTCAGGGCTCTCGGTAAGACCAGAGATGTGTGAACTGACACAGGGAAACGCAGGCTCAAGTATGGTGTAACAATATAATTGATTAAAGGTTATATACAAATATAAACGCACAATATAACAAAACCAAACCTCCAACTGATAACGGAATGTACACAGACAAGAGCAGTCAGGGCTGGTGAGGTGGAGTGGTCAGGCAGGCCAGGTCAGGAACCATCGAGCAGACAAGACACAAAGGAGCAGGCAGAGCGTAGTCAGATGGGCCGGGTCAGGAACAATCAGGCAAACAAGGTACCAAAGGAGCAGGCTGGAGAGTGGTCAGGAATAGCCGGGGTCTGGACAGGCGGCGTTCATTCAGAGTCAGGATCAAGGTGAAATCAGGCAGGAAGCAGACAGAATGCAGGTACAGGGGCTCATTGGAAACATACACCAAGGCACTGACTGCAGGTCTGGCCATTCCTTAAATACACCTCCTGCAATCAGCCTCAGGTGATCGCTGACTGCAGGAGTGAGCTTCTGGTTGCTGAGAGCACCCGCTGGTACTGCAGCCCACATGGCAGATGAGTCCCACCACTAATGGTGAGTCCATTCCTGACATTATCTTTCTATTTTTTGTGCACTGCAATCTTAATGGTGTAGTGCCTTCCCAAATAGGTACATTTTGTTCTTGGCTCCACTATAGTGAGTGGAGGGTTGCTTCCAGTTAGGTGTTAGTTTGGCTCTACTGTAGTGAGTGGAGTGGTTGTTGATTATTTAGGTCTGCTCAGGGTTCCTGAGCTGAGAGTTTGATTGCTTCCCCCTGCCTCTGGAAGAAGCTTCCAGAGCATAGGGAGGTATATTCAGATGATCAGCTGAATATTTATCATACCCTGGCCAATCCCTGGAAGGGTCATCCAGAAGGTGCCTAGGGAGGAGATAAATAGTCAGGATGCCTGAATAGATTGTTCTTTCATTGTCAGAGGGGGTTCCAGTACTCCTGGGGCTGTTGCCCCTAGGTGAAGCATCACCGAGACAAGAAACTAGAATTTGGGCCTTAGGAGAATTGCTGAGAAGGCATACCTGCTGAAGGACACTGCTTCAGAGTCCTGGTCTGGAGTTTGTTGTATTCCTCATGATAGATCTACCTGTGGAGGTGGAGGCTGGGTAGCAGACTGTAAAGATCTTGCTGGGGACTGTTAGGTATGCAAGTGCCAGAAGGGATCGGTGGCCGGAGATTGCCCTGTGGTCTGCAGATGGGGGGACTTAGACTTTCCTACCATTCCCTCCTACCCCCAGATAATGGATATTGAGAGACAAGAGAGAAGTTTGTCCTCCGGTGCTGTTGCTGAATGTTTTGGAGCACATCTGTCAAACACAAAGCCCGTGGTCCAAATCCAGCCCTGCCAGGCCATTTCTTGTGGTCTGGTCACCTCTCTTGCAGCTGTGGCATCCCCCTCGTCTCTGCCCCCACCTTGTCTCAGCAGATGGCAGGAAAGAGGAGGACAGAACTCCTCCTACAGATCCAGCACCTCTCTGTGGAGCTGCAGCACCCCCTCTTCTCTGCCTCCCCTGATCTCAGCATTCGGCAAACTCCGGCAGCTGACTCCAGCTCTCCTCTGGTCCTCCTCCAGATCCTGCACTTTCCGTTTTCCAGCTTCAACCCCAGCTTCTTCCCTTACAGCAGCACAAGGTAAGGGAGTGCACAGTGGTGTAAGGAGGATGGGGAACTTGGCTTCTGATGGTGGGGGGATCTCTTGACATCTGATGTAAGGGGGGGTTCTCTGGACATCTAGTCTTACAGATACAACCGGCCCTTTGAGGGCAACCATAATACTCATGTTGCCCGCAATGAAATTGAGTTTGGCACCCCTATTTTGGAGTATCCCGTTACCCCAAACTCTCCTCGTCTTAAAGTTCTGCTACAATAAATTCTAAAAAGACATCCCCTAAGCTGAGATTTAATTGCTGATGTGCTGGTGTGAGTGGTGGCTTCTGTACTACCTAGGTAGAACCTGTCTGTTTCCAGCAGCCCCTATGTGGGTGTGCGCTTCAATAATACATACATTTTTAGTGGTACACCGAAATGAAAATTTTGGACCAAAACCAAAAATAGGGGGAATTTCTGCACTGAAGTCAATGGGGGCACATATTTGCATGGAAGTTAATGGGATGCAATTTTGCATTGAAGTCAATAGAGGGCATTTTTGCATTGAAGTCAATGGGACATGATTTTGCATTGAAGTCAACGGGACGCGATTTTGCATTGAAGTCAATGGGATGTGATTTTGCATTGAAGTCAATTAACATTATCAGCACCTTTTTTTTCTATTTGCAAAACGCCGATAACCCTATTTTTGGCCCAAAATTTTTGGCAGCCGATATTTTATTATAGGTACTTATACTGTATAGCGCTGTCAATTTACGCAGCGCTTTACATATACATTGTACATTAACATCAGTCCCTAATCCTCAAGGAACATACAATCTAAGGTCCCTAACTCACATTCATACATACACATACTAGGGCCAATTTAGAGAGGAGCCAATTAACCTACCAGCGTGTCTTTTAAGTGTGGGAGGAAACTGGAGTACCCGGAGGAAACCCACGCAGGCACAGGGAGAACGTGCAAACTCCAGGCAGGTGTGGTGCTGTGGTTGGGATTCAATATATCAGTGCATCACTAATTTGTCACCTAAAATTCCAAAGCTACAAAAGATTTTTAAGCACACGTCATAATATCCCTAGACAGCACTAATACAATGTTATACCAGTGATTTCCATCCACCCAAAGAAAACTACTTGGGAATGTTGGATTCTGAAGCTCATACTCAACCTCTGAGGTCATCTTGGCAGAATCATCTATAGCAGTGACACATGACACCGAATTGTAAAGAATATTGAAACAATATAGACATTGCTTTTACTTAAAGGAATTTTTTTTTCTGCAAAAATAAAAAGGCTGAGAGTTGGAAAACGAATAAAATAGGTTTTGGTTTTCAGTAACTTTAAAGTAGAACTAGAGGCACAAAGTTTTTTGTTTTTTTTTTCATTTTGGATAGAGTAAGGGAGAGACACAGGTTCTGTGGCTGATTAAGGTGGTCAATAAACTCACCCAGTGCCTTATCTGCCCTAAATTAGCCTCAGAACCTGTGCAGTTTGCGTTTTATCTGTTTCTGCAGTGCATTTGCGTTTTTGCACTTGCATTTTTGATGCATTTTTGCTTTTTTTTTCTTGTTGCTAGGCAGATTTTAAACACAAAACACATAAAAAACACGGCAAAAATGCAGAAAAAACGCAATATATGCTTTTTTGCAGCGTTCCCATTGAAGTCTATAGAACCAAAAACATAACGTTTTGCGTTCAAAAAAGTCCCTGACCCTTTCCAAAAACCGCACCGGGTGAAAACGCAAAGATGTGAACCTGTCCAATAGGAAATCATGTTAAATGGACTGTACTGCGTTTAAGCAAAACACAAAACTCTGCAGAAAACACTTAAGTGTGAACCTAGAGTTAGGCTAGGTTCACACCTATGCAGTTTGCGTTTGATCTATTTCTGCAGTGCGTTTTGCGGTGCGTTTTTGCACATTTACACAGTCTATAGAACCAAAAACGCAACATTTTGCATTTAAAAAAGTGCCCGAGCCTGGGTTCACACTGATGCGGTGCGGAATTTGCACTGTTTTCTGTGTGATTTCCGCACCACATCATAATCGTGCCCTGTTCACACGAACCATTGCGGGTGTGCATTTTAAGTTAACGAGACCACGAACTCAGTTCGCAGTGCTATGTGCAGAATCGGATCGCATGAGTGTGAACACCCATGTGATCCGATTATGGTGTGGACTAAAAAGGGTCCTGCACTTTTTTAGTGCAGATGCAGTGCGATTTGACCTGTACAAAATGTATGGCTACAATCACACCGCACAGAAATTGCATGTGATTTGCACAGGAATGCTGAAGGTTCCTTTGTGAATCACATGCGACGTGCCGCACAGCATCATGTTGAACCCTTTCCAAAAAACGCACCGGGTGAAAACGTGGCGATGTGAACGTGTCCCATACGAAATCAAGTTAAATGGCCTGTAGTGCGTTTCTGCAAATTGCAGCAGAAAACGCATAGGTGTGAACCTAGACTAAGTCATATGTGTTTGGTTTTAAAGGGATGAGGTGGCAGCCCTAGTTATAACCGGTCAGTATACTTTTGCCATCTGGATCAAAGTGGAGGGATTTCTCTTCACTTCCTGCCCCATACCCAAAACAGGAAGTAAGAGGAAATCCCTCCAAATTAAGGGAATTCCTTGGGGACCCCCAGATCACCAGAACTAGTGTCCCCATTGGAAAATTTCTCCTCTATTATTTTTCTGGGGATAACCCAAAATTTGGGGTTTCCTGTACTTTCACTTTCGATGAAAATTGTAAATAGGATAAATAGAGAGGGTGAATCTCCTTAGAGGGGGGCACAGACAGCAATAAAAACGTAATAGGTGTTCTAATCCCTCACCACTCTATCCAAAGCAAAAAAAAACTGTTTTGCCTTTCATTCTACTTTAACTACAAATCTATATGACACGTTATGTATTCTTATTAATCATGTGACCAGGGGCGGACTGACCATTCAGGAACTTGGGCACTGCCCGAGGGCCCGGGGTCAGTAGGGGGCCCCATGAGATGCCCCTGGTACCTTTCATTGGCTTTTTAATAGGCTTTTTTGGGTGTGGGCGAGGACACAGGGGCCCCATGATCCGTTATTGCCCGGGGGCCCCATGAGTTGTCAGTCCACCCCTGCATGTGACATGTATATGAACATACAGAGCACCTCATTAAGTAAATGAAGCAGCCTGTCTCTTGCTGAGTCTGCCAGCGTCTGGACAAATGTTAGGAATTACAACATAATACTACATTTGCTCTGTTGCAGCTGTTTGATTAATTATCTGCAGGCTCCAGACACAAGCAGAGGTGTTATCTGCCAGTTCCAAGCAGCCTTCCACTACAGAGATGGGGATGTAAAGAGAACCTGTCACTCTGCCTCATAGCTGCTATGGACTAGGATCCCATCCTGTGCTGGGAAGCAGTATAACGTCCAGGGCAAGCAAGTCAATGTGAATTAGGTCCCTTTCACACAGGCGTTCCATTTTTCTCATCAGTTGTCACGTTTTTTCCAAGCAAAAACGGATCAGTTTACATCCTTTTTTCATCAGTTTATATCTGTTTTTTTATCAGTTTACATCCATTTTTCATCAGTTTACATCAGGTTTTTCATCCATTTTTCATCCGTTGTCATCCATTTTTTGTCCATTTACATTTGTTTTGATCTGTTTTACATCTGTTTTTGATCAGTTTTTTTAATCAGTTTACCTTTGCTTTTCATCAGTTTACATCAGTTTTTTCATCTGTTTTTCATCCTTGTACATCCGTTTTCCATCTGTTTACATTCATTTTCGTCCGTTTTCATCCGTCTACGTTCATTTTTAGTCTATTTACATGTTTGTATCCGTTTTCATTCAATTACATACGTTTTTGTCCGTTTACATACGTTTTGTCTACATTTACATCAGTTGTTTGTCTGTTTTCATCCGTTTACAACTGTTTTTGTCCGTTTTCATCCATTTACACCATTTTTCATTCATTTACATTTGTTTTCATCCATTTTCCATAATTTTTTTAACCAGTTTACCTTTGTTTTTCATCAGTTTACATCATTTTTTCATCCATTTTTCATCCTTGTACATCCATTTTCCATCAGTTTACATTTGTTTTCATCCGTTTTCATCAGTTTGCATTCATTTTTAGACTGTTTACATTTGTTTGCATCCGTTTTCATCCATTTACATCTGTTTTTGTCCGTTTACATCTAGTTTTGTCCAATTACATCATTTGTTTGTCCATTTTCATGCGTTTTTGGCCGTTTTCATCCATGTACATCTGTTTTTCGTCAATTTACATTAGTTTTAGTCAGTTTTCCATCCGTTTACATCATTTTTTCTTCTGTTTACATTTGTTTACATCCATTTTTGTCCGTTTACATCTGTTTTCATCCGTTTTCATCCATTTTTTGTCCATTTACATTCATTTTTATCTGTTTTACATCTGTTTATGATCAGTTTTTTAATAAGTTTACCTTCGCTTTTCATCAGTTTACATCAGTATTTTCATCTGTTTTTCATCCTTGTACACCGTTTTCCATCAGTTTACATTTGTTTTCGTCCGTTTTCATCAGTTTACATTCATTTTTAATCTGTTTACATTGGGGATATTTCCCTTCACTTCCTGTCCCATAGTCAAAACAGGAAGTGAGAGGAAATCTCTAAAAAGTGAGAGAATCTCTGATTGTCACCAGAATCATCAACTTGTGTCCTCTTTGGAATATTTCCCCTCTATTACTGTTGTGGTTACAACCCAGAAGTTGGGATTTTCTTTTACTTTCACTTTTGTTGATAACTGTAAAGAGGACAAATAAAGCGGGTCAATATCCTTAAAGTGCTACTAAACCCCGGTCCCTGCATTCACTATATCTGGTTTCCCACAGTACACAGAACATGGAAATGCAATTATTTTACTAAATATAAACTGCTAAATACCTTTTCTCATCAGCAGTTAGAGCAGTCTTGTGACTTCTATCAGTGTCCAGCTGAGCTGCCAGGAACCCTGGACTGTACCGCGTGCGGGCACTAGGACCTGGGCGCCCCCGTGACGGCAACGGCGGTTGAGCATGCACACTCATGATCGTGGACGCACGCCTGGCACCAATGAGAGTGCAGGGCGCCCTTTTTAAACAGACACTAAATATGCTCAAGTTGCCGTATGGTCTTTTCCTGTATCCTGTGTCCTGAGAAATTGCCTTGTTGCCGACCCTGCCTGACCCTGATCCATTGACTGTCTCCTGCTCTGATCCCTGGCTTGTCTGACCATTCTCCTGTCTAATCCTGTACGTTTGATCTCCTGTTACCGAACCTGGACCGTGACCCGTCTAATCTCCTGCCTGCCGCTTGTACCGTCCTGCCTCCACCGTTACCGACCTGGCCTATCTGAATTCGCTCACTCCGCCTCCTCACATCAGGCTCTCACCTGCTAGGTACCACCGGCAAGTGCTTCTACCACAGCTGGTTGCACCCAGAGGCCACGACCTGGTTTCGGCTTGCTCCAAGTCCATCCCCACCACCAGGGGCTCTGGTGAACAAGCAGGTTCGGGACTTAGATTCCGCTTCCTGGGGAATCCCGGTCTGTGTAGCGCTAGAGGCTACCATCGGTCGGTCCATAACAAGAGCACTGGTTAAAGCTTGTAGGAGGAGTTTTCATTCTCCCCTGATTGTCCTATGAGGCTGCAGGACCCCTGACCTTCTGTCTGGACAGTGCTGATATGCCCTGTGGTGATCTCAAGAAAAAAAAAAAACTCTCTAGCAATATACACCAAACTGAGCATTTACAGAGTGGCTCCTAGAGCTCTGTACTATCAGCAGATGGATTGTGGACTGTGGAAGAAGGGGAGGATCAGAAAAGACAGGATCAAACAGCCTTTTTTCACAATGCAAAGCATTAACCCCTTAGGTTCCATGGTGAGTATAACAAGCATGCTTTACTGCATATATACAGACTGATTTTACGGTTGTGGGTTTAGTAACACTTTAAAGGCTCTGTCACACTCTATAGAGTGCAGTGCCTTCTGAAGAGCAAACAACACTTAGATCGCTTTATAGAGGGCTTTTGACAGGAGGTGTTATAATACTCCCTCACCGCCTGATCTTACCCGCTAATGCCACACTACTGTGCTGCAAATGCATGCATTGCACGTGGTTGTGGTGCGGTCCTACTAAACGCAATGGGCATGTTTATAATAATAATAGCTTCCGACCGCCCTATAGCAGAAATACTGCTACAAGGCGGCACAGGTGCGCAAAATCATATATGTGATTTTGCATTTCTAGGTAGGGGGCATGCGCAAGGCGTGAGCGTGCCCTACCCGGTCCGCCGTTTGCAGCCGCAGCTGGCAAACACCGGGTCCCAGCCAGTGATTACCCGCTGGTGCCCGGTGATTGCCGAGGATCTCCAATGGGGAGGAGAACTGTTTGTAAACAAAACAGTTCTCCATATCAGCTCATGCACACTGCTTTGCATGGCTGTGCACAGCTCAGCCATACAAAGCAGTGTGCTTACAGTGAAGCACAAACAAACCGCCCCACAGTAAAATATACCCAGCACTCAGATCGCGCCTCATATTAACCCCTTCCTGCCCAGTGCCATTAGTACAGGGTCAGCGTGTTTATTTAGGACCAAAGTCAGTTCCCCCTAGTCAGTTTTTAACATCAAGTCATTTCCCTCCGGTGTCAGAATGCCCGCTGCAGTCCCGCTATAAGTCGCTGATCGCCGCCATTACTTGTAAAAATTGAAAAAAAAAATCCCAGTATATATACCACCATTTGTGAATGCAATAACTTTCATGTGAAACAATTAATTTACATGTATTTGGATTTTTTTTTTAGCAAAGACATGCAGCAGAATACATTTTGGCCTAAATTTATGACAAAATTAATTTTTTTAAATTTTTTTACTGGACATGTTTAATAGCAAAAAGTCAAAAATAATTTTTTTCAAAATCTTTTTTTTTTAAAGCGCAAAAAATAAAAAACACACAGGCAAGCTAACGGGCAGCACAGTGGCTAAATGGTTAGCACTTCCGCCTGGCAGTAGTAGGGTCGTTGGTTCGAATCCCAACCATGGCACCTCCTGTCTGGAGTTTGCATGCTCTCCCTGTGCCTGTGTGGGTTTCCTCTGGGTACTCTGGTTTCCTCCCACCCTCCAAAGACATGCTGGTAGGTTAATTGGATCCTGTCTAAATTGGCCCTTGTACATGAATGTGAGTTAGGGACCTTAGATTGTACACCCCTTGAGGGTTAGGGACTGATGTGAATGTACAATATATATGTGTAAAGCGCTGTGTAAATGGAAGGCGCTAGATAAGTACCTGAAATAAATAAATAAATAATACCACCGAAAGAAAGCTCAATTTGTGGGAAAAAAAGGACGTAAATTTAATTTGGGTGCAGCGTTGCATGACCGTGCAATTGTCAGTTAAAGTAATGCAGCGCCGTATCGCAACAAAAATGGCCTGGTCATGAAGGAGGGGTAAATCCTCTGGAGGGCAAGTGATTATAGAATAAAGAGAAACCTGCGAAAGAAGAGAACCTTGCTATCCTAATGGTTCTCCAGTAGAGGTCCACCTTCAGTATAATAGTTGAGTGTATTTAAACGTGTTGTATATTTTCTATATGTAAATAGTTCTTTTGAGGCCACTATATGTAATTTATATATTCCAAACTCATGTTCTATGGCCTTAGATGCACCGTGTCTTTTCTTTTGCCCTTCTGTACAATTCAGTCCCTTTAGGATATGAATCAGAGTTTTTCTCCAGTTTCTTTCAGATTGCTTTAGACGGCTGATTTTATTGCCTTCAACCCTGGTGGTTTGACTGAAGACATATGGTAATGATTGAATCATTTGCATCGTTGTGTATCAAACTGTTGAGTCATGGGAAGGATACATATTGGTGTCAGCGATGTAGTTACGTTTACGCTGGACAAAGTTGCGATAGTCTGGATCCGCCCAGTGTTCTTTCAAAGCAAAGAACGCCCATAAAGTCTGTTTTCAATTTCTTCTTTTTTTTTTTTTTTTGCTTTTTAATCTGAAAACTTTTCAGTCAATTTTCAGGGCACTGGCTGAATGTTCTGGCAGTGTTCTGGTAGTTCGTCCTCCTTCAACAGCTCCAGCAAGCATGAGGGTGAGTGGCCTTTTTAAGGAAATATATTTTAAAGGTTTACTATAGGTATTACTATTTTATAATGCAGTATTATGGAAACATTAAAGAACCAGTAAGGGAACATGTGACCGAGAAAAAGAGAACTTGAAAATGCAGGAGTTAAGTGTATACTAAGTAGCATGACTTTGAGCCAAGATTTTTTTTTTGCGTTCTGAAATACATTAATGATGTAACATATATTTTTGAACATTTATTTGCAGCATTCAAACACATACAGAGTTCCAGCTCTGCTATTTACTTTATTCAATACTAAATGTAACAAATTTGCTTTAAAGGTTACGTCCACCTTTAAAAAAAACCAAAACAAATACACATATTTTTGCAGGGAAAAAAAAGTGCTTTTGTTTTTTGAACCTGCCGCGATCAGCGAATGGCTGGCGCTATGCCAGGCTCCTGGAGATTCTTCCTCCAGCTCCCTGATTGTGCCAAGGTACAGACTTTCAGTTTACAGACAGCAGGAGGAAGTGTCAATGGACTACTAGTGTTGTGAACAATATTTCATTGGGGTTGATCCAGAGCTTAGTAAATGAATGGAAGTTGTTCTTCTGATTTCCTTCATCCAATCATGTGACAGCAAAAATGTATCTTTTTAATTTTCCTTGCATGTAATTGGTTTAGTAAATCAACCCCACTGAGAACTACAAGTCCATCTGCCATGGTGACAGATGAGATATATAGTCCATTCCAGGGGCGGACTGACCATTTGGAAACTCGGGCACTGCCTGAGGGCTCGGGGTCAGTAGGGGGCCCCATGAGATGCCCCTGGTACCTTTTTCATAGGCTTTTTTGAGTTTGGGCAAGGACACAGGGGCCCCATGATCCCCTATTGCCCGGGGGCCCCATGAGTTGTCAGTCCACCCCTGGTCCATTCATTCAGCCTTAAACTGCATAGGGGGTTCTTTGCTGTTAGAGTGGTAAGATGTGGAACTGCAAGAAAAAATATGACTGGTTATGGACTCAACCAGAATGTGGGATTTGTTTATATGTATTGGTAATGCAAAAGTAATAATTCAAGATGAGCTAGTGGTCGATGGCGCCATTGACCACTAGCTCATCTTGAATTATTGCTTTTGCATTACCAGTACATATAAACAAATCCCACATTCTGGTTGAGTTCATAACTAGTCATATCTTTTCTTGCGGTTTCTCCATAATTTAGTGTGTAGTGACTCCCGGTTTACTTATTAGTAGTTACACGTTTGGGTACCTTGAGGCTTTCTCTTGGAGGTTTTGCTAAGATGTGGAACTCCCTTCCACAATCAGTTGTGTGAATTGGAAATGATGAGAGTTTAAAAAATTCTTAGATGGGCTTCTTAGTGAACACAATATACAGGGATATGGGAAATGGTATTGACATAAACACATAGAGACCCACACAGGTTGAACTGGATGGACTGGTGTCTTTATTCAACCTTACCATCTATGTAACCAAGTAGTTCTTAGATCTCTGTGAATGAATGACGTGGCTATTTGGGTGGAGCCTTGCACATCCACATAAAATTCAAAAGTGACAGCGGCTGTGGGTGGGGGCTTTTAGGGGGTAAGGGGCTCAATTTGCACCATGTTATATCCTCAGTACAGGTATAACATATAACATGTTGAAAAAGATGGAATTAGTCTTTAAAATGTAATTAAAACCCAAACCTTGTGATGTGGGTCACCCCTTTTCCAGGTTTGTATCACTGTCTGTGTGCCTGATGGATTCCCTCTCTCTGTTGTGCTGGTGGTCAGTCTCAAAGTACATTGACATCAGGCACTATGTCACACTGGTGTGCAGTGGGTTTTGGTGAGATGATAGCAGGGCCAATTCACCAATCGCAGCACATCTCAGTGTTAAATTTTTAAAACAAACTTTATTGAAATGTCACACAGTGACATTTCATTAAGTTCTATTGGCCTCTGCATGGTGTGAGGCAGCAGATTATTTCAGTGCGCTGGAAAAAAGTACGTCTTGCTTTGTTCATACTACTTTGTGCTACTTAATATGTGTTAAGACTGCCACTTGTACTCTCTATCTGAAGTCTATGTTGACAAGGTGACAACTAGGAGCATAATTAGGTGACAGGAACAGAGCGTTGTCACCCTATAACTGGAAGTGCCTGAACACAGATAACAGGATTTTATTTTCATGAAAAATGCAGATTAATAAAGAGGGCACTGTGTGAACAGGACACTGAATAGTATATAAATCACTACCTATATTCAATAATACTGAATATTTCTGATCATACTGGGTTGTACTGTGTAGGGGTTCCTTAACTGTGTCTCCAATATGATTTTCTTTCTTTCAATCAGACGTTAAAAATCATAATTTCTGGAGCTGCAGTGGTCCTTCTCATCATACTCGTGGTCATGATAGTGCTCCTCAAATCAGGTAAGTTGATTTTATAAATGTCATAAACAAATGCGCTGGGGTGACCAGATTGCTGTATCTTTTATTGGTGATACATTATTTGTTATTGTTTCAATAAAATGAAAGCCATTGTTTGAAAATTCTACAATGCTGTAAAGGGCCCCTGCACATGGCCATACATTAGGTGCATGGATGTACAGAGGAAAAAAACTCTTGTCTTGTGGCACCCAGGAGCCACAGCTGCGGCGTATTTTTGCCCATTGAGATGCATTACAGTAAATGCACTTGCATAACCACCGACAGCACCCTATACCCAAACTACATTTTTATCATTTTTTTCACACAAATAGAGCTTTCTTTTGGTGTTATTTAATCACTGCTGGCTTTTCTTAATTTCTATTTTAAAATTTTGCAAATACTGTAATTGTGCAAATAAATTTGGCTGTGATTGGCTCTGTCTGTACCATGTGACCAATCACAGTTTTTTTTAATAAATATTTATTAGTTTTTCACATCATATACAATTCATTTCAACATTTCTATTAAAATAATTATCAAAACCATCTTTTCTCCTTATTTAATTTATTTATATATAACTTCCTTTTCTTACCATCCCCCCCTCCCATACCCCCGAATCACCAATCACAGTGACCAATCACAGTTAACAACATAATTGTAACAATGAATGGCATGAATACAAAGCCATTCATTGTTTACAACTGTCATGTTATCTGCTGTGATTGGTAGCAGCAATCACATGGTACCAGCAGCGGGCTAGTACACTGATCAGTCATCGGCTATGTACAGTGGATCACACCCTGTTCCGGAGGACAACATATGACATCCACCCAGAACGACAAAAGTCCCGCCTGGCTGTCAAGTTGCTATAGGCCAGGAGAGATGTGGCAAAATAGCATAGGAAAGGTTAGTTGGGTTTTTATAGCTATGAAAACGGAAATTGAAGCACTAAACCAGTGCTAAGAGGTCCAGATACAACTATATTTCAATAAAAAGTCAAGGGGACAATCAAAAGAATAGCCAAAATGTTTCAGTGGTCCAAAACAGCTCCTTCATCAGGCTTTAAAACAATGCAACTGGAAGTGAACTGGAGTTTTAATGATATTTCTTTCATTGTGATTATAAGCTTGCCCTTGTCAACAGCTGGTTTGGTTGCCTAACCAGCTGCTGATAAAACCTTGAACTGTGATCACACTGAGAGACACACCATTAAAGGACCAGTTCACTTCTAGTCCAGTTACATTGTTTCCAAATGAACTCTGATGAAGGGGATGTTTTTGGACCCAAGAAAAATGTTGGCTACTCTGTGGATTGTCCCTGACTTTTAATGGAATAAAATTGTATTTGGTCTCTTAGTGTCATGGTCAGGCTCAAAGAGCAGTAGCTATAGCAGTATAGAGGCTTCCACTGACCAGCTGGCGGATGACACAGGCACACCTATGGTGTGAAGTCAGAGATCTTGATAGTAGAGACGGGTTTTGCTGCATGTCAGTACCAGGTTGTGTTTCTCAGAATTTCCCCACCAGGAGATGAACAAGCTGGGGTCCAGTAGCAGATATAGCAGAAGCGTAGTCAGTAGACAAGCTAAAGGTCAGTAACAAGTGGTTGCAGGTAGATATTAAGCAGGAGCATAGTCGAGGAACAAGCTAAAAATCGATAATGAGTGGTAGCAGAGATACAGACAGAATCTGGAGTGACAAGAGCAAGATATTGGCATTGTCCAATAAATCAGAAAGGTGCTGTCCAGCATCTCAGATGGCTCAGCAAGAAGAGATCCCTAGGCACAGCAGAATTTGCAGGTTCAGACCGAGGCACTAACACTTAGCAGTGGTGTGATGCTTCAATTTCCATTTTTGACACATTACACTACAAGCCAAGGAGACCATGGAGATCGTCTGGGGTATAGAAGCCACCCTGCTTGGGAACCAGACATCAACATTATTACCAGTAAGATAACTATAACGATATAGGGTCTGGGATTAAAAATCCCATTTCAGTCTTTGCAGACGACACCAAGCTGTGCAGTGGAATAACGTCCTTACAGGATGTCTTCAACTTACAAGCCAACCTCAATGCACTGTTTAATTGGACAACTATGTGGCAAATGAGGTTTAATGTTGATAAATGTAAGGTGATGCACTTGGGGGCTAAGGATATGCATCATGCATACTGGGGGGGGGGGGTACAACTGGGAGAATCAATGTTGGAGAAGGATCTGGGGTTTTTGGTAGATCACAAGCTTAATAATTGCATGCAATGCCAAGCTGTGGTTTCTAAAGCGAGCAAAATCCTCTCTTGTATTAAAAGAGGTATAGACTCCAGAGAGAGAGATATCATATTACCCCGGTACAAATCATTAGTAAGACCTCATCTGGAATATGCAGTTCAGTTTTGGGCACCAATTCACAAAAAGAACAATGGGGAACTGGAGAAAATACAGAGAAGGGCAACCAATCTGATACGAGGCATGGAGGAGCTCAGCTATGAGGAAAGATTAGAGGAAACTGAATTTATTCTCTCTTGAGAAGAGGAGATTAAGGGGCGATATGACCAACATGTATAAATACATCTGTGGTTCATATAGTGAACTCGGTGTAGAGCTATTCACGCTGAGGTCATCACAGAGAACAAGGGGGTACTCTACTTCTGGAGGAAAAGAAATTTAATCTCCAAACACGAAAAAGGTTTCTTCACAGTAAGAGCTGTGAAAATGAGGAATAGACTCCCTCAGAAGTTGGTTCTGGCCAGCTCAGTGGATTGCTTTAAAAAAGGCCTGGATTATTTCTTGGATACACAGAATATAACTGGATACTAATATTTATAAGTAAAGTTGATCCAGAGAATATCTGATTGCCTCTCAGGGGATCAGGAAGGAATTTTTTTCCCCTACAGGAGCAAATTTGATAATGCTTTGCTGGGTTTTTTTTGCCTTCCTCTGGATCAACTGTGAGTGTAGGATTATAACTTTTTTTTTTTTAATGGTAGAACTGGATGGACTTTTGTCTTTTTTCAGCCAGACTAACTACTGTATGTAAAAATGTAAGTTTATGGGTCCAGTGCTATTTTTTCACTTTCTTTCCACTGTTTTTATTGCTGTTTGTGTCCCCAATAAGGAGATTCACGCTCTCCGTGTGCCTTATGACCACTGTGTCACTAGGACTGAGAGTGAGGAGAAATCCAACATTTGATCCGAACAAGAACATAGGGAAAATCTTTCAATAGGAACATATAATACAAGTCTACTTAAAAAGTGTAGAAGATATTGTTTTTGTGGAAAAGCAGAACAAAACAGATATGTTTTAATAAACCATTGTAAAATGCAGTAACCTATAACAGCTAATCAGATTTTAATATTCTGCAGACAGAGAATATTTCTGATTGACTGCTCTAGGTTACTGCACATTGCACACAACCTGTTAACATTGTGCAGGCTTATGAATTTTTTTTTTGTTGTTTTTCTACTGATTATTACACAGAAAAATGAAAGTCGTAACTATCCTTTAAGACGGATCTGAAAGCCATGTGTCCTGACTAAGAGGTCACTTAATGCTTCTGATGTCATAGCTGGAACAACATTCACAGCTGAAGGAACATTAGCCAGAGAGTGTGAAGAATTCAATAGAACACAGTGTGTAGGACGGGTCATGTATTAGATTTTCTATATTACAGTTGTTTATTATGGAAATGTTAAAACAGCTCTTTTGGTGAAATGAGCTTAAAGAACAACTCTGAGTACATGTAGTCCTATGTAGTCCTATGTTCCATGTTTTGTAAGCCTAACTTTGAGGTCAGGCAGGGTACCCTCCTGTGGCCACTAAACAATATAGCTAGCAAGGAGATAGCTGCATGATAACCAGCTTGCTTGTGGTCTATTGCATTCTGATAGATGATACCTCGGGCTGTCAAAATACTAAACGGTGCCTGCATATAATTGGTTCAAATTTCCACCCTGATTCTTTAACAAAAGTCAATGAAAAATTTACTTTTGTTGATCTAGTATTGCAAACCAAAGTACAGCAAATGAATTTGGAATTACTCAGGACAAAATTCAGGTACTCCACCTCGACAAGGTGGTTCTTTGGCCACAGCCATTGTTTTTGCTGAAGGTGGTTTCACCTTTCCATCTGGACTAGGGCATTGTTTTGCCTTTTTTTCTCAGGCTTCAGTCACTGGGAGACACGGCCCTCCACACATTAGATGTGGTTTGAGCTGTCAAGATGTATTTGAAATAGACTGCTGCGGTCAGTCAGATTTGCTTTTCATTCTTCCTGAAGGACCAAAAAGGGTTAGGTGGCTACCAGGTTGATTATTTCCAATTTAATTCATCTACCTATTTCTCAAGCCTTTGGCTTGAAAGGAAAGGTTCCAGTATTTCAGGTGATGGTTCATTCTACCAGGAGTGTGGGTGCTTCTTGGACTGTCCGTCATGAAGCTTCAGTGGTCTACAAGGCTGCTACCTGGTCCTTGGTGCACACCTTTAGATGGATGTAAGAGCCTCTGACCAGGCTGCCTTTGGTCAGTGTTTTACAGGCTGCTGTGTAGCTACTTATTTGGCCTGTCAGTGATGGCTGTGTCTCCCTCCCCTCATAAGCAGTGCTTTAGGACATCGCTGTGTTAGGAATATTAAGGCTGCTCTGAGACTTCACCTCTTATAAATAACAGAGGCATTTTGGCTAATTAGATTCAATCATTGGCATATTTAATCAGCCACAGAAACTGAGTAACTGAAATGTCAGTTTTGGAAAGATGAGGCGTCACCCCTAAACGCAAATCTTTTGGAGACTGGATGTTCTTGGTGGCATCTATGAACTCACTACATGGATGAATGAGAAAGCAGTAGACAAACTGGCAGAATGATGGACAATAAGCAGATCCACCCACCTCTAGTAATTATTGTTTTATTACTTCTATCGTCAAATCATTCTTGGGAAAATCTGAGATCAATGTTTTTCATGATGTTCTCATAATTGCACTAATTACTCATATATGACATTAGCTGCACATTATTTATCAAAGTGTCACATCTTGGACAAACTGCAAGTTTCAGCATAGAGAGTAGACCATATATCATTCCCCAGTTGTATTTCTGATAGAGCAAAGTGGGAGTTTGTGTCGTTTATTCATGTTTGTATATACCAGGCAAGCACGTTCCAAATATAGTACCCCCCCCCATTGTTGAAGTACACTTATTATTAAAGTGAAATTTCAGCTTAACCACTTGAAATCCATAAGGTTTTACCCCCTTCATGACCAGGTCATTTTTTGCTATTTAGCACTGTGCAATTTCTACTGGTAATTGCGTGGTCATGCAACACTGTATCCAAATGAGAATGATATATTTTTTCACACAAATAGAGCTTTCTTTTGGTGGTACTTGATCACCACTGGGTATTTTATTTTTTATTATATAAATGAAAAAAGACTACATTTTGAAAAAAAAACACTAGTTTTTACTTTCTGCTATAAAGCATATCCAACAAAAAATAAATTTAGGCCAAAAATGTATTCTGCTACATGTCTTTGGTAAAAAAAAATCCAAATAAGTACATATTGATTGGTTTGTGTGAAAGTTATAGCATCTACGATGGTATATATACCGGAATTTAAACTTTTACATTTTTTTATACTAGTAATGGTGGTAATCAGCAACTTATAGTTCAACTATGATAAAGCGGAGGGCAATCTGACACTAGGTGGGAACTGACTGACACTGACATCACCAGTGACACTGAAACATTGATCAGTGATAATACTTTACACTGTCACTGTACTAATGACACTGGCTGGGAAAGGGTTAACATCTTGCGGTAATCAAGGGGTTAAGTGTGTGCATAGCAAGTGTTCATTTGTGTAATGTGTGCTGATTTTTACTAAAAAATCTATTTGTTCCTTCTCCCTACTGTGCATTAGAAGAAACAAAGACATTGATCCCTCTGTACAGAGCTCTGTGGTGTTTGTCAACACAGAACTCTGGGCTGCGACTGGCGATCAGTTTACTGAGAGCGATCAGCAGATCCTGGCCATGAATAATTGGACCTTTTGACAAAATCTTGCTGTGTCTAATTACAGGGCGCTCGTGTCCTGTACCCGAAAACAGGCAGAGACTTACAGGTATGTCGCTGTGCCTGTAGGAGCCACCCGCATGCAGTACAATGCGGGCAGGTGGTCCTAAAAAGGCTTAACCTAACTACTCTTAAGATGTCCCCTCCCCCATGCTGACTAACCTGGGCAATAAAGTTATACAGTATATACTTACCTATTTCCAGGCTGTTCCAGTCCGGTCACGTGATCCCTCTCCCATGTCAGTCAGCAGTATCTGCAGGGGATAGGAGGGAGTTATAAAAACTAGGTAAGCATATACATCTTTGAGGTTAGTCAGCATAGGTATTAGGTGGGGGAAGAGTAGTTAGGTTTAAGCTGGAATTCCACTTTAAAGGGAATGCATAGAAAATAAGTATATTTTCCTTCTTTATTTTGGTCAGGCTCAGGACTAAAATTAGATAAAGAATACCTTTTAAAAGTTAGGAATTACTGCATATATATGAAATATTCCATATTAATAATTTACATTTTAATATGCATTCAGTAGATGGCACTCTCAGCTCCTTTTCACATGTTTTCCTGGCACTGCTTAGGTCCTCTGTTAATATAAAAAGCTGTTTTTTACAGAGCTCACTAGCTCAAGCAGCAATGAATGTGTCCGAGAAGTGATACCTCTCCCTCCTTGGCTGCTCTGTTAAGATGGGACTGTACAAAGTTTCAGCCACATGTAGTCTGAAAGAAAACAACTTCTGTTAAGTGCTCTACATAATGCTCTGTAAATTCTGTGTCATGGGTGCACCCTGTGTTCATTTCAATATTTATTTGTAAGACCAACATTTTATATACATTTTTAAAAATCTAAAACATCAGATCAAAATATTTAAAAACACCCTAAAGTTGATATAACATTTAATATAATTTTAACATTAAATGCATGCATACTAAGAAATGTTGCACACTTGTTGTACAGGTACTGTTACAGATTTAGCGCTTACCCTTGCAGGTGCCACTAGATGAGATGAGTCCTTCCACAGCTCTTTAAGCTGCTTGGTTCCCACTTACACACCTGGTTGTACATAACAGTACACAAAAAATAGGCCACAAACAATTGGATGGTAGATTCAATGGATGTATTATGGCAAGGCAGTTAAATGATGCATGAATCAGTAAACAGGTAATTAAACATGTTTAAAGATGCTGTACTAGATAATGTGAACACTGACCCATAAGATGGCATTCAGCTAAATTGTGGTAAAATGCTAAACCAAATTTTAACCAATGCAAACAGGATTAAAAATATCTGCATGAACTAACCCAAAAATAAATGTTCTTGTGTGCACACTACACATACAGCCCCAATAGTGGGTGAGTGTATGCATTCCTGACAAAGGGTTACCCCTGGAGGTGACTACAAGTAATTAGCACCTAATTGCCAGTATTAGCTGGCTATCGTTGGGGCCGTTCTGTAAGGTGGTGCATATGAAGCTGTCCCTTTAAGACAATGGACAATGCAATGGACGGCTGCTAAGCAAGGAGCAGTCTCCATAGCTGTACTGTTGATCGATAGCACACGGCAGTGGGTGGATTCGAAAGCAGCTATTGAATTGAATAGTGACCCTGGATCTGCCCACTGATGTTCCCTGTCAATCAAAAGTAAAGTGGACCTGATGTGGAACTAGTCTCATCCCTAGTACAAAATTCTTTAGCAACATGCCTATCAGTGTGACGGGCACAGTGGGCAAGGAGAGGGGGGATGGAGCACATTGATGAGGGAGTGTCCAGTGGGGACATTCCAACCTCAGTGCGGACAAGGACAGATTCATGTATTTGTCTGTGACAGATACATGAATCAGGTGCAAGAACCAACACTTTCAGTACTCTGCCCCAATGAAATTCTAAAGTGTGTCTGTAATTTGTATGATTTCTTCCGGCAGTCTTGAAATCTAATACAACTGATGATATATCTGCCTCCAGCCAGGGTTATTTATGGTTAACACAGCTTCTCAGCCCCCTCATAACAAAGATAACTAAGTAAAATTTTTATTTGCTGGAAGTTCCAGAAAAGAGCATCTAAAAAGATAAGCTGCACCTTTAAATATATACTGTATGGTACTGTATGTATATATTTTTATATACATATATGTATACAGTGGATATAAAAACACACCACTGCTAAAATGTCAGGTTTTGTGATGTAAAAAACTGAGTCAAAGTTAAATAATTTTTTCCACCTTTAATGTGACCTATAAACTGTACAACTCAATTGAAAAACAAACTGAAATCTTTTAGGGGGGGAAGTAAACATAAAAAAACCTAAAATAATGTGGTTGCATAAGTGTGCAAACCCTCTTATAGCTGGGGATATAGATGTGTTCAGAATTAAGCAATCACATTCAAAATCATGTTAAATAAATAAATAACAGGGAAGACAGTCATCATCAAGTGGAGAAAATATGGTGCAACAGTGACATTACCAACAACTTTACGTCCCTCCAAATTTGATGAAAAGACCAGAAGAAAACTGGTCTAGGAGGCTGCCAAGAGGCCTACAGAAACATTAAAGGAGCTGCAGGAATATCTGGCAAGTACTTGCTGTGTGGTACACGTGACAACAATCTCCCGTATTCTTCATATGTCTGGAATATGGGGTAGAGTGGCAAGACGGAAGCCTTTTCTTACGAAGAAAAGCATCCAAGACCTGCTAAATTTTGCAAAAACACACCTGAATTCCCAAAAGCATGTGAGAAAATGTGTCATGGTCTGATGAAACCAAGGTTGAACTTTTTGAGCATAATTCCAAAAGATACGTTTGGAGCAAAAACAACACTGCACATCACCAAAAGAGCACCATACCCACAGTGAAGCATGGTGGTGGTAGCATCACAGGGCTGTTTTTATTCAGCTGGAACTGCGGCCTTAGTCAAGGTAGAAGGAATTATGAACAGTTCCAAATACCAGTCAATATTGACACAAAACCTTCAGGCTTCTGCTAGAAAGCTGAACATGAAACTTCATCTTTTAGCATGACAATGACCCAAAGCATATATCCAAATCAACAAAGGAATGGCTTCACCAGAAGAAGATTAAAGTTTTGGAATGGCCCAGCCAGAGCCCAGACCTGAATCCAATTTGGGGTGGGGTGATGCAAAGAGGGCTGTGCACAGGAGATGCCCTCACAATCTGACAGATTTGGTGTGTTTTTGCAAGGAAGAGTGGGCAAATATTACCAAGTCAAGATGTGCCATGCTGATAGACTCATCCCCAAAAATACTGAGTGGTGGAATAAAATCAAAAGGCGCTTGAATAAAATATTAGTTTAAGGGTGTGCACACTTATGCAACCGTATTATTATAGTTTTTTATTTTTACTTCCCTCCACCTAAAAGATTTTAGTTTGTTGTTCAACTGAGTTGTACAGTTTATAGGTTACATTAACCACTTTCCCGCCGCCCTACTGCAGATATACTGCTACAGGGTGGCAGGGATGCGCAAAATCACGTATATATACGTGATTTCGCATTTTCGGGTAAGGGGCATGCGCCCTACCCGTGCCGCTACTCTCGTCTGTCAATCAACGGGTCCCGGCCGGTGATTATTCACTGGGACCCGATGATCACTGAACATTATCGACGGAGAGAGAGAACTGTATGTAAACAATACAGTTCTCTCCCCTGTCAGCTCCTGCACACTGCTTTGTATGGCTATGCATATGAATATGGGGCATTCCTTATAGTAAAGGACTGTTGATTGCTATGAGGGTTATGACAGTTAGTTAGAATGCTATATACAACATGTTCTTACCAGCATCTGCCTACTCCCCAGCATTCATATTCAAAGGAATATGACGGAAAGAGAATATGTAGCTAAGAATTACATTTGCTGAGCTGAGTTTGCCTCATGCTGGCCCAGCAGATTTTTCAGGAAATCTGAATACAGACTGTGGTTGTAGTTTGGGACGCCTGCCAAATGGCACCAGCTGCTAAGCATCTGCAGCTGTCGGTGATTGGGCACACATGTACAGGGCAATCCTGGTGACTGTCTAAAAAGCTTCCTTTCATTTCTGTCTGATCTTTCATTACACACACTATGGCACACTTCATGCTTCACTTCAAAAGTTTAAAGTTCAAAGTGGAAGGCAGCGATAAATGGGTGAAAACAATAGTCCAAAATTTTTTTTAAAAAATGTAGGAAAAGATGTTTTAAATCAAAAAAATTTGTAGCTTCCCTTCAACAAAAAGACACTGTAGAAGCAAAATTTTTTGACATTTGAGTATCACATTTATATTGTCTTATACAATAAAGTGCAGCGCTAGACATATGAATGTCATCATTAAGCATAAAGTAGACAATGTAAACACCTAAATATAGTAAAACGTGTAAAATTATTGGAAGAACATATATGTATCACATTAATACCCTTTTACACGTTTTACTATATTTAGTTGTTTACATTGTCTACCTTATGCCTAATGATGACATTGTGGGGTTTATTTACTAAAGCTGGAGAGTCCAAAATCAGACTCCCTTCTGCATAGAAACCAATCAGCTTCTAACCTCAGCTTGTTCAATGAAGCTTTGGCAATGAAACCTGGAAGCTAATTGGTTTCTATGCAGAAGGGAGTCTGATTTTGGACTCTCCAGCTTTAGTAAATAAACCCCTGTATGTCTAGTGCTGCACTTTATTGTATATGTTTTGTGGGTTTTGTTGCCTTTGCCTTTTGTGCTAGCGGCTTTCAATTTTCAGTGCTCGCCATATATTTTGTATTTATTTATATTTTCTTGTTGGACATCCTATTCCACAACCATGAATGGGATGGACACACTAGCCTACATGTTAGAATGCATGTGAACTGTTGTCCATTGTGTTGTGTGTAGGGGTAGTAATGGGAGGGGCTTCTTGGCGATACAGGGTATTATTTTTTATTTAACTAAAGTCCTACTCTGGGCTGCTGTTAAATTTATCCAGGAATAAGTTCAGATACTCAACATATTCTTTGCTCAAGCAAGCGTCCTGCTTTCTGTGTTACTAGTCCCCCAAAGCCACTGCCCCGCCATTCGCAGCTCTCTGACTTCATAACAAAACAATACAGACCAACAGTACTGCAATTGT
This sequence comes from Staurois parvus, assembly GCF_062004578.1. Classification (NCBI taxonomy): domain Eukaryota; kingdom Metazoa; phylum Chordata; class Amphibia; order Anura; family Ranidae; genus Staurois; species Staurois parvus. The sequence goes on along the minus strand of NW_028317827.1, from coordinate 10,014,967 downwards.
ATTGGAGGAGGGCAAGGGCTTGTCCATATTCCCATAGCGTTAAAAAGCAAAGGAGAGCACTTACTGCTGGGGGTGCAAAGAATAAGGTGAGTATTTTTACTTATTCCTCCCCTCCCTAGCCAAATGAGCATTTAGCCCATGCAGCTCCAATGCAGCCCGTGGAGGACTGCACTGCACATATACATTTAACAGCAGCCTGGAGTTTTTTTAGGTTAGGACACTGTGCAGGCTACTAAAGTTCCCTCAGGCCACTCAAATTCCCCGTCAAACCATATCTTAATGGAGCTGGCTACATTCCTTTAAAAGACAGTATAGATGCGATGGTCTGATTTCTATAAATCTTTTAATCATATAATGTAACTAACATTTTTTGAGGTTCTCTGCGATATCACTTCCCTTAGTGCCATATTTGGAAAATACCAAGCATGAAGAATAACATAACTGTTATTTAATTCACCATGTTAGGTATAATAGTTACATGATAGTGAGGAAGAATGTCAGGGAATCAGCTTCCGAGAGTTTCCCGTGCATTGAAAGCTGAATTCCAGGAAAACAGCTAAATACAGAGTTGAAATACATACACTCTCTGGCCACTTTACAAACACAATATAAAAAACAATTTTTGGTGAAATATAAAAGATTATGTTACACCGATTAAATAGATACATGTCATGGTGTAATATTGTGTACGCGAGTGGAACGGCACCAAACTAAGGTACCTAAAAATCTCCATATACGACGCTATAAAGGCCTATACAGGTTCCCAGTTTAGAGTTACACAGGAGGTCTGAAGCTAGCATTATTGCTCTTGCTCTGTGTGGTGTGATCCCAGTTTACATATGTGTGTGGGACGTATGCATTCACATTTGGACGTGAGCACAAGGGTGTCGCTCTAAATTTAAAACTTGGGTAGCACAGTGGCTAAGTGGTTAGCACTTCTGCCTAGCAGCACTAGGGTCATTGGTTCGAATCCCAACCACGGCACTATCTGCATGGGGTTTGCATTTTCTCCCTGTGCTTGCATGGGTTTCCTTCCACACTCCAAAGACATGCTGGTAGGTTAATTGGCTCCTGTCGAAATTGGCTCTAATATATGTATGTATGAATGTGAGTTAGAGACCTTCGATTGTAAGCTCCTTGAGGGTTAGATACTGATGTAAATGCATAATAGATGTGTGTAAAGTGCTACGTAAATTGACGACGCTATATAAGTACCTGTAATAAATAAAACTTTTTTTTCACTTTTTATATCAACTTTATTGCTATCACAAGGGATGAACAACACCCCTTGTGATAGCATGGGCCATGACAGGTCCTCTTTTGGCTCTTTTGGACCCCATATCTCTCCTCTGGCCTCCAATGCACAGGTCGGTCTGATCGACTGCTTTAACTGGCCAGTAAACAAAGAACCAAAACTGGAAGTAATGAAATTACTTCCGCTTTCTGATCTGACAGAGATGGGTACCAACATTGGTTCCTCTCTCTCTGTGCAGTGCACAGGATGCCACTGGTCAGAGATGGGAAGGGAGAGCCTGAGAAAGGTGGCGGTGGGAGGGGGGCACCCCTTACTGCCCCCAGTTTGCCCCCCTACCGCCCCCAGTAGAAGTGATTTAGTGGTTGTGTAGTCACTTGAATCACTTCTTCATAAAAGAGCATTGCCGGCTGAAAATTTTGATATTGGGATGATGCCAGTAGCTGAAGGCATCACCCCAGTACAACCACTTAAACCCCAGGAGGTCATATGATGTCCACCAAGGATAAAATGGTTAAAGAGGTGAAGGAGGAGTGGGAAGCTGTCCTGACAACAGCTCTCTCCTGACTAAAGGCTTACTGAAACCTTCCTTCAAACCATCCCCTGAAGCCCCCCATTTCTGTCTGACCCTCCAATCAGGTAACTACTCCTGACTCTGTATTTTCTTATAACTTCAAAACCCCCCCTACGTCTATGTCTCTCCTTTATTTTGGGCCTATATTTTTTCACACATGAGTGAAAGGGGTAGGGTGTATGATGACCCCTCTATTATTTAATTCCAGGAAATGTGCAATTTACTGACACCACATTACCACATTACTAAACATGCAAGAAGATGACTGAATCCCTCAGAATCTATCTATAGCCAAGATATTTGTCTGTCATGGGCATTTAAACCTTCATTAAATATAATCTCAGGGAATTTTGTTGGGTTAAATTTAGCACAAACATTGTTTATGTGTTTTGATTACAAAGTTGGAACAATTACTTGCCAGCAGTCATAGGTTTCATGGGTCAGTTCTAGGTTTCGGTGACCAAATGCTTCTACACCATCTCATTCAGTACTCAAAGCTGTCATCATACATTTTATCTGAAATTTATGCCAACCCTGAGCTGTCAACTATGAGCAAATATTCCTCCTCATGAAAAGGCGTAATCACTCAATGCCCTCAAGATTCCACAATGAGTGCCAGGAAAATACTGAATGCTAATTTGTGACCAACATACTTGTTTTTATACCCTAACAAAAGCATACCTATTAGACGTGGTAACCCTGTGTCTACTGAGGTATGTTTCTTAGTGTTCAATGCTAGTTTATGCTAGTGTTCAAAGGGTTAAAGGAAGCTCACGGCTGTTAATGTATCAATATTTAGGCAAAGGCTTTTTTAGGTAAAGTGATACAGGTGGTTCTAGATTTGACTTTTATGGAGCTCTGGAGGTGCAACCCCCTCGGTGGTGCCATTTCTCCAAGGAGCCTGGGACCTCAATAAACTGCTAGAACTTTGAGATCAGGATATGATCAGGAAACATGCAATCACAACTGTCATTCCCCAGCTACTGTAGCCGAAGATACAGCTAATCAAGCATGATCTAGTCCTACTATTTAAAGAGTTTCTAAAGGCTGAAGGTTTTTTTTAGAATGCATGAAGGTAAAAAAACTTCAGTGTGCAGCTCCCCCTACTTATCTGAGCCCAATATCGATCTAGTGATATGTACAAGAGCAGTGGCTATCCCAGCTCTCTCCCTCCTCATTGGCTGAGACACAGCAGTGGGAGCCATTGGCCCATGAGGAGGGAACGGGGATGGGACTGAGCTGGGCTCTTTGTGTCTCTTGGACAAACAGAGTGGGGCTCGGGACTGAGCATGCATGAGTGCCCCCATAGCAAGCAGCTTGCTTGGGGGCACTCAGCAGGGGAGAGGAGCCAGGAACTCTGGCAGGGGGACCCGACAAGAGAAGGATTGGGGCTGCTTTGTGCAAAACCATTGCACAGACCAGGTAAGTATGACATGTTTGTTATTGTTTTTAAATTGTCCTTTACAATCACTATAAGAGACATGCAGCTGTATAGAACAATATTGCACCCAAAACATACCTAACACAAATTTACAAAAAATATATTTTGTGTGCATGGGGGAACACATGTCAATGCAGGTTGCAGCTTGATGCAAGTTATATTATGTGCTTTTTGTCTTAGGCCCCTTTCACACTAGCAGACTGCTAGGGTTCGCCTGTTTTTTTTTCAGGTGGACCCGATTGGACCCTCCAGTCTCCTCTATGGAGCAGCAGATGTAAACAGATATGTGTCCACTTACACCCACCTACATCCAATCCTATCTGCTAAAAAATGATAGATGGTGATCAGATTGGATGACAGTGGGGTGTAAACAGACAACCGGTTCATTTACATTTGACTGCCCATAGAGGAATGTGGGCTGTGTCCATTTCTGCTCTTCATATGCACAGAACTGTCATCCGCCTACTCAGTAGGAATCATTGGACAGATACCCTACTGAGCAGGTGGATCCACTGGCAGAGTTGGCCTGTGTGAAAGGGGCCTTAGATAATTGGGCAGAAGATATTCTTAATATCAAGCATCATCTAGGCTTGATTAGCTGCAGTGGAGGGCAGGGGAGATGCTGGGGATCTAATAGACCCCCAATGTCTTCATAAAGAGCACTTATCACCTGTCCAATGTTATCACATAGGGGGCTTGTAACCCTTACCTTGAAGATACACTTCATTTAGATATCTCCTTGCCTGTACTTTCAAGTATGCCTCTGCATGCTGGGGTTTACCTGGTTTGTATAGTAATCCAGGAGCTCTTATGTGAGACTGTGGTCTACAGGAGCAATGCTACTTTTCTGAGATACATCTTTGTCTGTCTGTCTGTCTGTCTGTCTGTCTGTCTGTCTGTCTGTCTGTCTGCCTGCCTGCCTGCCTGCCTGCCTGTCTGTCTGTCTATATATCTCGATATGCATTGCATGTGTGTGTGTTAGTTGGGTTACAATGGCATACATTTTTATTCATTTGCAGTCAGTTAAATAAGGAACATGAAAAATGACACAAAACTAATTTTATGACCACCATCAGTTCATTTTATGAAAAACTGTCACGAAAAAACCATCTGTACACACACAGTCTAAATGTAGTAACATACCAGAGACTCATTCAGGGAGTGACTGCTGATAAGTGATCTGCTGCTTCAGAATTTTTGTTAAAATTAAATGTGGTTGTGGCTGATTTTCTCATCTGTTTGGGGCCAAGTCCTCAGAAAAATATGTCGTAAATTACAGAAAATTTGTGGTGAGATCACAGAGTGTTCAGCAGAAAAAACAGATTCTGATTTTTGCACAAATCATCAGCCATTTCTGGCACGGTGCCATTAACTCATTCTCGCGCAGACCTAGCATACCTATAAATTGCGCTAATATGCTTGGGGAGGGGTCTGCTTGATCATGTGATGACTGTGATTGGCTGTCACAATGGTTACATGATTGGGAGCTGGACCCATTGGCTCTTAATCATTACTAAGAGACCAGGAGCTGTCTCCAGAAACCTATGTTGCCTATGGACACATAAGTGCAGCATCTGTTTGTTAAAGCCCACCTTTTGCCACCACACATATGTGTTACGTCAGTAACAAAAGGTTAAAGGTATACTGCAGTCAAGTATAAAAATGTTGTACATAAAGAGGAATAGTTACCTGCCAAATGATTTGTCTGAGATTAATCTGTGCCAGCCTTGTCTAAGTTAGGAAGGGATGTGATCTTTTTCTGCTGCAGTTTCACTTTCACATGCAGCTACCCTTCGCCACCCCCTACTTTGTGACCAGATAGTGAAAGGAGAAGCAGCACACTAAGCTCATCTTTTCATCACTCTGATCTCTCCTCATACCAGCTTGTTCCTTGCGCTGTTTCTTTCTTCCTCTGTCTGAGCTCTGACAGTACAGACAGTACATTAGCCTGCAGGAGGCTGATACCAAGTCAGGTTTAGGCACTTACAGTGCTTGAATTTAAAAAACATAAATTTACATAAATGTAAAAATACAATAATGAAATAAATACATTTGTATTAATGGTTACAGAGCTGCATGAATTTCTGTCTTCTAAATCTGCTTGGAATTCAGGTTTAAATTACAACTATGGCATTTTCAGAGCCAATGTGTCAAACTGAGGCCACGTAAACTCTAAGAGTTGTCTCACACTAACAATACATGTCAAAGTTTACCTCTTAAACCCCTATATAGTTTAAAGTAACAACATTGGTCTGTTTAAAGTCAACCTTTAATCGGTTTGCAGCAATCATTTCTTCATCCACTGCAGCCACACAAAATACCAAACGTCAGTTGGAGATTAGAGGGTCTGGTTCCCATTCATCATTTGACAGTGCTTGGGACTAGCTATTGGCTTCTGAGGACAAACACTGCTTCATGGGAGGGGAGCACATGTTCTCCCATACCTTATGTCCAAGAGGATGTTCTTGGAAATCTTTATACTGCTGGAATGTTTATTTAAAGGAGAAGTATGGCCAAAGCTCTTAGTTCTGCACTCCTCTGACCCAGATTTAGCTGACAATGGGCTAAAGGCCATCACAGAGCAACTCCAGGCACTGCAGGGATCTTGACAATAATGTTGGGATCTGCCCAGATGTTGACTGGTAGCTGGCTGTGGGACCATGGAGAAAGTGCAGCATGTCTCACGCGTGGAATATGTATATGTGTATATAAACATGATCAGCCTAATGTAAATAAGCTTATCAATATGTGGTCCAAATCTGCATAGAAATTCAGCTAAATCAATTTAATTTACTGTATTCATTGGCGGTAACTTCTGTCTATGCAATTTTTTAATCATATGCTCTGTTTCCCAATTTTGTAACAGGTTTTAGTGATTTTATTTATTTATTCCCCAGCCTGCTTTATCACCCCGTAATCTGCAAAAAGTTGTTTGGTAATGTGGATTATAAAATCACTAGCATCTCTTTTTCCATTCAAACCAATCAAGCAAGTATGATGGGTGACAAATGTAAAAGGATTGTTATCTCTTTCTTCCTGGATAATGTCCATCTGATGCAACTCACTTGCACTGTGGTGTGGCAATTAGTAACAGCCCAGCAAGCCTGTCAGGTCTGCTGCCGATGCCGAGAGGAAGCTCTCAGGCAGATCAAGTGTGAATTACCAATCCGTAAATAAATATCCATTTCATAGCAAATATTTACTTGGGTGACACATGCTGAACATACTCAGAAAACTTCATGGAACTGGGAAAAATTGTGCCCACTGTTATAGGAAACTGTAGGATAAACCAAGGTGATATTTGATTAGACAATAAAGAAAAATGGAGCACATCATCAACAGTCATCTTTTTTGGGAACCCAGTGGTAGAAGACAAGATTCTTTAGGCGCATGGATTTCATCAATGGAGTTTACAGGCACACCACTTTTGGCACATTAGCTTTGGGGAAAGGGGATGTTGGGATGTTAAACCCAAAACCTAATACTAAAAAAACACCTTTACAGTTAACCTCATCCTAATACTTAAAGCGATTCTAAAGGTTATTTTTTTTCTTTTTGGAAAATAACAAACATGTTATACTTACCTGCTGTGTGCAGTGGTTTTGAGTGGGGTAATGAATAAGAGCTGTCTTTAGCGTGAAACGCGTTTACCTGCCAGTCCCCCACTGCATTTCCACTGTCTGTTTTATCCTGGTTCAATAAAGTGGATTGTTTGGAGTGAAGCTGATGAGACGTCCTTTGTTCTCATCTACCTCACACCTACTGGAGGAGTTGTGTTTAGAGATTACCTGCTGTGTATATTGGTTTTGCACAGAGTAGCCTGGATCCTCCTATTCTCCGGTCCTCTCCAGATTCTCCTTGCCCCTCCCTCCTGTCGGGTGCCCCCACAGCAAGCAACTTGCTATAGGGGCACGTGCTGCTCTATCTGTCCATTCACACCCGGACCCTGCGGCTTGGTTCTGCCCCCTCTCTCTCCTCATTGGCTTACTGGCTGTGATTGACAGCAGCAGGAGCCAATGGCTCCCACTTGCTGTCTCAGCCAATAAGGAGGCAGAGACCCGGGACAGCCGATGCTGTCGTTCACATCGCTAGATCGCAATGAGACTAAGGTAATTATTGAGGGAGCTGAGGGTTCTTTAGAATGCATAAAGGTAAAAAACCTTGAGCCTTTACAACCACTTTAAAGTAGAACTGCGGTCCATTACAAAACAATGTGTTGCAGCTCTTTTGTCCATACTTCTCTTGTGGGTCATAGGAGTGCATTTACTTTACACCCCTGTGACCCAGAATCAGCTGACAGCAAGCTAAATCCTGCTGTTAGCTGACATCACAAAGTGGCTCCACACTTTGAAAGGGATCCCAAACTTATTGTACCCAGATGCCTCACAGGCAGCTAGTTCAGCCTCTCAGCATGTCACTGAGAGTCTGAGCCAATCGCTCATGCCCCCTCTCCTGCCCAGTGCTCCAGTGATGCTAAAGGGGCAGAGCAGAGAGCAGTGATTGACACTCAGTCTGCTCAAAGTGAACCTGTGAACTGAGCGATCAATGGTCCCATGATTTCTTAGTTTTCAGGCTTAGAGTTTGCAGGGAAAAGATGCAGCATTGAACCAAAGCTGCAGCAGGTAGGTAAGTATGTATGTTTATTTTTTTAACATTCCCACACTTGTCCTTTAAATAAACAGTTTTCTCTTAGTCCTATAAACACTTGTTAATCCTGCCAGTGAAGTTTACCTAATGGAACTTCCTGTAATGGTGTGGCAACAGTGCTGCACTGCTCATGAATTCAGTGCAGAAAGGCTATTCCTGCTTGCACTACAGTGGGATGGGAAGATATTGCATGGGACGTGCCTATCAGCATTGTTACTGTTGGTTTACAAACCTGTAGCTTGTTATAGCACCAGGCCACACCTAGTCCTGCTCATTCCATCTGTCCCTAAAAGCCTCCCACTATGAGCTGTGGTATCTGAGCGGGGAGCATGTGAGACATAAATAAAGGAAGATAAAGGAAGGTTTTGATTACTTTATGAGGCTTGTGCATCACATAGTAACTTGATTTGGTTTGTAAAGGGAAAAAAGGGGGCGCACAAGCCTAGTGCATTACCTAGGATGATAGCTTTATAAAATCCAAAGTTATTTTTATTTTTATATTATTTTATATATTTTATTATTATTTTTTATTATTTTTTTACAGGAGGCTCCTGTATAAAAGTCTAAACACATACCAAATCCAGAAATAAACATTAATTTAAATCCGAAGTTAAAATATACTCACAAACACTGTGGTAACAGAGGCATATCAGATACAAAACACCAATACACAGGATCAACTCCCAATCCCATGAGGACCCTCCTGTGGCTGACGCATTTCAAGGAACAGTCTCCTCTTCCTCAGAGCCTGTATCTGATATGCCTTTGTTACCACAGTGTTTGTGAGTATATTTTAACTTTGGATTTACATTATTGTTTATTTCTGGATTTGGTATGTGTTTAGACTTCTATACAGGAGCCTCCAGTAAAAAATAATATAAAATAATAATAATAATAATAAAATATATAAAATAATATAAAAATAAAAACTCCAGTTTATAAAAAAACACAAAAACTTTTACTGATATACTCACCTTTTGTCCAGCGTTGTCCCTAGCAGAAAGTTCTCCTTACTAGCATCTGTAGTTGCAGGCACTGGGGAGCAATAAAGAAAACAAAATCACATTTGACACTTCAGCGTTCAGAAAAAAAGGTAGAGGCACCCATGGAACAAACCAAAGATCACATAATCTTTTTGCAACCCGGACTGAAAAAAAATGGCAGTGCGGCCATCCTCAGACCGGGGAAATCCACCATTGTACAAAACACAAACAGAGAGGGCGCTAAAGTCTAGTACATTATCTTTCACACTTTATTAAAAAGATACGGAAGACAAATGATATACTCACAAGCCAAGTGAGCTAAAGGCATGTAGATGCATACAGCACGCAATGTTAGAGTCCACTCTTGGCACAGAGCTATGGCTTGAGGAAGGAAATTGGGTCCCTAAAACACGTCAGTTATCATTGTCATCATGTCTGCAGTTCGAGGTGGAGATCTTACATTGTGTGTTTTATGCATCTACATGTCTAAATCATTTATCTTCCATATCTATTTAATAAAGCGTCAAAGATAATGTGCTAGGCGTTGTCTTCCATATCTACTTAATAAAGTGTCAAAGATAATGCGCTAGGCGTTTGCACCCTCTATGTGTTTTGTACTGTGCAGCAATACATCTGTCAAATTTGAAGCAGAAACACTGAAGTCATTGAAGTTCTTCTGTCATCAGCTCAGCTCTCCATGCTCCCCCTCCCAGCAGTGAATCAGATGGTCAGTTTTCCTTGTTCCCTTTCTCAGGATGCACTCAGCACCCTTTTTATCTCTAATGTAGGCAGGAACTTGGGGAGGGGGGAAGAAGGATGAGCTAGATTAGGGATCACTTTTACCATGTGTTTGTGCGTCTGTCCCCATACAGGCCTTCAATGTAAACTTACCATTGTGGTTTATTTCTGATTTCAAACAATCGCTTTTTTAAATCAGCCCCAATGTGATTTTAGCCTAGACTAGCTCAACATTATTATGATTTTTTATTCATTGCAAGAAAGTAGTACTTTTACTCCAAAATAATGTGAGAATTTAGTGATATTTTGACTTCAAATGTCTAGCATAAAAGCAAGCCTGTAACTGCTATCATCAATTTTATGTTGAAGTAATATTTTAAAACAGCTCTGACTACTGCTTCAGTATTTTTTTTTCATATCAATTCAAAAATATGTATGTATGGAGAGCAATATACCATGACACACAATGTTGTTTTTCTGTTTTCGCGTCTGTAGAGCGATACGCCTTCCATATGTAGTTTGTTCCCTTACAGTTGACAGGAACACAACTCCTGCCACCCAGATGGCCAGTGCCTATGTTTTATACAGCCATTTTTTTTAACATAGCCAACCCTAATATTTCACTTTGTGATGGTTAGCAGATGGGACTTTTCAGCACCTTTGCTGATGGACAGTAAAAAGAAAAAGAGCAATATGGAACATTTAACTAATTGCTACTAATAGTAAAATGGAACGCATGCCAGGGATAAAATTATTTCTATTGGTGTTAGTCTGAGAGAAGACCTGATAATGAAGTCCTGATACCCAAAAATAATTTTTGCTTCAAATCCTTAGTATACAGTAAGTGAACTTTGGGGACCTCTTATTACTTTGTGATGAAGTTTACACAAAAGCCACTTATGTGCAAAAATGTTTTATATCTCCGTTCTGCTTCAGTTGTCTTTTATCTGTCTAATTAGAAAACTGCTGTGAAATGTGTATTCCAGTAATGCTCACAGAAAGTAGATATTAGAAAGAAAAGTTTCATGATACATAGGGGTTGATTTATTTTAAAAATTAAGGTTAGTAAAAAAGGTAGAGCTGTGTCCACTTTGAATACCCAATAATGCTTTTGAAATAATAGATCTTACATGAGAATATCTTCAGTGCTGATCTGCGTTTGGTGCTGGTGTTGCATATTTTGGTGTGGCAGTATTAATAATGATACTACCCAGAAGCTAAAACCAAGCTAACTAACTAATTTACTCTGAACTGAACCCAAAACAAAACTTAAAGTGGAGTCCCGGCCCCTACCCTACCCCCCCCCCGTCTTTTAATATTAGGGCACTTACCTGTTCAGGGATCCAGCGATTCCCTCACCCCAAGCTGATTCTTCAATAGATTGTTGGCCACTGGTGCTGTCATCTTGACTAAGGGAAACCAGCAGTAAAGCTTTGCTGCTTCACAGCCGGTTTCCTACTGCGCATGTGTGAAGCGCTGTGCACTTTGTGAATGGGCCGCAGTCCTCTGGGACCTGTTGATTTTCCCAGAGGGCTGTAGGGGGAGGTGAACTTCTAGCCCAGTTTGCCACGGCGAACTGAGTCAGAAATGTGGGAGTGGATACCTGTCAAAACCAGTTACCTAATCCCACTCCCCCCCAAAAGGTGCCAAATGTGGCAGCGGAGGGGGGAGGAGGCAGATAAGTGGAACTTCCACTTTTGGGTGGAACTCCGCGTTAACTGACAATCCTCAATTTAAATTAAATTCCTAACTCTAAGTCTCGCCCGAAAGTTTAGCCTAATCTTTAATATAGCTCTTAAATCAAAGCCTAACCCTATATTTGAGCCCAAAACATTATTATTATTATGGATTTATATAGTGCCAACAGTTTTTGCAGGACTTTACAACGTAAGGGCAGACAGTCCAGTTACAAAACAATTCAATACAGGAGGAATCAGAGGGCCCTGCATGTTAGAGCTTACAATCTAAATGGGAGAGTCAAGGTATACAAAAGGTAATAACTGCTGAAGATGAGCTGATGGAGAAAATAAAAGTACAGTTATTAGGTAGGGGCAGGATAGGCTTCTCTAGAGAGAAGGGTTTTCAGGGATCGTCTAAAAGTAGAGTAGGAGATGAACAGATTAGGGTAGGGAATTCCATAGGATGGGAGGGGCTTGGGAAAAATCCTGGAGGCGACATGAGAGGAGGTGACAAGGCAGCTAGAAAGCAAGAGGTTTTGGGTGAACTAATAGAGCGGTTTGGTTGGTGTTTCAAAACTAGGTTAGTGATGTAGCTGCGGGCAGAAATGTGCATGGCATTGTAAGTTGTACCATCTATCTTGACAGAGAAGTCAGGGGAAGGGGCACATTGGGGAGGAAATATTATGAGCTTGGTTTTGGATAGATTGAGTTTGAGGAAATGGTGTGACATTCAGGTTGATATGTCTGTTAGTAAATTAGTGAATTAGTGTGTGGAGACTGATGGAGTGAGCTGACATAACCCTCAACCTAACTGTGAAACTGAAGCCTAACCCTAAAATGTAATTAAACCTTCAGGAAGATTTTCCAAAAATACCTCTATGCAAATCTACAGAATATCCAATGAATAGTATATACCAGTGCTCCGCCTGTAAATGGTAAAGGTCCTATCATTACAGATGCAGTAGTTGGGGGTCCCCTCCAGAAAAAGCACTGGCCCCTCATTCTCCCTCATCCTGCCATTTGCAGAACAGGCAAAATATCACAATAATGCTCCCCAATAGCTGTTCAAACTGTGCGCATGCATCCTCTCCCAGCTGCAACTGAGCTTAGTAATGGCTCAGCTAAAGAATAACCCAGAGTGGGCACTACTAAGCTCAACTAGAGCTGGGGGAGAGGATGCTCTACACGTGCACACAGTTTGAAAAGCCCAACCTGCCCGCTAGGGGCCCATTATTATACTTGAACCAGGACAAAAGGACTTGAGTGTGTCACATACAGGCATGACCAAAAATATTGGCACCCCTGCATTTCTGTCAGATAATGCACCACTTCGCCCAGAAAATTGTTGCAATTACAAATGTTTAGGCATTATCATGTTTATTTCTTTTGTTTGTATTGGTATGACACAAAAAAATGGAGAATCAGAAAGCCAAATCTGACACATTCCATGCAAAACCCCAAAAATGGACTGGATAAAATTATTGGCACCCTCAATTTTATATTTGGTAGCAAAAAATAAATGAAATCAATTGCTTCCAGTAACCATCAATGAGTTTCTTACACCTCTCTACTGGAATTTTGGACCATTCTTCTTTCACCAACTGTTCCAGGTCTCTCAGATTGGAAGGGTTCTTTTTCTCAACTGCTCTTTTGAGATCTCTCCACAGGTGCTCTATGGGATTGAGATCTGGACTCGTTGCTGGCCAGTTCAGTCCTCTCCAGTGCTTTGTCTTAGACCATTTTGGTGTGCTTTTTGATGTGTGCTTTGGGTCACTGTCCTTCTCTAAGACCCATGACCTCTTATGGAGACCCAAATTTCTGACACTGGGCCCTATATTGCACCACAGAATTCTTTGGTAGTCTTCAGATTTCATAATGCCATACACACGGTGAAGACATCCAGTGCCTGAAGCAGCAAAGCAACCCCAAAACATCAGTGAACCTCCACCATGTTTGACTGCAGGGACTGTATTCTTTTCTTTAAAGGCCTCATTTCTTTTTCTGAAAACCGTATAATGATCGGTTTTACCCAAAAGCTGTAATTTTATTTCATCTGTCCAAAACACATTCTGTCAAAAGGATTTTGGCTTCCTCAGGTAAGTTGTGGCAAACACCAATCTGGCTTTTTTTTATGTTTCTGTGTGAGTAGTGGGGTCCTCCTGGGTCTCCTACCATAGCGTCCCTTTTCATTCATTTCTGAGGTTTACAACCAATTTCACCTTATATACTAAGAGCAGTAAAAATACTCAAAAACAACATTTTACTCATCATGTTATGTATAGCATAAGATCATGCCAAATATTTTCAGTCTAATGGAAAAGCCAGGCTATCCCCAGGGCTGATTTTTTTTCCATTTGATTGTATGAAAAAAATTGCATGCTATCTGGATCATATTTGATAAGGAATGATACAAGTAGGTTATTCATGTGCACACAGAGGATGGAAGTTGAAGACCAGTGTGAGAAATGTCTTCATTGTTACTGTTTTAGGACAGGCATTGCCGAGGATTTTTTATATCATCATTGTTTATGTTATAAACCTGCAATATATAAATTAGTTCCATAATATAAAACTGCAGTAAACAATTTTAAACGTTTTAAAACATGAGGACCTGCCTAAAAATAGGCATCAGAAAATGACCACTTTTGCATTTGTTACCTGGAAAAGCCTTGCCTGTGTGACCTTCTGATTATGGGTTCACTTTGTTACTATAAACTTGACTTCCCCATAAGTAAATCTCTTGTAGCAGCTAAAAAGAGACCTGGAAAGGTCTTCTTTTTTTTTTTTTTATAACAAAGGTAATAAATGGCAAAGGTAATACTTGCCTTACTCTGGAATTTTACTTCAGGCATAGTGTCAAGTGCCTATAGCTTGTTCAATGCCTGTTCAATGGGCAGATTATTAATAAAGGTACTAATAATAATTAGCAGCACAATTAAGTAGATGTAGAATAGCCATTTTGCTTGTCCATAAATTGATTTATTTCTCTAATAACTATCAGTCAATTACTTTATCTCCAGATAAAATTACTTCTTATCCATTTAGCAAATAACTGTCTTAAAATGTGACTAAACCCACAACAGTAAGATAGGTCTGTATATGCAGTAAAGCATGCTTGTTATGCTCACGGTAGAACCTAAGGGGTTAATCCTCTGCATTCTGTAAACAGGATGGTAGAACAGAGCCTTGCGGGCATGCTACACATGCTCAGTTTGGTGTGTATTGCTAAAGAGCTTTTTATTTTTTCTTGAGAGAATGCATGTGATCAGCACAGGGCCAATCAGTGCTGTCCAGACAGAGGATCAGGGTTCCTGCGTCCTCAAAAGACAATAAGGGAAAAATTAAAACTCCTCCTACAATCTTTAACCAGTGCTCTGCTGAACACTGATAGAAGTCATAAGACCGCTCTAACTGCTGATGAGAAAATGTATTTAGCAGTTTATATTTACTAAAATAATTGCATTTCCATGTTCTTTGTACTATGGGAGAGCAGATATAGTGAATTCAGGGCTCTGGGTTTAGAAATACAAGGTGTATGTATATATGTATACAGTATGTAATACATTGCAACTAATGGATTAGATGTGGTGGCATTATATAGTTACCTAGTTACATAGTTGGTAAGGTCGAATAAAGACACTGGTCCATGCAGTTCACCCTGAGTGTGTGTTTATGTGACTACCATTTTCAATATCTCTGTATATTGTATTTGCTAAGGCTGGTCATGGATGAGTCTGTTTTTTTTTTCATTCAACTAGCAGGTTGAAGGAAAAGAACTGTCCAGATTCCCGCATTCACATACTTGAGGTGGATGGGGGAATCTTCCCCGCTGTATCCTTGTGTCCTGACAGCTTAGAGACCTCCCCAATGCTATAGCCTGCAGCTCTGATCCAGCCGATTTTTTCCAACAGACTGGTTGAACAGATGTTGATTGATAGATCAACCTCTGTTCAACCATAGTGTCCATTCATGGATCGAAATTTGATTGGTCTCTGCTGAACCTGCCGAATTTCGATACATGTATGGCCACCTCAGGGCTGGCCATATATGTCTTTTTTTTCACCCAGTGGGTTGAATGAAAAACTGACCTAATTCCCCATCCTCTCTTTTGAGGTGGTTGGGGGAATCTTCCCTCCTGTGTCATTGTATTCTGCCTGCAGGCAGACTTCCCTGCCTTCAGAATACACTGATCAGTGATGCTATATATAGCCTGCAGTGCTGATTGAAAGTAAATTTTCCAACAGGGCGGGAAAACAGAAGTTGATTGGTAGATTAACTTCTATTTTCCCGCCCTGGCCAGCTTAAAGTGTTACTAAAGGCAGATTTTTTTTGCTTATTAAAATAACAAACATGCTATGCTGACCTGCTCTGTGTAGTGGCATTGCATTCCTCCTCTTCTCGGGTCCTGGGCAATCTTGGCTCCTCCTCTTTTTTGTCTGTCCCCATAGCATGCCGTTTTCTAGGGGACACACGCTGCATGCTTGCTCCTGACCTATGTGTTTATGGAGCCACACTCCATAGATACATGTGGCGGGACTTAGCCCCGCCCTCCACTTCCTCTTCGCTGCATTTGATTGACAGCAGCAAGAGCCAATGGCACCTGCTTCTGTTCAAGTCACTGTGTGAGAAGAAAAAGAGGGGAGAAGAGATGCACCCAAACACAGCGCTAAGGTAAGAACATTTTTAAGTTTAGTATTACATTAAGAAGCACATGTAAAAGTCTTTGGTGACCAGAACTGGATGGTATATTCAAGATGTGGGCAAACTAAAGTGGTAGAATTAGAGTTTTATCTCTTGAGTAAATATTCTTCTAATGCATGATAGTAGGCAGTTGACCTGGCTTGGCATTGCATTAATATTGCTGAACCTGTGATCTACTTGGACTCCCAGATTTTTTTCCATCCTCAATTCTCCCAGAGGTTCTTCCTCTAGCACGTAGCTTTCTTGCATATATTTAGCTCCCATGTGCATTACTTTACATTTTCCTACATTGATCCTCATCTGCCACATAGCTGTCCACCCCTCTATTTTATCAAGGTCATCTTGTAAAGTTGCTATATTTTGTTGTGAAGTTTGTGCCTTGCTTATCTTTGTATCATTAGCCAGCACTGAGATTGAACTATATATTTCCACCTCTATATCGTTTATGACCAAGTTAAACAGAATTGGTCCCATGACCGAGCCCGGGGGCACCACCCTCTGGACTCACTCCTGCAACCAGTTTTATATCCAGATACATACCATATTGTCAATGCCAAATGACTTTTAGTTAGTTTTCTTCTTTCAGTTTTTTCTCTTATTAAAACCAGGTGATCTTGCCAGTAACAAACATCCTGTCCTAGGGTGACAGCGCTCACTCACCTTACCTTCCTCTCCACATTCCTATTACATAAAGTGGGGGTGTTTTATAGTTCTCAGAAGATATCTGGGATTGCTGAAAACATTGAAAACATATACATCAGTTCAATACTACAGAAGTTACAAGGACACTGGAATGCTGGCAGGATCAACAGAAATATTTACAGTATGTACAGGCAGAAAATTAGCCTAATAAAAAGAGTACTAATGCAGCCATCACAGCTGAAGAATGGTAAGCTGCAATAATAATAGATTTTTGTTTTTGGGATAGATATACTTCAATTGCGGATAGTTTGCACGTGTATACATGAACTAGACATATCTCAATAATGTATTCTTATTGTTTTATTTCTTTTAAAGGGAACAGTCCAAAAAACCGTCCAGATGGTCTTCAAGCTCTTACACTTAATGATGTGTTTAGCAAAAATTTTTATACTCAGCAATATGTTCATCTGTGGATATCAGGTATTGCTTTTGTAAATAATTTGCATAACTACTTACAGTAACTTTCTTTCTTTCTTTCTTTCTTTCTTGCTTTCTCTCTCGCAGAACAGTCCTGTCTGGCAGGGCAAAAGACCTGATTAGTTTTTTTAATGCAGTTAAAGTGGTACTTACTCCCCCCATGTTTTATCCCACTTACCTACAGTGCTACAGAGCTTTTCAAAGCACATACCTTCAAAGCTTATCCAGCGTTGTTTTTTTCCTCTTCAGCTGGCTGCCTCTTCTGAGTGCAGGCAGCCTCTAATGACTCACTGAGCCCACCCACTGTCTTCCAGTCAAACCACCACCCGGCCGCTCTGTGTGCTGATCCTGCAGCCTCCAGGGAGATATGATGTAAGTATCCCAGGAGGCTGAAGGACCAGGTACATGTCATTCTGGCCTAGGCCAGGATGGCAACAGGGGGCAGGGCTAAAAAAAAAAAAAGTGAAAAAAAAAATAAACAAAATGTCCCACTATTCTGCTTTGGGGAAGGGGGATGTTAAAGGCCTAGTTCAGAAAGCCAACAGTGGTTCTTTGCAGCACTGTAAAAAAATAAAAAGGTAAAAAACAGAATTACAAAAATTAGCTTTTTAAGATGGTTAGGGGAGGGATAAAATAAAAAAAGGTTGTTGGAGTGAGTTTAGTTCTGCTTTAAACGCAGCATGTAACCCTCAACCTGAATGATAAAGTGAAGCCTAGCCCTGAAATTAGTCCTGAAAGCAAAGACGAACACTAAGGCTCCGGTACCACTAGTGCGACTTGTCATACTTTGGACACATAAATTCGCCAGATATGTCACAGCCCATTGATTTCAATGGCACCCATTTAAATCAGTGCAACTTAAAGTCGCAGCGACCTTGCAAAGGTGCCTGCACTACTTTGATGCAACTATTATCCAGAGAGTGTAAAGTCGAATCAAAGTCACACTCTAAATCTTGGGACTTTAGAGTTACACTAGTGGGAATGTAGTGTAAAACTAAACCCTGAACATTACAGAAGTTGTAAATCAAGTGCCAAATAGCTGAAACAAAAATTCCTCATCTTCTTCAACTTTTCCTTACTGCTTATATTTTTCCTGCAAAAAGTGCTATGGCACCTAAATGCTATTTTCAGTAAAACATTTACTTCAGCTATGGAAATCATTTTTTTGTAATATATAGTATTATTGATATATTACACTATAGATGTCTTATTCTTGTATATTATATATAATTGGGGGGGGGGGGGATTACTAAAGCTGGAGCAGATGGAATCTGGAGCATTGTGATCAATCAGTTTCTAACTTTAGCTTGTTCAGTTAAACTTTGAAATTGAAAGCAAAAGCTGTTCGGTTGTCATGCACGTCTGTTCCAGGTTTTTCCTGCTCCAGTCATAGTAAATGACTAATAGCAATGTATTTAAATTCCAGTGCATCCAGTCCTATTTTTCTTATTTCAGTTTTGGATGGACATAAGTCCAGTTAATCATTTACTGGATGACAAAGGAACTATAGCTTTATGATATCTAGGCATTTTTTCTGGCTTTGTTATGTCTCGATGGCCCTTGCACATGAGGGTGTCACAGTTCTTTGTAGAATTTGGCAGAAAGAGTGTGACCTCCTTGCAAAGAGCTAGGAGTATCTTGCTAATAGAAAGCTCAAGAGATATAAAAAATTGACAGATTGATAAACTGACTGGTGTCCACCCAGTTCTAGAACATTAATTCTAGGTAAACTTAACCTTTAAAATACAGCCACCAGCGCAGTGTAAAGACAAGAACTCTAATCTTAGTTCGAACATACCAAAAGTGAAAAATGTTATGAAACCTGGATTACGTTCAAATTTATTTAATGGATTGCTGACATTAACAGATGTTCAATTTGAATAACTAGCTGCTAATGAATCCTTACACACGTCCCTTGAAAAGTTTTATAACACTTCTTAAAGTAGATTTGACAAATGTTCTAACTAAATACATATATTTCGGGGCAGTGAGCCCATGCGCCAATGTGCCTGGCAAGGCACCAAGTGAGTGTTTACATCTTTTCTTAAGAATAAATATTGGCTGTTTTACTAAATCTTTAATAGATAATGTAAGTCTACTGGGACTGATACCACCCATACATCTGAGATTTTGAGATATAAGTTTCTATAACTTCACAACTTTCTATAAAGAGCATCAAACTAGAGAGAAAAATGTTTCTGATATGTAGAAAAGTCAGCGTGATCTAAAAGCCTCAAATATTTTCATAATAGGTCACTAACTTTGTAGGTAAAACACAAAAATGTAACTATGCAGAGTAATAATCTGCTCTAGGAGCAATGTAAATGGTAAAGAAGCAAGACTGACAAGAATGTTGGCAACAAGCAATTCATATTAAATAACAAAATGCAGCACTAATTACCCTAAATTTAATTTACTGCAGAAAAATATATTCAAAAAACAATAACACAATGTAAAGGTGCAGTTATCAAAATGAGTCCATAGAGTGCAGCTCATGTCCAAAGAGGTAAAAGTGCTTTCGAAAAAAGGAATCTTGCACTGTCAACGCACACAGCCTCTTACCAGAAACCAGTGACCACAAATGAAGCGGTCAAAAAGCGCACGTGATATGTATTGGTGGCCAGGGATCCCAACAGATCTCTTCTCTAATCTCTCTTCCACTGCAGCTTACTCCAAGGCATACGTATGGTATTAAGCCAAGAGAATGATCAAATATTCTCAAATATAAATCTTTTTTTCATATATTCCGTATCATGAGACAGGGTGGCAGCGGAAGGCAACATGTATTGCATTTCACCCTCCATAGCTCACTAATCCTGGCATGTACCTGTGTGTTGATTGCAGCAGCAGATTGTGTAGGCCTGATCCGCAGCACCCTTTTTGTTCTACTTTGGAGTGGTGTGAAAAAAGATTTATATTTGAGAATATTTGATCATCCTCTTGGCTTAATATGTGCCTCCAGTTCACTGCTTCCTTCATGTTGTTCCAGAGAGAGGACTTCTACAGCTGCTCCTCCAGAATCTGCAAACATCTCCCAGGATCTCTAGGGGATTAGCACTCACGCCAGAGAATGCTTAACCTGGACTAAAAGGCCTTTCCCACTATTGGTCCAGGTAGACCATGATCCCAGTCCATTTAGACAATGTTTTGTGTGACAGGACAACTACAGCTGGCTCTTGTGAGTATAGGCCAATCTCACCCTGGCCTTCTGCCCTGACCAGGGCCTTTGAAGGAGCTGACTACATCTGTAGGGTGTTTGGCTCCCATGCCCCAACTGCACTAGGCTCCTTCCAAACCTGGCATCTATATGAGCATTAACTTCACCCATTACATCACTGCAGGAAGGCTTTTTTTTAAAAGGGGACCTAACACCCACTTACGTAATTCCCTATTACACACTCTTTTGGGACTAACTAACTACACCTGCTTACACAGGAGAGGATGGATACCAGACCAGTCACTGTACACAAGGAGAGAGATCACCATTGACCAGTTTACACATCTGCAGGAGTTGTATGCTGGATGACTGCACTTATGTAGAAATACACAAAGGACATTAGGGGGTCTATGTATAAAAAAAAACATTCCCATGCTGAAGTCATAAGCATTCACACAGGCACAACTAATCATCCCGTATTGTATGCAATATGATTATTTCCTATGATTGCCAGCTCTGTCTAGTGACCATAATGCAGTCCTTTTCTGAAATACCTTTACAATAAAAATACTGTATAATGGCCAATGGGTGGAGCTGATAATCATAAGAGATAATCATATTACAAATAATATGGAGATCACTTGTTGTGTCTGTGTGAATGGCCTGTGTGAATGATTAGAACATGCACATGGCAACATTTTTATGCATAGCCCCCTAAGCATTCAAGTGAGAAAACACATAGTTCATGTATTTATCATTTGCCTTAAGATAAATTTAAATATTTCTTATTATTGGTGGATTTGCAGCTCCATTTCATTTGTTGCAATCCAATTAAAAGGATGAGAAAAAGAATATGATTTGTGATTTACAAGGCTTATTTTATTCTTACATTTTATATAGAGAATGAATATCTGCACAGAAATGACGAAGGCAATGTTTTCTTGTTTAATGTGGAATCCGGAGAGACTTCAGTCATTTTGACAAATGCAACATTTGTAAGTAAATCAAAAGTTGGAACTTTTTGACTCTAACACCAGTATTTTCATTTTGTAACTTTCAGCAAGAGAAGGGAAGAGCTATAAATTCTTTCTGTTGCTTGTAGAGAGATATACCTTCATTTGTACCCCTGTGGCACTAGGATTTGAAATGAAAAGAATGGGGGTTGTTGACACAGAAAGACGCAGGGAACAATAATATTCTTAAAGTGACAGTCATATGACTGTCTCCAGTGGCATATTCCCAGTCTCCAGCAACTCCTATATGTTTGTTCATATCTGACCATATACTGTAGCATGTCTGCAGTCTCCGACCATCTATTGTAGAATGCTCAGTCTCTGACTATCTCCTGGATAGAGAGAAAACAGGTGGTGCACGCACCTAGTGCATTATTCAAGGTTTATTGTAAGGAGGGAAAGAATAATAAAAACATACTCACAGACGAAGCATGTATCTAAAAAGCATAGAAAAATGACAATGGCCACAACGGCAGGCAAGGTGTTCTCACTGTCAGTGCGGTCAAATGGCTGACGCGTTTTGGGGACAAATCCCTTTCCTCAGAGCTGATGACCAGCCTCTGATGCAGATGTGTGATGAATGGAAAGTAGGAGCCTTGCTGTTGATGCCGAAACGCGTTAGCCATTTGACCGCACTGACAGTGAGAACACCTTGCCTGCCATTGTGGCCAATGTCATTTTTCTATGCTTTTTAGATACATGCTTCGTCTGTGAGTATGTTTTTATTATTCTTTCACTCCTTACAATAAACCTTGGATAATGCACTAGGCGTGTGCGCCACCTGTTTTCTCTCTATCCAGTGGCTGATTTCCCCGTCTGAGGAGGGCTGCACCCCTGAAGCATTTCCTTTGGTTGTCGCTGTCCTGGTACCCTTGGCTTCCCTTTTGGCTGTGCATATCCTGAGGCGCTGGAGAGTACATACGATATCTGACTATCTCCCGTTGCATGTCTGCAGTCTTTGACTGCTTTCTATAGGAATTAATTTCTATAGGATTGAATTTATCAAATATTATGTGTGCTCCTTTGGCAATATCAAGGGCCACATAAGAGTCCCTCTATACCAGGTTAGTTGATGACCACTAGGTTATACCTTCTTTCTCCTCTTTAAAAAAAAAAAGTTTCCTGCTATAGAATGCATGAAGGTAAAAAACCTTAACAACTTTAAATATTACCCCTTCCCAGCCAGTGCCATTAGTACAGTGACCATGTATATTATTAGCACCAATCACTGTATGAGTGCCACTGGAAATGTCATTAGCAGTTAGTCAGTTCCCACAAAGTGTCAGTTAGTGTCAGATTGTCCACCACAATACCACAGTCCCTCTCTAAGTCACTGATGACCGCCGTTACTAGCATATAAAAAAATAAATAAGAATTTCAGTATATACCATCGTTTGTAGACGCTATAACTTTCACACAAACCAATTAATATACACTTATTAGGATTTTTTTTTACCAAAGGCATGTAGCAGAATACATTCTGGCCTAAATGTATGAAGAAATTTGAGTTTTAAAATTATTTTTTAATATGTTTTTTAACAGACAGTAAAAAATTATGTTTTTTTTTTTTATCTCTGGCCTTTTTATCATTTATATAATAAATAATAAAGAAAGCTCTATTTGTGTAAAAATAATTGATACAAATTTAATTTGGCTACAGAGTTGCATGACCACACAATTACCAGTTAAAGTAGCGCAATGCTAAATAGCAAAACATTATCTGGTCATGAAGGGGGGTAAAATCTTCTGGAGCTTAAGTGGTTAAAGCCTAATTCTGGGCAATTATGTCAAAAATAAATCCTTGCTGTGGGGTTGTGCCTGAACTG
This sequence comes from Staurois parvus, assembly GCF_062004578.1. Classification (NCBI taxonomy): domain Eukaryota; kingdom Metazoa; phylum Chordata; class Amphibia; order Anura; family Ranidae; genus Staurois; species Staurois parvus. The sequence continues at coordinate 9,991,837 of NW_028317827.1, read as the reverse complement.
AAAGGGTTAATTGCTTTAATAGTATAACTTGTTCTATGATTATACTTTTCTCATTTTATATTTGTTTCTCTCCAAACAAGCTGTCTCTTGAGTTACACGTTTTTTCTCTCTGCAGGATGAAGTGAATGCCACAAACTACAAACTGTCTGCAGATAGGAAATTTGCATACCTCGAGAGCAATTACGCAAAAGTAATTTTTAATTTGAATTTTAATTAATGTTTATGTTTCTGGCTGAGAGAGAAATACACCAAACTACAAATATACTTACTGCTTAGAGGTGGCTTTACATTGTACATGGCTGTGCATATGTGAGTGTATTGCCAGTGTTGGCAAGTAATTAGGCTATAAAAACAAGTAACTCTAGCAATTAATATTTGTATTCATTAAAAAATACACCAGAGGGTGATGTTTATCCAGATAATGATGGAAATGAAACTGCTCGTCATTCTTGGCAACACATATTCTAAAGCTGGTTACTTGTTGGGCAGGTATTTTAACATATTTTTAAAAAAATGTTCAGCATGTAGATAGGTTACTAAATGTACAATAGAGAATATACTCTTCATTCCATACTGGCTTTGCATCCAGTACTGTATATAAATTACATTTAATTTCAAATAATAAAAAGGGTGATTTTTCTAGTTTTCTTGATTTAGCCCTTTCCTTCCTTTTTTTTAGTATAGACATTAGGGGTTTATTTACTAAAGCTGGAGAGTGCAAAATCAGACTCCCTTCTGCATAGAAACCAATCAGCTTCTAACCTCAGCTTGTTCAATGAAGCTTTGGCAATGAAACCTGGAAGCTGATTGGTTTCTATGCAGAAGGGAGTCTGATTTTGGACTCTCCAGCTTTAGTAAATAAACCCCTAGTTGTCTCCTAACATTAATCCAGGTTAATAGATTTTTTTTTAAAATTGACTTTAATGTGAATTGTTTTTTTAAATTAACACAGGAAGGGTCAGTTGGTCAGACCTAAAGGTATTTCTTTAGTAAATTGTCCATTTAGTTCATCATACTATGGTCCCAGATGCCTTCTCACTTAAATATAGTTTATTTTCAGAGTGCCCTGGGATTCCCATCAGTCAATTGGGCAATTGTTGACTAACTTACCAGTTGATAACTGGCTTTCTTTCTCCCATCTATGTGCTTTTCAATTACTTAACTGTATTGGGAAGCCAATAGGGAGTCTTGGAAGGAATGGGTAGGTATCAGCCGGAAAACTATGTGATTAATAACTGCCTAAAAGAGTGCCAGGATTTGAATAATCTCCATGAATTTTCACAATAAACTGAGTCTGCGAGCCACGATTTAGAGTTGCCTGTGCTATGGGCTTGGGATTATATCACAGATTTTGTACTCTCCAGTTTTAGTAAATCAACCCCTTAGTGTGTGCCTCTCTAACTAAAGGGTGTGTTACTGTATCTCAAAATATTAAAGCCAAAGGACAAGTTTAACAGCCAGACAAAGAATATTTTAAGAAAGTGAAGTCAGAAAGACCCTTCATTTCTCTCATGACAAGTTTCCAATAAAGACTGAATATTCTGATCCTTGCTTAAAGAGTAACTCCATTTTGTTGAGTAAAAAACATCTGGGTGATCAATGTACATTTCAGGAATTTTAACAAATCTTTTTGCAGAGTTCTACCATTTTCTGCTCTGAAGAAAAATATGTTTGTTCTACTATGTCCTTTGGATACTGATTCTGAATGAGAAGGACTGGTCCATTATAATAAGCACTTGTGTTCGGGTGAGAAAAGCTGCAGTGTCGGCATCCCTTTGGAAGTATTTAACCCTTGCAGAGTACCTCACCAAAACTGAGAGGATGCCTAAAATCTGACTTGTATTTTAGTGTAGATCTCAATAACACAAACAGGAAATTACATTTCTGGGGGGTGTTCTGTACATCAACAGTGTACAGAATGCCTTCAGGTTGCCATATTGCCTTGAATTTTGCAGAAAATGACAGTGGCTGAAGATTGAACACTGAAAAATAATTTTAATGACAATAAATTACAACGTGGCTGGTGTGGCAGTTATATGGTATTTTATTTTATTTTTATTTGCTATATTATATTTCATGAAAGTGGAGTTACTCTTTAATTCTACCCATAGCTGGTTTTCTTTAATGTAAATCTGAACTACCCATAAACAAATGTACTACAAATTGCTGCAGTAAGGTACCAGATCTTCAGCTTTAAGGTGTCCTGACTTTCAAGGTATAGGAAATGTAGACATGCATCTCTCCACCACTCACCCACCTCTGACCCCTACATACTCGGTGTAGAGTTATTCACCCTGAGGTCATCATAGAGGACAAGGGGACACTCTTTACATCTGGAGGAAAAGAGATTTAATCCAAATACAAAAAAGTTTCTTCACAGTAAGAGCTGTGAAAATGTGGAATAGACTCCCTCAAGAGTTGGTTCTGGCCAGCTCAGTAGATTGCTTTAAAAAGGCCTGGATTCTTTCCTAGATACACATAATATAACTGGATGCTATATGTGATAGTCCAATGCCTGGCCCAAGCAGTGTCACATAGGTCGGGGGGGAGTGCAAATACCAACTTGGAACTCTCTATGCTTCAAAAAAGATTTTTGTACCCAAAACCTTATGATGTACTTAGGCCCGGTCACACCACATGCAGTTCAGTGCATTTTTTTCTGTATCAAAATACATTGATAGTGGGTTACATAGTTTCCAATGGCATAGTTCACACCAGGGCGGTCAGTTCTAGTGCATTCCAGAAAAGAAAGTAGAACATGCTGCATTTTTTTCTTCACTGAATTGTACTGCAACACAGTAAAACGCATAAAAAAACACACCAAAAGCACTTCAGAACTGACCAAAAATGCACCGGAGCACATATGTCCTTATTTAGGTTGAAGAAAAAGAGAGGAGAAAAAAAAATGAACCAGAAAACATCAAAAACGCACCAGAACGCATCAAAAATGCATCCGAACTGCGTTTCTATGTGTGAACCGACCCTTATAGTTTAGTTACCTTTGTATCAGTACAGGTGGAATGACAAGCTTGAATGGTTCAGTGTTCTCTAAAATATACTGGAGATACAAAATAAATAATAATGTCCACTCTTATTATTAGAGAGTATGACTTAAAAAGAAAGAACAAAAAGCCCAGTTAGAATTAAACTGGATGAGTAAATGGTAGATGTAGAAACAAGAATGATGTAACAGCTGGTATGGCAAGGAAAAGGCAATAAAAATGTTTAAGGAAAAAAGTCTACAAATATTAGAACTTTTATGAATGACATCAGTGCCCCAGGTTTTAGAAAAGTCTTAGTGAGTTTTATGAAAAAAATGACCATTTCACACAATGTATTCTTTGTTAGGGGACATTTTGGGTGGAAGCAGTTGACACCCCCAAGATTTCTTTTCTAAAGCAGTTACGTCTTACTAAATATATTTAATATATTTTTAAAGTGATACTAAACACACACTGTTTAATATATATTGTGCCTTCTAGTTCTGTATGTGGATGAAGGCACTGTAATTATTTTAATAAAAAAGAAACATGTAAGTACCTTTTTCCTAATCTATATACAGCTGTCACATGGCCCAGCTCTTTCCCAGCCTGTCTACAGGGAAATAAAAGTAGGAGGAGCTTCTAGACCTCTGCCGCTGGTCAATTAATATAAATAAACTGTTTTAAATTGTCATACAAATATATATTTGAAATAAAATCTTTATTATTTTTTGGCATTAACATGGTGTGGGCTGATTTCTGTTAGTCGCACACTGTGTCACGCCTCTCCAGGCTGTGTCTTACAATAAGAGGTTGGTGAAGCCTCCATCAATCTACATGTAATATCCCACCCCCATTTTGTTTAGCTGGTTAGTGGGTATGGAGGAGGAGGGAGGGAGTGGGCTGTAATTTACAACTGTGTATACGCCCACATGTGTGACTCTATAGTCACATGGGCTGCTCAGATGTGATAGGGAGGAAATGCTCAGCATAGAAACTCACTGAAAACTGAGCATGTGCAGAGTTGCCAACACTGCTCTGCAAAATCCTGAACTGCACTGGGGACTTGGACAGAAGGAGAAGACAGAGAACAGCAGGATCAACCATGTTTTTTGCAGAATACAGAAAACAAATCCCATAGTGAATGAGTGAGTATGAACAACATACAATACAGCATTTATTGATATTTTTTTATTATGTGGGTTTAGTGACACTTTGAGTCTAAAAAAAAAGGATAGAAATAGATGGAAAGGTGAAAAGGAAGTTTAAATGTAAAATTGTTACAGTTTTTAATAGTATAATTTTTTCTTAGTGTTAGTCCCAACTTTACCCTGGCAACATGTCTGACATGTCACCCCCCTCCCCCCCCCAAAAGAAAAAAAATATGTAAAGCCAAAGACTTTTCTTTTAGTTTTGGATAGAGTAGGAAAGTGTTGAAACCCCTGTCATTTTGTTTCAATGAAAAGAATGAAAATATTTCACTTCACCTCATGTTCCAGAAAAGCAACAGGAATTCAGAGAAAATCCCTATGAAGTGAAACAAATTCCCCTTCTAGAAAGCTGCTATTGTAACAGGTGTCCATAGTGAAATATGAAATATTTTGGATTTTCCATAATTTTGTGTATTGTAGACAATGGTCTACAAGACAAATAGGAAAGGTGAATCTACCTAGTGGGGTAGCAGACAGCAATTTATATTTGAAAGTAATAACATTTCTACACTCCACCCAAAAGCTGAAAAAATGGCTATCAATGTGCTGTAAGCCTCCTGCTCACTGTTCAATCTATTTTGTGTGTGTATGTACAACCAAGGCAAGAGATTTTGGATGGTGTAGGGAAGGGTTAAAACACCTGCCTAAGAATGTTGGGAAAATTTTCAGAGACACAACAGAATGTTAGAGTAAAAACTTCAAAAGTGAAGGGAAATTTGCCCTTAGGCCCCACTGAGCAGGTGGATGACAGGTCCGCTTGTGCAGAGAGGACATGGACACAGCTCGCTGTTCTCTTTACATCCGACTCTAATCTAATCTGGTGGAGGGATGGGGAATGGATCCCCCATCCCTCTGTTTGTATCGTATCGGATTGGATGCAGGCGGGTGTAAACTGACACATGTCCACTTACATCCGCCACCCCATAGAGCACAATGGATAGTTCAAATGGGTCCACCTGTAAAATGGACTGGAGGAACCGATTGGTCCCGGCCATGTGAAAGGGGCCTTCTAGAGATGTTCCCAGTGAAGGATTTCCATTCAACTCTTGTTCTGAGGGCAGATTTAAAATTTAGCAATTTCGCTAATTTCTATCTCAGTGATATTGGCTATTAGTACAGAGGGGTGAATCTCCCCAATGTGACATAGGCAGCTATAAAAACATGACAGACAGTTCAACCATTCTCTGTTTTATACAAATCTAAAAAAATTGGTTTCACCTAGAGGAATGTTTTAAAGGAGCTTTACATGAAAACACTGCTGAGGTAAATGCACAGACTATCAATACTAGCCTCTTCCTGGTAATACTTATTTCCTGATTGTTTTAGGAATTAAATGCAAAAAAATGATAAAATAGTTACCCAAATCTGAAATGCAGCCTCTTTCTGTCACCTATTTTGAGGCACAAGAGGAGTTTTCAGGTTATTTGGTTCACCAGCAAGATAATTCTAACACCATCCCTCCCCCCTCCACAACCCACACACTGCAATTATAGACATAAGGGGGTTGATTTACTTTGAAAGGGCATTTTCCCTATGCTTAGTGAATGAGGTGAAGCTCTGCTGACTTCTATCATCCAATCATGTGCAAGCAAAAATGCTGTTTATTTTTTTTGCACATGTTCGGGTATTCCTTGTACAGTGAACTTTCACCACATTCACCTAGCTAAGGAAAAATTCTCTTGCAAAGTGAACAGCCTATTTGTCTTTAGTAAACTGACCCCAATGTTTTAGTTTGCATATTGAATACATGTAAAATTGCAGCCTGTGTAAGGAACCCCTGTATCTTACCAAGGTAGGCCTAAAAGTAAATGTATATAATACAAAGATAAGGTGCTTGGCTTATAAAATATAGCCTATTAGTGGCAAGTTTAGCATTGTTTAAAGCGGAGCTCCACCCAAAAAGGGGAAGTTACGCTTAAAAGATTGGTCCCCCGCTCCCCATTAAGGATTGGCACCTTTGGGGAGTGGATACCCGAAATTGACAGATACCCACTCCCACTTCTGCTGGGATCGCCTAGGCCAGTGGTCAGCAAGCCGCGGCTCGCGAGCCACATGCGGCTCTTTACACTCTTTAATGCGGCTCTTCTGTGTGCCGGGCGCCCGCTCCCCTCCCTCCTCTCGGGCGGCCGCCCCAAAAGTCAGGACTCTGCAGCTAGCCCAGCAATGGGCAAACTACAGCCCGCGGAGCGTGGCAAACATTGGCTGTCAGGATGTAGGCGGGGCAGCCAGGTTGTAGTCGGGGCAGCGTGACGAACTCCTCTCCTCTCACAGTCCGCCCTGAAGATCGGAACGGCACGGGAACACGGCGAGAGGAACGCGCGGAGCAAAGGTAAGTGAATTGACACAATATGGGGGATGAATTACTATGGGGGATGAATTACTATGGGGGATGAATTACTGTAGGGGGGGCGAATTACTATATGGGGCGAATTACTATATGGGGGGATGAATTACTATATGGGGGATGAATTACTATATGGGGGATGAATTACTATGGGGGATGAATTACTATATGGGGGATGAATTACTATATGGGGGATGAATTACTATGGGGGATGAATTACTATATGGGGGATGAATTACTATGGGGGATGAATTACTATGGGGGATGAATTACTATGGGGGATGAATTACTATATGGGGGATGAATTACTATGGGGGATGAATTACTATGGGGGATGAATTACTATGGGGGATGAATTACTATATGGGGGATGAATTACTATATGGGGGATGAATTACTATGGGGAATGAATTACTATGGGGGATGAATTACTATATGGGGGATGAATTACTATGGGGGATGAATTACTATATGGGGGATGTATTTTCAGTTTTAAAAATGTGGCTCTCAAAATAAATTTCAATCGTGGTTTTGGCGAGATTTGGCTCAGTTGAAAAAAAAGGTTGCCCACCACTGGCCTAGGCGATCGGAAGCTGTCCTCCTACCCTCCCTCCCGGTAGTCTTGTGGGACATGTGACAGGTCCCAGAAGATGACGGGACCATTCAGGAAGCGCAGCACTACTCGCGCATACGCAGTGGGCACCCGGCTGTGAAGCCGCAAGCTGTCACAGCCGGGTGCCCACACTGAAGATGCCGGCGCCTGGAATACAGGACGGCCGGTGAAACAGGCTGTGGCAGGGGCACCACATGATTGTGGGACAGGTGAGTGGCTGTTTTTAAAAGTCAGCAGCTACAGTTTTTGTAGCTGCTGACTTTTATTTTTTTACAGAGTGAGTGGAACTCCGCTTTAAGTAAACTACAGAAAAATGAAACATAAATGTCTGCAAAATTTACTTATGAAATAGGTTTTTGTTTCAGGGAGGACTGCTGTGTACCCACTCCTGGTACAATCTTGGAATTTTTCAGCATATAAAACTGGAAGATCACATTATGTATCCTTAATGTCATCACCACTCTAATATATATTGCTTTTAATTCAGTAGAAATAACATGATATAAGAATTTTAATTCATACAATATCAAAATATGATGGACTATGTAATGTATATGATTATAATTGTGAATTATATTTTTGCAGCAATGGAGATACTCTTACAGGGCCTCATACCACATTTACGATCTTGACAAAGGGTCAGCACTCATTTTGAATTACAGTTATTTCATAATTTCTTAAAAGCATTTTAGGTTTGTCTGCTAGTAACATAATTTTTTTTCCAGAAAATTTGTGGTAACTCGTGAACTCCCTTCGAAAATTCAGTACATATCCTGGTCACCAGTTGGACATAAGTTGGTAAGTCTTCATCTCATTATTAAATTTTTGCTTCTTGCTTTCCTTGCTCTGTAGGTTCCCCCTGCTGTGATATGGTAAACTGACAAATCATCTAACCGTAATAAATAAAAGAAGGATCTATTATGGCTAAATGCACATAACAGCAAGCTTTTAGTCAAACCATCAGTTGACAAACATCAAAGAGCAGCCAGGAGCCTTGTCATGTTTTGCACATCATTGCTTACTCATAAGGCAAGAGACTTATGAGTAAGAAATTACTGGAGGCAGAAGATGCCCATGGGACTTTTGTTGAGTTGTACCATAAAAATTATTGCCACATTATATAAAAAAATCACGTATTTTATTACTTAAGTTTAAAAGTAAGGTGCAAAATACATATAGCCATGCAATAAAACATGTAAACATTGGTGTCTGTTACATATGAAGACAAGATTTTCACAACAATTGAGTACTAATACACAACTTTCTTGGGATGTACTCTGCACCACGTGGATGTCTCTTTCCTTATATCTGTTTGCAACAGGTTCTAATATATGCCCATATACATGCTGGCCTTGTCTCTGTGCCTCCTTGTTTGCCTCTTCCGGACGACTCGCCCTGCTTTCAGCTACTGGATGAGATATTCCTGACATTGCCATTGGTTGCACCTGCCATTTGGTGAATTTTTTGGTTCCTGTGATACTCTAGAGCCTTTTTATTGGTGTATGTGCATCTGGATTTCATCATCTCCTGAAGAAGTGAACATTGTTTCACGAAATGCATCGAGATCATTATTAGAACTTGATTGTTGTGAAAAATCTTGTCTTGTACAATGTTTACATGTTTTATCTTTTTATTGCATGGCTATATGTATTTTGCACCTTTTGCTTTTAATAAGTAATAAAAGATGTAATATTTTCATATTATGTGGAGTTAATTTTTATGCTGCAACCCAACAAAAGTCCCATGGGCATCTTCTTTTTCCAGTAATCTCTTGTTATAGGGACTGAGTTCTGCCTACAGCCCGGCACTTCGGCCATCCATTTTCCACTGTCCACATTTCACCATAACGAAAGGTAGTGACGTTAAGGTCATATGTCTATGAATGCGCACTACTTTATGTTTATAGGAATGCATAGCTGCATACAGTCACCCATCAATGTCTATGGACAGTTGTATGTAGCTGCAGGACATCCTGGAAATCAAAAATACGCAGCCTCTTTACACTGTATGGGCAAATGCACTCATGTGCATGAAGCCTTACTAATAAATTGTCTATTTACTGTATGTAGTTAGAATTATTTTGTTTTACTTGACTAAAGGATTTGTCAACCTCAGTTCTTTACTAAACTGTTTAAAATAACAACAAAGACTATGTGATAGGGGTTTAAACGCTCACAGCAGCCCCTTTATTTACAAAAATGAAAAAATAAATGATATTATAAAGCGTAAACAATTTTGACAATGCAACCAGGAGGGGTCTTTGGGTGTCCCTAAAGTGGTTGTAAACTCTTCCATACGCCCGGTGAAATGACTGGCCTCAGGTGATACACAAAGATGAAACACATCCTCCTACATTAGTTGTACCTGTTTATATGCAGTCTTCTCTCCCCTAAATCTGTTCAAAGTCCAGAATTTATAAAGCTTGTTTGAGATGTTAGAAAAATAGGGGGTGGAGAGATGACATTACACATTTCAGAACTCAGTGAGTAGATCTCTGACAGCTGATTGGAGGAAAGGGACACAAACCGAGCTTAGGCTGTCAATCAGCTGGAAGTCCTTCCCCATCACCTTTTTTATCTTGGTGTCAGGAAAACGTGTCAGAAATTATTCATGCTGACAGAGGAACAGTAGAGGAAATTACTTTTGGTGCTCTTAATTGAGACAAGTACAGGCTATAGAGAGATATACTTTTTTATATTTCATGTCGGAGGTTTACAACCACTTTAAAGGCTCCATTTATAACTAGAATTGCTCATGTTCTCAGCCACATCCCAACCTGTCTGAAGATGTTATAAACTCACACACTTACATTTTTCCCCAGGAGACCTAACTCCCGGGAGAACCACCTATAACAAACCAAGTAGAAGCACCATACCCCACCTGGGCCCCCCCCAGTTTTGTAACAATTCAAGTATTAACTGACCCCCAAAGATCCCCCGGCCCACCAAGCAGCTGTGACAAAAAAATGAGTATACATATTTATTTGTTTTTTAAATCAACACCTCCCCACGACCCTTGACCTACACCAAACCACAAGTGTAATGAACACCCAGCATCTTAAACCTGAGCAACTCTTGTGCCTCCACCCTGCCCATCTGACCTTCAGTTTCTAATCAGAACTACACCTACTTACACATAGAACTCACATTTGTAACCCTTTCTGACCTGTTCCTCCCCTTTGTTATACAGCTTCTTAGTCCATTTTCTCTTCTCTGGGTTTCACTTTAATTTTCCAGACATGATGCAGGCTGGTTGCAGGTGCAGGAATTGCACCTGTTCCCGCACTCGCAACCATCCACAGCTGAATCGTGCGGCTCTTGAGAGATGCAAGAGGCTGCCATTCATTTTTAATGGCACCCCCACGCATCTTAGCCCGCAGCACGTCAAAAAGACCATGTTTTCTCATACACTCCAAAGACATGCTGATAGCTTAATTGGCTTAATTGGCTTCTGTCTAAGGCTGCTCATAGACAGATTTTCTTTTTGTTTTGTTTTGTTTCTTGCTTTTGTTTAGGCAGCCAGTGGGCTTATAAAAAAAATAGTGGATTACCCCATCCATACATATAAGGTAGATGAAGAAATCCTCCCCACTGTGCTATTGTATTCTGACAGTGGGAACTCACCAGGAACTAATTGGCTACAGTGTTGACCGAATACAACTTTTCTAACATTCCCGTTCAAGAGAATCCAGTCATTAGATTGACTTTTCTCAAGTGGGAACAGCCATAGATGGATCAAAATTCAACCAGTCCCTGCTGAACTGGACAATTAGTGTTCCATGTATGGCCAGCTTAAATTGGCCTTAGCATGTGTGTGTGCATATGTAGGCATGTGAGATATAGACATTAGATTGTAAGCTTCTTGAGGGCAGGGACTGATGTGCATGTAAATTATATAAAAGCACTGAATATATTATTGGTGCTATATAAATGCCTGTATTAAATAATCAGGAAACAGTTTTGCCTGTCATGATCTAATGCAAGCTTCAATGACTTGTGTAAGCTGTACCAACAATCAACATGTTATGGTGAGACAAAGCACGCAGAATGTGCAGTATAAATTGTCACTGTTAAATAAATATATGATATAATTAAATAACCAAGAAAACAAACCTGGCTACCATGATCTAATGCTCTGTTTAATACTTTGTGTAAGCTGTACTGACAATCAGCATAATATGGTGAGAAATGTTATACTACATACTACTTTATATTACACTACTACTACTACTAATAATAGTATTAGAGATGAGCAAATTATTCAAAAATTCGATTCGGCTGATTCGCCGAATTCGCGGAATAAATTTGATTCGAGGCGAATATATTCGCTGCGAATTTAACGTGTAAAAAGGGTGTTTCTAGGCTTCAGAGAGCCTTTATATTCGTGCAGAACACTGTACCTTTAATTTAAATGCCCTTGGAGTCTGCTGGGGAAGAGAAATAATATTGTCAGTCAGTATGACATGCAGATGAGTGCCGTCGATCTTAGAATCACCGCACACTTCACTCATTTGGGCAGTCACGGGGCCAAAACCAGAGTGTGGAGCCACAGTGTGGCGGTGGAGGCAGCAGCAATGGGAGGCCATACAGCACCCTATGACAAAATGGAACCCACCAGCAGTGTGAGGAGACCTGAAAGTGGCACATGGCAGAGTGTGGCGATGGAGACAGCAGCAATGGGAGGCCGTACAGGGACCCATGACACACTCTGGACCTGGCAGCAGCATGAGGAGGCGGTACAGGGGCCCATGACAGATTACGGGCCTGGCAGCAGCATGAGGAGTCGGTACGGGGGCCCATGGCAGATTACGGGCCTGGCAGCAGCAATGGGAGGCCATACAGCACCCTATGACAAAATGGAACCCACCAGCAGTGTGAGGAGACCTGAAAGTGGCACATGGCAGAGTGTGGCGATGGAGACAGCAGCAATGGGAGGCCGTACAGGGACCCATGAGACACTCTGGACCTGGCAGCAGCACGAGGAGGCGGTACAGGGGCCCATGACAGATTACGGGCCTGGCAGCAGCATGAGGAGTCGGTACGGGGGCCCATGGCAGATTACGGGCCTGGCAGCAGCAATGGGAGGCCATACAGCACCCTATGACAAAATGGAACCCACCAGCAGTGTGAGGAGACCTGAAAGTGGCACATGGCAGAGTGTGGCAATGGAGACAGCAGCAATGGGAGGCCGTACAGGGACCCATGACACACTCTGGACCTGGCAGCAGCATGAGGAGGCGGTACAGGGGCCCATGACAGATTACGGGCCTGGCAGCAGCATGAGGAGTCGGTACGGGGGCCCATGGCAGATTACGGGCCTGGCAGCAGCAATGGGAGGCCATACAGCACCCTATGACAAAATGGAACCCACCAGCAGTGTGAGGAGACCTGAAAGTGGCACATGGCAGAGTGTGGCGATGGAGACAGCAGCAATGGGAGGCCGTACAGGGACCCATGAGACACTCTGGACCTGGCAGCAGCATGAGGAGGCGGTACAGGGGCCCATGACAGATTACGGGCCTGGCAGCAGCATGAGGAGTCGGTACGGGGGCCCATGGCAGATTACGGGCCTGGCAGCAGCATGAGGAGGCGGTACAGGGGCCCATGGCAGAGTGGCGGAGCGTAAGCAGCTAAAATTGAAGGCCATACAGAGGCCTATGTTAAAAAGTCCCCCCAGCAGCAGCGTGGGGAGACGACTATCAAGAGTCCAATGGCAGAGTGGCGGAGCAGAAGCAGCTTCAATTGAAGGCCATACACAGGCCTAGGTTTAAAAGTCCCTCACAGTTAATTCCAATAACGAACTCTACTCCTCCGTGCAATCTACTTACGAGACCCTGGGCAGGTCTGGGTCCAATTTGTGGTAGAGACTGGTTTTGTTCAGCCATGCTTGAGCGAGTAATAACAGGTCTGTGCTGCCCTTTGGTGTCTGGCTTAATGCGCACAACACTGAACGTCCCAGCGTTTGTCAACGATTTGCCATTAAGTGATGCAAACCCTCTGAACCACGTTCATGAGGAGCCGGTACAGGGGGCCATGAATCAGTATGGACCTGGCAGCAGCGTGAGCAGACGACAGAGGCACATGGCGCAGGGTGGCGGTGTAGGCAGCATTATTCTGAAGCCATACACAGGCCTAGGTTAAAAAGCGGAAGCCGTCAGCAGCGTGAGCAGACGACAGAGACACATGGCGCAGGGTGGCGGTGGATGCAGCAGTATTCGGAAGCCAAACACAGGCCTCGGTTAAAAAGCGGAAGCCGTCAGCAGCGTGAGCAGACGACAGAGGCACATGGCGCAGGGTGGCGGTGGATGCAGCAGTATTCGGAAGCCAAACACAGGCCTCGGTTAAAAAGCGGAAGCCGTCAGCAGCGTGAGCAGACGACAGAGGCACATGGCGCAGGGTGGCGGTGGAGGCAGCAGCAATGGAAGGCCATACAGCACCCTATCACAAAATGGAACCCACCAACAGTGTAAGGAGACCTGAAAGTGGCACATGGCAGAGTCTGGCGATGAAGTCAGCAGCAATGGGAGGCCGTACAGGGACCCATGACACACTCTGGACCTGGCAGCAGCAAGAGGAGGCGGTACAGGGGCCCATGGCAGAGTGGCGAAGCGTAAGCAGCTTAAATTGAAGGCCATACAGAGGCCTATGTTAAAAATAATAACATGTTTGGGGCATGATTCATGGCGGATTTAGTCAGTTGTGTCAGGAACTGGTGGTTTGAAATCCAGACTAATCCACGCCTGATTCATTTTCACAAACGTGAGTCTCTCCACACTTTGGGTGGACAGTCGTGTCCTCCGCGGAGTTACAATACCTCCTGCCGCACTAAACACGCGCTCCGATGCCACGCTACTGGCCGGGCATGACAGCCTTTCAAGGGCAAATTCAGCTAGTTGGGGCCAAAGGTCAAGTTTCGTTGCCCAGTAGTCAAGGGGATTGTCTACCTCGGTTGGCAGGGTGCTGTCCAAGTAGGCCCGAGCCTGTTGTTTGAGGTCCTGCTCCAGGTCCACCTGATGCTGCTGCTGCTGCGGCTGGTTAGTAGTTTCCTCACTGCGCTGGTGAAGAAAGCTACTCATCATCGACTGCAGACTGAGGCAGCCGCTGCTGGTGGAGCTGCCACTGCTCCTACCACCCCACCCCTCCCCTGCTGCCATGGCAGCGGAACGCGAGCGCACAGGGCCCACAGTGTCTGAGGATGGACGTTGGTGCAGAAAGGCAGAGACCAACTGACTACATAGGTGGTTTTTATAGTACGTTATTTTGGCCTCCCTCTCAGCAGGTGTGAAAAAGGCCACCATTTTTGAACGGTAGCGAGGGTCCAACAAGGTGGACAGCCAAAAGTCATCCCTCTGTCTGATGGTTATTCGGCTGTCGCTACGCAAGCAAGCGAGCATGCTATGGGCCATTTGTGCCAAGGAATGCGAGGGACTCCCTGCCTCCATCTCCACAGCATACTGCCACGGTGCGTCTGGGTCCTCTGTCTCCTCCTCCTCCTCTACCAGATGCTCCTGCTCCTCCACTCCTGTCCGCTGAGTGGAAAAACCACCCATTTCACTCAATAATTCCTGAGCACCAATGTCCTCCTCTACCTCCTCCTCTTCTTCCTGTCCTGCCCCCACAGGGGTCATGTGGCGTTGAGATCTGTGCGCCACGTCTACCGCACCCTGACCAGCCATTGTTAACAGCATTTGTTCCAGGACGTGCAACAGAGGAATGACGTCGTTCATCCCATAGTCCTGCCGACTCACGAATAGCGTGGCCTCCTCAAAGGGCCTGAGCAAGCGGCAGGTGTCACGCATGAGCTGCCAATGGCTGACATCTAAGTTACACAGGGGAGTACCTTTATCCGCTTGTAACATCAGGAAATCGGTGATGGCCTTTCACTGTTCGTAAAGGCGGTCTAACATATGTAGGGTTGAATTCCACCTTGTTGCAACGTCGCAGATCAGGCGATGCTGTGGAATTCCGTTCTGCCGCTGCAGCTCAAGGAGGGTGTCCTTTGCGGTGTAGGAATGGCTGAAATGCATGCAAAGTTTACGTGACATTTTAAGGATGTCTTGCAGTGGGATGGTGGATTTTAGGAACCGATTGACAACCAGATTGAACACGTGAGCCATGCATGGCGCATGGCACAACCTTCCTTGACGCAGAGCAGACACCATGTTCTTTCCGTTGTCGGTCAACATGGTTCCGATTTTCAGTTTGCGCGGAGACAGCCATCTGTCGATTTCTCTGTTCATTACACTCAGAAGTTCCTCCCCTGTGTGACTACGTTCGCCAAGGCATACCAGGTGCAGCACAGCGTGACACCGTTGCGCCCTGCACATGTGATATGCCGGTCGGGTAATGGGACTTGGCACGGGGGTGGCGGCTGAGGACACGGCGGAAGAAGAGGTGGTAGAGGCGGACATCTTTTCTGGATCAAGGACGTGCAAACGTGGAGGCAAAAGCGGCGTGACCTGTCCAAGTTGCTGGTGCGGCTGTGCCGGCACCACGTTCACCCAGTGGCCCGTAAATGACATGTACTGTCCCTGACCGTAGTTACAGCTCCACACGTCGGCGCTGCCGTGCACTTTGGCAGAGACCGACATGCTCAAAGACTGGCCCACCATCTCTTCTACATGTGAATGCAGGGCTGGCACTGCCTTTTTGGCGAAGAAATGCCGGCTTGGCACTCTCCACCGCGGCGCGGCACAAGCCATCATTTCTCGGAAAGGTGCTGAGTCCACCACTTGGAAAGGGAGGGACTGCAGCACCAGCAACTTGGACAGGAGGACGTTCAGCTTTTGCACCGTCGGGTGCGTGCTCGCAAACTGTTGTCTCTTGGAAACGGATTCCAAGAAAGACTGCTGACGGAATCCGTGAAGAGGAGTAGCAGGAGAAGGAGCATCTGAACGAGCGGAAGATGCCAACGAGCGACAACTCCCCTCAGCAGAGGTGTTGGAGCCTTGACTGGCTGATAGAGGGCGATTGACGTCGGGTGACGGAGCAAGTAACGGAGCGGGTGATGGAGCGGGGGCTGGGGCAGGCAGAACCGCCGTATCTTTATCACGGTTTTCCCAGGCCACCGAATGGCGACGCTGCATATGCTGCCGCAACGCTGTAGTCCCAACATGGGCCCCCTGGCCACGCTTGACTTTCTGGCCACATAGTCGACATACGGCTACGTTTACTTCCTCGGGCGGCTTGACGAAAAATTGCCACACCGCCGAGTAGGAAACTTTGCCCCCGCTACTCCTCACTGGCTGACTGCTACTTCCTCCGTGCACACCGGCACCACTACTGGCCGTGGTGGTAGGCTGCAGTGGAGCTGGTGCTCTACTCCGTGGCTGTTTGCCTCCACTGACACTGCTGCGACCCTGCTGCCTCCTGGGCAACCCACCGACTGTTTTGCTCGCTGGCAAGCTGGCACCCTCTTCTCCTGATGATGCGGAAGCAATAGCCTGATGACGACGAGGCTGCCAAGTGCGATCAGCCTCATCATCATCAATTAGGGTCTCCGCGTCACTACTAGCCCCCTTGGCTGCATGTGGGTCAGGAGACAGACCTGTCTCTAGACCGGCTACGAGCCACTCTCCTCGCCAGTACTTCTTCGCCTGGCTGCTGAAGAGGCGGATGTCTCCCTCCGTTCCTGACCGCCCTCTGTTAGCTCTTCCTCACTGTACAGTGGGGCTGAGCCCACAGCATGCGATACTTCGCTTGGTGAGGGAACACCAAAGGACAGGGGCAGGTAGAGGACACGTGATTTCAGTGGGCTTGCTCCTGGGCCATGCCAACTAACGGTTGTGTCTGACGTACCCACCGACCGTTGGCTGTAGGTGTCAGAGGTGACCTGGGAAGAGGAAGACGACCGAGTCAACCAATCGATGACGGCAGGGTTGTCGGTGGAGACACGACCGCTGGATGACACCGGGAGCACTGGCCTCTGGCTGCGACTAGTGCTGCCTCGACCCCTTCCTCTGCTGCCACGTCTGCTCGCTCCTGAATTATTGCCTCCTCTGCCACTCCTCTTCGTGTTGTCTGACATACTCTTTAATTCAATAGTGGTTGTGAAGCAGAAAGTAACGAATCTGTGTCCCTGAGTAACAATTCTGTGTCCCTGAGTAACAATTCTGTGTCCCTGAGTAACGATTCTGTGTCCCCGAGTAACGATTCTGTGTCCCCGAGTAACGATTCTGTGTCCCCGAGTAACGATTCTGTGTCCCCGAGTAACGATTCTGTGTCCCTGAGTAACAATTCTGTGTCCCTGAGTAACGATTCTGTGGCCCTAAAGTCTCTGTGGCCCTAACTCTGTCCCTAATACAGACAGGTCTGTCTCTCTTGAATGACCGGAGGCTAATGGAGAATTCTAAGATGGCCGCGATTTATAGCTCCACCATTACACAGTGCTGGCTGGCTGCTGATTGGCTAATGCGATCACATGTCATGAATGAATGCATTATGGGTCAGCGCGCCTTGTCTGCGCGCCTTCCCAGAGATCCCCGCTCCGTCGCCACACATGTCGCCGCCATTTTTGGGAAAATTCGATTTGTGCATCCGAAGTTTGCTAATTTTCAGATTCGGCGCGAATTGAATTTTTCCTAATCTTCGAAACGAATTCCACTCGTCATGTTCGATTCGCTCATCTCTAAATAGTATCATCTAAATGTTTGTTTTCAATCTGATATACTCTAGGTGTATGTTTGGGAAAATAACATATATTTAAGGAATGAGCCTGGAGAAGAATCGATTATGTTAACCAGTGATGGCAAAGAGAATGAAATTCTGAATGGTATTCCAGATTGGGCGTATGAAGGTAGGTGTTTTTTAATGAGTCAAGGAATAAACTCAGTATTTTATCAACATGCTTCCAGTTGTAATATTTCTTCCTATTTTAGTGATCTGTATATAAGGCATCATTTTAGGCTAACTGAGGTCCAAGTCAAACACTGCTATAAGGGAACAGTTGCCCATTCAATTCCAGAGAGTTGCTGCAGTCTCTGAGGTGCATCTGCAAACAAACAGGCAATACTTAGGTCCAGCAATAGGTTGTGCAGGACTGTACAATCCACTGTAGAATGTTAGGGATGGGCCTAATTTCCTCATCCGAGAAAGTAAAGCTGGCCATACTGGCTGAATTTTGATCAATGTGTGGGCTCCCTTACTTAAGAGAAGTCATTTGTTTAACCACTTTCTACTCATATATGTGGCCTTTCAGTGGGGGGGCTTTAACATTGAGAGGCCGCATGTATGAAGCCCTTTGTAAAGGCATTACTGTGCTGAGTGCGCACTCCCTGCATGAATCCGGCACAGTAACCGGCGGGTACCGGAGAGCTCCCGATGTATACTTGCTATTGGAAGCTTACCGATCATGTGACTGCTGTGACTGCCAATAACAGCGGTCACATGATCGGAATGCCCACCTTTGACTTCTGTCATTTAGAAGCTCTTAAAGGGCCAGGCAGCAGCAGAAAGGGGTTAACCAACTTCTGTTCAAGAGACATGATGAAAAACTATGAGTCGATCAACAGCTGCCGCCAAATAAATGACCATCGATGGCCAACCTTAAGCTTTACACAGGAATTTCAGAGATGATCCCATGTGGCTTTGAAGAGTAGGGGTAGATAGTGTTCAAGTGGAGTTTAGAGGTCAGGGATGGCTTATAGCTGGTTTAGTGTTGAAAGAGGGAACAGTTTGAGCATTAGATTTTGGGGATTAAGTTTTGAGGACCTGTTAAAGCTCAACCCCAGCTTAAACCTTTTATTTTACTTTGAGTAGGACAGAGAAGGATTAGCATCTCTCCAGGTTTTATTGCCATCTGCATCCCTATGGGGGGAGATTTCACTTTACTTTCTGGCACAACAGTGATGAATAATTTCTTCAATGAGAACACTGACAAAAATACATATTTTGTAGACTGAGGAAGGTTTAAAACTTCTGACATTGTTTTTATTGCTTTCTGTACATTCCTGGCTGGACAACAACTGCAAATGAAAAAGGATTTCTTGAATGAGTGTCCCGGTGACAAATAGTAAGGGGAAATCTCCCCAACTGACTCTAAAACAAACAATCTAACTCTTCCCCACCCTATCAAAAGCTAAACAAAAATGTTGACTGGGGTTTGTCTGTAAATGTTTAGCATTGGGAGTTTAGTGTTAAGGATAACTTTTTAGTGGATAAACAAGGTGTTAAGTATTTCAGGTTAGGGGCAAGGGGATAAGTATATAGAATGTGCTTTAGTATGGGGGATCTTTTAGTAGTCAAGAACTGGGCAGCTACAGTACCCACAATAGCCTTTCGTGCTGGGAACCTCACTATGAAAACAACTGGACCACTAGGATTGAGTATGAACGTATTGTCCAGTGGTGCCCTGAGAACTCAAACTATTAAAGTAAAGAGGAAAAATAGTGCTGGACCTGTAAGGTACTCTTATTGGTATTGCTATCTTATGTTAAGGTGTTGATGTTCATGTAAGTGATCTGGTTCCTGGCAGGCAGCTTCTACACCCAGAGGAGCTCTAAATGCCTAAATGCATTGAGTTGCTGCCATGTGATTGGCAGATTAGCAATTTGTGTTACCAAGCATCTGAACAGGTGTACTTAACAAAGTGGCCAGTGAGTGTACACTATTTTATTGTGCTTTTGTATTCTTTATGTTTAATTTCCAGAGTTGGTGCTTGGAACAAAGTATGCTCTCTGGTGGTCTCCTGGAAACACTTTTATTGCCTATGTCCAATTCAATGATAAAGAGGTGCCTATTATTGAATATTCCTTCTATGGTGATGAACAGTATCCTCAAACAATGAAAATTCCATATCCCAAGGTAACACATATGAGTAAAGTTTATTTCCATATTCCATGTACCAGTGTCAGATCAGCCATTACACATCAACTGGAGTTGATAGAAGTTGTATTAAAAAATAACTACAGCCCTCATTCGAGACTATTTAAATACTTTTGCTGAAAAGGATGTTCTTCTTTAAGGTATATCACCAGACAAAACTTTTTTATTAGCTTTAGATCAGGCAGGGGAAAAGTATATTTTCTGTCAGTTTATAATGCTTTTTGTGGCCCTTTTAGGGAACCTTCTCCTCACTTTCTGTTCTGGTGACAATATTCTCAACAGGCCAGCAAGTGAAAAACAAATCTGCAACAGGGACATAGACAGAAATGAATAAACAGGCTATGGAAAGGCTAGAATCCCTGTTGGCACTTTATTGTTGTGTCCCCTTTTGAGATTTTCCCTCACTTTCTGTCCTAGTGACAATCTCTTCCAGTGGTGGACATAGTCAGCAAAGCACCCCAGTGCAACAACATTTTTGGGCCCTCCCCAATTAGGTGGAAAAATTAGGGTATCATGAAGAATGCATCTCACTTCTGACTTGCCCTAGAAGTGGGAATTGTCCAGGTCTATGTTGCAGTGGAAAGGAGTACCAGTACCCACCCAATACACATGACAAGTTCCTGTACATAACCAGTACAGAAATTAGGGGAAATCAGCTCAATGATACCTCATATGGGGTTAGAAACTCAACAGTGACACTTTAATCTCCTGTATAATGCAGTCAGGTTCTGGATCAGGTATACACCTGTAAAAACTAAGATTGTGTTTACATATGCATGTGTAAAGGGGTAGTTTCCTGAATGCAAAACCTCTACATTAAAGTAATAATAAATGCTGGATTTTCCTAAACATTAATCCACTATGGACAAGGAAGGAAACATTCCACAGTACATTTTTTTAATTATTATTTTTGCCCAACCCTTACTTTTAACAGTGTTCACTCGTGCCAGCTTCAGAGGTAGGGAAGCACATGCACTGAACATGCCATGGGGTATAAGTCCCTTAGACAGTGCAGGCTCAAACTGCTGGAGGAGAAAGGAGCAGGGGAGTGATCTTCCGTTGTAACTGTAATGTGACTGCGTGGATGCCTGCAGTGTAGGTACACTTGGCTGCAGTTGCCAAACAGGAGGGTGCATGGAGAGGTGCCTCCATGGGACCCTTGAAGGAGATGGAGCCACCTAAAACAGGAACTGGGGGAGAGTCAGTTTTCATGAGTATAAAGATGTCTCTTAAACAAATAACATTTTATACATCATGCATCCATAGGGCAGGGTTCACAAAGTATTATGGGTTGTTGAAAGAGTGAAAGCAGAAGAAGCTGTTTGCCTTCAAACTATATGTCTGTTTGGGTCTGTATGTCCCATCTTAACAGGGTAGGCAGTGAGATGGATGTGTCACCAGTTTACTTGTGTTTGTAAATTTTAGCTCTATAAACAAAATGATTTTACAACAGAACAGTAAAGAATAGACAGGTACATATGTAAAAAGAAGCCAAGAGCTCCATCTGCTGAGTGTGAATGCATGGAAGAAATATTCATGTGAAATGATTCATATTACCTAAATAAAATATGGAAAAATACATACAGAATGGTTTATATCTCCTAATATGGATTTTAAGGTACCATGTAGGTTTACCTTATAAACATTAATTTGTATTCATTGAATAGTTAAAACAATACTACATATTTCAGACTAACATAACTACGTAAATACTTCAGATGCATATTGGCCTTTTTTAGTAACTGTTTTATGTTATATAACCACATATAGCTAGTTACAACAGTTTGTTTTTCATGTGGTACTGTAGTTAAAGGAGGAGTTTAAAGGTTTTAAAGCAGTATTAAAGTCACATTTTTTAAAACGGCTGACAGTCAGGGTTTTAATGATAGAAAAGATCCTAGTGGTCCCTTCATAAATGCCTCTCTCTGCCTGTCAGCCGCAATGTAATCTGAGTTGCTCATACGCAGCTCTGGACCACATTTACAGCACCCACTGTGTAGTGGCAAAGTGACTCCTGTGGGCATTGGTGGGAGTGACATTACCACAACCTGGCCATTAAAGCAGCTGGAGACAGCAAACCAGGAAAGCAGACCGAGCGAAAATGGAAGCTCCTTGGACCTGATGGAGAAGTGACAGTGCAACGCTGGAGGGCTCTGTTTGACAGGGAAGTCTGCCATAATGTACTAATATGCAATGCATCTGTAATATATGCGATGCATAATATGGCATAAACCTCCTGGTGGCCCATAAAAGAAGAAAAATGTAGCACAGTTTAATACTGCTTTAAAGCGTTTCAGGGGGCATCTTCTGTTTCATCAGAAACAATACTCAGAGTTAATATTTTTCCAGATCTGTATTATTCAAACATTCTAAGTAGTTATATTTTTACATAATATACCCCAGTTATTTTAACACATATGTTCTCCCTAACAGTTGGAATCATAATATTTATTTACAGAAATCAATTTCATATCATGTGTGTTCTCTTCATCTTACCTATGTATATGCTATACATTCCCTTTAAGTTCACTGTAATTCAAAATTAGAATGCACAGTGCATATACAAGATGATAATATTCTAACAACAAACGGCTCTTTGACTGACACACTCTCTATATATTAATTTAATCTATCTCTTTTAAAGGCAGGAGCAAAAAATCCAACAGTTAAACTATACATTGTGAAAATTGATGATTCAACATATCCCAAAGCTGAAGTTCCAGTCCCTTCACTCATATCTTCCAGGTAATTCTTAGTTTACTCTTAGAGGTTTCATAACCGGAACAAAGGAAACATATTTGCATTTTTAAGCCTTTGTTAAATAAAAATCAAAATGAACTTAATCATTAAAGCAGAGCTCCAGTCAAAATATTAAAGTTAAATTAAAGTCAGCAGCTACAAAAACTGTAGCTGCTGACTTTCAAAAAACAGACACTCACCTGTCCCTCAATCCAGTGGTGTCCTCAGCACAGCCAGTATCACCAGCCGTCCTCTCTCCTCAGCGCTGGCATCTTAAGTGTGGGCACCCGACTGTGACAATTTGCGGCTTCACAGCCGGGTGCCCAGTGTGCATGTGCGAGTAGTGCGGTGTCTTGTGAATGACATGGTAGTTTACTGGGACTTGTCACGCGTCCCAGAAGACTACAGGGAGGGAGGTGGGGAGAAAAACTTCTGCTTCCGATCGCCTAGGTGATTGCAGTGGCAATGGGAATGGGTACCTGTCAAATTCGGGTACCACCCTGCTCTCCAAAGGTGCCAATCCTTAAAGGGGGAACAGGGGACAAAGCCTTAAAGTGGAACATCCCCTTGTGAGTGGAGTTCTGCTTTAAGGCAGCTCAAACAGCGATAGACATAGACAGACCTAACAACAGACTATGTCAGGAAAATATCACTACTTTAAAGGAATTATGGTCTGTGGGTGGGGCTAGATCAAAGCTTTATGTAGTGTGCCACAACATTTTTCCTTCTGGTATGTAAAGTTTCATAGAAACCTTAACATGTTCTTACTAAAAACTGAACTTTTTCTCCATAGCTATCAATCAGATATAAATTTTCAAGGTAGGTATGACGATGACTGGAGACTTCGGAGAAGTCTTTCCTTTTCTTAGTGAGAAATTTAAACTGATACTTAAGGCCCAGAGTGACTTTTCTACAACAACATAATGTACTAAAAAATAGGTCCACCAAACATGAAAAATTAGCAAGCATGCTATGGGATAAACAGGAGATATTTGAGAGAGTCTGGAACCCATGGATATGATATAAACAGTATTCTAATTGAGCTCTGAGCTGAAGGTGAAGATTGGGACCCCTTTTAGAGAGAAGAGCTCTTATTCTTTCTTTTTCTTTATTTTCCTCTCTTTCCTGCTCATCTCCTTAACTCTTAAACATTTTGACTCCCCTACTTTAGGGTCTTCCTTCTCTTTTTCTCCCAAAGAGGTTTCCCTTTGGGTTTTAGCGTTCCATCATTCATGTTGCTTGGTTACTATAAAAATCTTGCATGTTCCATTGATGATAATGAACATCCATTTCACAGTGGGGATTACGTCTTCAGCTGGGTGACTTGGATCTTGGATGAGAGAGTCAGTGTTCAGTGGCTGACCAGAGTTCAAAATATCTCAGTTATCTCAATATGTGACTACAGCTCATACACATGGATTTGCCCAAAGGTAATTGATAAGTAGAGCCTAATTGTATATAATCTGTCATATTCATAAAGTACTGAAGTCAATTTGCCATATCCGTATGTTTATTTTAATAGAAATATTTCCTGTACCTTTTTAATAATAGTTACCTGTATTAGTATAGCACAAACATACAGTAATGCACAGTGCTTTACAGAGACCTTAATGCAGTGGCTTGGAAGGTGGTCCTTATGGCTAAATAAGTTTAATATGGCTGAATATAAACTGACAAATGTAAACAAATGTATGACTTTACACATATTAAAATAATAGGAGTATATTTACTAAATAAATTAAAGAAAAAAGCAAACATGTAGTCATTCAAAGTGCAGGGTCCTGTTTAAAGCATGGTAGGTTCCTCCAGATGATGCTTGTCCTTTCAGTTACATTTTTATAGCTTGATTTGGTTTACTTTGCAAATATTGGTTTCAAATAGGAAGTCAGGCATGTTGCTTCTCCAACTTCTTGGCTCATAAGTGTAGTGGGTTGCCACAATGACCAGTAGCTGTAGTCGGTTTTGAAAGTTCCAGAGTTCACAGGCTCTAGAAGATGCAGTAATTGCAGGCTAAGTGCAGGCACCTAGTGATACCTAATAGCATACCAGAGGCACTTATTATTGGGCTGGTACATTGGGTTTCAGCAGCTACTAATATTTGGTGTGGGGTTTTCATCACTGGAAAAGAAAACACACTTCCCTTGTGCCCTGACCATAACCTAACTCTTAGAACAGCAATTAACACATAACCCCTCCAACCAAGCATAAACCTTAATCAAGTCTCCCCAACAATTAACACCAAGCAACCTAACCCTGAAAATGAACAGCTAACTACTAACTCTTACCCTGAAATTTAACACTTACCCCCTAAAACTTAAATAAAAAAATTAGCACATAAATTTAGCTTTTAGCACTTAAATATTATCCGCCTATAACTACTGAAATACTAGGTCAGCCTAATTGGTACAGAATATATTAGCACTGTGATGGACTGCCTAGCACTCCGCTTGCGTGCCTCTATCAGAGAACTTCTTCCTCGCTGCTGGGACACAGGAACAAGGTATTATAGCTGGGCATTGCCCCCAATAACTAGGCAACACTAGCTTAGGTGCAAAACTGGAACTCACTTTATTGAAAATTAACGCAGAATTAGATACAAGCTTGATCACATGATCCTAAATAATGCAACCTTCAAACAGTAATATCATCTGATACATCTAATGAACATCTAACAGTGATCTAATCAAACAGTGATCTAATTAACAGCTAGAAACTAACAGCTAATCATGATCTAATTAACAGCAAGCTAATCAACAGCCAGGCACCCAGGCCAGCCAGGAGCCCTCCCCAGACAGCCCAGCAACAAGCCCGCACGCCTGGATATACAAAGTGCATTACACATATTGTCTTTTAGGTGTTTCCCGTTCACTTGTATAATCTGTCCACTAGAAAAGTCATCATAAGACAAAACTCAAGCAATGTTACAACAGTCTGAAAAAGTGGAGCCTGCATCTCAGCGTTCATCATGTTGTTATCCATCATCACAGACTGATCTGTTCTCTCCATGTGTTTAGAAGCTGAGCTAAGCTTTTTTCCATGCCCTGACCGGGAGGAGCGGACAAAATCCCTGATCTCCTACTTGGGCTATAATCATTGGGTAGAAGGCTAGCCCCTAGTCCCCTCCAAAAGCCCCTGTCTTGATTGGGTCTGTCACAAACACTAAGTACTACCAATCCTGATCCGAACTCAGTGGCATTAAATATTTAATTGCTAAATCCAACTGCTATATGATTAGGTTTATTAGAGGTACCCATAGTTCTTTTTTACTGAATAAGAATACTTAGCTTTTGTTAAAATGTCTTATTTGGAGCCCTTTTTTAACATGATTTATTTTTTTTCCATCTTCTCCTTAGGATCGACAATATGTTGAAACAAGTAAAACAGGATGGATTGGTGTGGTATGTAGTGTTACAGTATTTTTTAATTTGCATTCCCTCTGTTCTTCTTCAGTGCAGTAGAGAGGTAACACACCTGGGACCCCAAAGGCTGGCTTGGCTGATATATGGGGTGATTTCTATCTACTGTAGTGAAGGAGGACAAGAAACAGTGAATATTACATTGCAGCTTAAAACAAGTAATTTTCTAACAGTACTATAATGTACAAACTACAACATGCTTGTGAAGGTTTTTATTTAACCAGGTCATAGTATAGCTACTAGTAGTAAGTCATTTTTAACTGGACATAGTATGATAAGTTAAGATTGTAACATTGGATTTACAAGCTTTTAGTAAACACATATAATCACTGGACAAAATAAATCAAGTTTACACTGGAAGAGACACAGAATAACAAATGACCCTTCTTGGACTGTATGTTAAATATCAAGGAGAGGCGTGAGTTGGAAACTGAGGTCTAAAGGAAACCTACCCACATGGACTAGTATCTGCTTTTCAGCTTCTACCACCCATTGGAAATCAAACTGGGAGTTATTAGGACTCTGCTATGTCAGGCTGAGGGGGTAACAACAAGAAGTTTAAAAACAAAGAACACAGACGTCTCATGCGTAGTTTGAAAGTGTGTGGCTATCCAAACAGGGCTCTTGCTAAAACATTTACAAAGTCAAATGATAACTTTGGACTATTGAACAGAATGGAGAACGTAAAGAAATATAGTAATCCCATTTGTAGGTGGGTGTCAGAGAAGAAAAATATTTAACAAACATTGCATTCTTGTGTCTTTCAAGATCAGTAATACACTGAGACAAAAGCTTGTACATCCTAAAGACTCAACGCCTGTGAATGGACCAACATAGGAGGGCAAATCCTACAGGTGAAGACATGGTCTACCCTGGCGATTTGACAATAATTCACATCTTTAGCCATGTAAATCAAGGAATTAATGCCTATGCATACTTCCTGAAACCAAGAATGGGATTATGTAACTAGAACAGGGTCATTCCACTCCTCCAATTCTGTTCTTGGATAATCAGCATCTACACATTAGATGGTGATTGGATTAAGGTGTCTTTGCTACCTAAATATAACCCATAATTTGTGCTAAGAGAAAAAGATACCAATATGTAGCAGCTGGACACTGTACCTTGATACCAGGCACCCCATAAACAGTTTTCAAATAAAGTGCAGTGCCTAAAACATTTCAAACAGAAATCATGATAAAAATGTGAAAAATAGTTAATCTCAAAATGTTCATAAGTGAAATATCATATGGCGAGTTCAAAGTCCCCAAATGCCGTGATGAGATCAAAAGACTTCCAAATATAGCCAATGTGACACCAACCACTTGCATGCAAGGCTTACCAGAAGATATGTGACTCCCTGCTAAGAGTGGTCACTTTTATAGCTCTGTCATTCTCATTCAAGAATTTCAAAAATTAATCCAATGAATTGATGTCCCCATCCCAAATTAGGAGGATATTATCAGTGAATCGCATCCAAAAAATTAGCTCTGGCCTACGATTACCCAGAACTACGTCCTCCTCCCATTTTGCCATAAAGGGTTGGCCATACTGTGTGCAAACTTAGCCCCCATGGACACCCTTTTCTTTTGTAAATAATAGGAACCTTTATGCCAAAAATAATTGTGAATCATACAAAATTGGACTAAATCCATTATACAGCTCTTTTGAAGTTCAGGGATAGATATATCCCTATTTAAAAAATTTCCACTGCTTCAAAACACAATTGATGAGATATCATTGTCTAGAGGGAAGGTACATCAGTGGTATCTAACAAATGACTTGACTTTCAATCAATTCCCCTTAATATATTAATAACATGCTTGGTGTCCTTCAAATATGAGGGTGTGTTCACCACCAGTGGCTGCAAATAATGATCAATATATATAATATTATTAATGTGTCAGATAAAAGAAACTTGTTTAAATAAAATGTTGATCTTTTAAATAATTGGTTTCTTTGTATATACTTCAAGGTTGCTTTAAAAACCCCATAAAATGTAAGGTGTAACTTTCTCTAGCAGGGGGTCACATATCTTCTGGTAAAGAGAGAAAAAACCTCAGCACCCAGGACTCCCTTGCCCCCCACACACTATTCCCCGTGAGATGCTGCTGTACACAGGTGCAAAATCAAAAAACGTATTTCTACTTAAACCAGCGCAAAACCCACAAAGCAATATAAATAAATAACTCAGCCCATAAATAATATTAATCAAAATACATTGTGACACATAAAAAATTGTAATAAATAAAGTGATTTAAAAAAATTTTCTGAAAAAAATCAGTGACAAATTCAAAAAACAGTCCCGTGAAAAAACTGTATTTTCATTGGATTCTTCTGTGCCAATAATACCTCCACCATCCACCAGTGCAAAACCAACATGAACCGCACTCACCAGATATTTGGTGAGTAAAACGCCTTTCAGGGATATTAAGGGCTCCTGGACCCCCTTTTTTATAACCTCCAAATATTGCCTCCTCTAAGACATAGAAAAAATGAGGAAAAAGAAAAAAAGACCATAGCGTGATACCGTTATAAATTCCAATCTCAGAAGAATTTTAACCAGACCACTCACATTTTAGTAGATATTAACCAGCATTTTGTTGAAGCAAAATGATCTTTCTTTCATATAAAAACGATTTTCCAATTTCTGTATAGAGACCCCACAGCCAGGTATTGTCAGGGATCACGGCGCCGGAATCCTGCATCACGGCGCCGTCCCCCTGCGCATGCGCACTGGCGGCGAGCCGCGGCTGACAGGACGCCGCGCATGCGCAGTAGAGAGTCGAGGGCGCGCCTCAGGCGTCCAATGACAGCCGGGGGCGCGTCCCAGCCAGCCAATGACAGTGCAGGGCGCACTATTTAAAGATGCCCTGCACTGTCACCCATTGCCGCAAGGTCTTATGTGATCCTGGATACCTGCTCCTGTTCTGTGACCCTGTTTTCGGCCCTGACTACGCTGCCTGCCCCTGTGTTTGACCCGGCTTGTCCTGACTACTCTGCCTGCTCCTGCGTTTTGACTCGGATATCCTGACTATTCTACGGACTGATTTACCTGGCTGACCCTGCATGTGACCTGACTACTCCTTGCCCGCTGATTTGGTACCCCGCTTACCCCCCACGGAACCACTATCCGTGCCACCCTGCTGGGGCCGTCATCCGCCTCATATCTGGCTCTCCCGGTACCTACACGCATCCCCGGAGGCCTTCCCGGCCGCTGGTGGGCCCGCCCAGAGGTCGTGACCTGGCCCGGGACTGTTTCAAGTCCATCCCCACCATCAGGGGCCCTGGTGAAGGCACAGCCCGGGCTTAGACCCCACGCTCTGGGTTGGTCTATCAGTTGGCAGCCGGAAGGCTCCGCCTGGCGGATCATAACAGTACCTTGCGGCCATGACAGAGCCAGGAGGTGGACCGGCGTCCCTAGAGGATATTTGCCAGCACCTGGCAACTTTGACCCAGGCCTTCCAGAACTTCCACAGTCGCTGCGCCCGACTGGAAGACCGCATGGAGACATTAGCCCCCCAGACTCCCCCTGCTCAGAGTCCCCCGTCTGGGGAACCTCCCGCTACCCCGACATCCGGAGCGGTTGCCACACCCTTAGCTTCTGAGCCCCGCGTTCCCCTGCCGGAACGGTTCCGTGGTGACCGGAGCCGCTTCCGAGCCTTCCGGAATGCTTGCACACTATATTTTGACTTACAGCCCCGCACATTCTCCTCCGAGACCGTCAGGGTGGGGTTTATAGTCTCTCTCCTTCAGGATGAGCCCCAGGATTGGGCTCACCGTCTGATGGAGAGGCGTGACCCCCAGCTTGACTCCGTGACCAAGTTCTTTCAGGCCATGGCAGTATTGTATGACGACCCTCAGCGGGCTGCCTCCGCAGAGGCTACCCTATACTCTCTGCGGCAAGGCCGCCGGGCAGCCGAAGAATACGCGTCCGACTTTAGGCGATGCATGGGAGACACCAGATGGAACGATGCGGCCTTATGTCACCAGTTCCGCATCGGGCTGTCTGAGTCTCTCAAGGACGAACTAGCACGAGTAGGCCTACCAGACTCCCTGGAAAGACTGATTGAGTTGGCCATCCAGATTGACCGTAGGTTAAGGGAACGTTGGCTGGAAAGGAGCAGCCAGGGTCAAAGGGTGGCATGGATCCCACCGAGAGACACAGCTCCAACCCCAGGGAACCATCCCCGAGGCACGGAATCGGGGGACAACCCGGAACCCATGCAGCTGGGACTGGCCCGTTCCCACTTGTCGGTCGAGGAACGTCAAAGGAGACGATCGCTGAACCTATGCCTGTACTGCGGGGAAGCTGGTCACCAGGTGCGCTCCTGTCCTGCAAAGATGAGTAAGTCCGCTTCCTTTTCTTTTACCTTACCCGCAGGAAGGGATGATCAGTCCAATTACCTGGCCATACCTGTGTCTTTGCAGCTCCCGGGAAGAACACTATCGGTGACCGCAATCGTTGACTCTGGAGCTTGTAGTTGCTTTGTCGACCTGACTTTTGCCCACCGGCAAAAAATACCACTGCAGACCAAAGAAAGGGGGTTCAACATCTTCTTGGCAGACGGCTCCAGTATAAAATCAGGGGTGGTGGACCAGGAGACACCACCCATTTTTACCACAATAGCAGACCATCACCAGGAGTTCCTCCGTTTGGATGCCATCGCATCACCCCTATTTCCAGTCATTCTGGGGCTCCCTTGGCTGCGGGCCCATAACCCCCAGGTTGACTGGGAAAGGGGGACGATTCAATTTAGGTCACCCTACTGTTTGAATCACTGCCAGGTCACGGGATCCGTGGGTCCCCGGTTCCTCCTGTGCTTGGACGGTGATGCCAATCTATCCCAGACTATTCCCCCGGCCTACCATGACTTCTTGGACGTTTTCAGTAAGCGAGGGGCTGACGTTCTTCCCCCACACCGTTCTTACGATTGTCCTATAGACCTCCTACCCGGATCTGAGATCTCGTTCGGCCGGATCTTTCCCTTGTCAGAAACGGAATCGGGTGTACTGAGGGAATATATTGACGAGAACCTGCGGAAGGGGTTTATTCGTCCTTCCACATCCCCAGCCGGGGCCGGGCTGTTCTTCGTAGAGAAGAAGGACAAATCGTTACGGCCCTGCATAGACTACCGTGATCTAAACAAGATAACGGTAAAGAACCGTTATCCCTTACCGTTAGTCCCCGAGCTCCTCCAGAGATTAAAATCGGCAATGATATTCCCTAGGTCTAGACCTGCGGGGGGCCTATAACCTTGTCCGTATCAGGGAGGGGGATGAGTGGAAGACGGCCTTCCGTACGAGATTCGGTCACTACGAATATCTAGTGATGCCATTCGGGCTCTGTAATGCACCGGCAACCTTCCAGCATTTCATCAACGATGTTTTTCGTGATTTCCTCGATGTCTTTGTAGTAGTTTATTTGGATGACATCCTAATTTTCTCCCCTTCACTGGAGGTTCATCGAGGTCACGTAGTACGGGTATTAGAACGGTTGCGTCAACAAGGGCTATACGCCAAGGCAGAAAAGTGCTGTTTCGAACAGCGCGAAATCACGTTCTTGGGACTGGTTCTCTCTTCCGCGGGGGTCGCGATGGATCCCCAGAAAGTCACGGCGATCTTAGATTGGCCAATACCCGCCGACAAAAAGGGGGTACAGCGTTTCATCGGCTTTTCCAATTTTTATAGAAAGTTTGTTAGGAACTTCTCCGGTCTGGTCTCCCCAATCACGCAACTGACGAAACAAGGGGTCCGTTTTAAGTGGACTTCCGAAGCCCAGACGGCATTCGAGAAGTTCAAAAAATTATTCACGTCTGCGCCCATCCTCTGCCATCCGGATACTTC
Organism: Staurois parvus; assembly: GCF_062004578.1. Lineage (NCBI taxonomy): Eukaryota > Metazoa > Chordata > Amphibia > Anura > Ranidae > Staurois > Staurois parvus. The sequence continues at coordinate 9,959,865 of NW_028317827.1, read as the reverse complement.
CCTCCCATATGTCTTGGATAGAGATGAGCGAATCGAAGTATCCGAAGTGGAATTCGAGTCGAATATCGGAAAAATTTCGATTCGTGCCGAATCCGAAAAACAGCCTAATTCGGACGCGCGAATCGAAATTTTTCCGAAAATGGCGGCTGACATGTGCGGCGACGGAGCGGGGATGTCGGGGAAGGCGCGCAGACAAGGCGCGCTGCCCCATAATGCATTCCTCAACGACATGTGATCGCATCAGCCAATCAGCAGCCAGCCAGCCAGCACTGTGTAATGGTCGAGGTATATATAGCGGCCATTTTGGAAATCTTCATTTGCCTGCAGTCATTGAACAGAGGCAGACCGCTCTGTACTAGGGACAGGGACAGAGTTAGGGCCACAGAAACGAGAATTGGGGACAGAGAGAAGTTACTTAGGGACAGAGAACCATTACTCAGGGACACAGACTTGTTAATGAGGGCCACAGAATCGTTATTTAGGGACAAAGAAACGCTAGTTAGGGCCACAGAATTCATACTCAGGGACAGACAGAATTGTTACTCAGTGCCAGAGAATTGTTACTTAGGGCCACAGAAACGTTATTAGGGCCACAGAATTTTTACTCAGGGACAGACAGAATTGTTACTGAGTGCCAGAGAATTGTTACTCAGGGACAGACAGAATTGTTACTGAGTGCCAGAGAATTCTTACTCAGGGCCACAGAATTCATTCTCAGGGACAGACAGAATTGTTACTCAGGGACAGACAGAATTGTTACTGAGTGCCAGAGAATTGTTACTCAGGGACAGACAGAATTGTTACTGAGTGCCAGAGAATTGTTACTCAGGGACAGACAGAATTGTTACTGAGTGCCAGAGAATTGTTACTCAGGGACAGACAGAATTGTTACTGAGTGCCAGAGAATTGTTACTCTCACAGACACAAAATTGTTACTTGCACAGACACAGAATTGTTACTTGCACAGACACACAATTGTTACTCAGGGCCACTGAATTCATACTCAGGGACAGACAGAATTGTTACTGAGTGCCAGAGAATTCTTACTCAGGGCCACAGAATTCATACTCAGGGACAGACAGAATTGTTACTCAGGGACAGACAGAATTGTTACTGAGTGCCAGAGAATTGTTACTCAGGGACAGACAGAATTGTTACTGAGTGCCAGAGAATTCTTACTCAGGGACAGACAGAATTGTTACTGAGTGCCAGAGAATTGTTACTCTCACAGACACAAAATTGTTACTTGCACAGACACAGAATTGTTACTCGCACAGAGACAGAATTGTTACTCAGGGCCACAGAATTCATACTCAGGGACAGACAGAATTGTTACTGAGTGCCAGAGAATTGTTACTCAGGGACAGACAGAATTGTTACTGAGTGCCAGAGAATTGTTACTCTCACAGACACAAAATTGTTACTTGCACAGACACAGAATTGTTACTTGCACAGACACACAATTGTTACTCAGGGCCACAGAATTCATACTCAGGGACAGACAGAATTGTTACTGAGTGCCAGAGAATTCTTACTCAGGGCCACAGAATTCATACTCAGGGACAGACAGAATTGTTACTCAGGGACAGACAGAATTGTTACTGAGTGCCAGAGAATTGTTACTCTCACAGACACAAAATTGTTACTTGCACAGACACAGAATTGTTACTTGCACAGACACACAATTGTTACTCAGGGCCACAGAATTCATACTCAGGGACAGACAGAATTGTTACTGAGTGCCAGAGAATTGTTACTCAGGGACAGACAGAATTGTTACTGAGTGCCAGAGAATTCTTACTCAGGGCCACAGAATTCATTCTCAGGGACAGACAGAATTGTTACTCAGGGACAGACAGAATTGTTACTGAGTGCCAGAGAATTGTTACTCAGGGACAGACAGAATTGTTACTGAGTGCCAGAGAATTGTTACTCAGGGACAGACAGAATTGTTACTGAGTGCCAGAGAATTGTTACTCAGGGACAGACAGAATTGTTACTGAGTGCCAGAGAATTGTTACTCTCACAGACACAAAATTGTTACTTGCACAGACACAGAATTGTTACTTGCACAGACACACAATTGTTACTCAGGGCCACAGAATTCATACTCAGGGACAGACAGAATTGTTACTGAGTGCCAGAGAATTCTTACTCAGGGCCACAGAATTCATACTCAGGGACAGACAGAATTGTTACTCAGGGACAGACAGAATTGTTACTGAGTGCCAGAGAATTGTTACTCAGGGACAGACAGAATTGTTACTGAGTGCCAGAGAATTCTTACTCAGGGACAGACAGAATTGTTACTGAGTGCCAGAGAATTGTTACTCTCACAGACACAAAATTGTTACTTGCACAGACACAGAATTGTTACTCGCACAGAGACAGAATTGTTACTCAGGGCCACAGAATTCATACTCAGGGACAGACAGAATTGTTACTGAGTGCCAGAGAATTGTTACTCAGGGACAGACAGAATTGTTACTGAGTGCCAGAGAATTGTTACTCTCACAGACACAAAATTGTTACTTGCACAGACACAGAATTGTTACTTGCACAGACACACAATTGTTACTCAGGGCCACAGAATTCATACTCAGGGACAGACAGAATTGTTACTGAGTGCCAGAGAATTCTTACTCAGGGCCACAGAATTCATACTCAGGGACAGACAGAATTGTTACTCAGGGACAGACAGAATTGTTACTGAGTGCCAGAGAATTGTTACTCAGGGACAGACAGAATTGTTACTGAGTGCCAGAGAATTGTTACTCTCACAGACACAAAATTGTTACTTGCACAGACACAGAATTGTTACTTGCACAGACACACAATTGTTACTCAGGGCCACAGAATTCATACTCAGGGACAGACAGAATTGTTACTGAGTGCCAGAGAATTGTTACTCAGGGACAGACAGAATTGTTACTGAGTGCCAGAGAATTGTTACTCTCACAGACACAAAATTGTTACTTGCACAGACACAGAATTGTTACTCGCACAGAGACAGAATTGTTACTCAGGGCCACAGAATTCATACTCAGGGACAGACAGAATTGTTACTGAGTGCCAGAGAATTGTTACTCAGGGAAGACAGAATTGTTACTGAGTGCCAGAGAATTGTTACTCAGGGACAGACAGAATTGTTACTGAGTGCCAGAGAATTGTTACTCTCACAGACACAAAATTGTTACTTGCACAGACACAGAATTGTTACTCGCACAGAGACAGAATTGTTACTCAGGGCCACAGAATTCATACTCAGGGACAGACAGAATTGTTACTGAGTGCCAGAGAATTGTTACTCAGGGACAGACAGAATTGTTACTGAGTGCCAGAGAATTGTTACTCTCACAGACACAAAATTGTTACTTGCACAGACACAGAATTGTTACTTGCACAGACACACAATTGTTACTGAGTGCCAGAGAATTGTTACTCAGGGACAGACAGAATTGTTACTGAGTGCCAGAGAATTGTTACTCAGGGACAGACAGAATTGTTACTGAGTGCCAGAGAATTGTTACTCAGGGACAGACAGAATTGTTACTGAGTGCCAGAGAATTGTTACTCGCACAGACACAAAATTGTTACTTGCACAGACACAAAATTGTTACTTGCACAGACACAGAATTGTTACTCGCGCAGACACAGAATTGTTACTCAGGGCCACAGAATTCATACTCAGGGACAGACAGAATTGTTACTGAGTGCCAGAGAATTGTTACTCAGGGACAGACAGAATTGTTACTGAGTGCCAGAGAATTGTTACTCAGGGACAGACAGAATTGTTACTGAGTGCCAGAGAATTGTTACTCAGGGACAGACAGAATTGTTACTGAGTGCCAGAGAATTGTTACTCGCACAGACACAAAATTGTTACTTGCACAGACACAGAATTGTTACTCGCACAGACACAGAATTGTTACTCGCACAGACACAGAATTGTTACTCAGGGCCACAGAATTCATACTCAGGGACAGACAGAATTGTTACTGAGTGCCAGAGAATTGTTACTCAGGGACACCTAATCGTTGAATTAAATAGTATGTCAGACAACATGCAGAGGAGTGGCAGAGGAGGCAATGTTTTAGGAGCGAGCAGACGTGGCAGCAGAGGAAGGGGTCGAGGCAGCAGTATTCGCAGCCAGAGGCCAGTGCTCCCGGTGTCATCCAGCGGTCGTGTCTCCACCGACAACCCTGCCGTCATTGATTGGTTGGCTCGGTCGTCTTCCTCTTCCCAGGTCACCTCTGACACCTACAGCCAACGGTCGGTGGGTACGTCAGACACAACCGTTAGTTGGCATGGCCCGGGACCAAGCCCACTGAAATCACGTGTCCTCTACCTGCCCCTGTCCTTTGCTGTTCCCTCACCAAGCGAAGTATCGCATGCTGTGGGCTCAGCCCCACTGTACAGTGAGGAAGAGCTAACAGAGGGCGGTCAGGAACGGGGGGAGACATCGGCCTTTTCAGCAGCCAAGCGAACAAGTACTGGCGAGGAGAGTGGCTCGGTAGCCGGTCTAGAGACAGGTCTGTCTCCTGACCCAGACGCAGCCGAGGGGGCTAGTAGTGAGGCGGAGACCCTACTTGATGATGAGGAGGTTGATCGCACTTGGCAGCCTCGTCGTCATCAGGCAATTTCTTCCGCATCATCAGGAGAAGAGGGTGGCAGCTTGGCAGCGAGCAAAACAGTCGGTGGGTTGCCCAGGAGACAGCAGCAGGGTCGCATCAGTGTCAGTGGAGCCAAACGTCCACGGAGTAGAGCACCAGCTCCACTGCAGCCTACCACCACGGCCAGTAGTGGTGCCGGTGCGCACGGAGGAAGTAGCAGTCAGCCAGTGAAGAGTAGCGGGGGCAAAGTTTCCTACTCGGTGGTGTGGCAATTTTTCCTCAAGCCGCCCGAGGAAGTAAATGTAGCCGTATGTCGACTATGTGGCCAGAAATGCAAGCGTGGCCAGGGGGCCCATGTTGGGACTACAGCGTTGCGTCAGCATATGCAGCGTCACCATTCGGTGGCCTGGGAAAACCGTGATAAACATACGGCGGTTCTGCCTGCCCCAGCCCCCGCTCCATCACCCGCTCCGTTACTTGCTCCGTCACCCGACGTCGTCAATCGCCCTCTATCAGCCAGTCAAGGCTCCAACACCTCTGCTGAGGGGAGTTGTCGCTCATTGGCATCTTCCGCTCGTTCAGATGCTCCTTCTCCTGCTACTCCTCTTCTCGGATTCCGTCAACAGTCTTTCTTGGAATCCGTATCCAAGAGACAACAGTTTGCGAGCACGCACCCGACGGTGCAAAAGCTGAACGTCCTCCTGTCCAAGTTGCTGGTGCTGCAGTCCCTCCCTTTCCAACTGGTGGACTCAGCACCTTTCCGAGAAATGATGGCTTGTGCCGCGCCGCGGTGGAGAGTGCCAAGCCGTCATTTCTTTGCCCAAAAGGCAGTGCCAGCCCTGCATTCACATGTAGAAGAGATGGTGGGCCAGTCTTTGAGCATGTCGGTCTCTGCCAAAGTGCACGGCAGCGCCGACGTGTGGAGCTGTAACTACGGTCAGGGACAGTACATGTCATTTACGGCCCACTGGGTGAACGTGGTGCCGGCACAGCCGCACCAGCAACTTGGACAGGTCACGACGCTTTTGCCTCCACGTTTGCACGTCCTTGGTCCAGCAAGCATGTCCGCCTCTACCACCTCTTTTTCCGCCGTGTCCTCAGCCGCCACCCCCGTGCCAAGTCCCATTACCCGACCGGCATATCACATGTGCAGGGCGCAACGGTGTCACGCTGTGCTGCACCTGGTATGCCTTGGCGAACGTAGTCACACAGGGGAGGAACTGCTGAGTGTAATGAACAGAGAAATCGACAGATGGCTGTCTCCGCGCAAACTAAAAATCGGAACCATGTTGACTGACAACGGAAAGAACATGGTGTCTGCTCTGCGTCAAGGAAGGTTGTGCCATGCGCCATGCATGGCTCACGTGTTCAATCTGGTTGTCAAGCGGTTCCTAAAATCCACCATCCCACTGCAAGACATCCTTAAAATGTCACGTAAACTGTGCATGCATTTCAGCCATTCCTACACCGCAAAGAACACCCTCATTGAGCTGCAGCGGCAGAACGGAATTCCACAGCATCGCCTGATCTGCGACGTTGCAACAAGGTGGAATTCAACCCTACACATGTTAGACCGCCTTTACGAGCAGCGAAAGGCCATCACCGATTTCCTGATGTTACAAGCGGATAAAGGTACTCCCCTGTGTAACTTAGATGTCAGCCATTGGCAGCTCATGCGTGACACCTGCCGCTTGCTCAGGCCCTTTGAGGAGGCCACGCTATTCGTGAGTCGGCAGGACTATGGGATGAACGACGTCATTCCTCTGTTGCACGTCCTGGAACAAATGCTGTTAACAATGGCTGGTCAGGGTGCGGTAGACGTGGCGCACAGATCTCAACGCCACATGACCCCTGTGGGGGCAGGACAGGAAGAAGAGGAGGAGGTAGAGGAGGACATTTGTGCTCAGGAATTATTGAGTGAAATGGGTGGTTTTTCCACTCAGCGGACAGGAGTGGAGGAGCAGGAGCATCTGGTAGAGGAGGAGGAGGAGGAGACAGAGGACCCAGACGCACCGTGGCAGTATGCTGTGGAGATGGAGGCAGGGAGTCCCTCGCATTCCTTGGCACAAATGGCCCATAGCATGCTCGGTTGCTTGCGTAGCGACAGCCGAATAATAACCATCAGACAGAGGGATGACTTTTGGCTGTCCACCTTGTTGGACCCTCGCTACCGGTCCAAAATGGTGGCCTTTTTCACACCTGCTGAGAGGGAGGCCAAAATTACGTACTATAAAAACCACCTATGTAGTCAGTTGGTCTCTGCCTTTGTGCGCCATCGTCCATCCTCAGACACTGTGGGCCCTGTGCGCTCGCGTTCCGCTGGCATGGCAGCAGGGGAGGGGTGGGGTGGTAGGAGCAGTGGCAGCTCCACCAGCAGCGGCTGCCTCAGTCTGCAGTCGATGATGAGTAGCTTTCTTCACCAGCGCAGTGAGGAAACTACTAACCAGCCGCAGCAGCAGCAGCAGCATCAGGTGGACCTGGAGCAGGAGCTCAAACAACAGGCTTGGGCCTACTTGGACAGCACCCTGCCAACCGAGGTAGACAATCCCCTTGACTACTGGGCAACGAAACTTGACCTTTGGCCCCAACTAGCTGAATTTGCCCTTGAAAGGCTGTCATGCCCGGCCAGTAGCGTGGCATCGGAGCGCGTGTTTAGTGCGGCAGGAGGTATTGTAACTCCGCGGAGGACACGACTGTCCACCCAAAGTGTGGAGAGACTCACGTTTGTGAAAATGAATCAGGCGTGGATTAGTCTGGATTTCAAACCACCAGTTCCTGACACAACTGACTAAATCCGCCATGAATCATGCCTCAAACATGTGCCACTTTCAGGTCTCCTCACACTGCTGGTGTGTTGAATTTTTTGACATAGGGTGCTGGCAGATTACGGGCCTCCTATAGCTGCTGCCAGGCCCCTAATCTGCCATAGGCCCCTATATACCACCTCCTCCTGCTGCTGCCAGGTCCAGAGTCTCTCATGGGTCCCTGTACGGCCTCCCATTGCTGCTGTCTCCATCGCCACACTCTGCTGCCATGTGCCACTTTCAGGTCTCTTCACACTGCTGGTGTGTTAAATTTTTTGACATAGGGTGCAGGCAGATTACGGGCCTCACATAGCTGCTGCCAGGCCCCTAATCTGCCATGGGCCCCTATATACCACCTCCTCCTGCTGCTGCCAGGTCCAGAGTCTCTCATGGGTCCCTGTACGGCCTCCCATTGCTGCTGTCTCCATCGCCACACTCTGCTGCCATGTGCCACTTTCAGGTCTCTTCACACTGCTGGTGTGTTAAATTTTTTGACATAGGGTGCTGCAAGATAACGGGCCTCACATAGCTGCTGCCAGGCCCCTAATCAGCCATGGGCCCCTATACCGCCTCCTCCTGCTGCTGCCAGGTCCAGAGTCTCTCATGCCATGTGCCACTTTCAGGTCTCTTCACACTGCTGGTGTGTTAAATTTTTTGACATAGGGTGCAGGCAGATTACGGGCCTCACATAGCTGCTGCCAGGCCCCTAATCTGCCATAGGCCCCTATATACCGCCTCCTCATGCTGCTGCCAGGTCCAGAGTCTCTCATGGGTCCCTGTACGGCCTCCCATTGCTGCTTTCTCCATCGCCACACTCTGCTGCCATGTGCCACTTTCAGGTCTCTTCACACTGCTGGTGTGTTAAATTTTTTGACATAGGGTGCAGGCAGATTACGGGCCTCACATAGCTGCTGCCAGGCCCCTAATCTGCCATGGGCCCCTATATACCGCCTCCTCATGCTGCTGCCAAGTCCAGAGTCTGTCATGGTCCCTGTACGGCCTCCCATTGCTGCTGTCTCCATCGCCACACTCTGCTGCCATGTGCCACTTTCAGGTCTCTTCACACTGCTGGTGTGTTAAATTTTTTGACATAGGGTGCAGGCAGATTACGGGCCTCACATAGCTGCTGCCAGGCCCCTAATCTGCCATGGGCCCCTATATACCGCCTCCTCATGCTGCTGCCAAGTCCAGAGTCTGTCATGGTCCCTGTACGGCCTCCCATTGCTGCTGTCTCCATCGCCACACTCTGCTGCCATGTGCCACTTTCAGGTCTCTTCACACTGCTGGTGTGTTTAATTTTTTGACATAGGGTGCAGGCAGATTACGGGCCTCACATAGCTGCTGCCAGGCCCCTAATCTGCCATGGGCCCCTATATACCGCCTCCTCATGCTGCTGCCAAGTCCAGAGTCTGTCATGGTCCCTGTACGGCCTCCCATTGCTGCTGTCTCCATCGCCACACTCTGCTGCCATGTGCCACTTTCAGGTCTCTTCACACTGCTGGTGTGTTAAATTTTTTGACATAGGGTGCAGGCAGATTACGGGCCTCACATAGCTGCTGCCAGGCCCCTAATCTGCCATGGGCCCCTATATACCGCCTCCTCATGCTGCTGCCAAGTCCAGAGTCTGTCATGGTCCCTGTACGGCCTCCCATTGCTGCTGTCTCCATCGCCACACTCTGCTGCCATGTGCCACTTTCAGGTCTCTTCACACTGCTGGTGTGTTAAATTTTTTGACATAGGGTGCAGGCAGATTACGGGCCTCACATAGCTGCTGCCAGGCCCCTAATCTGCCATGGGCCCCTATATACCGCCTCCTCATGCTGCTGCCAAGTCCAGAGTCTGTCATGGTCCCTGTACGGCCTCCCATTGCTGCTGTCTCCATCGCCACACTCTGCCATGTGCCACTTTCAGGTCTCTTCACACTGCTGGTGTGTTTAATTTTTTGACATAGGGTGCAGGCAGATTACGGGCCTCACATAGCTGCTGCCAGGCCCCTAATCTGCCATAGGCCCCTATATACCGCCTCCTCATGCTGCTGCCAGGTCCAGAGTCTCTCATGGGTCCCTGTACGGCCTCCCATTGCTGCTTTCTCCATCGCCACACTCTGCCATGTGCCACTTTCAGGTCTCCTCACACACTGCTGGTGTGTTGAATTTTTTGACATAGGGTGCTGGCAGATTACGGGCCTCCCATAGCTGCTGCCAGGCCCCTAATCTGCCATGGGCCCCTATATACCGCCTCCTCATGCTGCTGCCAAGTCCAGAGTCTGTCATGGGTCCCTGTACGGCCTCCCATTGCTGCTGTCTCCATCGCCACACTCTGCCATGTGCCACTTTCAGGTCTCCTCACACACTGCTGGTGTGTAGAATTTTTTGACATAGGGTGCTGGCAGATTACGGGCCTCCCATAGCTGCTGCCAGGCCCCTAATCTGCCATGGGCCCCTATATACCGCCTCCTCATGCTGCTGCCAAGTCCAGAGTCTGTCATGGGTCCCTGTACGGCCTCCCATTGCTGCTGTCTCCATCGCCACACTCTGCCATGTGCCACTTTCAGGTCTCCTCACACTGCTGGTGTGTTGAATTTTTTGACATAGGGTGCTGGCAGATTACGGGCCTCCTATAGCTGCTGCCAGGCCCCTAATCTGCCATGGGCCCCTATATACCGCCTCCTCATGCTGCTGCCAAGTTCAGAGTCTGTCATGGGTCCCTGTACGGCCTCCCATTGCTGCTGTCTCCATCGCCACACTCTGCCATGTGCCACTTTCAGGTCTCCTCACACTGCTGGTGTGTTGAATTTTTTGACATAGGGTGCTGGCAGATTACGGGCCTCCTATAGCTGCTGCCAGGCCCCTAATCTGCCATAAGCCCCTATATACCGCCTCCTCATGCTGCTGCCAAGTCCAGAGTCTGTCATGGGTCCCTGTACGGCCTCCCATTGCTGCTGTCTCCATCGCCACACTCTGCCATGTGCCACTTTCAGGTCTCCTCACACACTGCTGGTGTGTTGAATTTTTTGACATAGGGTGCTGGCAGATTACGGGCCTCCTATAGCTGCTGCCAGGCCCCTAATCTGCCGTAGGCCCCTATATACCGCCTCCTCATGCTGCTGCCAGGTCCAGAGTCTCTCATGGGTCCCTGTACGGCCTCCCATTGCTGCTGTCTCCATCGCCACACTCTGCCATGTGCCACTTTCAGGTCTCCTCACACTGCTGGTGTGTTCCATTTTTTGTCATAGGGTGCTGGCAGATTATGGGCCTCCCATAACTGCTGCCAGGCCCCTAATCTGCCATGGGCCCCTATACCGACTCCTCATGCTGTGACGTTGCAACAAGGTGGAATTCAACCCTACATATGTTAGACCGCCTTTACGAACAGCAAAAGGCCATCACAGATTTCCTGATGTTAAAAGCAGATAAAGGTACTCCCTGTGTAACTTAGATGTCAGCCATTGGCAGCTCATGCGTGACACCTGCGCTTGCTCAGGCCCTTTGAGGAGGCCACGCTATTCGTGAGTCGGCAGGACTATGGGATGAACGACGTCATTCCTCTGTTGCACGTCCTGGAACAAATGCTGTTAACAATGGCTGGTCAGGGTGCGGTAGACGTGGCGCACAGATCTCAACGCCACATGGCCCCTGTGGGGGCAGGACTGGAAGAAGAGGAGGAGGTAGAGGAGGACATTGGTGCTCAGGAATTATTGAGTGAAATGGGTGGTTTTTCCACTCAGCGGACAGGAGTGGAGGAGCAGGAGCATCTGGTAGAGGAGGAGGAAGAGGAGACAGAGGACCTAGACGCACCGTGGCAGTATGCTGTGGAGATGGAGGCAGGGAGTCCCTCGCATTCCTTGGCACAAATGGCCCATAGCATGCTCGGTTGCTTGCGTAGCGACAGCCGAATAATAACCATCAGACAGAGGGATGACTTTTGGCTGTCCACCTTGTTGGACCCTGGCTACCGTTCAAAAATGGTGGCCTTTTTCACACCTGCTGAGAGGGAGGCCAAAATAACGTACTATAAAAAACACCTATGTAGTCAGCTGGTCTCTGCCTGTCTGCGCCAACGTCCATCCTCAGACACTGTGGGCCCTGTGCGCTCGTGTTCCGCTGCCATGGCAGCAGGGGAGGGGTGGGGTGGTAGGAGCAGTGGCAGCTCCACCAGCAGCGGCTGCCTCAGTCTGCAGTCGATGATGAGTAGCTTTCTTCACCAGCGCAGTGAGGAAACTACTAACCAGCCGCAGCAGCAGCAGCAGCATCAGGTGGACCTGGAGCAGGACCTCAAACAACAGGCTTAGGCCTACTTGGACAGCACCCTGCCAACCGAGGTAGACAATCCCCTTGACTACTGGGCAACGAAACTTGACCTTTGGCCCCAACTAGCTGAATTTGCCCTTGAAAGGCTGTCATGCCCGGCCAGTAGCGTGGCATCGGAGCGCGTGTTTAGTGCGGCAGGAGGTATTGCAACTCCGCGGAGGACACGACTGTCCACCCAAAGTGTGGAGAGACTCACGTTTGTGAAAATGAATCAGGCGTGGATTAGTCTGGATTTCAAACCACCAGTTCCTGACACAACTGACTAAATCCGCCATGAATCATGCCCCAAACATGTGCCACTTTCAGGTCTCCTCACACTGCTGGTGTGTTCCATTTTTTGTCATAGGGTGCTGGCAGATTACGGGCCTCCCATAGCTGCTGCCAGGCCCCTAATCTGCCATGGGCCCCTATACCGCCTCCTCATGCTGCTGCCAAGTCCAGAGTCTCTCATGGGTCCCTGTACGGCCTCCCATTGCTGCTGCCTCCATCGCCACACTCTGCCATGTGCCACTTTCAGGTCTCCTCACACTGCTGGTGTGTTCCATTTTTTGTCATAGGGTGCTGGCAGATTACGGGCCTCCCATAGCTGCTGCCAGGCCCCTAATCTGCCATGGGCCCCTATACCGCCTCCTCATGCTGCTGCCAGGTCCAGAGTCTCTCATGGGTCCCTGTACGGCCTCCCATTGCTGCTGTCTCCATCGCCACACTCTGCCATGTGCCACTTTCAGGTCTCCTCACACTGCTGGTGGGTTCCATTTTTTGTCATAGGGTGCTGGCAGATTACGGGCCTCCCATAGCTGCTGCCAGGCCCGTAATCTGCCATGGGCCCCCGTACCGACTCCTCATGCTGCTGCCAGGCCCGTAATCTGTCATGGGCCACTGTTGTCGCTTGTTGGCATATTCCGCTCGTTCAGATGCTCCTTCTCCTGCTACTCCTCTTCACGGATTCCGTCAGCAGTCTTTCTTGGAATCCGTTTCCAAGAGACAACAGTTTGCGAGCACGCACCCGACGGTGCAGAAGCTGAACGTCCTCCTGTCCAAGTTGCTGCTGCCAGGCTCGTAATCTGTCATGCGCCCCTGTACCGCCTCCTCATGCTGCTGCCAGGTCCAGAGTGTGTCATGGGCCCCCGTACCGACTCCTCATGCTGCTGCCAGGCCCGTAATCTGTCATGGGCCCCTGTACCGCCTCCCCATGCTGCTGCCAGGTCCAGAGTGTGTCATGGGTCCCTGTACGGCCTCCCATTGCTGCTGCCAGGCCCGTAATCTGCCATGGGCCCCTGTACCGACTCCTCATGCTGCTGCCAGGCCCGTAATCTGTCATGGGCCCCTGTACCGCCTCCTCATGCTGCTGCCAGGTCCAGAGTGTGTCATGGGTCCCTGTACGGCCTCCCATTGCTGCTGTCTCTATCGCCACACTCTGCCATGTGCCACTTTCAGGTCTCCTCACACTGCTGGTGGTTTCCATTTTTGTCATAGGGTGCTGTATGGCCTCCCATTGCTGCTGCCTCCACCGCCACACTGTGGCTCCACACTCTGGTTTTGGCCCCGTGACTGCCCAAATGAGTGAAGTGTGCGGTGATTCTAAGATCGACGGCACTCATCTGCATGTCATACTGACTGACAGTATTATTTCTCTTCCCCAGCAGACTCCAAGGGCATTTAAATTAAAGGTACAGTGTTCTGCACTAATATTAAGTCTCTCTGAAGCCTAGAAACACCCTTTTTTAAGTTAAATTCACAGCGAATTTATTCGACTCGAATCGAATATTGTCCACGAATTCGCCGAATCAGTCGAATCGAATTTTTCATTTCTTCGCTCATCTCTAGTCTTGGAAGTGGATGCCTCTGAGAACGCGGTAGGAGCGGTTCTGTCCCAAAGAAATGGAACCAAGGAACTACTGCACCCCGTGGCGTTCTTCTCCAGGAAGTTGACGCCGGCTGAACGTAACTATGACATTGGAGATCGGGAGCTCCTGGCCATCAAATCCGCTCTAGAAGAATGGAGGTACTTACTGGAAGGAGCCACACACCCAATCCTAGTCTTCACTGATCACAAGAACCTGGAATATTTAAGAACAGCGAAACGACTGAGACCTCGCCAGGCAAGATGGGCTCTTTTCTTCTCGCGATTCACTCTCCATATTACGTACCGACCCGGTACTAAGAACACAAAACCAGACGCTCTGTCCCGCATGTTTGAGGACCCCGATGACACAGTGGCACCTGACACCATCTTACCTTCCGGAAGTTTCCTTGCTCTACAAACAGAACTTCGTTCCAGACTCCTCGACGCTTCTACAGGACTACCAGTTCCGTCGGGGTCACCCCTCCTGAACCACGGCGGGCTGTTTTGGAAGGAAGACCGGATCATGGTCCCAGAAGAGGTGCGAACCCTGGTCCTAGGGCACTGCCACGACCATCGAATGGCAGGTCACTTCGGGGTTGCGAAAACTCTGGAACTACTACGGCGCTCGTTCTGGTGGCCGAACATGAATAAGGACTGCGAGCGTTACGTCCAGACCTGCTCCACCTGTCAAAGGAACAAGCCCTCCAGGAGCCGGGCATGGGGATTGTTACGTCCATTACCAATACCCAAGCGGGCCTGGCAAATGATTGCCATGGACTTTGTGGTCGAACTCCCACCATCCCAAGGCTACACAGCAATAATGGTGGTCGTGGACCGCTTCTCAAAGATGGCACATTTTATACCCCTGGAGAAAACCCCATCGGCACCTGAAACGGCACGGATCTTCATTAAGGAAGTAGTCAGGCTTCATGGGGTCCCCGAAGATATAGTGTCAGATCGGGGAGTCCAATTCACCTCCAGGTTCTGGAACTCCTTGTGTAAAGCACTAGGAATCAAGCTGTCGCTTTCATCCGCCTACCACCCACAGACCAACGGCCAAACCGAGAGGACCAACCAAACGCTGGAACAATACCTGCGATGTTACACGTCCTACCTTCAGGATGACTGGTTGCCGTTGTTGCCGTCCGCAGAATTCGCGTACAACAACTCGAGTCACTCTGCAACGGGGCAATCCCCGTTCTTCGCCAATTACGGGTATCATCCCACATTTCTCCCTGACCTGATGCCTGAAAACCCGGTACCGGCATCTCAGGACGTCTTAAACTTCTTTTCTGTCAATAACAAGACAATTCAGGAAGCCATCGCCAAAGCCCAAGGGGACAGTAAGAGGGCGTTCGACAGGAAAAGAAGAGGAGAATTACTGCTTCAACCAGGGGATCGGGTATGGCTGTCAACGACCAACTTGAAGATGCTGCATCCTTCGAGGAAGCTGGGACCCAAGTACATTGGCCCATTTCCGGTAAAGCGTGTAGTCAACAAGGTGGCCTACGAGCTTGAGCTTCCGCAGACCTTCAGGGTACATCCTGTGTTCCATGTGTCTCTCCTGAAGCCATCCAGACCGGATCCTTTCCCGGACCGTGAGTCCAGACCTCCCGAGGCAATCTCCGTAGATGACCAGGAGGAATACGAAGTGGAGACTATCCTCAGTTGCCGACGGAGGGGGAACCAGACCCAGTTCCTGATAAAATGGAAGGGTTATGGCCCTGAGGAGAACTCATGGGAACCCGCCCAGAACATTCACGCTCCCCGGCTCATCCGGGAATTTTTTCGTGGACACCCGCGGTGGAGAGATCAGTGGGGCTCCCGGAGGGTGCCCATTGGGAGGGGGCAGTGTCAGGGATCACGGCGCCGGAATCCTGCATCACGGCGCCGTCCCCCCGCGCATGCGCACTGGCGGCGAGCCGCGGCTGACAGGACGCCGCGCATGCGCAGTAGAGAGTCGAGGGCGCGCCTCAGGCGTCCAATGACAGCCGGGGGCGCGTCCCAGCCAGCCAATGACAGTGCAGGGCGCACTATTTAAAGATGCCCTGCACTGTCACCCATTGCCGCAAGGTCTTATGTGATCCTGGATACCTGCTCCTGTTCTGTGACCCTGTTTTCGACCCTGACTACGCTGCCTGCCCCTGTGTTTGACCCGGCTTGTCCTGACTACTCTGCCTGCTCCTGCGTTTTGACTCGGATATCCTGACTATTCTACGGACTGATTTACCTGGCTGACCCTGCATGTGACCTGACTACTCCTTGCCCGCTGATTTGGTACCCCGCTTACCCCCCACGGAACCACTATCCGTGCCACCCTGCTGGGGCCGTCATCCGCCTCATATCTGGCTCTCCCGGTACCTACACGCATCCCCGGAGGCCTTCCCGGCCGCTGGTGGGCCCGCCCAGAGGTCGTGACCTGGCCTGGGACTGTTTCAAGTCCATCCCCACCATCAGGGGCCCTGGTGAAGGCACAGCCCGGGCTTAGACCCCACGCTCTGGGTTGGTCTATCAGTTGGCAGCCGGAAGGCTCCGCCTGGCGGATCATAACAGGTATACAGCAGGATAACAGACCTCAGATGCAGTCTCATTCACTAGGCAAAGATGCCCCTTGGAACGCACTGTGCGTTCCACTCACCGGAAATGACGTCAGACGCCGGGATGGCCAGCCGGAAATACGTCAACGCGTTTCGCCCCACCCACAGGGTGTTCTCAAGACCTGGTCAGAAATTGGAAAATCGTTTTTATATGAAAGAAAGATCGTTTTGCTTCAATAAAATGCTGGTTAATATCTGCTAAAATGTGAGTGGTCTGGTTAAAATTCTTCTGAGATTGGAATTTATAACGGTATCACGCTATGGTCTTTTTTTCTTTTTCCTGAATTTTGGTGGATTAGGTGAGAGGAGTAACCGGAGGAGGTTTCTATGTCTTAGAGGAGGCATTATTTGGAGGTTATAAAAAAGGGGGTCCAGGAGCCCTTAATATCCCTGAAAGGCGTTTTACTCACCAAATATCTGGTGAGTGCAGTTCATGTTGGTTTTGCACTGGTGGATGGTGGAGGTATTATTGGCACAGAAGAATCCAATGAAAATACAGTTTTTTCACGGGACTGTTTTTTGAATTTGTCACTGATTTTTTTCAGAAATTTTTTTTAAATCACTTTAATTATTACTATTTTTTATGTGTCACAATGTATTTTGATTAATATTATTTATGGGCTGGGTTATTTATTTATATTGCTTTGTGGGTTTTGCGCTGGTTTAAGTAGAAATAAATATCTTCTGGTAAGCCTTGCATGCAAGTGGTTGGTGGCACATTGGCTCTCTTTGGAAGTCTTTTGATCTCATCATGGCATTTGAAGACTGTTCTGCTTTGATCTCACCATATGTTATTTCACTTATGAACATTCTGAAATTAATTATTTTCTAATTTTTCTCATGTTTTCTGTTTGAAATGTTTTGAGCGCTGCACTTTATTTGAACAATGTCTTTGTTACCTGTTTGGATGAATTCTGTGATATTTTCTTGCTACTCTTTGGAATTGAAAAAGTTAAATTGCAGTGTTAAACATCAGTTAAAAACTGATATTCTTAGGTTTTCCATCTATGTACTAGTTCCAAGGAAGTAATATCACTTGCACCAATAGATTTACTGCCCCAGGAAATACTTTAAAACCTGCATATGAGAACATTTTGTAGTAGATTCCCTGTAAAGGAAAGCCATGGTGAGAGAAATACAGTGGGTGCCCTTTCTTTCATCCTTCTAGGAATACTATCTTCCTGGCTGTGAAACTGATCTATTAGATTCATTATTTTCTAAGTTACTGTTTTGGAACAAGTAGAGATCAGAAAATCATAGTGAAATCCGATCTGTATACTTGTTCCTGGTCAGTGACGTAGGAAGTATTGAAGACCTTGAAGCATTGTGACTTTACATTACAACCAGGCAACTTGCATTTGCAAAAGAAAAAGTCAGTGTTGTGGGGTTCTGGAGTTCAGGCATGACAGATGCTAGAACAGTGTGAATTCTTACATGGTTGGTCACAACAACAGTTGATGGCCAGGGTTAGGCAAGACAAACAGAAGGAAGACAGAGCATAGACTACCAGTAATGGAGGTAACAGGCCAATGACCAAAATAATCACAGACAAGCTGAGTAGTAACATACTCCAAACAGTTGACAGATAAATCCAAGCAACTGGAGTCAGACAAAAGTCAGAAACAGCTGACCAACCTCTCTCCAAAGTGAAAAACTTGTTGACAGGGCACAGGATAGATGTTCAGAGTTCACTCTTTAGGTGGACAAAGAGAATCAGGTGTGCAGAACAGAGGCCTGAGCTGCAGTGTTGGGTAATAACCTGCAGATGGTGAAGGTTAATGGCTGATCTTTACAGTCAGCAATGGCAGACTCCTTGTTTCTCCCGTGACAGTTTGCAATTATGGTAGCCAAAAGGGTTCTAAGGTTTAAGGACCCTCAAGTATTGCTGCTGTGCAAACTTTTGCAGTTGATCAAAGGGTAGTGTAAAATGTTCCCATCTGCAAGTGCTGCAAACAGAGGCTCCCAGAATTCGATACTTGGTATTACCATTCTTGGTATAGTGTCAAGAATTTATGGCAAAATGCTAACAGTGGTGTCATCACTGCCCTATGGCCTGTCATGGAGAAATTAGGCCTTTCTACAAACATACATGTACACAAACACAATCATGTTCAATATTTTTTCTATTAAATATTCAACAATAAGTTTAAAGTGTTTTTGTCATCATTTTCTACTAAGATTGTTTCTGCCTCTTCGTTGTTATCCATACATCCATTAGCCAATCAATGTTAATTGGTAGAAAGTCTCCTTTGAAACGTGCTAAAGATACATTTTTACTCTAATTAGTGCAATTAACAAATACAAATCTAATGACTTGTTTGAACAGCAGTACAAATAGAACATTAATTATTTTGGTATTATAATGCACTTTGTTGAACTAAATTGGTCATTTGGCTCAGAAATGTCTTGACTTATGATACTTTTCTACCACAAACTCAAGTATGTCTGCTAAATGAACATCTGTGTTTTTCTTGCTCGTTACTATTTAATGGATGGCAATTGCTTTTTTAATGTAATGCTTTCTGAAACAAAGGAAAATGAGGCTATTGCCTACAATTTGGTAATTATTACTGAACATAACCCTAATTTGAATTCTATGACATTTGATATGTACATGTCTGTCATTATCATCACTGCTATGAATAGATAAATGTAAATTTATCTGGAAGTCTTAAACTGTATATATACATTGTATACGTATATATATATATATATATATATATGGCATAATCAGGTTATATGTAAATACATATGGGCACATGGTCAACCATTGATCAAATACTGTATTACTTAAAGGAAAATCTATTGTTTTATTTTAACCAATTAAGTGATGCTGCCACTTTATAAAAAAAAACTAAAGAAAAAGCAAAAAAAATAAAGCTGGTGGCAACAAGTAAGCTTAAAAACAAGCCCTCACTGACCTCTGTAGCTGCAGGCACTGTAGAGCATTTCAGCTATTGTAGTCAGATTCTAGTCCTTTCTTTGCAGCCTTAGCAGTGACCTGGCAGCTTTGGTTCCTTTTAATATAAGACCAGTGCTCCTGCTCTATGTTTAAATTGGACACCTGGAAGGCCACCAAGTCACTACTGAAAGAAGGTGGAGGGGGACCAGAGTTGCTTTGATATCCACCTCTGTTTTTACTGTTGTGGGTTTAGTAACACTTTAATGTTCATAGCCTGGCCACTGGTTCTTTTTAAGGGCCCCTCCAGACTTTTGCAGGTCATTGCAGCAATTGATGAAAATCTGGATCTGCAGCATTTTTTAACACACAGGATTTGTTTTTCAGGTACCATATTTGTTCTTTGGGATGCATTTTTATCAAATAAATCCATAAAGTGTTGCACAAATTGCTTGTTTTCACATATTACTACAACACATAAATGTGAAACCAGCCCAAGACATCCTAAGACGCGTGTACTAACTTAAATTCCTCCGACGAATGATATAACTAGCACACAGACAATCATAGCGTTGCCACCATTTCTGGACAGTAATGATGGATCTTGGTATGTGCATTTAGCATTTTTGGACACCTTTGTTTTATTTTGTAGTTCTTCGCTGCACTCCCATACTTCTCATCAGACAGTTTATCATACTACCAAATCCTCAGTGACAAGGATGGATACAGACATATTCATTACATAAAGGATTCCATGGTAGGTGACTCTTTATATAAAAGTGGTTGTAAACCTCAGACATGAAATCTGAACAAAGCACATCTTTCTATATATTTTACTTCTTCTCTCCAGAGTACAAAGTGTCATTTCTTTTTGCTGTCTAGTTCCTCTGTTATCAACATAAATCACTTATGACAAGTTTTCGTGACACCAAGAGCTGAAAAGGTGACAGGGAAGGGATCTCCAATCCCTCCAGTCTGTGATTGACAGTCTCAGCTCTGTTCCTGTGTGCTGTGTGGACAGGAGAGGGGTGTCCCTTCCCTCCAATCAGCTCTCAGAGCTCTTGTACAGTGTGTAACTGCAGCACCCCGCCCCCTACATTGTGAGTCTCTGCAAATTCCTTTTCATTTCTAAGTTTTACAAGATGGACAGGACAAATGCTGCAAATAAACAGGTACAACTTATATAGTAGGAATTGTTTCACCTCTGTGTATCACCTGAGACCAGTCACTTCACTGGGTAAACCACTATCAGGATATTTATTATGATGTATATATGTGTTTGCTGTGTGGATGATTTATTCACACACTGTGAAAATACTGTATATTGCAGCAAATGCACTATTAATACAATATTTATTTGTTCTTTAATAGGAGAATGCGGTTCAAATAACAAGTGGACAATGGGAAGTGTCCTATATAATTCTTGTTACAGATAATGCAATGTAAGTGTGATATAAGTAATTTTTAAATATCAGTTTTTTTCTGTTTTTTTTTAATTGATTTATGTTATCAGTACTTAAAGTACTAGTGTATCCATAATGTGTGCAAAGTATTCCATGTACACATGCCACAGGGGGAATGGGGTCCATGGTGCATTTACTGCACATGTTGTGGGGGCATGTAAGGGCGCTGTGGTTGTACAAATTCAATCTATCCATTGATTTCTGTACAACCACCTTATTGGATTTTCCCTGCTCGTTCAGCACCTCCGGCTTTGGCCAGCAGCACTGATCCATGTATTCTAATAGTGGGGAAGTCTCCTAGCTGCCAGAATACAATAGCTCAGTTGGGAGGACTGAGAATCGAGTCAGATGTTTCAATCAACCCACTCATTGAACAAAAAAAACTGACTAATGTATGGGCTGCCTTTTCAGCCATCCACTGAGGGGATTTTGGAAGGGGGTTTATTGTTCCAACCACATATGGACCACCAATGCTGGGGGGAAGGGTGTTCATTGTTTCACCCAGCTACTGACCACCAATACTTGGTAGAGGTTAATTGCTCCAGCCATCTGACCACAGATGCTGGGGGACATTTCTTTGGGGGGATATTGTTCCAGCCAGCTACTGACCACCAATCCTAGGGTGGGGGGGGGTTATGAAGTGCTAGGAGGAAGAGGGACATATTTAGGGAATTTTTCTAGCATGCTAAATCGCACATTGCAAGTGAATAACAAATACTTTATGGAAAGGAACACCGCTGCAATAAGCATTTAAAGTATTTTTACTTTTTTTCTGTGCCTTTACCTCCTATTTTTATGTTGGAGACAGAATGTCTTTAAAGCTTAAGTATAGTTTTAAATAACAAATGTGCAATCATTCTAGCTATGTTCAGTTTTTTCAAGTCTCAATTCAATGCACCTCCCTGGTCTGTCAGCTTGCTCCCCATTATTCCCCATTAGTTGGTGGGTCTGTAGTAGTCTAGAAAAAAACGTACACACCCAGACAGAAGAATGTGTGGATCCAGGGGCTTTAGAAGTGGCTTGAATTAAAAGTTAAAAGGAAATTTATAGTAGGAGAGGTATTGTAGCTGCTACTGCACTCCCGAATGCCTGGCTTTCAAGCTGGCATATTGGTTTCAATACTTTCTTATTCAGGACTAGATTAGAGCATAAGGCTCCATGCACATTGGGCGTTTAACTAACGCTGGTAGTATTAGCTGTGTAAATTCACGTTAAAAACACAAGTTTTTCAGTTTTTCAGCGTTTTTTAGCATTTTTGCATTAGCGTTTAGCTGCGTTTTTCCACGTTTTTCTGCATTTACGTTTGTGGGGGGGGGTGGGTTTTTCGTAAAAAAAATTTTTTTTGCTGAAAAAAAATCAAAAACGCCCGTTTGCCATATTTTACCACATTTTACTGCGTATTTCAGCATTAGAGCATTTTTACAGCTAAAAAACTCCTCTAGAAACCAACTAGTCCTGTCAAAAAACGCTGCTTACAGCCTATGTGTGCATGGACACCTAGGATAACATGCTGGGGAACTTACTGGCTGTAGAAAAAATGCCAAAAGCCAAAAATAGCAGCTGTAAAAACGTCCAGTGTGCATGAGGACTTAGAGTGATGGCTAGCCTCATTATCGGCATACTTGTTCTTGGTTCTTGTTATTGCAGGCATTGGGTAAGCATGACAGCGGTGATGCAAAATAATCCACTACATCACCTGCTGGTGTAATTTATTGATGTACAATCTACAAACAGTTTTAAACCCTTTTAAGTTCAAGCATTCTTACTTTAGCATAACAGACAAGCCTTGATAAACGGGGAGTTTGTGAACCCCCCAAACTCCTTGGATTTCTTGTTGACCTTCCAATACTATAAAACTACTTCGGACTCTCCATCTCCACTGGCGTAGAACCCTTACTGCTATCTACTCAAAGTAATAAATTGCCAGAGTTTTCATTTCTGTTAAATCACCATGGTAAAAGTTTGCACCTCACTTGTCCTGTCTGACACTTCTGTCACCAGCAGAGGTAAAAAGGTAAATGGATAGCAACAAAAACCTAAGGTTTCATCTCTTTTCCACTCTACTCAAAACTGAAAATACATTTAAGCTGGAGTTCTTTTCAGATTACAAAATCTAGTATAAAAGATTTATATTAGGTGACCCTAATGTGTACAATCACCAGTGACCTGTAGTTCTGAGGACACTTAACCCTAATCCTGCAGTTCCACGGGTCAGTTCTTCCTAGGTCAGGTCAGTCCCATTCCAGTGATGTATGCCTGCAGACTCCTGGACCTATTACATTCATGGAACTCTAGCTCTAAGGAATGAAAGCTGAACAAAGTGAATGGTTACAGGCTTCAGATTTGACCAGAAGCCATGTCAAAATCTCTTGTCAATCTGTCTGCAAGGCATTATGGGAAAATAACATAAAGCAGGAATTTTGGCATATGTAGTAAATGGTATATCTTTAGTACATTTTCAGGATTCTTTGGAAACTTTCAGCATTTCGTTAACCTACCTTTATATTACCTAAAATATATGTTTTACAGATATTACACAAGTAATGAATATGAAGATTTTCCAGGAGGCAGACATATATATAGGTATGTTTAAGGAAATATGTAGAATATTATTCTTTCTATATATGGTCAGCATTTATGCTCTCTATATTGTTACAAAAAATATGATTTTTAGAATTATGTTTATTTTTTGCTTAGTTTAAGATGCTTGTAGCCATGTTAGTGCACTTGCAACAAAAACAACATCTTTCGCACTAACATTTCAATTTTCAGGACAGGCTTTTGAAGTCCTCCCTTCTTTTTGGTCCAAGCAGTTCTGTTTTTTTTTTGCCTGGGAATGTTTCACTTTTATTATTTTCAGTTAGTAAATGCAGACTGAGGCTCCGTATCACCTGCTTACAAGGATAATCTTAAATTAATTGCAAAGGTAGATTTTCTCTTTAAAAAAACAAGCATGCCATACACACCTGCTCTGTGCAATTGTTTTGCACATAGCAGCCCCAGTTCTCCTCTTCTAGGGCCCCCCGATGGAGCTGCTGTCCCCTCCTTCTTGCCAGGTACCCCCAGAGCAAGAAGCTTGCTATGGGAGCACCCGAGCAGGCTTGTTCCCGAGCCGCTGCTCTGTGTGACCATTTACACACAGAGTGTGGCTCAACCCCCCCCCCCGCTCTCTTACTCATTGGCTCACTGGCTATGACTGACTGTCTCAATGATGAGGGAGACCCAGGTGAGCCGGTGCTCTTGTGCATATTGGTGAATCGAGAGGGGAGTTTGAGTAAGTATTAGGGGGACTGGGGCTGTTGCACACAAGATTGTGGCAAACTTGCTCATCCTTGTTGGAGCGGAGTCCCCCTTTACACTCTGTTTTTCATGTTCTGTCTGTCTATCTGAGGCATACCTCAAATCACTCCTCACATCCCCCCTGCATTCCTGTGAGGCAAACGTTATCTTCTGGCAGATGGTGTGGGGGTCAACCAGGTTAAGACATCCTGCGTCCAGCAGTCCAGCAGTCATAAAGGTTGTAAAGTGTACTTCCTCCCCCATCTTAATCAAGATAAGAAAACTGCACATTCCTCAGGTGAACTGTATGTTTCATATCATGGGGGATGAGTTGTAGTTAGAGTAGAGTTTCCCAATGACCACTCCCAAGTCAGAGCCCCCCCTCCTCTTTTGAGAGGGACTTTCAAGAGAGTTAGAGTGTGTGACACTGGGTCACACACACACAGAGATTTCCGAGGTAACGTGGTAACAGAGGAGATCAAAGAACCTTTCGGCTCACAACTTGAATTTGCTAAAACCAGGCAAGGCAAGTAACTTACCCTGTATTTCCTCGCTATTCTATGTTTGCTGTGTCTTTATATACATATATATATATTTTTGTGACATCTTGTAACTATTTATTTTGCATCTGTTTGACCGTTAGAAATAAATCTTTCTTTCTGAAAGTGTTAAACTGTTTCTAAGCGCTTACTTGCAATTCACAAATCCCTGCCTTTAAAGAGACGCTACTGTTTGTTATATATCTCTGTATAGTAGGTCCACGGGCCGTGCTATATAGATCCATATTTCAATCATTATAGTGTATATTTGATAACGGGAGTTTCCCAGTCTCCGACAAAAGTGGTGGTGGCAGTAGAGGGTTAGTTGCGTAACTAACCCGACCCAGTAACAAGCGCATTCAGGCTGCAGGCACCGATTGTAGTCCATTAGCTGGGCAATCGCTGTGTAGGGTGCAGCTGGGTGGGGCCTTGTTACACGCGTCACACCGTGGTTTTGGATCAGCCGGCCCTTCGGTCACGAGTTTGGTGAGAAGGTCTGGGGTCTGACGCCGTGGGCGTGACGTATTACTGTTAGTCGCGGCTGTGCGATTGTCGCCTGTTGGTGGCGGCGACCGCGGGTCGTGACAAAGATTATTTGAGCTTTTACAATCAGTTTAAAGCTTTAAAGAGTATTAAGAGCTTTCAATGTGCCACATCCAACTGGATTTATGAAAATAACAAACAACTGCTAGACAGTATAATGGTGGACTTTATAGGCACTACATGAGGCCACACTTCATTTCATTAAAAAAAAATTATTTTATTCTACATAAATGTAAAACAATTTAGAATACATTGAAACAATTCATACATGTAAAAGCAGGGGAGACTGAGAAGAGAGTCCCCCAAAAATACACAACCTCCCCTTTTCAATTAGTTGTATAGCCACATAGACTGTATTTATAGCTTGCTCAGCTTCAACAGTCAACATGTTTTGCATATAGCTTCCTCAGAACCCTATATTAGAGGAGGTAGAAAACTAACATTATAAAAAATGACATACATTTGTACATACATCACTAGAAGACAGGGGAACATACAATTAAACACTAAATAAGCAAAAATAGCATGGGCTCACATTAATGTAGCGTACTGCAGAAGGACACAATTGCGAGGTCTACAAGGCAAACATAGGGGATCCAAAAAGAACCATTCTCTGAGGGGCACATTAGCAATAATATAAACATATACTAATAGGCTGTACAAAGATTATTTTTCTCTACATAAGTTGTATCAAAGAGACTGGCACATATACTGTAAATACCTACATAAACGGCCTCAAGTACAAAAAGGAGGACAATTCTCAAACTTCCTCATGTTTCATAAACCATAACTTCTAATCAGGTATGGGTTATTCCATCCTTATAAGTAGTTGTATTCAATCTACAGAAAAATACGAACATAGGAGCCCCAAATGAAAAATCCTCATTATTTCGTTACTATGTATGTATACATAGGCAAACCAAAAAGTAGCATGTATAGCCTCTTACGCATATTCAAACCATCTGAAGGTTGTATTATATATGGATATTATCTGGGACCAGGCCACTATTAGGATATAAATGTGTGGACCTTTAGAATGAATAGGCCTCAACCGTGATTCATTGGGCTCTCATCTGAAATATATATTGATAAACCCCAAATCACTCTACAAGTGTATTGATATATCACAATATTTATGTATGCATATATAAAAAAAAAAACATACACCTTGTATCAAATCATAACGCATATATATGCATACACCCATTCTAGGTGAGCTTTCAAGCCTTTTTTTCATGGATATAATAGGTAGGGAGTGATTACAACCCACTTCTGTTTTGCCATCTCTGTCCCACTGGGGAGATTTCCCTATACTTCCTGCCCTGTAGACAAAACAAAAAGTGAGAAGAAATCCTAAAAATGAGAGAAATCTCCTGTTAAACAGTTCCCACTCGAACAAGTGCTTCCATTGGAAGATTTCCCCTCTGTTTTTGATTTCTTATCCTGTTTAGTCCTGGTGACAATAGGACAAACAGAGAGGGGTAATCCAATAGTGGGGGCAGAGAGAGCAAATAAAAACCTGATAGGAGTTCTAAGCCTTCACTGCTCTATACAAAATTCCAATGTCTTTTCTGAAAATAATTTCATTGTTTACAGAGCTAAATAGCTGAAGCTCTTATGACACACACAGCTGAATCACTACAGCACACTATATTATTATGATTTTTGTTTTTTGCCTTACTCTGGATCAACTCAGCTGGACACAGTTGGGTTTAAGATTTTTTAGCTTACTGTCTATGGAGCAGTGTCTTTTTAAACCTGAATATGTAACTATGGCTGTTGCAGACCACTGTTTCACTCAAGTACAAACAGCTTTAGTGGCAACATGCACACTTGCAGGATATGAGTTTACAGTATATGTCTATCATAGGCACTAGGATTAAAAATGTTAGTGGCTTGTTAGCCTGAAATACATTGTACATATCTATCCTGTCTATGGCATCCTTCCAGCACAGAC
Source organism: Staurois parvus (assembly GCF_062004578.1). Classification (NCBI taxonomy): domain Eukaryota; kingdom Metazoa; phylum Chordata; class Amphibia; order Anura; family Ranidae; genus Staurois; species Staurois parvus. Next base: position 9,933,015 of record NW_028317827.1, on the reverse strand, counting down.
GATTACAATGTTAAAATATGATGGCAGAAATAAGCCTTGCCTTATATTAGGAACAAATAACTTTTATTTCTTATATTTCCCAACAGAGTTTCACTACAGGGGCCCACCAGAGAGAAGCAATGTCTTAGCTGTACTGTGCGTAAGAAGAACTGCCAGTATTATTATGCCAGGTTTAGTACTAATGCCAAGTACTATTCTCTGTATTGTTATGGTAAGTAAATGCTAACACAGATTTTCAATCAGTGATAACCGCACCAAAATGATTGAGAACATTCTTCTTTTTATGGTTATCTAAACCACAAAACAAACATGTAATCTGCTGAAGCTTACCAGATATTAGATGTGGAGGCTGCATTAGTTTACTTTTTCTAGTTGAAGAACATTTTTATGAGGTGCAGAAAATACCTGTTGATCTTGCCAGAAATGCAAAGCCTTTGTCATTTCATGTGAGATAATCTGGAACCAAAAACAGCATTATATTTCTTGGGTAAACTACTAATTGTATCAACCCCAACCCCTAATTGAGATAAACAAGGGCAGACATGTTTGAAGTCCAGCATAGGTGGCAACCATGGTTCCTACCATGACACAGTGGCATTGTGTACATACATATCAGTTCCTCAAGAAGCTAACAATTTAAGGTCCCTAACACACCTTCATGTACTAGGGCCAGTTCAGACAGGAGCCAAGTAACCTACCAGCATGTCTTTGGAGTGTAGGTGGAAACCAGAGTAACCCATCACAGGCACAGGGAGAACATACAAACTCCAACCATGAAAATTGGCAAAAGTGCAAGCAAAACTTTAGCTCTGTTACAAGCGTGAGGTAAAAATTCAATGAAGAAATCAGGTGTTTTTGAATGGCATTGGTGGTTTAAGGAAGTAGGAAGATGTCCATGATGACGCAAGAAGTAGGCAGCCAAAAATGCAAAGAATGGATGCAAGTGTGCTAAATTAAACGTTTACGGGAATTTTGTTTGGAGGAAAAGACCAGAACTCTGGCCTGACAAATGTATTCTCCACCACAACAATGGTCCTTCACATGATGCAATAAATGGTTGCGAGTTCCTGGCCCAGAAATCCATTCAGAAACCTAACCAACCATCTGATTCCCCTGACTTGGCACCCTGCGACTTTTGGCTGTTTACAAAATTAAAAAAGGGCACAGATTTGATGGCATTTCAGACATCCAGCACACTGTGACAAAGATACTGCACAGTGTTTCCCGGAAAACGAATTGTAGGAATGTTTCTGACAGTGGCACAGTCATCTAGAAAAGTATGTCGCTTCACAAGGGGACTACTTTGAAGATCACAACAGCCAATAGTGTAAATATAAGCAAACTTTTTTTTTTATTAAAGTCCATTCCGGGAAATAAATTGTCATACCTTGTACATCTCTAAAAAAGGAGAATTCCACACCAAGTAAATGGAAAATACTGGATTTAGGGATCCTTTCACACCACCTGATCAATACTGATCAACACAGATCAATGACCTGGTGTGAAAGAGCCCCAAGAAGGCCATCAGATCTGATCAAACTAATGATGAGTCACTCTCTTGGAATTACTGTAAACCCAACCCTGGTTTTATGCATTATTATATAAAAAAAAGATGTGCTATTGTTGTCAATCACAACCAATCACTTATATTTGTTCTATTTTACAGGTCCGTGGCTACCTATAACTTCTATTCATAATGGCACCACTAACAGAGGTATTTATAATGGTTTTATAATCTAGTTACATTTGGAATTATTCAGTTAGGGAAAAGGAATAAGAAAGGTGTAGTAACACAAAACAGCAGATCAACACTTGGGGGTAAATGCTTGAATATTTTCATACAAGATTCACATTATTTTCACCCAGAATTCACACATTTTTTAAATTAGATTCAATTTGAAAAATGTGACTCCTTCGGGAAGGTTGTGTGAGAACATTTATAAGTAGATCCTTTATCTTATATTAATCCCTTATCTTTTACAAATAGATCCCTTATCTTTAATTAATACAGAAAACTGAAGTTGCCATTGGCTAAATACAGCTTCTCCATTGTGTAATCTATTTCAAAACACATTTGTCATCTGGATTGACCTCTCAATATAGTAACATTTACAAACAATCATCAACATCAGGATTTTCCTATTCTTCAATGGGAGATCCAGATCAATATAGGGTTTATTTACTAAAGCTGGAGAGTGCAAAATCAGGCTCACTTCTGCATAGAAACCAGTCAGCTTCTAACCCCAACTTGTTCAGTTAGCCTTTGGCAATAAAACCTGGAAGCTGATTGGTTATTATGTAGAAGTAAACCTGATTTTGCACTCTCCAGCTTTAGTAAATAAACCCTACTATATTGATCTGGATCTCCCATTGAAGAATAGGAAAATCCTGATGTTGATTGTTTGCAAATGTTACTTTATTGAGAGATCAATCCAGATTCCAAATGTGTTTTGAAATAGATTGCACAATGGCAAAGCTGTATTTAGCCAATGGCAACTTCAGTTTTCTGTATTCATATTCTGTATTCATATTCATAACACAGTCAGTGATGCATGCACTACCAACAATTGCTTTCATTGTCATTTAGAGAGTTGCTGTTTTTTTTGTACTGGGCTGGATCAAGTAAAGCTGGCCATACACAGCCCATATTTTTGTTTGTTTCTGAATAATCAAAAATGTGCGTTGTTGATGGCACTGCTAGTGCACTGGTAAGCTAAGGTTTGGGTGAAACCCAGTTCATCCTGAACCAGGGGCGGACTGACCATTTGGAAACTCGGGCACTGCCCGAGGGCCGGGGGTCAGTAGGGGACCCCATGAGATGCCCCTGATACCTTTTCCATAGGCTTTTTTGAGTTTGGGCAAGGACACAGGGGCCCCATGAGTTGTCAGTCCGCCCTTGTCCTGAACCCCACCCCACAGCTGCATACAACAAAGAGACTGGTGACATCATTGACCTAATATAGCCACCTGGCTATATTTGATCAATGACTTTGTCCAAGTATGAGCATGGCTAAATATATTTGGATAATCAGCCAGCATCCCAGCCCTTTTGTTATGTATGGCTGCGGGGAAGGAAATTCCCTGGCCACAGATGATTGGCCCAACGGTCTGCTATCATGTGACAATGTCCTGCGGGTTGGGTCAAACTGGGTTCAGCCCAAATCTTAGCTCATCACAAGTCTGCACCAGGCTCCACAAAATTCGATTTTCAATTGACTTTTGTTGAAGAAAGTTGGCTGAACAGTGACTTCAGTGACTCCAGTTTAATAGCCAGCAGGGAAGATTCCTTCATGTTCTTTAGATTGAATTGAGGAATCTATTATATTAGAGAAATTATTGTGTGTATAACTAGCTTAGATCAGATTTCACTACATGTTCACTGCCCAGAAAATGCAGATTTTAGTGTAAAAATATTTTTTCAACTCTTTAAGAGGTTCACTGAGCATTTTTGAGAAGACAAGTATTTATTTATCCTAGGTACTTATGGAACACTATCAATTTACACAGTGCTTTACATATATATACTGTATATACTACACATTCACATCACTCCCTAACCCTCAAGGAACATACAATCTAAGATCCCTATTTATATTCATACATACACATGCTAGGGCCAATTTATCTACCAGCATGTCTTTGGAGTGTGAGAGGAAACTGGAGTACCCCAACACAGGCACAGCGAGAATATGCAAATTTGTGGAGGTGCTGCTGTGGTTGGGATTTGAACCAACAACCCTAGTGCTGCCAGGCAGAAGTGCTTACCATTTAGTTACTGTGCTGCCCATAAATAAAATAACATTACTTGGTATCTAGTGCCCCAAGAGCCTCATTATATATAGGGTGAGCATCAGCTTGTGAGATAAATTGTTTGGTATAAATCCAAAGGAGAAAATATTCTTATATTTTGTAACGCATATAGAACGGGGCCCTAAAGGACAGGAAGGAAATCCTAAGGACAAGAAGAAAGGGGGAAGGGATCTAGTCAAGATCCAGGCTGGTTATAGTGTTTGGCAAATTGACTTCTGTCTAATCACAGTGGTCATGCATGGATTGACGTTCAGCTGGTCCCTGCTGAACCAGCTGAATTTCAATCCATGTATGACCATTGTGATTGAACAGAAGTTGATCTACAGATTGACTTCTGTTTAACCATTCTTTTGGAAAACAGGGTGTCAATCAGCACTGCAGGCTATAGACTGCAGCACTGATCTGTATATTCTGACGTATTCTCCCCTCTGCCAGTATACAAAAACATAGTGGGGAGCATTCCCCCATCCACCTCGATTGTGTGGATGGGGGAATCAGGTAAATTTTTTCTTTTTTTGTTCAACCCACTGTTTGAACAAAAAAAATAAAACGGACTCATCTATGGCCAGCCTAAGGAAAGTCCTATGGCAGGGTGAGAGAAAAAAAAAGGAGGGGGGGGGGAGAGTGTGGCCTTACTAGATCTCTGAAACAAGGGTCTTTTTCATGTACAGTATATAGCAAGTATTCAGTGTGGCACCTTCACCTTCTGCAGCTACTGAAATCTGTATATTTGTTGTAATCTTTCCATTACATTTTTAAGTAAACCGCAGTGCTACAGATTAGATTGTGTAATTTCACAATGTGGCCGGCAGATGTCTCCTTTGTAACCATCATAGATGTTCTGCTGTGGATTTAAAGCGTAGCAAGTTCACAACATCTTGTATATATAGAACCGATTCTCTCAGTTATTTTTATATTTGCACAGTGATTATAATTTTGATATTGCCCTTAACGTTGCCTGCCAGAAATTGCAGGAAATTAGAGTGTATGTCAAGTCAAAACCTTTTTTTTTTAATTTGCAAGAGCAGGGAAGAATTAGAACTCTTGTCAGATTTGTACTGTTATCTTGATTTCACTTTACATCCTGTCCTTCTGACAGTTAAGGATGAGCCAAACATACCTGGGTTCAGTTCGAGGCAGGTTTGTCAAACTATACTAAACTTTGGGTGCCTAATCCAAACCCCATTGAACAGGATATGAATCTTAGAAATCAGTTATAGCCATTTTCTAGGTTAATAGGCAAAGGGTTGTCAAACTAATGGCATAAGGTGCTTGGCACTGGCCTGGGGAACATGTATCATAACAATAAAATAAAAATAATTTTGGCTGGCAGAAGCGATTTCAGTAATGCCTGAGAGCAACATTAAAAATATAAAATTCCGTAAAAGGGTAACTCCATTTTCATGGGAAAAAAATATTGCCAATAAAAAAAAAATATATAGCATATATAATTATGACACAAGTCACATTGGAAGTTATTGTTTTTAAAAATTACCTTTGCTTTTCAATTTGCAGCTCTGTACGTTTCTGTAAAATTCAGTGCAATATGGCTACCCAAGATGTTCTGTACACAGTTGGTGTACAGAACGCCCCCAGAGATGTCATTTCCTGCTTGTGTGATTGGCTTCTGATTTTCTCAGACGTCTGCACTAAGATACAAGGCAGATTTCAGGCACCATCTGCAACAAAAAGTTCAGTTTGGGTAAAATGTTTCTAAAGGAACGTAGACAATGCCATTCTCCTCAAGTGTATCAGCTGATCAAAAATGAAAAAGTCACTCTCATTCAGAATCAGTCCTGCACATGATCTAGCAAAGAGTGTCTCCTTTAGAGCAGAAACATGTTGTATGTTAAAATCCTTAAAAGTACATAGATCACCTAGAGGTAATTGTTTTTTTCTCAACAAAAGTGGAGTTACTCTTTAAAAAATGTTCCTGCTGAGTGCCCTGAACCTGCCTGTGAAGTGGCGCATCTGTGCAATGTATATGAACTAATACTGTAAAACGTACATTTACAAAGAAAAAAAATGCTGTGTCAATGACTGGTAAATTACCGCTCCTGGATTCTTCATTCTGTTTGTAAACAAAGTGACTGGGGATTCCCTTCTCCTATACCAGACCCTTATCTTATATGAGGTTCTGATATAGATGTTAATGGGGGACACAGCACAAAATAAAACCAGTGTGTTGTTCCCATTGGATTGGTGTAAGGCCAATGTGGTGCCAATATTTAAAAAGGGGTCAAAATCTTTACCAAGTAATTATAGACCTGTTAGTTTAACTTCTATAGTTGGGAAGATACTGGAGAGTTTAATAAAAGACCACATAGATGATTTCTTGCTGGAAAAAAATATTTTAAGTAACAGACAGCATGGATTCATGAAAGACAGAAGTTGTCAAACAAATTTGATTTCTTTTTATGAGGAGGTGAGCAAAACCTTGGACAGAGAGGTGGTGGTGGACGTGGTATACTTGGATTTTGCAAAAGTGTTTGGCACAGTTCCCCACACACGGCTAATGTGTAAGGTAATGTCTACGGGGTTGGAAAAATCTGTATGTAAATGGATAGAAAGCTGGATAAAAGATCGTATTCAAAGAGTAGTGGTTAATGATTCATACTCTGAATGGTCTAGGGTTGTCAGTGATGTACCCCAAGGTTCAGTGTTGGGACCCTTACTTTTTCATATATTTATAAACGATATAGGGTCTGGGATTAAAAATACCATTTCAGTCTTTGCAGATGACACCAAGTTGTGCAGTGGAATAACGTCCTTACAGGATGTCTCCAACTTACAAGTTGACCTCAATGCACTGTTTAATTCGGCAACTATGTGGCAAATGAGGTTTAATGTTGATAAATGTAAGGATATGCACTTAGGGGCTAAGAATATGCATACATCAAACATACTGGGGGGGTACAACTGGGGGAATCAATGGTGGAGAAGGATCTGGGAGTTCTGGTAGATCGCAAGCTTAATAATGGCATGCAATGCCAAGCTGCGGTTTCTAAAGCAAGCAAAATCCTCTCTTGTATTAAAAGAGGTATAGACTCCAGAGAGAGAGATATCATATTACCCCGGTACAAATCATTAGTAACACCTCATCTGGAATATGCAGTTCAGTTTTGGGCACTAATTTACAAAAAGAACATTGGGCAACTGGATAAAGTACAGAGAAGGGCAACCAAACTGATAAGAGGCATGGAGGAGCTCAGCTATGAGGAAAGATTAGAGGAACTGAATTTATTCTCTCTTGAGAAGAGAAGATTAAGGGGGGATATGATCAACATGTATAAATAAATCAGTGGTTCATATAGTGAACTCTGTGATGACCTCAGGATGAATAACTCTACACCGAGGACAAGGGGGAGCTCTTTACGTCTGGAGGAAAAGAAATTTAATCTCCAAACACGGAAACGTTCCTTCATAGTGAGAGATGTGAAAATGTGGAATAGAGTTCCTCAAGAGTTGGTTCTGGCCAGCTCAGTGGATTGCTGTAAAAAAGGCCTGGATTGTTTCTTAGATACACAGAATGTTACTGGATACTAACATTTATAGGTAAAGCCGATCCAGGGAATATCCAACTGCCTCTCGGGGGATCAGAAAGGAATTTTTTTTTCCTGCAGGAGCAAATTGGATCATGCTTTGCTGGGTTTTTTTGCCTTCCTCTGGATCAACTGTGGGTATAGGATTATAACTTTTTTTAATGGTTGGCTGAAAAGACAAATGTCCATCCAGTTCAGACTAACTATGTTCCTCCTTAAAATACAGTATATACCAGACCCTTAGCTGGACTCCACAAAAAAAAAAGAACAAGCAAAAAACTCCATACCAGATGCTTCAGGTCTGATATGAATTTCAAGGTTAACCCCACGCAAAAAGAAAAAAAAAAAGTGTGCCCCACCCTGCACAAAATTTATATTAGACGTTCAACCCGGAGAACCATACCACTCCACATGCCCTCAACATGAACCCTCCTGGCAAAGCAACTTGATGCATGTTGACAAGGACAAGGGCCCCTTCCCCCAACAATGGCTTATCAAAATCTTGATACCCCTTTAAAAGCAAGGGGCTCACCCCCTACATAAATGATTAAGGGGTACTCATTTACCTCTAAGTTAGTAGTGAATAAAGACACCACTGTTGCTCCACTTCTATACTACTTATTAATTCATATCAATATATGAGTATAGAATATATAGAGAGAGAGAGAGAGAGAGAGAGATTCAATTTTTATTAAGTGTTCTTGCATGGCAAGACCACTTACTGTTATCTCACATATATATTCTTATTATTATAGCCAAATTTACCACCCTAACTCCTCCCACAGTTTTTACACTACATAGACAGTAATATACTGAAACGTGCGGATTGTTCCCGATTGGTGTGCTATTACTTTGTGGAACGTTTCGCCGAATGGTTCATGAAATATCGGCGTTTTTGTGGTGAAATTGGTCCCATAGGAATGAATGGAGGAATGTTCAAAATTAGAGTGGGAGCTGACAAAAGCTAGAGTGTGAGCTGAAAAATCAGGACATGATTTCTAGACTGCCATCACTCCCTCATTTTCAAGCCCACCTACATAAATCTTATATCAAAATGTTCAGCTATCCCTGCTGCCACTAAAAATGTCCACGGCTAAGCCGTAGTCCTGATAGTTTTCACCATATGACCATTTATTTGCAACTCACGCTGCCCATTGACATTCATTGAAACTGCACTCTAGCCACCTCAAATTTGAAGGGCAATTTCTAAACTGCGACTGTGCCTTCATTTTTAATATTTCAGAGACATACTATGCATGAAAATGTAGGTCTGAGTCTTGTGATTCTCACAAGATGAAGCTCTTCGCTGTAGGATTTATAGTTTTTAAAACTATAAATAATTTAAAGTTGAAATGCATTTCTCACTCTATCAAGCTTGCCAGCTTTTAAATTTGATCAATCAATTGGTTAGTGTAATGTTTACTATCTTTACTCACGCCAAACACTCCACACAGTTACTCTGCCCACTCCATAAAGTTACTCTGCCCAGTCCAACCTTTTCACAGTTACTCCAGCCACTCCAACCACACAACAGTTACTCAAGCCACTCCACCCAGTTACTCCGCCCACTCCTGTTGTAGACTACTGGTGGAGGCAAGAACACTTCACACAATTTCCCCAGAAATTTCAGCTTTTCTAGTTATATATAGTATATCTGTGAATATAGAGGCTGACAGAGGTGTATCACTTATTGCAATATATCTTATTATAGAACTCAAGGTACTAGAAGACAACAGCAAACTGGGAGAGCAACTTCGAACAGTACGAATGCCTGAAAACAAAATTGGGAATTTTAAAAGGAATGGAATGAGTATGATCTTTTTCTGTTATATTTCTATTGTTTACCTTCTCTGTTGCCAGTGCAAAAGTGCTAATGACCGCTAAATAGTAGCAAAAAAAAAATAGCTTTTCAATGATTGAATGAAACATATAGTGAATGAGCTCAATATTGTAAATAAAATATGTTATTGGTCTAATGGTGGCCATACATGGAAAGATTTTATGCACAATAGTATTGTCAATTAAGAACAATTTGATCGGTTCATTGAAAGTTTGAGAAGATTATCCAGTGTGTCATACACTTAAAAATCATATCGATCTATCTACTGTATCAGATTTTACATCCAGAACAATCAGGGCCATTTCAATTAAATTGGTTGTTTTTCTCAAAATCAAACAATGATGCTGTTTGTATCTTGGATTAATAGATTTGATCATATTGTCCGATTCTGTGAAAGATCATTTGATAAGATTGTTACATGTATGGTCACCCTAGGCACTATTGCCCCTAAAAATGAAATAAAGTTACATATTTGGATCTATTTGATGTCTACCTAAAATACTTCCTATCTTTGTTTTTTCCAGCATTCTGGTACAAGTTGACCCTTCCACCATACTTTGATAAGTCAAAGAAATACCCTCTTCTCATTTATGTGTATGTAATTTACTGCAATATAGCAGCAATACAGCATGATACGAACTTTGCTCATAAGGAGCTTGTCAGAACAGATAAGTGACCTGCCATTACAGGTGCAAGTTCTTAGGTAGCCATTCATATTCCTGCATTAACTCCTTCCCACATGCAATCTACAGTATACTGTAAATTAAGATTTTCCAGCTTGATGCCTACCCTATGTCTACCAATGTCAGTATAAATATGAAAACTAGTATCAAGAGTTTCTTCTGTCCACCAATTAAATGGTGGCCATCACAGTGGCTAATGGGTGGGCAGAGCTAAGGGAATTCAAACAATGCCAACATAACAATGGCTTGTAGAAACAAGAATCAATGTATGGTTTTCAATACAGCACCCCAATCCATCCAGATCAGTCAATAGTTACTTTTGCTTTTTCGGTAAAGCTTGCATTGTGAAAAATATTGTAGGTTGTGAATATTGTAGAATGGGGATGTATGCTTTAGTTAGTACATTTAGTACATTTTCTTGAACCCTACTTTCAATGTCTTGATCAATAATAGGTGAAGGAACCACATCCTATGAGTTTACATTTTCTCCACATATAGGCAGCTCAAGATGAGCAATGAGGCTTCTCCTTTCTAATTCACTGATCTTGGTGATCTCTAGAGAAATGATCATTAATGGCCCATCTATAATCTAATAACTCTGGAATAGATTTTGCTGAGGGATAAAGATGAATGAATTTAAAGGTACAGGTAACAAGAGCAAAGGATGTTATCAATCATCTTATATTCGCTTTCTGCATAATTTGGTTAAATACATTTATCATATTTATGGAACAAAGTGTTGGTTTTACAATTCTTTTATATTGTTTTAAATCCTATGATGTAAGCTGAAATTCCTTTTTTAACACATCTTTAAGGTATGGAGGCCCCTGCAGCCAAGAAGTGACAGCCGCATTTGCATTTGGCTGGAGGACCTATCTCTCTGGCTCTGAGGACATTGTTGTTGCATCAGTAGATGGCAGAGGGACAGCTTACCAAGGCGATAAGTTTATGCACGCTGTATATAAAAAACTGGGAAAACTGGAGGTTGAGGATCAGATATTTGCTGTAAGGTGAGTTTATATTATTTGCATTGTGATTATTTTATACTATCCAGTTTCCAATCCATGGTATTAGAAGGAAAACCGAGAGAGGATTTGCATGTCACGATTTTGTGGTGGTTGATGGGAAAGGTGGAGCAAGGTGGTTTTTAAGGGTAGAATGGACTTAAACTAGCTATTCTGGATCTGTTCTTCTGTTTCTGTGCCAGAAAATAGGCCCTCATTATTTTACATTTCACAAAAATAAAGCAGCTCAATGGGCAAAACTGACTGCAGAAACTGATAATTTCACTCCGAGATCCAGAGTAATATAATTTCTTTATTAAAATGACCTTTATTACCTTGCTGGACATTCAATCTCAAAATCATGGTCATTAAAGTGGAAACCAGTGCTGATATCTAAATACATTAGTGTAGAATCACATTTGATTAGGCACATAGCTGTGTGTAGCTTCCATATACACTATATTGCTAAAAGTATTGGGACACCCCTCCAAATCATTGGATTAAGGTGTTCTAATCACCTTCATGGCAACAGGTGTATAAAATCAAGCACCTAGGCATTGAGACTGCTTCTACAAACATTTGTGAAAGAATGGGTCGCTCTCAGGAGCTCAGTGAAGAGTGGTACCGTGATAGGTTGCTACCTGTGCAATAAGTCCATCCATTAACTTTCCTTGCTACTAAATATTCCACAGTCAACTGTTAGTGGTATTATAACAAAGTGGAAGCAACTGGGAGCAATGGCAACACGAAGTGGTAGGCCACGTAAAATGAGAGAATGGAGTCAGCACATGCTGAAGCGCACAATGCGCAGGAGTCGCCAACTGTCTGCAGAGTCAATAGCTAAAAATCTCCAAACTCCATGTGGCCTTCAGATTAGAACAACAACAGTGTGTAGAGAGCTTCATGGAATGGGTTTCCATGGCCAAGCAGCTGCATCCAAGCCTTACATCACCAAGTGCAATGCAAATCGTCAGATGCAGTGGTGTAAAGCACTCCGCCACTGGACTCTGGAGTGACCAAACACGCTTCTCTGTCTGGCAATCCAATGGGCTTGTCTGGGTTTGGCGGTTGCCAAGAGAACGGTACCTGCTTGACTGCGTTGTGCCAAGTATAAAGTTTGGTGGAGGGGGGATTATGGTGTGAGGTTGTTTTTCAGGGGTTGGGCTTGGCCCCTTAGTTCCAGTGAAGGGACCTCTTAAGGTGTCAGCATACCAAGACATTTTGGATGATTGCATGCTACCAACTTTGTGGGAACAGTTTGGGTATGGCTCTTTCCTGTTCCAACGTGACTGCGCACCTGTGCAAAAAAGCAAGGTCCATAAAGACATGGATGAGAGAGTTTGGGGTGGAGGAACTTGACTGGCCTGCACAAAGTCCTGACCTCAACCCGATAGAACACCTTTAGGATGAATTAGAGCGGAGACTGAGAGTTAGGCCTTCTCGCCCGACATTAGTGCCTGACCTCATGAATGCACTTCTCGCGGACAGCCTTCCCAGAAGAGTTGAAGCTGTTATAGCTGCAAAGGGTGGGCCAACTCAATAATGAACCCTACGGACTAAGACTGGGATGCCATTAAAGTTCATGTGTGTGTAAAGGCTGGCATCCCAATACTTTTTGGGAATATAGAGTGTGTATATATATATATATATATATATATATATATATATATATATACAGTATCTCACAGAAGTAAGTACACCCCTCACTTTTTTGTAAATATTTAATTATATCTTTTCATGTGACAACACTGAAGAAATGACACTTTGCTACACTGCAAAGCAGTGAGTGTACAGCTTGTATAACAGTGTAAATTTGCTGTCCCCTCAAAATAACTCAACACACAGCCATTAATGTCTAAATCGCTGGCAACAAAAGTGAGTACACCCCTAAGTGAAAATGTCCAAATTGGGCCCAATTAGCCATTTCCCCCCAGTGTCATGTGACTCTTTAATGTTACAAGGTCTCAGGTGTGAATGGGGAGCAGGTGTGTTAAATTTGGTGTTATCACTCTCACTCTCTCATACTGGTCACTGGAAGTTCAACATGGCACCTCATGGCAAAGACCTCACTGAGGATCTGAAAAAAGAATTGTTGCTCTACATAAAGATGGCCTAGGCTATAAGAAGATTGCCAAGACCCTGAAACTGAGCTGCAGCACGGTGGCCAATACCATACAGCGGTTTAACAGGACAGGTTCCACTCAGAACAGCAAAAAAGGGGGGGGGGTGAAAAAGACATTTACAAGAAAAGCGGTTACATCATGGACAGAAAGCGATACCCAAAAATTTCTCAAAAAGTATGCTTTATTGCAAAGAATGCACATATTAGACATTTAGATAAATACCCCAGTTAGCCATCACCACAAGATGAGACAGTACAAAAAAGTGTGACCTAAAACAAAAATTATTAAAAGCAAGATGTCATGACCAGCCATAAGTGCAATAGTGCTATAAATGTAATGAGATTAGGTCTAGTATATATACAGCACAGACACATTGGAAACACCACCATATAGGGGATGTATACAAAAATTATCACCTTGAAAGACTATGCATCAAATATGCAATTGTGTTAACATTAGTACCAGTATAATATGGACTGAGGAGCCCGATTAAACAATACTTGTATGCTAGTGAAAGTTCCAACTGACCGGCAGTGATGTCACTGACGTGTCACGTCAATGCGTTTCGGCGTGACGTCATTACCGGTGAGACGCATTGGCGTAATACACCTTGTCCTGCAGGGTACATGGAAATACACGCTCGTGCTGGGCGTTCATCAATCTGCATGTGTAACGGGATGGAAGCAGAGCCCGTTTGTCCATAGTCCCGATGCTGGTGGCTGCCTCCTGGACTCCGGGCTTGAATCCAATAACAAGAATAATTATGCACCGTTCTTTACTCATTGAACAGGTGGTGAGTGGAACACAAATACAGAAAAGGAATTACGGCCTTATGGCCATCAATATCTGATATACTTAGTGACAACCATATTGACTATCTCTTATGTCACTTATTCACTACAGGATGGGGACATCGTGCCATACTTCTTAGAAGGTGCACAGCACCCAATTTTCACTATACAGCATGGATATTCCCATAATCTACACCAGGGCTTGAAAATTCCACTTGCCTGCTCGACAATGGTGAGTGGAAATTATGGTGGGGGCGAGTGTGTCCCCCAGGGCTGTCTTGCTGAGCAGGCTCGGAGCTTAGGCTGGATCTGTCATTGGCACTGGGAGCCGTCAGACTGCTCAATAGCTGAGCACAGTGAAAGCAAAGTAAGGAGTGTGTGCTGTGCTCTCTGCCTCCTCCTAGAGTGCAGTACCCAGATCTGTGAGTGAACAACGAAGTACTGCAACTTTTTATGGGGGGGAGGGGGGTGTGTGTGTGTGTGTACGTGTACATGTGTGTGTCTGTGTATGCATGTAAAATTGTACATGTGTCTGTGTGTATGTACATGTGTGTATCTGTACATGTGCCTGCGTGTATGTACATGTATGTGTGTGCATCTGTGTGTGTGTACATGTACATATGTGTGTGTGTTTGTGTGTATGTACATACATGTGTCTGTGTATGTATGTACATGTGTCTGTGTGTATGTACTACATGTGTCTGTGCATGTGTATTTCTGTGTATGTACATGTATCTGTGTATATGCGTGTGTGTACATGTGTCTGTATGTGTGTATGTGTACATGTGTCTCTGTGCGTGTGTACATGTTTCTGTGTGTGTATGTGTGTGTGTACGTGTCTGTATGTGTGTATGTGTACATGTGTCTCTGTGCGTGTGTACATGTTTCTGTGTGTGTGTACAGGTGTCTCTGTTTGTGTGTGTTTGTTGGTGGCGAGTAACTCTAAGGCCTGGCTAGTAGCTCAGGACTTGAAATTTTAAGCCCTGATCTACACAACAGATATATAATAAGGGAGACATCTAGTCTGCACGTCGGTGGTGAAGAATCCCTAAATTACATTGGAAGGGCCCTGCCATTTCAACTACAGATGACAGATGTCATATGGAGAAGTCACCATTGTCATTAAGTTTTTTCCATAGTGTTATCTCTGGACATTATTGTTTATTCATCAGTCAAGAACCACTCATCCCTGTTGAAAGCGCCATATATTTTTCCTACATGAAAGTGTGTGTTAACACATTATATCATCAGGTTACCGGTGCCTATATTAGCAATCAAATATTTTTTGCTACATATGTTTCTCTTTGATCCTTACTCTAAGTTGGATCTTTCACTAGCATACAAGTATTGTTTAATCGGGCTCCTCAGTCCTTATTATACTGGTACTAATGTTCACACAATTGAGCATTTGATGTATAGCCTTTCAAGGTGATCATTTTAGTATACATCCCCTATATGGTGGTGTTTCCAATGTGTCTGTGCTGTATATATACTAGACCTAATCTCATTACATTTATAGCACTATTGTACTTATGGCCGGTCATGACATCTTGCTTTTATTAATTCTTGTTTTAGGTCATATTTTTTGTATTGTCTCATCTTGTGGTGATGGCTAACTGGGGTATTTACCTAAATGTCTAATGTGTGCATTTTTTGCAATAAAGCATAATTTTTGAGAAATTTTTGGATATCGCTTTCGGTTCATGATGTAACCGCTTTTCTTGTGAATTTCTTTTTCACACCCCCCTTTTTTTTTCTGTGATAAATATGCATGGCCTCATGTCCTCTTTTTATTGGTCCACTCAGAACAGGCTTCGCCATGGTCGACCAAAGACGTTGAGTGCACGTGCTCAGCGTCATATCCAGAGGTTGTCTTTGGGAAATAGACATATGAGTGCTGCCAGCATTGCTGCAGAGGTTGAAGGGGTGGGGGGTCAGCCTGTCAGTACTCAGACCATATGCCGCAGACTGCATCAAGTTGGTCTGCGTGGCTGTCATCCCAAAAGGAAGCCTCTTCTAAAGATGATGCACAAGAACGCCCGCAAACAGTTTGCTGAAGACAAGCAGACTAAGGACATGGATTACTGGAAGCATGTCCTGTGGTCTGATGAGACCAAGATAAACGTATTTGGTTCAGATGGTGTCAAGCATGTGTGGCGGCAACCAGGTGAGGAGTACAAAGACAAGTGTTTCTTGCCCCCTGTCAAGCATGGTGGTGGGAGTGTCATGGTCTGGGGCTGCATGAGTGCTGCTGACACTGCCAAGCTATAGTTCATTGAGGGAACCATGAATGCCAACATGTACTGTGACATACTGAAGCAGAGCATGATCCCCTCCCCTCGGAGCCTGGGCCGGAGGGCAGTATTCCAACATGACAATGACCCCAAACACACCTCCAAGACAACCAATGCCTTGCTAAAGAAGCTGAGGGTAAAGGTGATGGACTGGCCAAGCATGTCTCCAGACCTAAACCCTATTGAGCATCTGTGGGGCATCCTCAAATGGAAGGTGGAGGAGCGCAAGGTCTTTAACATCCATCAGCTCCGTGATATCGTCATGGAGGAGTGGAAGAGGACTCCAGTGGCAACCTGTGAAGCTCTGGTGAACTCCATGCCCAAGAGGGTTAAGGCAGTGCTGAAAAATAATGGTGGCCACACAAAATATTGACACTTTGGGCCCAATTTGGACATTTCCACTTAGGGGTGTACTCACTTTTGTTACCAGCGGTTTAGACATTAATGGCTGTGTGTTGAGTTATTTTGAGGGGACAGCAAATTTACACTGTTATTCAAGCTGTACACTGACTACGTCACATTGTAGCAAAGTGTCATTTCTTCAGTGTTGTAACATGAAAAGATAGAATAAAATATTTACAAAAATGTGAGGGGTGTACTCACTTCTGTGAGATACTGTGTATATATATATATATATATATATATATATATATATATATATATATGCTAGTATGTGCTAAATTCTAAAGCTAATATAAAGAATATTACTGTTTTATTTAAAGGTAACATCTGCAAGAGAATAAAAACACTTGCTAATCATTCTGACTGTCCGGTATGGATTAAAAGTAGGTTCTCAAAGAATCTCAAATATTCTGGGCTGCCAAACTTCATTATCCTGGATTTAGGCTGAGGTTTCCTGATTTATATCAGATAACAGCTGAGCTGGGAAAAGGACATCGGAGAAGGTGGGAAAGATTATGGAGCATATCCCAGGATTTAGACATATTTCCGAACTTTATACCACTTTACCCCGACAGGGCCCTTTTTGTGATATACTGTTTTAATTGATGGAATGTAAAATCATTTTCATAGGCTTAATAAGTTATAAAGCCAAGCAGCTGGCAATGAAATTAGGAATGTAATAATATCAGTATGCACAAAGGCAGCATTTAAGGAGGTGTGGCATCTGTACTCGTGGTACACATCATGACGAAATGATAGTATGCAGCAGGGCTCCGTTACATGGACAAGAGCTCAATGCTGGCCACACAGGGCAATACATAGGCAATTTCAACCAGCTTTCATTGAAAAAAAACTGAAATGGTTGAATGTAACCTGCCACTAACAGTTTCTGTTTACACAGTAAAATGACATAAAGAGGAAAAGATGCTTAAAAGTGGTTGAAAGTTTCCAAAAAATTGCTGTGTGTATGGTAAGAATTATAGGAGATTATTTTCACTCCAGTGTTATGTACCAAGAGCAGCCGCCAGTGTGTTTATTTACCCTTTGCCCTCCACAGGATTTACCCTCCTTCCTGACCAGGCTGTTTTTTGCGATACAGTGCTGCAGTAATTTTAACTGACAATTGCACGGTCATGCAACTCTGTACATAAATGAAATTTTTGTCATTGTTTTTCCACAAATAGAACTTTCTTTTGGTGGTATTTGATCACTTCTGCATTTTTTATTTTTTGCGCTATAAACAAAAAAATCTGACAATTTTGAAAAAAAAAAACTAAATTTTTGACTATTTGCTATGAAACATATCCAATAAAAAATATAACAAATTTAATTTCTTCATAAATTTAGGCCAAAATGTATTCTGCTACATGTCTTCACTAAAAAAAATCCCAATAATTGTATATTAATTGGTTTACATGAAAATTGCAGCGTTTACAAATGGCGGTATATATACTGAAATTTTTATTTCTTTTTTTTATACTAATAATGGCGGCGATTAGCAACTTATAGTGGGACTGCGGGACTATGGCGGGCATTCTGACACTTGGGGGGTACTGACTAACTGCCACTGACATCCCCAGTGACACTAATACAGTGATAAGTGCTAATAAAAAAGCACTGACACTGTTGTAATGACACTGGTCAGGAAAGGGTTAACATCTGAGGCGATCAAAGAGTTAACTGTGTGTGTTTTACATTGTGTGCTGTGTTGTGCTTTACTTGGGAGACATGCTACTTTGCTCTGCTGTGCAGGGAGATACAAAGCAGCATGCCCATGCTGACAGGAGAGAGACCTGTGTTGTTTACACACAGGTCTCTCCTCTGTCAGCTTTTCCAACGATCGCCGAGTGTGATTCCCGGCCAGGATATGGTGATTGACATCCCCAACCGCCAATAGTGGTGTGGGTAGGGCGGCTCACACCCTCTACCTGGAAATGCAAATCACGTATACAGTATATATGTGATTTTGCGCAGCTGTGCTGCCCTGTATCAGTACTTCTGCTATAGGATGGATGGCAAGTGTACATGTAAACTCTGACAATGAGCTTCTCTTATTCAGTCCTTTCTGATCCGTTAACTATTCCAGTGAAAGCTTTTTGTTATATCTGTTTGATAAATTCATAAAAATAACTGTTGATTTTGCTGGAAATCTTGTGAGCTGATAACTTCCTGTGCTCTCTGCCTGTGCTGACTATCAGTTATACATTCGACAAAAAATGGAGAGTGCAGCGCTATAAAAGAAATAAACTGTCCTTTTAAAGTGAATGACTAACAATAAATGTCCAATGTAACAGTATCAAATGAGATGAGTGGTCCAGAGGAAAACTTCAAACAGCTCTGATGTCATCCAATATCCCATTACAAAGGAGTAGGTAGATTGCCCACTTACCAGAAGCGCAATCTTAATGCACATGTAAAGGTCATATGTAGCCGGGGTCCTGTATGGATACTGCCTGGAAATACACTGGTGGTTCCTCACTGGTATGGGGATACCGGTCTGGTCATATCACACTGCTCCTCAGATCCACACACAGAAGCCTGAAATGCTGGGGCTCTGATTCAGATGTATGATGAATGGAAAGTAGGAGCCTTGCTGGTATACTTTGAATGGGACTCTGAAGGTTGCTGTTCATTGTATTATTTGCAAGTGCACTTTGCCATCTGTTCTGGAATCCAATAAATTCTAATCTCTCTGGAGAACCAAGTTCCTACAGGAAAATTTGGTTAGCTTGATAATTGCAATAATGATTATTAGTCACTGTCCCTCATAAATTTACAATACTATGAATGGAGGAGGGGGTTGGAAAAGGCCGGCATAGTCAGCAGTCTTAATGATTGCCTATGAGGTCTCTTGGCTCTATTAACCCCCACAGCATCAACAGATTATGACTTCAGGGGCAGGGGCGGACTGACAACTCATGGGGCCCCCGAGCAATAGGGGATCATGGGGCCCCTATGTCATTGCTCAAACTCAAAAAAGCCTATGAAAAAGGTACCAGGGGCATCTCATGGGGCCCCCTACTGACCCCGGGCCTTCGGGCAGTGCCCGAGTCTCCAAATGGTCAGTCCGTGCCCCAGTTCAGGGGTAGAATGGGATTAGAAGAACTAAAATCTCAGCCAGCAGCACAAGAGCCACTTCGCATTGCCTGTAAGTAGCATCCCTTGTGTTGATTTTTTTTTTATTTAAAAAAGTTTTGACTACACTTCGGCTTTAAAATATGTTTTATGAAGTCAAAATGTATAAAATGCCATTGTTCAGACTTTTTTACTCATGTGGCTCACTGCATAAGAAAATGTGTTTTCTATCAGTGTATGTTAGCAATCACTCAGATACCTGGTATGTTACATATTACCATATCCGAGGTATTAAATAAATCCAGTTTTCACTTGTGATAATAAAACATATCTGTTTCAAACTTAGCATCCGTGAATAGAGCATTGTTTCCTATTGAAACTGATGCCATGCCAGTCTGCTCAAACAAGCAGTATCGTCATACAAAGTAACCCCGATTTCATCACTTGGTGGTTAATGATCCCAGAGGACACAGAATTACTCTTCAAGGAATAAACACTAAACCTTTAGGCCTACTAAATGACACAAAACACATGGAAACAATTAAAAGGAATGGATTACAGAGCTGGAATGTGAAGTTTACGGAACAGAAAGATGGCTGAATTTAATTGAAAGTAACATAATACAAAATTTACAAAGCAGTATATTTCTGTATATTGTACAGCACATAAAGTGTATATTACTCTCTCATACAATTCAAATAATGCAACCTTCTCTTCATTTGCTGATGAGCTACATGTCAGAGTGCTGCCCTTTGTAATTTTACATCAATTAGGCTTCATGCACATGGGTGCATTTTTCCTTTGCAGTGTAAATACAATGCTTATTTCTGATGCCCTGAATGTCCTGGTGCCCACCACAGACATGAACTGGTGAAGGCAGCTGTGCACAGCTATGCACCACTATTTGCCTAAAGTAGTACATGTGCAAAGAAGTACTGTCCCAAACTCATACTACCTGCATTTGGGACATTACATCTGTGCACGGGCACTGTTGTGGGCAGCACAGTAGCTAAATGGTTAGCACTTCTGCCTGGCAGTACTAGGTCACTGGTTCAAATCTCAACCACAGCACCACCTGCCTGGAGTTTGCATGTTCTCTCTATGCCTGCATGGGTTTCCTCCAGGTACTCTGGTTTCCTCCCACACTCCAAAGACATGCTGGTAGGTTAACTAGATCCTGTCCTAGTATGTGTATGTATGAATGTGAATTAGGGACCTTTAGATTGTACACTCCTTGAGGGTTAGGGATTGATGTGAATGTACTATATATATATATATATATATATATATATATATATATATATATATGTAAAGCACTGCATAAGTTGACAGTGCTATATAAGTACCTGTAATAAATAATAGCAGAGAATAGCTGCATACAGCCACCTTCACCTATTCATATATCTATAGGTGGCTTTACACAGCTCCAGGATACCAAAAATATGCAGTCTGTTTATGCTTTTTGAGCAAATGTGTCATGGTGACCGTAGCTTTAGATTTTTTTAGATTCCAAAGTTCTAAATTTAGGATATTCTACATTTGCAGACTAGTGAACAGAGAACATGGTATAGTAAAGATATGGCTCATAAATACAAACAATACAGTCAGTGCAAGCCAGCATCAACAATAAGAAAAGACAAAAATATAGTGCAGTACTAATGAAAATAATAACACAAAAACCTTGTAACGTGAAAAGATCAGTCCTCTTCTATAAATCTCAATAGAC
This sequence comes from Staurois parvus, assembly GCF_062004578.1. NCBI lineage: Eukaryota > Metazoa > Chordata > Amphibia > Anura > Ranidae > Staurois > Staurois parvus. The sequence continues at coordinate 9,911,725 of NW_028317827.1, read as the reverse complement.
TAGCCAAAATGTCCATACAGAAAAAATAGTGATGTAATACACAATACTATCAGCAGATATCCTTAAAATGCCCAGTATTTTCAAAACATTGTCCAAACGTGGTGAAAATGGTACAATCCTCCATGATTAATCAAAAACAGTTACAATCTTCCATGATTAATCCTAACAATGCTCCGAAAATTAACTTCACCTTGTACACTGTACCCTCCAAATCTGCTCACCTTTGAAAAAAGACCTCTTAGGTTACAGGAGGTCTATAAACACTTGTTGCTAAGAGAGGGTTTAGCTTCACCACTCCTTCTCATACACAGCTTGCAGTCATGGAAGGGTTAAAATCACCACCTTGATCTTATATACAGTGTGACTCTGAGAAAGTAAAGCATATCATAGTGCCCACTATAATCCTAAACAAACAAGCAAAGTGGCTACAGAGTGCACAGTGAAGATAATATTTGGAGCACCAAATTGTAATTGTACCATTTTCTCCAAGCTTGGACTATGTTTTGAACATTCAGGGAGTCTGAAGGACATCTACTGATAGTTTTTTGCATCACCTCACTGTTTTTCCTATTCCTATATGGATGTTTTGGCTAGCCTCCTGGGACTCATGTACAGAGCTGTGGATAAGGGGGAACCTCCAGTCCTCCTGTATGGGGCCCAGGCAGCTGGGTGAATCGGATGTGGGCAGGGGGGGTGATCGGCACAGCGGGGGGGCAATTACTGGAAACCTGTATGGCTCTTTCTACAGCAGCTGAAAGCTAGCTTCTTCTTTCCTTCCCACTGGATTTCAGCTGCTGTAGAGAGACACACAGGGGATCAGTTCCAGTAATTGCCCCCCCCCGGGAACCCATTACCCTCCCTGTGCACAATACATTTTCCCCTGCTGCCCAGGCACCCCATGTACAGACACAGTGCTGCTGGCTTCCTTCCTCTCATTCTTACCAACAGCTGATAGCATACAATAGGAATTTTCAGGATGAAGAGTGGGGGAAGGGTTCAATAAACATGCCATATTGACCAGTCCATTTCTTTCCTGAATGAACACAATAAGTGATCAACCCTGATCACTCACTGTGTTTAATTATAACTGAAACCCAGTAAGCAGTTTGTTTTTTTTGGAGGGGGGCTGTCAGGATGGCTGTATGGGGCCCCGTGGCTTCTAACAGCAGCCCTGCTCATGAAAGAGGACCTATCGTATTTTCAGGTTACAGTTTTTTGTGTTTTTAATATTATTAGAGCTGTATTATATTTTTGTCTTTTCTTATAGTAAAGATATGAACTGCCAGATTGCCTTGGGTCCTTTTCACACAGGCTTTGTCAGTTATGTTCAGCAGGAGAACCATGAACAGGTCCCCTGCTGAATTGGAGCGGAACGGGACAGATGTCAATATCATGACATCTGTCTCAATTCAGGTTCAGTCCACATTTTGACAGTGGACATCTGCGGAACCATGATGGCTCTATGAATAGTCAGATGTAAGTGGACGCAAGTCAGGCTACCTCTGATCCATAGTGGTTAGGTCCAGAAAAGCTGAAAAGAATGCAGACCTTTTCTGTTTTGTTTTTTTATTTTTTCCAAATTGGGATGGATTTGGAGGTAAGCAGATCTCTATAGACCTACATGAAGCTCATTTTCAGGTCCACCTGAAAAACAGACAGTTAGAACTGATTGGCAAGCCTGTGGGAAAGGGGCCTTATTCACACGAATAGGTAATACCTGCATTATTGTGCACTAGGCTTCTATGAAGAATATTGAATATGGAAGAATATATGGTTATCAACTGGTTTTGTAAGAAATACATGCTAACTGATCTGTAAACATATGTGAATGTATGCATAAACATTTAAAGCTGAACTCAAGGCAAAAAAACACTATTTAGGGCAGTCTGTTCATTAAAAAACAAATATATTTTTAAGCGCCAGGGCTGTGTCTTGATATCAGCCTGATGTTATCTCCTGTACAATAAGGCAAGCTGCCAATCAGGTGCTGCTGCATGTACATGTGCTCACAAGGAATATAGTAGGAAGAAGAGAGTGATATTAGAATCCTTATCTGTCCAATCAGAGGCTGGGTAAAGTTTTGTAAACTTACAATCTTGAAAATATGGGAGGTATATTCTATACATTTAATATCCACAGAAGGGTACATGTACAGTATGTCAACAAAAGTCATTATCCCATCATTTCAATAAGAGTGCATTTATTTATAGACAGTCCCTGAGGATGATACCACTGTTAAGTAATAATCAATTGACTATAATTGGCTTTATAATTTCAGAAAATTCATTGAAATGGGATTTATTGATGAAAATCGAATAGGCATATGGGGCTGGGTAAGTATGGTCCATGCATGGTGTAATTATTTATAATCTTTAGTAGAATTCTTTTCTTACAAATGGCAACTAAAATAGTGTCTCTGAATTCTCACTAATATTATAAATTACGCTGATTTTGAAATTCATAGTGTATTTAGAGATATGTATTTCAGACAAATATAAACCTTTTTGTCATAAAAATGGAAACTGATTTGGCAAAAATGCAGTTACAGTAAAAACAAATTTAACCCACATATTTTATAAGGTTTTGCTATTCCTAGCTAGAAATCTGCAATTCAGTAGTATCTATGAATGTCCTCAATTTTTCTAATTTTGAAAATGAAAGAATTAGTGAAAATGTGAGCTGATTTACATGATAAACAAAAAACAAGGAGTACTGAAATAGGAAATTGATTATCTTGTTGCGGAATACAATACTTGACTAAAGCTGGTCATATAATAATACATTTTCAAACATTCGTAAAAACATTATTTGTACGTTCAGAGACTGGAAGAATGTTGTTCTAAAATACAGCAAAATTTTGTTTGGTTTTAACATCTGATTTTGGAATTAATGTAATTTCACAAACGAAAACCACATACACTTTTATCTTGGAAATTTGTTAATTCGAGAAAAATTTTCCATCCTGCTCCTTCAGTATTTGTCATCACTTTGATCAAGAATGTACATCACGTTCACACCACTAATAAATAGAAGATCAAACAAACATTCTTAAAAAGAAAAATTTTGAACAAAATTCTATTAGTAAAAAAAACAAAACCTCAGCGCTCAGGACTTCCTATTTACCATATAAAACCCCGTGAGATGCTGCTGTGCACAGGTACAAAAGACCAAAAACTTTTAACAATGAAAACCAGCGCAAACCCACATGATCAATTACATTACTCAGTGTAAAAAAAACATTAATGTGCTAATAAAATTATATATAATAAATTATATATAAATTATGTTGATACAAAAATATATCTATAAAATTATGAGTCCAGTGAAAAAACAAAGTGACAAAAAATCAGAAAAATCCCAGAAAGTATATATATATAAATAATTAAAGTCCCGTGACAAAATTAATCAAATTAATTTATAATATATTTTCCATATGATTCTTCCGTGTTACGGATCCCTTCACCATCCACCAGTGCAGAAATCAACATTAACCGCACTCACCAGATAATGGTGAGTCACACGCCTTTCAGGATTGTTAAGGGCTCCTGGACCCCCTTTACTTTCTCTGAGACCTCCAAGTGCTGTTTCCTCTCATGTCTAGGTACCTCTTCTGCTTACTCCTCTCACCGAATCCCCCAAAGGAAAATCAGGAAGAAGAAAAGACCATAGCGTGATACCGCAGTAACTTCTCCTCAAATTAATCTCTCCAGACCACTCACATTCTTTTGCGGGATATAGCCCGCTTTTTATTCAAAACAACAGCGATTCTCTTCAAAATTGATCCACTTTTCATGTACACCGATTATATAAGGATTATATAAGGACCCCACAGTTTAGTGTGCAGCAGGATGGCAGACCTCAGCTACAGACTCTTCTCCTTAGACTAAGATGGCCCCTTGGAACGCACCGCTCGGCGTGCGCTCCACTCACCGGAAATGACGTCAGACGACGGACCAGGCAACCGGAAGTGCGTCAACGCGTTTCGCCCCACCCACAGGGCGTTATCAAGATCTTGATAACGCCCTGTGGGTGGGGCGAAACGCGTTGACGCACTTCCGGTTGCCTGGTCCGTCGTCTGACGTCATTTCCGGTGAGTGGAGCGCACGCCGAGCGGTGCGTTCCAAGGGGCCATCTTAGTCTAAGGAGAAGAGTCTGTAGCTGAGGTCTGCCATCCTGCTGCACACTAAACTGTGGGGTCCTTATATAATCCTTATATAATCGGTGTACATGAAAAGTGGATCAATTTTGAAGAGAATCGCTGTTGTTTTGAATAAAAAGCGGGCTATATCCCGCAAAAGAATGTGAGTGGTCTGGAGAGATTAATTTGAGGAGAAGTTACTGCGGTATCACGCTATGGTCTTTTCTTCTTCCTGATTTTCCTTTGGGGGATTCGGTGAGAGGAGTAAGCAGAAGAGGTACCTAGACATGAGAGGAAACAGCACTTGGAGGTCTCAGAGAAAGTAAAGGGGGTCCAGGAGCCCTTAACAATCCTGAAAGGCGTGTGACTCACCATTATCTGGTGAGTGCGGTTAATGTTGATTTCTGCACTGGTGGATGGTGAAGGGATCCGTAACACGGAAGAATCATATGGAAAATATATTATAAATTAATTTGATTAATTTTGTCACGGGACTTTAATTATTTATATATATATACTTTCTGGGATTTTTCTGATTTTTTGTCACTTTGTTTTTTCACTGGACTCATAATTTTATAGATATATTTTTGTATCAACATAATTTATATATAATTTATTATATATAATTTTATTAGCACATTAATGTTTTTTTTTACACTGAGTAATGTAATTGATCATGTGGGTTTGCGCTGGTTTTCATTGTTAAAAATTCTATTAGTGATTGACCAGCTTAAGAAATATATGTTAGCGACTCTTTCCATTATTAAAAACATTAGACTGCATGACATTGAGTTTAATTGGTCACAGCAGCCATTGCAATAAACAAAATTATTAAATAATTACCAAGAGAAATAACTTAAAAAAATATAATTTAACAGTAATTGACCAGGAAGGGGGTCTTTGGACCAATATTGGTAGAGCAAAAGATCCTCTCCAGGTGAGGGCCGAATCTGCATAACCCCTCCACAGACATGCAGGTGCTGGCCCTATCCGTGATCACAGATACAATGGAAAAACAGAATGGTTGGCCGCACAAACAGCAATGTGGCAGATGAAATCCTTTATTGGAATCCTTTACATGCAATATAATAAGAACATGACAACTCCAAGACAGGACAGAGTAGCAGTAGACGCGTTTCACATGAACACTCGCTTAGTCATTACATACACAACCATTCTGTTTTTCCATTGGACCGATATTGGTGCTTAGCCAAACCACACTGGCTTGAAACTCTGTTACTAAAAACCAAGCCAGTGTCATTGGGAACTGACAGTCACCAACACTAGAGTGCTTCAAACCATACCCCTTAACTTATATTACAAATAACTTAAGAAAATATAATTTAACAATAATTAACAAGGATGTAGTTCTTTGCTCCAAAATTGGTGTTTGGCAAAACCATACTGACTTGAGGATCTCTTACTGAAAACTAGCCTGTCCTGTCTCTTTTGGAACTGGCAATCACCAACTTTAGAGGACTCCAAACCATCAGATGTACCCCCCTTTACTAAAATTACCCTGCTGATTTTCCAGTTGCCAAAGACCCCTTACCTATTCATCTGCTATGATGAATGATCAGCCTTAAGTGGGTAATCCCAAATCACAGCTCTCTAGAACCCTCGCAGCTTCTCCCTACCTAGCTGACTGCCTTCCTTTTTTAAGGTAAGGCTCCCTTTTACACTTTTTGTATCTTTCTTTGGTCATCAGTCCCTCCATCAAACCTAGTTTAGTTACAAATTCATGCTGATCACAACAGGAATGTGAAAATCCATTCCATTCTGATTGCAGGAATTTAGAAAGCATTAGCAGATGCTAAAAGAACCATTTGATCTAAATCAGAAATTTAAATTTTTGGTAGTTGCTGGAAATTTCAGCCACCTGTCAGTGAGAGTTTTATTTCCTCCTATTTCCTCCTATATTGGGTTTTTATTGACTAAATATTATGAATAATGCAGAATGAGGGTCTGGGACTCCCAACTTTAGCAGGAACTCCCATGTAGAAGAAAAAGAGAGCAGGGAGATCTCACTTTTGGCATATCAATGATAATAAGGAGCTTATCAGCTTCATCTTTAATTATAATCTTTTTTGGTGGTCTGAATCATCACTTTTATTTAACATGCAAGTAAATGCCCTCATCCATAACACCATATGTAAACATATACATACATAATCATTCCATAAAAGATAAGAAATACATTTAGTTCCATGAACATCAGTACTGGTTGAGCAATAAGTATTAATTATGATACTTGAAGGCATTTTATTGCTTAAGATTAGCTGTGTCAATATGCGCTATCTAGTGAAATGCCTGATGTTTATAGAAAGGTTTTAATATTAATCTGATTGACCATCAGTTGTATATGGCTTCGGTGTTTTATTTCCATCACAGCTTTTATAGTGCACCCATTAAGAGCTCATGCAGAGAAATGTCCCTTTCAATACAAATTATTTGTTTAGTGTCTACTACAAATACTGATAATCTCAGGATTCCGCTAAGTTGGTCATCCATATTTTTCTAAATTGAGAAGCTGCAGGAAACTGGATTTAGTCCCAGGCTAGGTTACCCATAATGCTCTGCCATGCCTGTTGTTGCTGGGTGTCAGTGTATAGGTCTCTATAATGCTATTTACTTTTCTGTCTTGATTGACTAGGCAGGATGTGAGTTCAGACATGAAATATGCTTTAATGTTTTTATGCTGGCCTGTTAATGATTCAGTTGTGCTACATAACATATATGCTTTAATGTACATACTGATAATTTCCTATAGACTGGTCATTATTTTATGTGCACACATCATTGCATAGCAGTATATTTGAATGCTTTGCGTCATTTGCGCACTAAATCTGTTTTTTTCGCCGTGGAGGCGAGTTGCAATTTTTTTGTGTCTTTTGATGAACCTATAAGCAGCATCTTCTTGTTCAAACATTGCCTGCATTAGCAGAACTATCACCATAACAGCTATACATTAACTATGGGGACCAGCAGTACGGGAGCAGTATGGAAGTATGGAAGAGACCTTTCAACTTCCCCATACTCCATAAGGCTGACTGTCTGCAGATCTGTGTAGTCATTGTATGTATGGAGGCCTGAGCTGACGATTCTGGCTTAGTGTGATAAGACACATAGCATATGGCAGTATGTTAAGGTTTGTATTTAGATCCACTAACAATATTAAAAAATGATCTGACCAGGTTGCCTGGTTAGGGTGGAAAAGTTGGGCCAGCACAGACAGTAAAAGGAGAAAAGGACCATGATGTGCAAGAAGGGAGAGGGTTGTGCTGGAAAATTGATTCTTCTTAGAGTAGTCACATTTTCTAACACGTTCTGAACTACATTGCAAGTAAATAAAAATAATTTATGGAAAGGAAAAACATTGCATGTAAGCTTTTAGAATACTTAATTTTTTTTTTGCTTTTACCTAAACATTTTCAAATTTGTGACAGGGTCTCTTTAATATATTGAATCAGGAAGTTAAATTACTAAATAGATTAGTTGTCTGTTTGGTCATTGGCAGTACCTTATATCCTTCCACTCAGGCAGGGTGTGACCTTAGAGGGTTGTCAGAGTTAGGTAGTGGCCTAGAGTAGATGCCTGCTATGCAACCATTGAAATGATCAAATGGTCAAACATGTTAAAAATAACCAACAAAAAAAGTTAACAAATTATTCTGACATAACTGCAGGCACCATAAGATGGCAGTATATACTAGAATCTCTTCAAAACTACATTCAGGATTCGCCCCAAGAACACCTCAGATCTGACCTAAAAAGCCTTTGCTTTCTTTGTGATAGATAGAAACACCCCACCCCATATCAGCGCAGTGCTCCATGTGTAATCATGCTATCCAGAGTCCTGATCATTGTCACATGTGGAGGAAAGGGGGCAATGTGTGTATATTCTCCAATCATGTGCTGGGTAATATTAGTATGATGTATTAGTGATGGTCTCTGGGCCATTCTGAAGGCAGTTTCGAAGTAGCGCTGGTATGTATTATTATTATTATTATACAGGACTTATATAGCGCCAACAGTTTGCTCAGCACTTTACATTTTGGAAGGAGACAGTACAGTAACAATACAGTTCAATACAAGAGGGATTAGAGGGCCCTGCTCCTTGGAGCTTACAATCTAGGAAATTATACCATTTGGTGTGTATTATTGTTTTAACTTTTTTGTAAGACCAGGTTTTTCCTACTTTATGACACCTAGGCAGAGAAATCCTTGCTTATGTGACAGCTTTTTAGCTATTTTAGCTAGGCCAATGTTGTCACCTTTCTAGGAGATTTATCCAAGTATTCTTATGGAGAATTATCAACTGCCCTCTGGTAGATTCTTCTATATAGTAATCTTAGGTTGGTGAGAGCAATAGAGTGTGTGAAAGGCCAATCTTGGTCTGAACAGTTCTGTTCTGGGATAGTATGGTGTTTCCCTCCAGTGTCCTGAGTGGCAGTAAAGACCCAGTTGTAGAATGAGCATTGTTCCAATCTATCAAATATAGAAAAATGCATTTTGGGTCCAATTGAAGAATAACCAGAATCATATACTTTAGTATTTATTTTATTATTTTGTGACATTCAATATATTTCTGTATTTCTCACTCCCATATGATCTCCTCACCGTACTGCTCCTCCAAGCTTCTGGGGATATAACGTCCCTGATAATGTTGATGAGACAAATCATGTAGGGCATAGCTATAGTACCTGGACTCAGGAGAGAGTGTTGTACTTTATGCTTTTCCAGCTTCTGCTATCCTTTTCCTTTCCCTTGGTGCTACTTGGCTGTATACTAAACAGAGACCTGGGGGGATGTGGCAGCTCAGTACTTTAATGAGCTTGTAATTCTATTAATTCATGTGAGTGCATATACTGTATATTTTAAATAAATTACTTTAGACAGTGGGACTGTAATTCATGGATATTATTTGTTTGTGATTTGTGGGATTATTTTTATCTATTCACATTGCATCTGGATCCACATACACAGTTGTGTTATTTCTATGTTATATATATTAGTATTCTGTATATTTGTATTGTCATTTGACTTACAGTTATAGCTGAGCACCATTGAATACACAATATTTGATCAACACACACTGAATGTGCCTGTAGCTTGAACAATTGAACAATTGCTGTAGCGCAAACTAATTTTCATTTAATATAAACACACTAATTTATATTCCCCTTCTTCCTAGAAGTGGCCTCCCTTTCTTATGTGCCCTTTGATGCCCCCACTTAGTCTGTAACAAGCTCACCTCTGTCCATGACCTTATCTCCAGATCTTGTAATCTACTTTCTGTTACTGAAACCTGGCTTCAAGAATCTCACTGTGCCTCTCCAGCTGCCCTCTCGCATGGTGGCTTTCACTTGACTCACTCACCCAGACCCAGTGGATGAAGGGAAGGTAGAGTTGGAATCTTTTTATCCCCACAAAACACCTTTTAAGTTCTTCTCTCACCTTCCTCTTTGTCCCTCTGCTCTTTTGAAGCTCACTATAATCAAATCTCTCCTGCAGTTTCTCTGAGGACTACTGTGGTCTTTTGGCCTCCTGGGGCAGTATCAAGCTTTCTTGACAACTTGTCTGCCTGGCTACCCTATTTTCTCTTCTCTCTTCATTCTTGCGACTTCAACATCCCAGTTCTTCAGTCTTTCCAAATCTGAGCTGATAATATTTAACCCTATCTCAGCTTGACTGGCTGATTAAAATGAAGTAAATGACCCTATATTTTCAAAATTCAAAAGTGTCCCTTAATCACATTGTTTATTTAGATTTCCTGTAATTCACTGGGAATCAACCACTAATTGGTTGTTGTGGGCAACAAAAGACATTACTACCTCTTGCCCTAAAAAAAGGAGAATATTCAATTAGGTATTTTCAGTACTGAATTAAATGAGAGAGATTTAAATTGTTGGGATTTCTGGCACAATTTAGTCAAAGGTTTGTGGACAGATGACCATCACATTTACCATATTGTGAGAGGAAGGCTTTTTCTTTCCAATATGACAGCACATCTGTGCACAAGTCAGCTGGAAAGCCTTACCCAAAAGCATAGTGTAATAGGATGTCCAACAAATTCATATAGTGTAAGCTTGACAGGCAGGTGTTCACAACCTTTTGTCCATAGAGTGTATTATCATCTGAAGATATAATAACATTTAAAAGCCATAATAATAATACAAAAAAAATGTCTTCAGTGTATATTTTTTCAGATTTGGTAGATATGGCTACATGGATAAGCATTTTTCTGCTAAATAAAAACAATTAAAGCTGAAAACCTACAAGAAACCTATTGGTTCACTGCACATATATAGCTACAACACACCATAGTGCCAAGTGTCCTGTTCCACAAAGCTTGTGTGCACCTCACAACAGCCCAGAAATGAAAAAGGAGAATCCTCTCTACTCTTTAAGCCTCTATTTGTTTTATTTATTCCCCGAGATTAGGTCTGCCTTGCACAAGGTAGAATGATAAAAACATATAATGGCTTAAAAATCTGGAGTAGGCGGCTTTTTCCTTTTAAGTTTGAAAGTTGTTTGACTTTGAAAAAAAAAATAGTCAAAGTTCTTAGTTTTCTCAACTGTTATCTGTCTATTTATTCTAGTTTGTCATGTAATTGCCCTCATTTGATGCACTTTGGACTGATATATACTCATAGCATTGAGAATTCTTTCAAGCCTTTGTTCTCTTTCTTCGCATTATCTACATGATGATGAAGGCTGGTCGCACATAAGACAATTTGGGGAAGATTTGATAAAGATTCAAAGTATATTTCAAGAATATTCGGTCAACTAATGACATTGCAACCTTCTAGATACAAAAAGAAATATTGGCAACAGAAAAAAATGAGATACTGTTTAAAGTAATCTCCCAAATTTCTGGGTAATTCTCTTGAATTGGTGTTGATTACATTTTATGAATAGGAACCATAATTAGCATGCATGACAGCAGGGGCAGACTGACTATTTGGAAACTCGGGCACTGCCCGAGGGCCCAGGGTCAGTAGGGGGCCCCATGAGATGCCCCTGGTACCTTTTTCATAGGCTTTTTTGAGTTTGGGCAAGGATACATGGGCCTTATGATCCCCTATTGTCCGGGGGCCCCATGAGTTGTCAGTCCACCCCTGCATGACAGATACATAACTGAAACTAACAATAGAGCGCTAATGATGACAGTCCATAGAGAGGTGCTAATGCAACCAATAATTGAATACCTTAATCAATTGTACTAATCAATTCTCTTAAGGAGAGTTCAGCTAGTTGGTGTAGTGTTCCTGGTCCCCTTGAAGACCAGTGGCTTTGTTTCTGGCTCCCCTGCGTTCCATCTGAGGTGCTCCAACACGTCCCTTCCGGTGCGTGAGTCCTGGCACATCGCGGAGGGACCCTCCAATCCATTGTGATGCCTGTCTTCTCCTGCATACCAGTGACCCTCAGGCAACACAAGCAGCCACCTATAGCATTCTTCCATCCATCAGCTGCAATGCTGATGCCTTTTTACAACCAGGTCTCATCACAGTAAGTCAGTATTTGTTTTCTGCCACCTGCATGGTCATGGGCTATATTATACAACACCAATATATGAAATTTAAAATTTACATATCATTTTGATCTTTTATGGATTTTATATCTGGTACCATAAACTGTTTTTGATATGGAATACTGATTGTTGTTTCAACAAGAATTGATAAAGGTATTCAATCATTGACTGCATTATTACCACCTCTCTATGGTCTGTCATCATTAGCACTCTATTGTTAGTTTTAGTTTCTTTTGCACAATACTCAAAATGTTCTATTTTGAGCTGAAGTGATGTTGATCTTCATTTGATATTGGCTACAATTTTATTTATGGACGCCAGCGCCCAGCGGTTTGGTTTTCTCTTTATATGACAGATACATAACTTAATGATATCTGCTATTTTTTTTAAATAATCAGAAATAAAGACCAATGACCCTAAAACCAAATAAGTACCATGTAACAATTCCAAATTTGTTTTTTATTCTTTGACACTGAATATGTATGGATTACTTCTTGAACGATAAGGCTTATTGAAACTTGGAATGTTCTGACCAGCAAATCTGAGCTTTTGCACAGAAAGTCAAGACTGGCTCATTTGCTCTCGCTTCTTGTAATTTTCTGTTAGATCATCAAGTTGGTGGATAGCATTCGAAAGAGAGTTGAAGGAGGTGGGAAAGGGCAGCACACTGGCTAAATGGTTAGTACTTCCACCTGACAGTACTTCCGTCGCCGGTTCAAATCCCAGCCACAGCACCACCTGGAGGAAACCCACTTGCATGTTCTTCCTGTGCCTGCGTGGGTTTCCTCCAGGTATTCCAGTTTCCTCCCACACTCCAAAGACATGCTGGTAGGTTAATTGGATTCTTTCTAAATTGGACCTAGTATGTGTATATATGAATGTAGGTTAGGGACTTTAGATTGTACACCCCTTGAGGGTTAGAGTCTGATGTGAATGTTCAATATATATGTACAGTGCTGCGTAAATTGACAACACTATATAAGTACCTGTAATAATAAAGGGCAAGACAGTCCTTCACACTCTTTTGTTCCATGCACACCTTAATTAATGAAAGCTATGTGCAAGCATATAGGAGGGCTGGCATTACAATTAGTTACTATGGTGGTGTTTTATGTTGAAAAATGTACTTCAAAGATAAATTTTGCACTCCCATTAAACCTGAACTCTGGTCAAAATTATTTGTCATATTTGTAATGTACAGCGCTGAGCGAACTATTGGCGCTTTATAAATACTGTATAATAATAATAATAATAATAATAAAACTGTTTTCACACTGCTTACATCAATCTTTCATTAGTTTTGTCAATCTTGCCTAATTTGCAGTGCAATCCAGAATGAAAGTTGCTTTTACGAAAGCAGAAGGACCTGGTCACTGCTGCTCTCTCCCCTTGGCCAGTGACCGGTCATGAAACTTCAGTTGTAATTCATAGGTGGCATATGGTCCTCTGATCTTTGCCGTGAACACCCTTTACTAGTCAGTTTATGTAACAGCGATCCTGTGAGATGGCTATGCCCAAAGGGATTTTACATAAGGCACCGCAGAGATAGTTCCTCCAAGTCGCTAAGTGATTTAAAAATTTTTTAATACAGTAGTACATGGGAAGAGGGAGATATGGGTGCAAGGAATGAATAATCCTGAACTTCATCCTAAATGTAGACTTCTGCTGGAAATCCTAATTATTATGATTTACGATTGGTGATGAATTGAGCTACTGTGGTCTTTTTAGCCTATGTGAGCCCCCAAAGGAATACATAGGGGCTACAGTAGTGAACTGTGGATTTCTTTTTATAAGTGATCACATAATCTCTGTTCTCAACTGCATAAGGGGCTTAGAGAGGTGGGGTGGAGAAACAGCAGGTCATTGATCTTCCCAGCGCATAGCTAGCTATCTTGGGGTGCGTGTCAGTACAGGTCTGAACATTGGAGGACAGGCAGGCTGTGCTCCCAGCTCAGCCAGAAAGCTGACCATGCTGGGATGGATGTGCTCTCATGCCTAGTATGGTCAGTTTGAAATAGGAAAACAGGGGGACTGGCAGGAACACCAGGTATTTCACACAAAGGAAGCAACACAAAAAGAAAATGATACATTTTAACACAAGTACATAGTACAACAGACAGCTATTAGGAATGTGAAATGCTGGGGTAACATATTCTTTAAGATTTGCATATAGCACTTCCAGACTGGAGCCAAAGGGTGCTATAAGGATTAAATGAAAGCTGCTTGTGAAATGTTTAGAAAATGCTCATGTGCTTCAGACGAAATATTACAAGCTAGGAATAAGCATTGTCACTGTGTTTAGAGCCTTACAGTCATGGGAACCACAAATACTGAGTTTTTCCTCTAAGAGAGAGCTGTTCCAAACTGCATGAGATTGTTATGTGGTGCATTTAAATAAAATAGCTCATTGCATATTTCCTCATTATCAGTTCCACTCTCCTGACAGAGAATATCAGATCTGTCAGAAAGTTGTACGTGAGCTTCAAATATACCACATTTCCAACCCCATTGAATCGATTGTTTTCCTTTATACGTGTGTTTCAATAACTTTCTGTTGCTAAATCAGTTCGCCTGTATAACTACAATATCAGATCATCCCTTGTTGATTTGCGCTTCTTCCATCCTTTTATTTGTGTCCAGATAGAACATTTTTGACAAATAATGTTAAGTGATGACCACATTCCTACAGCTTATAAAGCCTCTATTGCCTGGATCAAAGTCCAGTGATTTATTGCCATGCACTGTATGGCCAGCTGTAAACCAAGTAAAACATTGTTAATCTCTGCTCCATTAATTCTCTAGAGCCCTTTGGCACTTGTTTGGCTTCCCTGCATTCAAGACTGGCTTTGAGTTCTATGTAAAAGTGAATTTACAGAGGTTGTCTGTAGGGAAATTGCTTTTTCAGAACACCAGAAGCACTAAGACAGTTTGCTGCTAAAGCCACTGAATCCTTGTCTTAGATATGCAGCTTCACTAATAAGACAGCAGAAGATTTGCATGATTTCTCAGTCTCTGAATTAAAGCAGAACTTCATATTCTCAGTCGACATTGACAATTTTTAATCCTTATGCTGCTAGCATTAGTAAATAGATAGGAAGGTATGTTATATTTACTTGTTTTCATTTATTTTTACATTTCTTCAGTTACGTCCTGGTTTCCATGCCTAGGCAACACACGTCATACATCCCAGGAGTGTTCAAGAGGGGAGACGGGGTTTCCTCAGCTAAGCACACCCTCCTGCCTGCATGCCTGAGCTATGGGCATATGGATTCCAGGAAGTAAATTCTACATGAATCATCTGCTTTTACTCAAGTTCAGGGGTCTCCAAACTGTGGCCCATTGTTTGCCTTAATCCGACCCTTGGGGCACTATTCCTTCCACTGACACCAAAGACAGGGTACTATTCCCCACCACTGCCACCAATGATGGGGCATTATTCCTCCTCCTGACACCAACAATGGGGTGCTATTTTTTTCCTCTGACACTAGAAATGGGGAACTAATTCTCGCACGGACACCAATTACGGGGCACTATTCCTCCCACTGACACCAATAATGTAATTTTTTTTACTCCCACTGACCACCAAGCCCATGGCATTGTTTACTCCCGCAGATGCCATTTTCTACTCCCACTGGCCACAGTTTTACCCTTCTAATATTTGAGGGGCAGTAATTTGGCCCTTTGTTTTCAATGTTTGGAGACCGCTGCTTTACCAGTTCCTGACCGCACCAAAAGACGGCTACAGCACGGTCAGCTAGTTCTGAGAGGGCATCCATGGATGTTCTCTAGGACCGCCCCCTGGGGCACGCACTGCACGTAATCTGTGATTGCTGTGTCCTTCAGAGTCAGCTGATCACAGGACTAAGGAATTGGCCAATCACAGCCACTTTTACCATGTGACAAGCTGTGTCCAATCACATCTTATCACAGGGTAAACAGGAAATGCTGGTTATCGGCGGTCCTCCCCTATGCTGACAGACCAGCTAAGCGGCATTTTGAAGGGACACATCTACACTGATCATCAGGTCACTGACCATCAGTGCTCAGTGTAGCCTCATCAGTGCTGCCAATAGTGCCCATCAGTGCCCATGGTTGCTGGCAATCAGTGCCCATCAGTTAAATTTAGTGACCATCAGTGCCCTTCAGCCTTATCAGTGACAATCAGTGCCCACCAGCTGAATCAGTGTCCATCAGTTGAATCCGTGCCCATCATTACTGCCCATCAGTGCTGTCCATCAATGCTGCCTAACAGTGCTCATCAATGCCACCTCGCAGTGCTCATCAGTGCTGCATATCTGTGCTCATCAGTGCCACCTAACAGTACCCATCAGTGCTGCCCATCAGTGCCATCTATCAGTGCCACCTCATCAGTGCCACATATCAGTACAGCCTATCAGTGCCCATCAGTGAAGGAGAAAAATTACTTATTTACAAAATTTTTAACAGAAACTAAGAAAAACTTTTTTTTTTCAAAATTTTTGGTCTTTTTTTGTTTAGCAAAAAATAAAAATCCCAGGGGTGAGTAAATACCAACAAAAGAAAGCTCTATTTATCTAAAAAAAAATGCAAAAAAATTAGCTTGGGTACAGTGTTGCATGACTGCGCAATTGTCATTCAAAGTATGAGAGTGCTCAAAGCTGAAAATTGGTCTGTGCAAGAAGGGGGTAAAAATGCCCAGTAGGCAGATGGTTAAGATGGACACATGCAGACATGCTAGAGAGGTGTTTTCCAAAGTGATATCTCAGCAAAATAAAGCATAGAGACATTGAGGGATGGGTGAATTTGCTTTGAATATTAAAAATGAATTGGTTTTTTGGACTGTGTTCCTCAGATGCAGTGTAGTTCTGCTCCCGTTTTACCTCTAAACTCTTAGAATGCTTAGTCTACAATCACCTGAGCTCATACCTCACTGACAACAACCTTCTTGATCTTTTACTAACTGACTACACTCCACTGAAACTGCCCTACTAACACTCTATCACACCAATGATTTACTAACTGCTAAAACCAATGGCCACTACACCATACACTTACCATTTGACCTCTCTGCGGCTTTTAATACTGTTGAACATCCCTTCCTCCTCAAAAAACTCCACTCTCTTGGCCTCCGAGACTCTGCTCTCTCCTGGTTCTCCTCCTACCTATCGCAGAGCTCCTTCAGTGTTACCTATAACTCTGTCTCCTCCTCTCCACTTCTTCTTTCTGTAGGGGTCCCTCAAGGTTCTGTCCTTGGACCCCTTCTCTTCTCCATCTACACTTCCTCCTTTGGTCACTTGATAAACTCCCATGGCTTCAAGTACCAGCTCTATGCTGATGACAATTTTATCTTTTTACCCCTCACCTCACCCCTTCATTCTCCTCATGCATTACTAACCTACTAAGTGACATATCAGCATGGATGTCACTCCACTTCCTTAAACTAAATCTTTCTAAAACTGAGCTCTTAGTATTCCCTCCAGCCTGTGCCCCCTCCCCAGATGTCTCCATCAAGATCAATAATACAACCATCAGTCCCTCCCCTCATGCCAGGGTACTAGGTGTAATCCTGGATTCCCATCTGTCCTTTCAGCCCCAAATCCAATCACTGTCTAAATCTTGTAGACTTCACCTCTGTAACATCTCCAAGATACATCCATATAACCACCAAAGCCACTAAGCAGCTTATTCACTCCCTTCTTACCTGTTGCCTTGACTATTGCAACTCCCTCCTCATTGGCCTACCTAATCACAGGCTATCCCCTTTTCAGTCTATCATGAATACTGCTGCCGCCAGACTTGTCCACCTTACTAACGGTTCTGTATCTACCACACCTCTCTGCCAATCCCTCCACTGGCTTCCCATTGCCCAACGGATACAATTCAAAACATTAACAATAATGTATAAAGCCATTTATAACTCTGCTCCAAATTACATCACCGATCTTGTCTCTAAATATCACCCAAACTGTCCTCCCCGCTCCTCGCACGATCTCCTGCTCTCTAGCTCCCTTGTCTCCTCCTCCCATGCTCGTCTCCAGGACTTCTCCAGAGCTTCCCCCATCCTCTGGAATTCTCTACCCCAATTTATCAGACTATCGCCTACTCTGCTCACTTTTAGGCGATCTCTGAAAACCTATCTCTTCAGGGAAGCCTATCCTGCCGTCAGATAATAATGGAATCTTCTACTCTTCCTATCAGTCCATCCCCCACAGTTACTACCTTTTCTACCACTAGCCCCTCCCTCCTAGATTGTAAACTCCGAGGAGCAGGGCCCTCCTACCCCTCTTGTATTGAACTATATTGTTGCTGTATTGCCTCCCGTTATATTGTAAAGCGCTGAGCAAACTATTGGCGCTATATAAATCCTGTATAATAATAATAAAAATGTCACAGTATTCAAGGAAGCAAATGTGTGGGGATCTTCACAAAGTAGGACTACAAACTTCTAAAATGTTCAGATTAATAGGCGTTGGCTAGAAATAATTGAAATACAATTGTTTCTAGCTTACTCCTATGAACAGATGACTTTACGTTTTAATCATGGATACACTTTAAGGCAACACAATTATCTTAAAAGGGCTGTCTATCTTGAATGCTGCTGCCAGGCTCATTCACCTTACCAACCGTTCCATATCTGTCACCTCTCTCTGCCAATCCCTCCACTGACTTCCCATTGCCCAACGAATAAAATTCAAAACATTAACAATAGCATATAAAGCCATTTATAACTCTGCCCCAAATTACATCAACAATCTTGTCTCTAAATATCACCCAAATCGTCCTTTCCACTCCTCCCATGACCTCTTGCTCTCTGGCTCCATTGTCTCCTTCTCCCATGCTCGTCTCCAGGACTTCTCCAGAGCCTCCCCCATCCTCTGTAACTCTCTACCCTAATCTATCCAATTATCGCCTTCTCTGCCCACTTTTAGGCAATCTCTGAAAACCTATCTCTTCAGGGAAGCATATCCTGCCTTCAGCTAATAACCGAATCTTCTATTTCTCCTATCATTTCATCACCCACAGTTATTACCTTTTGTACCACCAGCCCCACCAGCCCCTCTCTCTTAGATTGTAAGCTCCAAGGAGCAGGGCCCTCCTAACCCTCTTGTATTGAACTGTATCGTTGCTGTATTGTCTCCCTTTATATTGTAAAGCGCTGAGCAAACTGTTACCGCTATCAATCCTGTATAATAATAAAAATATAGTAACTAGAGCAGGGGTCTTCAAACTTTCTAAAGAAAGGGTCAGTTTACTGTCCTTCAGACTTTAGGGGGGGCAGATTGTGTCCAGTGGGAGTAAACAATGTCTGTTCATTGATATTGGGGGAGAAATAGTTGGTGTCAGTGGGAGGAATAGTGCCCCATTGCTGGTGTCAGTAGCAGGAGTGCCCCATTGTTGGTGTCAGTGGCAGGAATAATTCCGCAAGGACCAGATAAAAGCAAGCAAAAGGCCACATCTGGCCCTAGGGTCACAGTTTAGAGACCACTGCTATAGAGTTTACTCAAGTTTGAATGCTCCTTGATGAGGTGAATGGGGAGGAGTCTGTTCTTCGTTCCTGTGTTCCAATCTGGTGACTGGGAAGGGTTTCCATACTGGATTTGGCAGTGGGAGAGGTGCTTGGGAGAAAGAACAGGAAGACAGGAGCTATGATGTGTAAATGTACACATAAACACAGGTTTAGGCTGTAGGCAACAAAACCTCTTTTACACAAAACATTTACTTTTTTTTCTGGTCATGACTTGGATTACAGTATTGGGATATATTAACTTTATGTGGAATAAATATTCCCACTGATGATATAAAAAATGTGTGATCAATAATATATACTGTATAGGGAAAACAATCTCTTTGCCTCTGCCACTCTGCCAATCATTTGATCCTGCTTAGACCTGAGATGACAGTTGCCCATTCCAGCAAATTTCAGACAGATCAATTAATGATTCAATCTCTGTAAGGTGCTCAAAGACACCATCAGCCAAGGCTTTTTGAGGGACATAGAAAATGGACAGGTAATGGATCTTGTCTAGTCACTTGTGTTTTCCCCTGATGAGGAGGTGCTGGAGATGTCTGCAGTGCAGGTCCTCTACGTCTCTCTGTAGGCTACACATTATTGGCAACAAGAAAAACACACAAAGATAACATCCCTGAATAAATCTAGACCACTAGGCCAACACAATCACATCATGCTCATCTTCTGAGTATATGTTATTATTATTCTAGCTAAAAATATATGTGTTGTAATCCTATTAATGTTTTCCAGTCTTATGGAGGCTATGTAACATCTATGGTGCTTGGTGAAGGGACAGGCCTTTTTAAATGTGGCATCGCGGTAGCTCCTGTTTCCAACTGGGAATATTATGGTACGTAAAATATATCAATTTATATATATGGTATATATGCTATTTTGAACACATTTTGTATACATTTGACACAATTCAGTATTTAAAGCTTAACGTTATCAAATATTTTTCTTATTTGTTTTGGACAAAATAGAGAAGAGTTAAAATTTGTATAAGGTTCTAGTTTCCATTGAGAAAATGTTCCTTATTTCTTGTACAAGAAATGGAATTATAGGAACATTTTTCACCAACTCAGGGATGTACAGGCAGCAATAAGATGATTGCTAGAACTTCTAACTTCCCCATTCTTCTTACAATTTGATTTGTCTGTGTCCTCTTTAGAGAGATTTCCATTACCCTCCTGCCCTTCGTGACATTTTCCCTAAGGCTCGGTTCACACTGCTGCAACCCCATTACCGTCCAATTTCCAGTGCAACTGTGCAGGGTAACTTGCTTACGACTTTCATGCGACTTGAGGAGTCCATGGCACATGAAAGTAGTGCAGGAACCTTTTTAACAGTTGCTGCGACTTGAGTCACATTGATTGTAACGGCTGCAATTTAAATAAATGGGTTTTCAATTGTCATGTGACTTTGTGTCGCAAGTCGCTTGCAAAGTCACAGCAGTGTGAACTGGGGATAAAAGTGACACAGATGGAAAAAAAAACCTAGAAGGTCTCTTCGCTGCTCTCTTTAAATTTAAATAAATTGTTTTGGCCGGTATGTCATTTGCATGGATAGTCCATTATTGAATGTATTCAGTTTACAGCATCCAGATGTTTATTCCAATGCATGGCACATAACAGGAACCACCAACCAATTTTACAAGGGCCATGTGTGTTTCTTCCTTCCATGCTGCTTGCGTCAGCCTTTCAGCATTTGTGTCTGAACAGCTGCTTAAAGACATCTACTGTACGTATGTGACCAAATAATGTAACCCTAATGTATTCTGCAGAGAGACAACAACCACTGCCCTGACTGTTATATGAAAATGCTCTTTATAGGAAAGTTTAAAAAAAACAGACATGTATCTAACCACTCTTCCTCAGTATGTTAAAGCTGTGAAGATCTAAAACAGCCTTTTTCAACCAGGGTGACCAGGCACCCTGGGGTGCCTTCAGGTTTCTTGAGGGGTGCCTTGGCAAAATGCTTAAGGCTCCATACACACTAGCATTTTTTTAAGCGCCTAGAAGCTATTATCAGCATATTTTTTTCTGCTCCTAGAAGCTAAATACTGTTCTCCTATGTGTCCATTCACACTACTTTAGGCTATTAGCATTTTTTTGAGCTTCAGCGTCTCGGAGCAGAAAACAAAATTGGTTTTGCAGAGTTTTTGGAGCGTTTTTTTTCAGCTGAAAAGAACGCTTAACTATCCTTTATGCTGCTAAACGATACTAAAACATTCTTGACAGCTTTTTTTCAAGCTTTTTTTTCCCCTCTACATGTACTGTAAAAATGCTAATGAAACACTAACGCTCCTAAACGCTCCTCAGTTAGTAAAATTGCTATTACTATTTTATCCAGCGTTTTCCCCAGCGTTTTGTGAGCATAAAAAAAATGCTAGTGTGTATGGAGCCTTAAAATTGCCCAAAATGTGTATACAAGCCGGAGAGTGGATTAAGTCTGCCTTTTAATTCCACAGAGCCACAGGTTTTCATTGTGCACCATTACAACCTTCCATCCACCAACGTCGTTACAGCTAATGGCTTCATTGGTTGATAAGGAGGATATTGGGTACCTGCACAGTGTCCATGGTTGTCTCTCCCCTGCCCCTCTCAATCAGAACGGGGGTAAGGGAACAGAGAAACAATGGAATAATAGTCAGTACCAGTGGGCAAAGGGATATTTGCTTTGGAAGAATAAGTCACCTCTAATGTTGGGTGTACTGGATGTGTGGATGTTGTTGCATTATATAAAACTATTCATTTTGATTTTTACATTTTAGAATAGGGTATCTCGAGAATGTGTAAATTTTTCAAGGGTGCCTTGAATAAAAAAAAGTTTGAGAAACACTGATCTAAAATAGCAACAACAACAACATAAACCAAAATGTACTTTTATATCAGTCAAGATGATGCAATGGTCGGGTAAACACAGACACAGCATTAGTGTATGTATGAGTGAAAAAAACATGTACATGTATTGCAGCATCATAGTACATATTTCCCTATGTTGTTTTTCTCTTGCTTATCACAATGTATACATCGACAAGAAAGATGGGCTTTAATGTCCAGCTTCTGCTCATATGTTTTCACGGTGGCAGGAGGTTGAGTGCACTCACAGTGAGCTCACAGCACACTTACTGAGCTGTCACTGACAGCTCTCGGCCAAGGCTTCAATCAGGAGCCAGTGGGATGGGCTCCCGATCATGTGACCGCTGTGAAAGGCAATTACAGTGGTTACGATACAGAACCCACTGTTCCTCCTGGGCACTAAAACCCACTTAAGGGGTCACTGAGAGAGGGTTTTTAAGGGGTTAAAAATGCTGCAAACTTTGAAAAATAGCTGTTGATTTACAAAAGATCCAGTGAGCACTCAAATTCCTGGGTGTCAAAGCTGACAGTGCTGTTTCTGCTGCACTAAAATCCCGAGCAGCATTGTCAGCCCTGCTCATTTCTCCCCTGTTGGACTACAGAACAGCACTTCCTCATCTCTATAACATAAGGGAGAAGCGCTGTGTAGTCCAGTAGGATGGACCCGAGCAGGGCTGACAACAAACACTGTGTCTGGGATTTCTGTGGGGAAATGGCACTTTTAAGCTCAAATAGGTTGTTAGGAGCACATTGGATTTCAGAAATGTCAAACAGAAAAAAACTTGTGCATGTATTGCAGAGATGTACTGCATATGTTTTAATGTTGCCCACACATAAAGTGTGATCTCAAGGCCTTTAAATCTTAGAGGATGTACTCCTCCTTCCTTTTCTTTTTTTTTGTTTGTTTTTGGTGTGGCAGTGGATAGCTGCCTTTAGTTTGAGTTACTGTAAGTGTTATACTAATGTTTTTGTCATTTAAGTGCCATTGATAGCCCCTGCTTGGGCGCACCTTTTGCCCTGTTGGTGTTAGAGCACTTTTTTTTCTAATTTTTATGTGCAATTGATAGCCCCTGCGTGGGTATGATTTGTGGCTCTTGTGTTAAACTGTTTAAAATTTAATAAACACCATTGAAATATAAATCTTAGAGGACATAAGCACTACATTATTCTAAATGTGTGGTTTTAGTAGGTCAGCCCACTACAATAAATATTTTGTCACTTGTGGTATAAAACAGATAATCTTGTGTAATCTTGTTTTTAATAATTACGTATTTATTATTGCAGCATCTTTTTATACAGAGAAGTACATGGGGCTTCCAACAAAATCTGACAACCTTGAAAATTATAAGGTAAAATGTATAACTAATGGAACCCTTAACACATTTTTTGAATAAGGAAGGATTAGAACCTTTATCAGTTTTATATTCCTGCCTGTTGGCCCTACTCTGGTGGCAAGTTATGTTTATCTATTTATTACAGATACTTATAGTGCGTTGAAAAAGTATTCATACCCCTTGAAATTTTCCACTCCTCCAGAGTTACCTTGGGCCTCTTGGCTGCTTCTTTGATTAATTCCCTGCCTGTCAGTTTAGGTAGAAGGCCATGTCTTGGTAGGTTTGCAGCTGTGCCATACTTGGATGATGGATTGAACAGTGCTCTGTGAGATGTTAAAAGCTTTGGATATTTTTCTTTTATAACTTAACTCTGTTTTAAACTTCTCCACAACTTTATCCTAACCTGTCTGGTGTGTTCTTTAGCCTTCATGAGGCTGTTTGTTCATTAATGTTCTCAAACAAACTTCTGATGACTTTACAGAACAGCTGTATTTATACTGAAATTCAATTACACACAGGTGGACTCTATTTACTAATTAAGGGACTTTTAAAGGCAATTAGTTCCACTAGATTTTAGTTAGGGGTAAAGGGGACTGAATACAAATGCACACCACACTTCTCAGATATTGATTTGTAAAAAATGTTGAATTCATTTATCATTTTCCTTCAACTTTTTTTCAACAATTATGAATCACTTTGTGTTGATCTATCTCATAAAATCCCAATAAAACGCATTTACGTTTTTGGTTGTAACATGACAAAGTGAAAAGGGGTATGAATACTTTTTCAAGGCACTGTATATAGCACCAACAATTTACACAGCACTTTACACAGCCATGCTCTTGAGCAAGTGTGGTGTTAAACTAAATCCCTGCAAGACTTCACCCTCTGCAAATCTGCCCTTCTCAAACACAACTCAAATATAAATATGCCCTTCTCAAATACAACTCCTGCCTCCATGCTGCTAAGCAAACCTGCAACACCACTCTCATCAAAATCCTCTAATCCAATCCTCTTCAACTCTTTTCTACCTTTAATTCCCTACTTCACCCCCATTACCTCTACCACTAACTTAGTTACTGCCCAGGAGATTGCCAGTAATTTTAAAAACAAGATTGATACAATTCATGGTGAGATCCCAAGTGTCCTGCCATCTCCTTCAACCGACATACAAGGTTCAACACCATTCAATACTTTCCTCCTTTTTACCCTGTTACCACCAAGAAAGTTGCCAAACTCTTTTATGAGGCCCACCCCACCACCTTTTCCCTGGACCCTGTCCCCTCACGACTACTATGACCCCCTTCCTGGTCTATCCACTCTCTAACTTACATATTCAATCTCTCCCTTTCACCAGCACCTTTCCCTCCCCTCAAATAATCAATGGTTACCCCCTTACTTAAAAAACCCTTACTGGACCCCACTTGTTTGAACAACAGATCCATTTCTCTGCTCCTGTTTGCCTCCAAGCTTCTTGAACACTTTTTCCACAACTGTATGAGTTGCTACCTCACTGAACCTTCTTGACCCCCTATAGTCTGGCTTTGGCCTGCAACATTCCACTGAAACTGCCATACTAAAACTCACTAATGACCTACTAACTGCTAAAACCAACGGCCATAACTCCATATTCTTATTCTTAGAACTTTCCACTACCTTTAACACAGTTGACCACCTGCTCCTCCTCAATAAACTCCACTCCCTTGACCTCTGCGACTCTGCTCTTTCCTGGTTCTCCTCCAATTAACTCAGCACACCTTTAGTGCCACATTCAACTCTATCTCCTCCGCTCTTCTTCTTTCTGTTGGGGTTACCAAGGCTCTGTCCTTTGCCCCTCTTATTCTCTCACTACACCTCTTCCCTGAGCCAGCTGATAACTTCCCACGGCTTCCAGTACCAACTCTATGCTTATGACACCCAAATCTATCTCTTTACTCCCCAGCTCACCCCCTCAATCTGTTCGCGTATCACACATTTACTGAGCCACATATCAATATGGATGACACACCATAAAACTAGGCTTGTAATATTTCCTCCTACCAGATCCCCCCACATGACTTCACCATTGAGCTCAATAGCATAATTATTGGTCCACACATCAGGGTTCTAGGTGTAATCCTCTCCTCTGACCTCTTCTTTGGGCCCCACATCCAATCACTGGCTAAATCTTGTCACCTTAACATCTACAACATTTCCAGAATTCGTCCCTTCTCAACCAACAACACCACAAAAGAACTTATTCACTAATTATCTGCGGCCCTGACTACTGTCTCTCCTCACTGTCCTACCTTCACACAGACTACCTCCCCTTCATTCTATTATGAATACTGCTGCTAGATTAATACACCTTACTTGCCTATCCATGGCTTCTGCCCCTCTCTGCCAATCCCTTCACTGGCTTCCACTAGCCCAATATATTAAATTCAAAATACTAACCACAATATACAAAGCCGTCCACAACACTGCCTGCAGCTACATCACCAACCCCATCTGCAGAGATCATCCAAAATGTCTTCTCTGCTCCTCCCCAGATATCTTGCTCTCTAGCTCCCTTGTTACCTACTCCCATGCTTACCTCCAGGACTTCTTCAGAACCTCTTCCATCATCTGGAATTCCCTACCCCAGTATGTCAGGTTAGCTCCTACCCTGTCCACCTTTAGGCGATCCTTGAGAACTCATTTATTTGAAAAACCTACCCCCTCTTCCCCCACTGTATTACCTTTTATAACACCTCCCCCTCCCTTTTTAGTGTAGACTCTATGAGCTGGGCTCTCCAATTCCTTCTGTATTGAACTGTATTGTAATTGTACTGTCTTCCTTTATATTGTAAAGCGCTGTGCAAACTGTTGTTGCTATATAAATGCAGTATTATAATAACTGGACATTCACATCAGTCCCTGCCCTCAAGGAGCTTACAACCTAGGGTGCCTAATTCACATTTATACATACACTAGGGCCAATTTAAACAGGAGTCAGTTAACATACCACCATTGCTTTGGATTGTTATTTAGCCATCATCAGTGTAAACTACAGGAAACATTTCTATGTGGAGTGGGGCCTTGCACGTACTGACAGAGTATACAGTAGTTAAAGTGCATCTAAAGCAAAAACCTTTTGGTTTTTGATAAAGTATTGTTAAATCTTCTGTTAGGCTGGATTCACATTTGGTCACTGTGAAAATGCAGGCAAAATTGTATGTTTCTGCCCACGCTTTCGGAAATGCGGTAAAATGGGTGACACACTTGAACTACCATTATTTCTTAATGACACCCCAAACACAGTGTGATTTTGCTGCACTGAAAATCATGGCAAAACGCCTGTCTCAGTAACAAAATTTGATATATGAGGTTCTTTGGTGCATTTATCACACAGGGCGGCCCATTCAAATGAACAAGCTGCCCTATTCAAGACGCCCAGAAACATAAGAAAATGCACATTAAAATATGCAAGCAGGAACGTGCGTTCTCGTTGCGCAAAGTGTGCATGGGGGCTTAGGGTTTTTTGTTTTTGCCATCTGTGTCCCATTAGGAGAGACTTCTCTTCACTTGCTGTCCTGTATACACATCAAGAAGGAAGAGGATACCTCTCCAAAGAAGAAAGGAAATCCCTTTTAGACAGTTGTCACTACAACATACTGTATGTCCTTATTGGAAGGCTTTCTCCATATAACTCTTCTACTGATAACTCAATGTTTATTTTTTTCCCCTAACTTTCATTTCCAGGGACAATGGTCACTAGGACAAATAGAGATGATGAATTTCACACAGACAGCAAAAAAACCTAAGAGGTTTTATAACCTTTGGCTTTGGATACACTGTAAGCCTAATGGGGGTCAAAAAAGCCCAGAAAGCTTTTAATCTAAAACAGGTCAGCATGTGTGTCGTCTAAAGTAAAGGTCAACATTGTCCTTCATCTAAAGCCCTCTGGCAGCTACCATCCAATCGCCCTTCTAAACATCGATCTAAAGCTGTTTGCGAAGATCTTGGCTACTAGAGGGCACATGAAGTGATTAGATACTTAGGGACGGACATTACCCCAGACCCTGCCAAGCTTTATTCAGCAAACTTTGAACCTCTCCTCTCTAAGCTTAAAGAGGATTTATTGCAATGGCACTCCTTGACGCTGACCTGGTTCGGCCACTGCAATGCCCTTAAAATGACAATACTTCACCGAATCCTCTATTTGCTACAAGCTCTTCCTATCTGCTTGCCTCCCTCTTTTTTCTGGAACATTGGTGCATAGTTTTGGGATTTTATATGGTCCAGTAAAAGGTTGCGCCAGAGGTTTCAGAGTCTCTCCTTGCCTAAGGGTCAGGGTACCCGACTGGCACTGTCATGGAGAAACAAAACTCTGGATTTCCATGGAGATGGAGGTCTTCCAAGGTATCGCAGGGAGTTGGCCATGGATCATCTCTCCGCTTCCTAGGGAGCTATGTACACATCCCACTCTTGGTAGCACTCTCTGCGTAGCATGGGCAGTGTTTTGAGCTACCACGGTCTCTCCACTTCCCTTACCTATAATCCCCATTGTGGGTAACTCAGACTTCATACCTGGCCTCCAATAGGGGGAATTCCATTGCCTCAACGCCCAAAGTTATTCCCATCTTTCTGCCTTTCTAACATCTGGAGGGTGGTTGATTGCCACAGATCTTACCCGCTTGGTTGACCCCCCTCTGGACTTCCAAAGTGGATTACAGCTGCAGCACTTCCTCAGTTGGCTCTCTCACCCACCGTAAATTGCCCTCTAACTGGATTCGAAATTGATGTGTCACAAGGGAGAACCGGTCCACCATTTACTCTCCCTTCTTTATGCTATCCACACGCACCCTGGCGAGGATTACACACCTCTCTTTCTCCTGAAATGGGAATCAGAGCTTGCCATGAGTTTCACTCCCAGTCAGAGGAATAAAATCCTCCCCATTGCCCAAAAGTCCTGCATAGCCACAAGGATTCAAGAATCTAGCTGCAACATCCTCACCAGATGGTACACGGTTCCCTCCCTACTCCTCTGTATCTCTCCTCAGTTCCTAGACACCTGCTGATGCTGCAGTGCTGAAGGTGGGACCATACTTCATTTTTTATGATTGTCTCCAGGAACCCAGTTGTTTTGGCGTGATGTGACCTCAGTTATCAAACAGCTAATTGCAGTGGATGTGCATGACAACCCAGTGGCCTGCCTGCTTCACTTGACAGAGAGACCTATCAAAAAGTGCAAATCCTCCCTGACAATCCAGCTGCTTAATGCAGCTAAGGCGTGTATCCTGCTCTGCTGGAGGAGCACTAACCCCTCCTCGAAGGCTCTTTGGTTTGCTAGAATTAATGTTCTTTGGAGTATGGAGGTACTTACGGCCACTCTGCGCAATACGGAGGAGTCCTACGCCAACATATGGAGACCATGAAACTATTTTGTGTATACTGACTCATACTTAAACAAACTGCCAGCTTCCCAGTGATCTGAATCTCTGTAATCTCAGTAATCTAGAAGTATCCTGGGCCAGGAGAGGGACGACACTGCTCTCATTCTTCTCCTTTTCCCCTCTTCTTTATCTCTCCTCCCACCTTCTCTCTCTCAACCCTTGTCTTTACCTCCCCCCTTCCCATTTTGGATTTTCCAACTACTAGTTAACGAGCCATGTTTTTATGTTAGCGCTGTCCCTAGAATCCCCGATGTATATAAGCTACAGAGGAATACGATGTCCTGGTTTCCTCAGTTAGTCCTTATAGTTGGGTGCCTTTGTGATATGTTCTGGAACCTGGGGTCTTGTTTCATGGAAACCTAACAACTTATTTGGTGATTTTCTACTGCTTACCTGTTACCTGTTATTGCTCTACAGTATAACCTTGCTCATATGTGAGTGTATTACCTGAAAACCCATCTGTGTAAGATCATTTGTTTGCACTTCATTTGATTTGTGAAAATAAAGGAATTACAAAAAAGTAAAGCCCACATTTATTTAGCTTTGAAATGCAGTTGTAGTCAGTAACTGTATGTGTAATTTTGTTAAGTGACCTAGGCAAGGATACAGTCTGCAGTGTTCCCATCTGTGGTTTCCAGAAAGTAGATGAGTGTAGATAGCATGGATGCAATATATTCTTACACAACTGCCAATACCACCACCAGAGATGAGCTTTTTTTCATATTATCCTTTCATCAGGAAATACATCTAATGAATCACCTCTTCTTCCTTTTCAGAATTCAACTGTGATGTCCCGAATAGAGAATTTCAGCAAAGTAGATTACCTGCTCATTCATGGCACAGCAGATGGTAGGTGATATCATAGACCATTATAGTGCAAACACCCAGTTCTAACATGAGTAGAAGTCTGTTTGATCAGCAATAAGCACACTACTTAGTTTGTGAGATAGATCAGCACATAAAAGTGTTTGTGTTACAGAGATGTTCAAGCTATTATTTTTTATCAATAGGAAGTGAAAGCTATCATTTCTAGTTAATGCATTATGGCTGGACTGTCAAATATTGAACTAGATTCCACAGATACACACATCGGTCTTATTTGTATATGTGTTTTATCATAGATAACGTACATTTTCAACAATCCGCTCAGATTTCCAAAGCTTTGGTGGATGCCCAAGTGGAATTCGAAGCAATGGTAAAGACTAATGTTTAATGCAATATATTTAGTCTAAATATGTATTGTATATTTATATTTTTATATGTGTACATTAAATACATTTACCTGATCCTTCATGAGAATCCCAGAGCACATGGAAAGAGTTATTGGAAAGGGGTGTCTGCAGGGGCGGACTGACAACTCATGGGGCCCCCGGGCAATAGGGGATCATGGGGCCCCTGTGTCCTTGCACAAATTCAAAAAAGCCTATGAAAAAGGTACCAGGGGCATCTCATGGGGCCCCCTACTGACCCTGGGCCCTCGGGCAGTGTCCGAGTTTCCAAATGGTCAGTCCGCCCCTGGGTGTCTGTACACTTTTTTTAGACACCTCATTTCAAAACCCCATCCTGCTGCTGATGTTCATACAGACTTTTGTTGCCATAGCAGGGAGCCTGAAACTTATAATTCCACTGTGCTGATACCAGCCTGTACCCATGGTGTGTCTGGCTGGTATCCTTGAGGGATACCAACATTTTTTTAAGGTTTTTTTAAGGTTAAAAAGAAAAAAATAAAGGGCAAAACCTGAATTAACAGAGTTGTAGGAGAAGATCAGTCAAACTGTGAGAGGAACAGGATTTTCATAGTTCCTTTATCACCAGTTAATACAGTATTTTGTGATACTATTATGGGAGGGCATCTGCCTAAAGATTTTGGGCAATAAATCAGAATTGCAGCAATCCTGCCATTATTTTTGATGTGGAGAGAATTGCACGACTAATGTTAGATATTTGTAATTGTGATTTGTCTTACTGAGTGGCTGCCAAGGGTTCTTTGGACTAGGCTACTTTTGCCACTATGCTATGATTATTATTATTATTTATTAGTATTTATAAAGCGCCAATAGTTCACTCAGCACTGTACATTACAAAGGGGACAGAACATGTGACAGAACAATACCAATACAATGCAAAACATGAGGGGATCGAGAGCCCTGCTCTTTCAAGCTTACAATCTAGGAGGGAGGGGATGGTGGCACAGGAGGAGATAGCTGTGGGGGATGGAGTGGTAGGAAGAGTGGAGGAGGTCGGCAAGTTAGCAGGGGGCGGGGTAGGCTTCCCTGAAGAGATGGGTTTTCAGGGTGCGCCTAAAGGAGAGGAGAGTAGGTGATAATCTGATGGGTTGGGGCAGGGAGTTCCAGAGGATTAGTGACACCCTGGGGAAGTCCTGGAGGCGGGCATGGGAGGAGGAGACCAGGGAACTAGAGAGAAGGAGGTCTTGTGAGGAGCGCAGTGTGCGTGCTGGGCGGTACTTGGATATTAGGTCAGTGATGTAGTTCGGGGCAGTATGGTGGACAGCTTTGTACGTCAGCGTTAGGATTTTGAATTTGATCCGTTGCACAATCGGAAGCCAGTGGAGGGATTGGCAGAGGGGGGTGGCGGAAACGGAGCGGTTGGAAAGGTGAATGAGTCTGGCAGCCGTATTCAGGATGGACTGAAGCAGGGATAGCCAGCGGCGAGGCAGGCCAGTGAGGAGGGAGTTGCAGTAGTCGAGTCGTGATATGATGAGGGAGTGGATGAGCTGTTTAGTGGTTTCTGGAGTTAGGAACGTGCGGATTTTGGCGATGTTGCGGAGGTGGAGTCTGCACGAGTTTGTTAAAGAGTGGACTTGGGGCTGGAAGGATAGGTTGGAGTCCAAAATGACACCAAGTACTCTGGCCTGCAGGGCGGGTTTGATGGTGGCGTTGTTGGACATGATGGAGAAGTCAATGGGGGGTGGTGTCCAGGCTGGAGGGAAGACAAGAAACTCGGTTTTGGAGAGGTTCAGTTTAAGGAAGTGGAGCGACATCCAGTCTGATATGTCGCTCAACAGGTGTGTGATTCGGGCGGAGACCGAGGGGGTGAGGTGGGGGGTTGAGAGATAGATTTGTGTGTCGTCGGCATAGAGGTGGTAGTTGAAGCCGTGAGAGTGTATGAGTTGGCCAAGGGAGGAGGTGTAGATGGAGAAGAGAAGGGGCCCAAGGACAGAGCCTTGAGGGACCCCAACAGAGAGGGGGAGTGAGAGGGAGGTGGTGGCATTATAGGTAACGCTGAAAGAGCGTTGTGACAGGTAGGATGAGAGCCAGGAGAGAGCAGAATCTCTGAGGCCAAGGGAGTGTAGTTTTTTGAGGAGGAGGGGGTGGTCGACTGTGTCAAAGGCCGCAGAGAGGTCAAGGAGTAGGAGCACTGAATAGTGGCCATTAGCTTTGGCGGTTAGCAGGTCGTTGGAGAGTTTGAGTAAGGCAGTTTCGGTGGAGTGTAGGGGACGGAAGCCAGACTGCAGGGGATCGAGGAGGTGGTTGTCGTTGAGGTGAGAGTATAGGCGGGTGTAGACTAGGCGCTCGAGGAGTTTAGATGTAAATGGGAGCAGGGAGATGGGTCTGAGGTTGTTCGGGTCATTGGGGTCCAGGGAGGGCTTTTTAAGTATGGGGGTGATGTGGGCATGTTTCAGAGAGGAAGGGAAAGTGCCGGAGGACAGGGAGAGATTGAAGATGTGGGTGAGGGAGCGTAGGATGGAGGGGGAGGGAGGTCGTAGGAGTTGTGAGGGGATAGGGTCGAGGGGGCAGGTGGTGAGGCGGGCATCAGAGAGGATCTTGGAGACTTCTTCGATGGTAGTAAGGTCAAAGGTGCAGAGTGTTGGGGGAGCTTCAGTATGAGGAATGTAGGGTGGGGTGGGAGAGGAGGTCAGAGCAGTGGTGGGGCTGTGGGAGAGGGGTGTAGAGGGGGTAGCTGAGTGAGGGGGAAGGGGGTTAGAGGGAGTTTGAGCAGCGACAAAGTCCCTGTGGGTTATGTCGAGGGGGAGGGGGGATGAGGGGGTAGCTGTGTGAGAGGGGACGGGTTGAGAAGGCGTGTGAGTTGCGGCAATGTCCTTGCGAATTGTGTCAATCTTGTTTTTGAAGTGATTGGCAATCTCAAGGGCAGTGAGTGAGGTGCTGGGTGGAGGGGGGGTTGGCGAGAGTAGAGAGTTGAAGGTGGAGAAGAGTCGGCGAGGATTGGAGGAGAGGGCCTTGATGAGGGTCAGGAAGTAGGCTTGTTTGGCAGTATGGAGGGAGGAGGTGTAGGTGTGGAAGGCAGATTTGTATCGGGTGAAGGCTTGTTGGGATTTGGTTTTTCGCCATAGTCGCTCCAGGGCACGACTGTGTCGTTTGAGGGTTTTGGTGTGATCAGTCTGCCAGGGCTGGAGCGGTCGGGGTCTGATGTTGCGTGTGTTTAAAGGCGCTAGTGAGTCAAGGGCTGTTGACAGCGCATTGTTGTAGGCGGTCATAGCCAAGTCGGGGCAGGACAGGGGGAGGATGCGGTCATGGAGTTGATCAGCTGCGGAGTGGAGGGAGGCAGGGTTAAGGTTGCGGAGGTTACGGCTGGTAGAAGTGTGACATTTGGAGGGGTAGGCGTTGGAGGATGAGGAGATAGAGAAGGTAATCAGGTTGTGGTCAGAGAGAGGGAAGGGGGTGTTAGTGAGGTTGTGGGGAGCGCAGCGGTTGGAGAAGACAAGATCAAGGATATTACCGTCGGAGTGGGTGGTGGATTGTATGCACTGTGCAAGTGCAAAGGAGGAGGTTAAGTGGAAGAGACGGGCTGTGTCCATGTTGTCGAGGTTGACAGGGATGTTGAAATCCCCAAGGATGATAGTGGGTAGCTCAGAGGAGAGGAAGAAGGGTAGCCAGGAGGAGAAGTCTTCCAGGAAGCGGGGTATGGATCCAGGAGGCCGGTATATCACAGCAATCTTCAGGGGGGTTGGGGAGAATAGTCGGACGCAGTGGGCCTCGAAGGAGGAGAAGGATAGGGAGGGGGGGTTTGGGAGGACTCGGAAGGTGCTCAGCGGTGACAGGAGCAGGCCAACCCCACCACCTTTACGACCGTTGATGATACTATGCTATAGGATCGCTTTAAAAAGACACTGTCACCTTGCCCATTCAGGGGAAAAATTGTGTATTTCTAAAGTGCCCCCACCCTTAAACTGTTTATGTTGCAGCATTTCCCTGTCACTTCTGTCTCCACTACAGTCTATGCTTCTGAGAATGGGGTAGGTTGTGACTTCCTCCCTGTGACAGTGCTCCAGTCTAGCAGCCAATTAGCAGGCCCAAGCACTGTCATATGACCAATTAACCACTTGCCTCTGGAAGATTTACCCCCCTTCATGACCAGCTGTGCTACTTTAAAGGATAAGTTCACCTTTTAGACAAAAATAATAAATGTACATTTTTTGCAGGTAAATAAATGTGCTTTTATTATTTTTGTTTATAGGAGCCTGGAAAGCACTGCACCAGCGATCAGTAGATTACTGATGCCATGCAGGTCTCCTAAAGTCCTGTCAGAATATCTGCTTGCGAACGGGATGTAGGGCCAAGCAGATAATCTGACAGGAATCTTCAATGAACTACCATGTCTCTCCATAGTGCCATGGTAGTTCATTGAAAACTACAAGCTGACAGCCGCTAAGGCTGTCGGGACTTGCAGTTCATTTATTCACGGAAGTCTGTGAATGAATGATGCAGCTGTGTGGACGGAGCCCCGCACGGCCATGCTGTTTTCAAATTTGGTGAATAGTACGGGGAGACTTCTCCCCGTACTATCTGTCAGAGGGAGGGGGGGGCGGCAGGCAGTGGCTGTGGCTATGGGAACATGTTAAATGTTCCACCCTAAAAACAGTGATGCTTTAAACATTTGTACAGGTTATCAGTTTAGAGTTACAAAGGAGGTTTGGTGCTAAAATTATTGCTCTCGCTATAACATTCAAGGCAATACCTCACATATGTGCTGCAAACATTGTTTATATATGCATGCGTGACCTACATATGTATTCACCTCTACGTGTGTGCATGGGGGGGGGGCTTTAAAATGATTATTTTTATTTTTACACTGTCCCTTTCATTTTTTAATCACTTCTGCTAGCAATAAAGCATGACAGGTCCTTTTTATGGAGGCATCTGGGGTCTATAACAGCCTTTTTCAACCAGGGTGTTCAGGCATCCTGAGGTGCCTTCAGGCTTCTTCAGGGGAAAATGCCTACACATTGCCCAAAAAACGAGCCAGCAGGTAAATCAAGCCTGCCTTTTAGTACACAAAGCCACAGGTCTTCATTTTTGCACTTTTACGACTTTCTAGCTGCCGGTATGGTAACAACCAATGACATCATCAGTTGATAAGGATTATGTTGAGTGAATGCACAGTATCCTTGTATGCCCCTCCCCCGCCCCTCACAATTAGTAAAGGGGTCACATTAGTCAAGTGATGGAGAGAAACTGAGGGAGAAACACTGAAATACTAGTCAGTAGTAGTGTGCAAAGGTATATTTGCTTTGGTAGAATAGATCACCTGTAACGTTGAGTGTACTATGAGTGTGCATATTGCTGCATTATATTAAACTATTACAATATTTTTTTACATTTTAGAATGGGGTGTCTCAGGATTGAGCAGAATGTTAATATGTTCCTTGAGATTGTCAATAATTTTAAAGGGTACCTTGACTGAAAAAAGTTTGAGAAACACTGGTCTATAAGACTCCAGATCTCTCCTCTATCCTTGAAAGCATGAGATAAAAAAAAGCCCATTGATCTCATGCTTTCCCCCCTCAAAAAAATTATAATTAAAAATGGAGATGTTTACATTTGTCCTAACCAAATCTCTGGTCACCTCTATCATCATTGGCCGCAACCACAGAATTGGATCCCAGACTCCCCGGTGTGCAGAAAAACAAGATAGGGCACCAGTGAGGTCATCCCCCCTCCTGCTGTTTGTAAAAGTGATCCAGAAGTTAATCAGCTGCACAGATCACTTTTCACTTTGATACTGGTGGTATGGCTGACAACTGTAGCCATAACCTCCTAGATTGTAAGCTCGAAAGAGCAGGGCCCTCAATCCCCTCATGTTTTGCATTGTATTGGTATTGTTCTGTCACATGTTCTGTCCCCCTTTGTAATGTACAGCGCTGAGCGAACTATTGGCGCTTTATAAATACTGTATAATAATAATAATAATAATAACCCCTGTATAACAGCTTGAACACAATCACGTACATGTATGTGATTTGATTTGATGGCAAGTGGATAATATATATAAACAATATCAGATTATTAGATTACTTGTTCTTATTTATAATAGTAGAAACCAATGTATAACTGAAAACATTGGCACCTACGAAAAAAAAAAAAATTTTTGATTGGTCTGACTCTTAAAATCACGCAGAAAGAAATTACTTTAATTCATTGGACCTGGAACTCCACCTGCAGAAAAAAGTAACTAGAAATGTATTATATTTCAGTAAATTTGTACCATATGTTTGATGTGGTAAAGATCTCCTACTACAAGACTTCCCTTTCTAAAGCACATAAATCCACACACCATAATCACACTCTCACTGGGATGTCCTTTTGCAAGTCATGAAAACATAACCAGATTCACGTTCAGCATCTTTGAAATGTGATCTTTTTTACTTTATTGGTTCAACTTTTGAAGCTTGTAGAATAAAAAAAGATGCATTACCTTTACTGATACTATACTGTACACGCGAATAGAACTGTAACTTAAGTATTTTTAAACAGATTGCATGGAATTTTCAAGTTTTCTTTTTTTAGATATAAATATAAATAAGATTAGCAAACACTGTAACTTTATCGGTGTGCTACAACATTGTCTACAAGATCGTGAAATACTTGACTAGCACTTTAGAAAAGAAACAACAGAATAAAAGAAATGGCTGCATATAGATACAAGATTTTTTTTAGGATTAACAAGATTTCAAGAAAGCAAACAGTAATATAGATAAGTGCTTCTTATTATCCTAGCATTGTTTTATGCACTTAGTTAAAAGTAAATTTAGCATATAATGACCAGTTGGATAAGAACAAGAGTCAGGCACTCAGGCACTTACAGGCATATACAAATCCAGGGGCTTACTCAGCCTACCAATCTCCACCAATAATTAAGCTATCACTATTGGGTGAGCTGATCCTTTAACATGGTAAAACATGTTTATAAACAGATTGGGGTTGATTTACTAAAACTGGAGAGTGCAAAATCTGGTGCTGCTCTGAACAGAAACCAATCAACTTCCATTTTTTTTGTCAAAGTTTAATTGAACAAGCTGAAGTTAGATGCTAATTGGCTACCATGCACAGCTGCACCAGATTTCTCACTCTCCAGTTTGAGTAAATCAACCCCATTGTTTTACTGTTCTTATCTGTAGTAAATCAGCTCCTAAAGTTTTTCAAATTAGGTGGATAGTAGTGGGCAGGGCCAGCGTTACCACTAGGCAAACAAGGCAGCCGCCTAGGGTGCACTGTCACCTAGGGTGCAGCCAAGGCCGCCGGCTACACCCCCCGCAGATTTCAAAAGAGAAATGACAGAAGAGAGCCAGGAGGTGCGGGCTGTGTTTTGCTCTCTTGTAAGTGGAGCGATCCTCCATAAAGCAGATGAAACAGGATCGCTCTTACATTAGTATGGTCAGTGTTTGATTCATACCCTGGATCCCTGCTGCTGAAAGATGAGCGGTCAATGGAGGAGATAGGGGGTGAGGTAATCAAACTCTGTACAGCCTGATCCAAGAGCAATCCTGTGTCATCTGCTGTATGGAGGATCACTCCACTGACAGGAGTGAGAGCACAGCACAACCTGCACTCCTACCTGGTTTCCCACCAGTAAGTTTGGGGGGAGGTAGCTTACAGGCTGGGGGAACTGTACACAATGAAAGGAGGGGGAGGGGTAACAATCATTTGTGCTGAGATGAGAGGTTTGTGCAGGAGGGTGGATAGGAGCTATTTGGGGGAATTTGTGCTAAAAGGAGGGGGGGGATTTGGGTAAGGTGGGGGAATTGAATCAAGAGGATTGGTGCTGGGAGAGGAGTTTGAGGGGATTTGTGCTAGGAGGGGGGATTCGGTGGAATTTGTGCTAGGAGAGGGGATGGGGCTGTGCTAGGAGGAAGGATGGGGGGGATGTTGTGCTAGGAGGGGGGAATGGGGGGTTGTGCTAGGAGGGGGATTTGGGTGGGGCGGAAGGATTTGTGCTGGGAAAGGTAATTTGGAGGGCATTGTCACAAGAAGAGAGATTTAGGGAAATTTGTGCTAGGATGAGGGATTTGGGGGGATTTATGTGAGGGTGGAAATATTGAGAGGAAAAGGGGAAAGAGGATGTGTGCTAGGAGAGGTAAAGTAGAACTACAGGTAAAGGTTTTTTATTTGGGGGGGGGTTCAAGTAGCTGGTCTTGTCTAGGGCGCAAAGTTTTCTGCTTTGCAATGATACACAATCATGGTACATTACTGCCCCTTTCACAATGCAAGTCTATGAATCATCTAACTCATTGAAAACATGCACCTCCTGAAATGTCATCTCAACTGTTGTTAAATTATATGGAAAACCAAAACTCTTTTTCACCTTAGATGTAATAGGATGTGATTAAAATCATGTTAGGTGGCGTTGCCATCTGCATCCCATTGTGGAGATTTCCCTTCAGGTCCTTCCCTGTAGACACAATAAGACATAAAAGGAAATTTCTCCGAAGTGAAGGAAATGGCCTCTTAGACTGTTTTCAGCAGAACCATTGGAAGATGTACCTTCTGTTTATGTTCTGGTAACAACTTATTTTTAGATTTTCCCTAACAGTGGTCACTAAGCCGAAAAAGAGAAAATAAATCTCCTATTTGTGGACATAGACTGAAAGAGAAAGAGAGAGTGAGAAAAAATGTCCCCAATGGGGACACCAAAAATAAAATTTTGTCAGGGGTTCCACTCCTTTTTCATTCTGTCCAACATTTAAGCAAAAAAAAATGTTGACTGGTGTTGGGATTTAGACAAAGATCTAGAATGTCCTTTCAAACCTTCATTGCAGTAGGTGGTGGAAGCTTAAAGGCAAAAGAAAAGAAGAACCTTGCTAAGCTTATCACTGTCTGCCTGATCATGTAACCACTGTAATTGGTTGTTGTAAGTGTTCACATGATTGGGAGTTGGTCCTGCTGGCTCCCAATCATCACTAGAGACTGGGATCTTTCTTTGACAGTTTGGTCTCTGTGCTGGTAGCACACAATGAGTGTGCTCTCAGCACAGGATCCACTGCCAA
The DNA here is from genome assembly GCF_062004578.1 of Staurois parvus. Taxonomy (NCBI): domain Eukaryota; kingdom Metazoa; phylum Chordata; class Amphibia; order Anura; family Ranidae; genus Staurois; species Staurois parvus. Next base: position 9,872,710 of record NW_028317827.1, on the reverse strand, counting down.
CCATGGACACATATGTGCAGCATGTGGGTGGTAAAGCTCACCTTCTTCACTGCCACACATATGCATTACATGGGTGGCAAGAGGCTAAAAGGAAGCTAAATAACAAACTGGCATTCAAATATTACCTTTCTATTTTCCCCACAGCCCTTCATGACTTTTATCACAAATCTCTGTTACCGTGGTAAAAAACAAATTAATAAAAAGCATAAAAGTGCATACTCACAAACCAAAGGAGATATAAAACAGAGACAAAGAGCCAGTGATAACAATCCCAGATAACGGGGGACCCTAGATATAGTTAGCTGATGTGTTTTGGGAGATGCACTCCGTTCTTCAGAGCTCTGATGCGTTTCGTAAGGCACACTCCCTTCTTCCGAGCTCTGAAGAAGGGAGTGGGTCTCCCAAAATGCGTAAGTGACTACATCTAGAGTCCCCCGTTATCTGGGACTGTGTTACCACTGGCTCTTTGTCTCTGTTTTATATCTCCTTTAGTTTGTGAGTATGCCCTTTTATGCTTTTTATTAAATTCATTTTATACCACGGTAATGCACGAAATGCTTTCCTTTATCAGTACCAAGATTTCCCGATCTTACAAGGGCTGCACCTCAGAGAATGACAGTAACAGTACCCCCAGTTAGCATGAAGATTTGAGCACTGGTTTTGTTTATCTTGACAAAATGTAAATACCCTTTGCAGTGTTTTGTTACATCATATGATCATGTGACCACAAAGCCCCGAGTCTTCCTCTCTTCTGGCACTGCTGCAGCTTGTAGTAACAGACTCTTCTTCACCTCAACAATGGATATAACAGTGAATGGCAGTGGGTGACATCATTCCTCTATTTAATTTATCCCCATTGTTGATCCCCCGCATTACAGAGAGGAGCCAAAGCTTTGCGGTCATGTAATAATATGTAAAACCTACTAAAAAAAGGTATTTATTTCCCCCCCTCCCTGCCTCCTACTGTGGCTCTTATTTTAACAAATCTTTTCTCCCTCTAATCGATACTCTCTCCAATTCCCCCCTCTCTGTTTTCCCTTCCTTTTTTAACTTGTTTTAATTCACTTTTGGTAGTCACCAATATATGGAATTTTTACTGATACGAAGTTGATGCTATAGAACGGTGTTATAAACGATAAAAAGTGTAACTCCTGTGGTAGCAGTAACAAGCCCCAATAATAATGTACAATAAACCTTGCATGGTGCATTTCTGATGTGGATACACAATTAAAAAACTAACAAAACCAATCAAAAACACTAAAATGATAGTACAATTATTAAGATGAAATAGGTGCTCATACAAATGCCTAATACCAATAATGTATTGAAAAATAATACAGTATATATACATATACAGTCAGGTCCATAAATATTGGGACATAGACACAATTCTAACATTTTTGGCTCTATACACTACCACAATGGATTTGAAATGAAACGAACAAGATGTGCTTTAACTGCAGACTGTCAGCTTTAATTTGAGGGTTTTTACATCCAAATCAGGTGAACGGTGTAGGAATTACAACAGTTTGCATATGTTCCTCCCACTTGTTAAGGGACCAAAAGTAATGGGACAGAATAATAATTATAAATCAAACTTTCACTTTTTAATACTTGGTTGCAAATCCTTTGTAGTCAATTACAGCCCGAAGTCTGGAACGCATAGACATCACCAGATGCTGGGTTTCATCCCTGGTGATGCTCTGCCAGGCCTCTACTGCAACTGTCTTCAGTTCCTGCTTGTTCTTGGGGCATTTTCCCTTCAGTTTTGTCTTCAGCAAGTGAAATGCATGCTCAATCGGATTCAGGTCAGGTGATTGACTTGGCCATTGCATAACATTCCACTTCTTTCCCTTAAAAAACTCTTTGGTAGCTTTTGCAGTATGCTTTGGGCCATTGTCCATCTGCACTGTGAAGCGGCGTCCAATGAGTTCTGAAGCATTTGGCTGAATATGAGCAGATAATATTCCCGAAACACTTCAGAATTCATCCTGCTGCTTTTGTCAGCAGTCACATCATCAATAAATACAAGAGAAGCAGTTCCATTGGCAGCCATACATGCCCATGCCATGACACTACCACCACCATGCTTCACTGATGAGGTGGTATGCTTAGGATCATGAGCAGTTCCTTTCCTTCTCCATACTCTTCTCTTCCCATCACTCTGGTACAAGTTGATCTTGGTCTCATCTGTCCATAGGATGTTGTTCCAGAACTGTGAAGGCTTTTTTAGATGTCGTTTGGCAAACTCTAATCTGGCCTTCCTGTTTTTGAGGGTCACCAATGGTTTACATCTTGTGGTGAACCCTCTGTATTCACTCTGGTGAAGTCTTCTCTTGATTATTGACTTTGACACAAATACACCTACCTCCTGGAGAGTGTTCTTGATCTGGCCAACTGTTGTGAAGGGTGTTTTCTTTACCAGGGAAAGAATTCTTTGGTCATCCACCACAGTTGTTTTCCGTGGTCTTCCGGGTCTTTTGGTGTTGCTGAGCTCACCGGTGCGTTCCTTCTTTTTAAGAATGTTCCAAACAGTTGTTTTGGCCACGCCTAATGTTTTTGCTATCTCTCTGATGGGTTTTTTTGTTTTTTCAGCCTAATGATGGCTTGCTTCACTGATAGTGACAGCTCTTTGGATCTCATTTTGAGAGTTGACAGCAACAGATTCCAAATGCAAATAGCACACTTGAAATGAACTCTGGACCTTTTATCTGCTCATTGTAATTGGGATAATGAGGGAATAACACACACCTGGCCATGGAACAGCTGAGAAGCCAATTGTCCCATTACTTTTGGTCCCTTAACAAGTGGGAGGCACATATGCAAACTGTTGTAATTCCTACACCGTTCACCTGATTTGGATGTAAATACCCTCAAATTAAAGCTGACAGTCTGCAGTTAAAGCACATCTTGTTCGGTTCATTTCAAATCCATTGTGGTGGTGTAAAGAGCCAAAATTGTTAGAATTGAGTCGATGTCCCAATATTTATGGACCTGACTGTATGTCTAGTGCTCAGTATAAATGAGTACATCCCAACAGATTTGTCAGAAAACCTTTACTTTCCTTTCAGAATCAACATTTTCTATGGAACACTATACTTTAAAATACTCCCACGAATGTGGGCCATTGATTGCAAACAAGATTTGAAAAATTTGCACACAAAAAAGTATTTTTCCTAACAATTTCATTCAACACCATGTCGCAAAAATGAATACACCCCAATGAAAGTCTTAGGAAAAATCCCAATTAACAAGAATTCAACTACAGGTGAGTCTAATTATTCCTTAAACAGGTTGCAGGCAGACAGTTGATTATAGAAGGGTGTTACTTAACAAAGAAAACCCCTCCCCAGTTCATGGTGTCAGCAATGGCACTACATAGAAGAGAAATGTCACAAGGCCTGAGAAAGAAAATAATTTCTTTACACAAGAAAGGTGAAGGCTACAAGATCAGCAAAGCTGTACTTATCAGTCAGAATACTGTAGCAAAAGTGATACAAAATTTAACAAAGATGGAACTGCAACCATCTCAGAGAGATGTCCAGGCCATCCACAGAAGTTACCACCTCAACAGGAGCATCTTCTGATGAGAAGGGTTGAAGAAATCACCATGCAAGTTCACTGAAGTTAGCTAAAGAAGTAGAAAGTCAAACTGGGGTGATTGTTTCCCGTGACATAATATGGGGTACACTGCAGAGGAATGGCATGCATGGGTGTTGTCCATGGAGGAAGCCTCTCCTAAGGCCCATGCACAAAAAAGCCCACCTAGAATTTGCCAGAGCCCTTGCTGAAAAAGAAGACTACTGGGACTCTGTACTCTGGAGTGACTAGACCATGATAAATGTTTTTGGAACTGATGGCTTCAAACCTGTATGGCATCACAAAGGTGAAGAGTACAAAGAAAAATGTATGGTGCCTACAGTGAAACATGGTGGTGGCAGTGTCCTTCTGTGGGGCTGCATGAGTACTGTTAATGTCAGGGACTTGTATTTCATTGATGGTATCATGAATTCACAGATGTACTGCTCTATATTGAAAAAGAAGATACTACCATCACTCCATGCCATTGGTTGTCGTGCACTTTTCCAACATGACAATGATCCAAAACACACATCTAAGGCCACTGTTGCATTTCTGAAAAAGAACAGAGTACAAGTGATTCAGTGGCCAAGTATGTCTCCTGGTCTGAACCCAATTGAACATCTATGGAGAATTCTGAAGAGACAAGTTGAGCATCACTCTCCATCCAGCATCCAGGCTCTAAAAGAGGTCATTCTTGAAGAATGGAAAAAGATAGATGATGCAATATGTCGCCAGCTTGTTCATTCCATGCCTAGAAGACTTGGTGCTGTCCTTACAAATCATGCCGTTTATACAAAATACTATATGTAGTAGTTTTTGTTGTGGGGTGTATTCATTTTTGCATCAACTAATTTGAGTAAAACTGAATATTTTGTAATCTAAGTTATATTATTAACCTTATTTTCATGTAATGAGCTAAACAAATGTTCTATAAAAGTGTTGTCAGTCTCTCAGTTTTGCCAAAATTTTGGAAATTGTTCTTGTGTTCATTGAGATATTGATTAAAATTTTACTTTTCAAAAGGGGTGTACTCATTTATGCTGAGCACTATTTATGAGGCAACTCAGCATCAGTCTTCCGTGGTACTGATTCCCCACCCTGGTAGTAAAACACACAATCTGCTCATATACATGTGCCACACATGCCACCACTGTGCCCCTAGAACTCTCACCTCAGATATAAGATAATATATCACATATATATGAAGCCACCAGGTTCTCCCAGCTCTTGGACTGGAAACACCAAAGCCTCCTGTCCACTAGGGTCTCTCTTGATGTAAACCACAATGTCTCCAGACAATAAGGGGTGTGGTCTCTTTAAACCTTCTTTGTATTCAGGCAGCAATATTTGCCTTCATCCTATTAAAAGAAGAAAATAGAAAATCCTCCCATAGTGTAATTATTTAAAATGCAGAAGCTTATTTTATTAAAATTGCACTCACAGTGAAAATACTGTAAAATCGCAATAAAAACACACAAGAATACTGGTACCCACTTACTATTGCATCACTTCTGGTCTGCATCTACCTTAGCTCTAATCTGCGCATTACGTCATGGTCAATTGTACGTGTACTATAACACAGTGTTGGTTACAACTCACAGGTTTTTTGTTTTACTGTACCTATTAAAACTTTGAGGTATAGGGGGAAATTAAGGGTCAAAATTTCAATCTGCATTAACAACTTGAGACATCTACTACATCCGATAGTATGGTTTGGTAGATGAACCTTATATTCCTGTAAGAGTCTCGAGTGGACAGACGTGACATGAATGTAATTCACGTGGTCAAGATTCTTTTAGACATGTCTAACTTGCTTGAACTGAAATTTGCTCTTGGAATGTTGTCTGTAATCCTTTGCTGCACATCATTTGATAAAAAATTAAATAAATAAACAAACCCCCCCCCCAAAAAAAAATATATGTATATATAGTATTTAAACTGCGATTTGTGATCAAAAGCATGAATGGCCATGGGGAAGAGAAAGGGAGGAATATTTAGTCTTTCTTGCTACTTTAAGTTCTTAGCACTTGAAGTATTCTAAAGTGACCAACCCTTTCCTGAAATGCATAGTTGGTATAAGAAAAAGCCTGCCAGCTGTGCTGTCTATTACTTTGCCAAGATGTGACATCTTTGGAGCAAGGGGTGTGCAATAGTGATGGTTTTAGAATATTGGTCTAAACCACTTTCTACATTGAGGTCCACTGCAGTCTACTCTGTGCTGGACAACAGACTATAATGGGGTTCGGTTTATTACGTGAATGGGAAACAAAAAAACTGTAAAGACCATGGCACAAATCTTTTAGGACTTTGACGTCTTTTTAACATCCAGATGTTTATAACCATGACCTATTACAAACATATGTCCATAAAAAGAGGACACCTCCAGGAGAACTGTAGAAATACCAGGAGAGGATGTGATAGTATACTACATGATGTTTCATATAATGCTCTTTGTCTTCTTTTATTTGCAGTGGTATACAGACAAGAACCATGCAATCTCAGGATCTGGAACAAAGCATATATATACCCATATGACTCGTTTCTTGAAAAGATGTTTTTCTCTACCTTGAAATATGTTTAATACATTTTAGTCTCTTTTATTTGTGTACATCACACATGAATGAGAAGCAATGGACTATCAAGACTGAAGTCATGTATTTAATACATTTCTCTTTAATTAATTTATAGTAATAATTACAAGCAAAAAGTGTGTTCTCCCTTTGCCCACCAGCTGATCAAAATTATTTTGAAGGTTCAGATTCACATTCTCTTGTTTGGCCCAAACCTGGATAATGAATTCCTAAGAACAGGATGTCTTCCTCCAAAACACTGGACAATTTTAAGTTTGCTTCATCTTCCCATTGACCATCCAAACCTAAGATATTGTACAGGGTAGACATAGCTTTTGAAGGAGATCCTCACTGAGGGAAATATGCTGACCTCCTTATGAAAATGCTACCTGCCTGGCTGCCTCTAACTTTAATACCGTGTGAATCGCTGACCTGAAGAACAAGCTTGCTATGAGTAAAATCAACACATCTGCATATTGAAGGCAAAGTGTGGAAGACAGCCAGGCAGCTAGCAGTTTTGAAGGAGAGGTCAGCAATGATGGCATGCATCAACTTCAGCCAGAAATAGTGTCAGAATAGTGGCACTATGTACTAATAAAATATTTCTTGACTACTGATGATTCTTTGCTTTTCAACAAGATGCTGGATACAGTCAATCAATCTGGGAATATTACAATACCATGCCAGGTAACCTTAACATATACTGTAATAAAATATCACTTTTTGGGTATTGACTGCAAAAAAATGCTAAAGAGTGAAATCTGGTTGAATGTTACCGCTCACTGTATCTCCTATTTATATCTAATAAAAATTCAATGCCACAATTATTTAGAAATGTTCATTGCTATTGTAATTAAGACTTGTTTATATTGAGTTGTACAACAGATACTTTGGATGACAATTTCTAAGGAACTGTTCAAACTGCTGTACTTTATTAAAATGTACCTTTTCATTCATTTTAAAGTTGACTCCAGCCAAAACTTGTTTTTCATTTTGAATAGAGCGTGCAAGAGTTAAAGTACATCTAAAGCCAAGAACAAAATGTAATATACAGCAGCTCGCTAGTCCTCAGATGTGGCGGCTATATTTGTTTCCTAGTTTTAAGTTATTTTTCCTTCATTTTCACCTGATGATCCTGATAGTAACACATACGTATCTGTCTTAGGTGACAATGCTCACTCACCATACTGTATTTATTCACTTGAGCTCTGTAAGGTTTTACCCCCTTGTCATGACCAGGCCATTTTTTACTATTTAGCACTGTATAAGTGTATATTGGTTCGTTTGTGTGAAAGTTTTAATGTCTACAAACTATAGTATATACTGGAATTTTATTTTTTTAAATACTTGGTGATGATCAGCGTCTTCTAGTGGGACTGTAATAGTGCAGGGGTCAACTGGACACTAACTGACGCTGGCTGGGGGTACACTAACTGACTGATTGACACTAACATCATCAATGACACTAACACAGTGATCAGTGATAATACTATGCAATGGGGTTGATTTACTAAAACTGCATTGTGCACAATATGGTCTAGTAGCTCTGCATAGAAACCAATCAGTTTCCAGGTTTTATTGTCAAAGCTTAAATGAGCAAGTTAGGAGCTGATTGGTTACCATGCACAGCTGCATCAGATTTTGCACCAATTTTCATAAATCAACACCACTGTTGTTGTACTAATGCCACTGGCAGGGAAGGGGTTAACATCTAGAGGTGATCAAAGGGTTAACTGTGAGCATAACAAGTAATACACTGACACTAAAGCTTTGTTTTTTTTTTATATTTTAAATAACAAACACATCTATACTTGCCTGCTCTGTGCAATGGATCCTTTTCTATTCGAGCACCTGCCAGCATTACTGGCTCCTCACCCCTGAGTAGTGCCCCCAGGGAAAGCTGCTTGCCCTGGGGGCACCACAGTGTGCTCGTCCCCCAGCTGCTGCTCTATGGATCCATAAGACACATAGACCGCGGCTTTGCCCCACACCCCACTCTCTTCTCATTGGAAATCTGGCTGTGATTGACAGCAGCAGAAGCCAATGGGCTCCCACTGCTGTCTCAGCCAAAGAGGAGGAAGAGTCCCCAGACAGTAGAGGCTGTCGAGAACATCCCTGGATCAGATGGGGCTCAGGTAAGGACTGGGGGAGGGCTGTGGGGGCTGTTGCACATGGAAAGTTTTTTACCTTCATGCATAGAATGCATGAAGGTAAAAAAACTTGAGACTTTAGAACCACTGCTTCCTGACCGCCCTATAGCAGATATACTGCTACAGGGTGGCACGGGTGCGCAAAATCACGTATATATATGTGATTTTGCATTTCCGGGTAGGGGGCACAGCCGCGGCTGTCAATCACGGGTCCCGGCCGGTGATTACTCGCTGGCGCCCGGTGATTGCCAAGCATCTCCGACAGGGAGTATGTCAGGGCAGGAGCCGAGGAACGGACAGGCAGGCCTAACAATGTAACGCACTGGCTGACGACAACCACCACCCACAGACCGAAGTCCCTCAAGGCGCGGAGTCTAAGTCCCAGGCTGCCCTTCACCAGGGCCCCTGATGGTGGGGATGGACTTGACGCAGCCAGGAACCAGGTCGCGGCCCCCGAGACACCTCAGCTGCGGTAATGGCCGCCGCCAATGGCGTGTAGCTGGTGGAAGAGACAAAAGAGTAGTCAGACAGGCCGGGGTCAACAACAACAGGACAAAACAGTACAGGACAGCAGACGAGAATCACAGGTCACGAGCCGGGTTCAGCAACAGAGGGTCAGATCAAAGGAGAATACAAAGAATAGTCAAGTCACAAGCCAAATCAGAATACCAGGAGAGTCACGAGAGTCAGAACAGAGTAATTGTAACAACAAGACACAAGACACAAGTGCAAAGAGCATGTGCGGGCCACAGGCTTATATGTCATCAGCCACGCCCCTCTGGGGGGTGGACCTCAGAGACCTGAAGGCATAAAAAGGATTCCCACCATGCACAGCAGAATCCAAGATGGACGCCAGCACATGGAGTAACATAACCTCAGGGAAAAGGTAGGACCTTGACAGAGTAGAACTGTATGTAAACAATACAGTTCTCCTCCCTGTCAGCTCATGCACACTGCTTTGGTTGTCCATCCAATGCAGTGTGATTACAGTGAAGCACAGACACAAGTAAAACAGCACTCAGTTAACCCTTTGATCGCCCCTCATGTTAACCACTTCATGCCCGGTGCCATTAGTACAGTGTCAGTGCTTTTTTTTTTAGTATTGATCAATGTATTGGTGTCACTGGGGATGTCAGTGACACCAAGTCAGTTACCTCTCAGTGTCAGAAGTCCCGCTATAAGACACTGATCACCACCATTACTAGTAAAAATGTTAAAAATGAAAAAATTACAGTATCTATACCTCTATTTGTAAGCGCTAAAACTTTCATGCAAACCATTTAATTTACAAGTATTGGGATTTCTTTTAGCAAAGACGTGTAGCAGTATACATTTTGGCCTAAATTTATGACAAAATTTCAATTTTTCAATTTTTTTACTGGACACGTTTAATAGCAAAAAGTATAAAAATAATTTTCTCAAATATGTCAGTCTTTTTTTTTCTAAAGAGCAAAAAAAAAACCGCACAGGCGATCAAATACCACCAAAAGAAAGCTCAATATGTGGGAAAAAAGGACATCAATTTAATTTGGGTGCAGCGTTGCATGACCGCGCAATTTTCAGTTAAAGTAATGCAGTGCTGTAACGCAAAAAATGGCCTGGTCAGGAATGGGGCTAAATCCCCAGGAGGGCAAGTGGTTAAAGTATGTAATGTGTACTGCTTTTTACTAAATATTGGTTTGTTTCTTCTCCCTGCAAAACAGATTGTTCTCTCTTTATAGCACATGCCTTGAACTTGGAAGACACTGTAAATGTATATGTACCTGATTGTGCCTGTATGAGCCGCCCATCTGCAGTAAAATGCTGGCTGGTGGTTGGCAGATGGTTAAAGCAGGACTGTCATCCAGGCCTGCTCACTCCACAATATAGCTGGGAAGGTGTTCTGTAGTCCACAGAGGTAAACCAGGCAGGGCTGATAACACTGCAGAGAGCTCAGAAAGTTGAGTTCTCTGGATTTCTGGGGGAATAAAAAGATGTTTTTTGCAGTTATTGAAACGATATAACAATCACTTTCATTTACCAGACCAAGAAGGAGAAAACACAAAAAGATCATTATTAGGGTGTGCATACATTTAAACTTTTTTTATGGATGTGTTTGTCCCCAGTTAGGAGAATCTCCCCACTTCCTATCTTTTTGAGTGATGTCAGACAGAACAGGGAATCAGGGGAAATCCTACGACTGGTACCCATGCAGCAGGCACACACATAGTCTAATAGGTAACATTTAGGAGCTCTATTAGATTTGAATTGCTATCTGTGTCCCCATAAGGGAGCTATCACCTTACTTCCTATTCAGGTGACAGGTGTCGGAACAGCAAGAGACATTTTGTCTTGGGGACACAGACAGCAGAACAATCTTCTCAAGCATAACATTTACCCGCTCTATCCAAAAGGTTGGCTAGAATTGGGCTGCACATTAGAAGGTTTTTATGCATTTTTGTGTGTATTAGGTGCACTGTCTGTATGTTTGCATGTTTTTTAACGCATGGAAAAATGTACCTAAAATACACAAAAAAATGACATGAGCCCAAATATGCAACTTGTAGAAAATTGTTATGAATAAAGTTTGGTGATACTCTGTAAATGCAATGTTATCCCTGCTGAATAAAATAATAGAAATTCAATTGTTCGGAGATTTTTGTTTTAGAATTTTAACAAAATCAAAGTCCATTCTACACTATGTCCAAGTATAGCTAGATATTTGGATGGATAGTTATATGACAGTAGTCCAAAGACTGACAGGGAAAGATACGATTAAAAATCTTCTAAAGTTTATTATGTCATAAAAGTAATGATGGTGATGATGGTGATTAATAGTGACATTTTATTTTTCTAAAATGGACTTTGCAATAACTTTATTCAAGCGGAATGTGATCTAGACATTGTTCACATATGAATTGTCTATGAATTATTGTAAAAAGCGAATTAACTTTTGGAAGGCATTGCCTTTAAGGGGACCTCCCTATCCTTAAAGCCCATTTCTGAGCAAATGTTGTGCCCCCACCTTTTTCTCCTACCCATTCACATTTTTTTTCCACAAAGACCCATCAACTTTATTATTGTATGTTGTCTGACCTCATCTATCCCTTACCACGAGAAGAGGACAGTGATCCAGCAAAGCTTTCTGTGCCCATTGCTGACCAGTCCCCTTTTTAGACTTCATCCTACTTCTGTAGTCATCTGGAGCCTAAGTGGACCCTACTGCTAGAGAGCAATAGGAATTGTCCACATCATCCAGAAAGCAATATTTGCAACAGAAGAAGGGCCCTCCCACTCTGCCCTGAGGAAGATAGAAGACTCAAAACCCTGCATGTAATGTGAATTAGGTGAGTATTTTGGGGTTCGTTTTAATAGATTTTTTTAACTCAATGATTATCTAGAGGGTAATCATTGATTATCCAATCAGTTGTCTTATATTAATGTAGGTCCACACAGAAACCGTCCATAAGACAAATCTGTTGTCTTCTATTAATTATGTGGATGGATGACGAATGACGATGTGTATATTTATAAATGTATTTTCCCGCAGCAACAGGTCCAACAGTTCTTTTCCAGAGAGATGCATTTAATCGGTTTAGCGACAGTTCATAAAACAGAGGTACAGACAAGGCAGATGACAGGGTATTTAGAATATTCATGCAATATCAGGAACCCTCAGAACTCATTTTCTCCTGTCACAACTTAACCAAAAGAAACTTCCCTAATATACATATTCTCCCAATTCAGTATAATGACAAGCACTCTGACTGGCCACTTTTAGGAGTCCCTTTGATCTTCTGGGTGACAGGTAATGCCTTTTGGGATTGGACAGCTGCAGTCATAATTCTAATCAAAGTCCAGATATTTCCCAAACTACATTCTTTTACTATTAATTAGATAAACAAGTTACCCTTTGAAGAATGCTATTTACCATACTTAATACCCCTTTTCATGTTATTAGATAGTAGATAGTAGTCCTTTCAAGTCTGACTGAGCAATCTGCATTTTATCACCCTTGCAAGTTACCTCCTTTGAAATGTAACTAGTTGGCCCCTGAGTGCCAAGGTAATCTTGCATAAAATTAACATAGCAAAGAGTCCTTGGCTATGCTTTTGTTGTGTAAAATACATCTAGCTCAGTCCTATGCTGGCCTGCTCAAAAACGTGAGAATACACCACATACAGTATATATATACATAAAATTACAATATCCCTACAAGTATGGAGTAAAAAGTAGTGGGGGGGGGGGGTAGTGGGCCAATATACACAGAATGTTTTTTAAAAAAACCTTGACCCTTTAGAGCCACTTTAAAGTCAAGCATGTTCAGTTACATGATGGCAGCAAGTTCTTTCGAATATGACCTGAATTTAAAGCTAATGGGCCTTTAACCTTCTCCCACTGGCTGTACGCATATATGTGTCCTCTCGGCAGGTGAGCCTTAATGCAGAGAGGCCACATATATGCGTAACAAAATCTGAACAATGCTATGCTCAGAGTGTGCGCCCTGATTGCTTTCAATACAGTTACCAGAGGGTATTGGAAAGCTCCCGATCTCTACTTGTGATCAGGAGCTTTCCAAGCACATGCCCAAAATGGCTGCCTCAGCCTCCCAGCGTCTGAAACCTCTTAAAGGGTAGGGAGGCAACAACGGGAAGGGGTTCAGCAAGGGTATATGTGTGTGTGTATATATATATATATATATATAGAGAGAGAGAGAGAGAGAGAGAGGGAGAGCCTGAGACCTCAAGACGCAGATGATCTCAGTGGCCTGTCAACTACTAGTGTTATATTTTCCAATAAATGTTTATTAGGAAAAAACAATTGAAAACCCATCAGTATCTTAGTGTCTTACAGTTAGACTGCTCAGTTACAGAGTTTCAGAATGATACTAAAGTGTAATTACATGGAAAATTATGCCAGCAATAAAAGTTTGCATTCATGGGATTGCTATTATTACGACAGCTGAAGAAATATACACCAACTATTAGTGTTTTAGGAGGGGATCTCTCATTGTTTCACATTTCCTCTCTGCACATAACTTGGTACTGAAGAGTGTATGGGACACACTACAGGACACAGTAGTGTCAAAGGGGCCATTCATGATTCCCCCTAAATCAATGACCTGGAGCAAGCACGTCAAAGGTGAAGTCTCAACTGACATCCTTCATACTTGTTCTGAGTCTTGGAGCCTCCCCTTTTAAACCAAGTCTGCAATGACAGCTACTATATTTCTGTCCTCGCTGTTTCCCTTTAAATAGAAATAGAATAGAATATTCGAGTGAATGTGTAAAATTTCCGATGGAGCAGATGTGTAAAGGTTAACCATTCCGTGATCAATAGGCCCAAGGATGAATTAGATAAATCTTATTGTAAAGCCCTTTAAATTTTCCTCTGCGGTTTCCTAATACATGAGTGCCCGGGATGGGCTATATTGTAAAACTATATAAACAATGCATGGCTCATTATGTTCACTTGTGTGTCATCAACCCTTCATAGTGCCACTGGCATGGATGACAACACCCTCGTGTTTGGATACACTGTTTGCAACGTGCGTCATCAGAAGCATCTTCGTTCACTTCATTTGAGACAAGCTCACATCCTACATCTTGGATTCTGTCAGTGCTCATCTTAATCTCAGTGACAATTCCCCAGGTTACTTGTCAGAGACACAAGTTTGTAGTCAGATCATGTGCAGCAGTTAAATCCCCTACTATTCTTTATAATAATATCATATCTTTGTATTTTAACATATAGAATAATGATCATCAAGGCAGCTGAATAAAAACTGATGAGCCCATGTTAGAGAGAAATGTCTGAAATTGATAAGAATCTGGCGGAATCAAGAGGACAATGGAAAGAGCAATAATGAGAAAATACAGTATCATAGAAACCAGATTTTATTTATTAAAAGTCAATAAATTATTCTAATTTGGTTATTGCTATTGTTCTTGGTCTGAAAGATGTACCCTTTCACAAAAGTAATTAGTACCCCCTTGTGTGAATCTCTGATTTGTAAGCTTTGCTGATTGGAGATCTGTAGGTGAGACACAACAGGGGACATGCTGAACTGCTGTAGAGAGCTTGGCTGCACCCAAAATCCATTTATACAGTTTGGGCTGAGGATTGAATTGGGCTTTAAACACATTCATACTGCTAACACTTTAAACTTGTATTCTAAATGTTACCTGGAAGAAGAACCCCCAACCTATCAGATGTAACCTCTAGGATTTATGTACTGCTGGTTTGGAGATGCTAGCTTTCTGCACCTTACACATTAATATCCTACTTTAATAAATAATCCTGTTAATTTTATCCTCCTGTAAACTTGACCATTTGAAATCTCTGAAAGACTAACTTCAGTCAAACTTTTTTTTTTTAGCTTTGGATAGAGTGGAGAAGATTTAAAATGTATCTAAACAAAAATTGATAGTATTGTGGCTCCCCAGTCTTCTTATTTTTACACTTTTTTCTTATATTTTAACCTTGTAATCCTGCCATTAAAATACTTCCTGTCCTAGGTGGAAAACTTTAGTTTGCTACGTTGTCACCCTAGGAAAGGGGGTTTGTTAGAACTACATAACACTGTGTTATGACTACATAACATTTCCCTCTCTTCTCCATAACAAAGGAGGGAGCAGGTTGCAGTACATGGAGATATCAGGGTATAGTACTGCCTGATAACAGTCCAGAGGCAGAGAACTCAGGAAGTTATCAACTCCAAAGATTTCTGGCTAGATGAAGAGATATAATAAAATGTTTTCAATGGCATATTTAATAGGCCAAAAGTGAGCAAATTAGAGAGATGTATTGTTAGATTGCACAAACATTTTAACCTTTCTTTAAACTTTTTTTTGGTTATGGATCAATTGTGAAGAATTTCTTTCATCCTCTATCTCTATAACACCAGGACAGGAAATGGGGAGAGCAGTTGTCACTGGGTCAGTGTAGCACTACCCCCTTAGGAGTCACTGAGTTTTGGGTCCCTGCTCTGCACAGCCAGGCAACACACATTTTCTTCCACACCTGCAGACTAGAGTCAGCAAACAGTTCTTGAGCTTGGTTTTGATGTTTTATTAAGGAGTTTTGAACTTGGATAGGGTTGAGGGATGTATAAGATGCCCAAGGAAAATGGAGACTCGAGGAAAACTCATTAGGAACTATATACAGGTATGCACAGAATAGTTTTTCCTCTTAGAGCACTCCAGCTCTCTGGTGTACCTTCTCAGATCCTAGATGAATCCTCCTCTTAACCCATCTGTCTGAGGGTATTCCCTGGTCAAGGGGACCCAGAAACTGCCAACTTAAAAACATAGTCCCAGAGGAGGAGCTAGTAGGATCCCCACCTGACTTTCCTTTCCCCTTTTCTGGCCCAGGGGGTGTAAGGTTACTCACACTATCCTTCCTGATAGCTCAGTGGGTTGGTGGCTGCCTTCAGGTCTTTCGCTGGGCTGGTTCCTTAGCTGCTGTTCAGGTTGTCCTTCCTGGAAGACAGTGGTATAGTGGAGACTCCAGCACCAGCCTGTAGGTAGGCCCCTTCCCTGGGCCCCCTCCAAGACTCCAAACTCCAGTTTTCACTCCACCTTCCACCCGACCCGCTTTTTCATACATAAGGGCTGTCCTGGCCCCATGCCAAGCCTCCTGCTTTGGAGATTGGCCAAAATTCCTTAAGTATGCAGATCAGCCCATCCTACCCCTACACAGTGACTTCTAGAAACATGTCCAGCTTCTAGAGCAGGGGGATGTATCAGGGAACTAACCTTCAGAGCCCTCAGCCCTGACCTAAAATACCATGGCTGATTCACACCCAGACTAACTCATCCCAGGCTGCTACTCACCCTCTACCTCGAAAAACTAAC
Source organism: Staurois parvus (assembly GCF_062004578.1). NCBI lineage: Eukaryota > Metazoa > Chordata > Amphibia > Anura > Ranidae > Staurois > Staurois parvus. Next base: position 9,856,573 of record NW_028317827.1, on the reverse strand, counting down.
TAGCTCCCCCTAGTTAAACTTGAGGTGTGCTACATCAGGCACTGTGGTTCCTTCTGTTGGCCCCTTTGTCACTACTGTGTCCTATAGTGAGGTAGGGGACATCTGGAGGAACCATAGTGCTCAGAGGGGCATTGCTTGCATTCAACACTCCCAGAATTGTTGCATGCTGAAGTTTTTGCCAGAGGCTTTACCACTTAAAGACCACAATGTTCAGACTTAATGCTTGCTGGAAAGGTAGGTATTCAGAGTCTGCTATTGTTAATGAATAGAGTGATGCATTCATTTGTATCTTTTACAGTATATCTGTCTGGGGTTTAGCTTTAAAAATCAATAAATGAATGAATGTTGCTCATACTTAATTTAATGCACTTTGTGATATAGGGCAGCAGAGTTGCCAAGGGCAGCATACGCCCACGTCCCCAACCCTCACTTCCATGTTTCAGACTGTCAGTAAAATATTCATAGGTTACTGGGAACTTTTAGACTTAGAAGCACAATTGTTTTGGCAGGCAGCTCCCACACAGCAAGGTTTCCTCGATGGGCATCCAACTATAGCTCAAAACCATAGGAATGCAGAAAGGAGTGCCAGACCAACTCCAGATCTAAGCGTTCAAGTTCATTTAACTGTTGGTAAAAAAAGTCATTTTTAAAAATCCAACACGTTTTTGGGCAATACACTCCCTCTTCATCAGGGCTGAACACAGGATAAATTATATTGTGTGTTGAGCCCTGCTGAACGGGAAGTGGTGTTGCCCCAAAATGCATTGGCCATTTTGATACCACTTTTTTACCAATAATTAAAATCATCTTGGACTCCTTCGTTTGGTTTTGCTCTAGTGTTCCTTTTTGTATTTCATTGCTTTTGAGCAGCTGTCTGTGAAATCCAGCTGGGACCTCTTTGTTGATATACCAGTGCAGTTTGTGTTTTTTTACTGGTGGAATTGAGTACTGTGTGCTTACCACTCAGGCTCTCACCACATGTAGTGCCAAATGCTAGTAAAGTAGGGAGACGCAGAGATGCAGTATATGCAAATTGCCTCATTTCAGCATCTCCACCTCTCGTCTTGATGACTTTATGATTCATGATTTTAGAGCAATAGTAAGACTGGATAAATACATAGCAACTTTACAGCAATGTCAACCACTTTCAACAAGCTATTTATTTTAACAAACTACTGTTATCAAGTCTGTAAAATGATCTATCAAGTTGGTGGCAGGTTGTTGTGGTCTGTTTAGCTGCTTTTGTGACTGAAAATTGATTGAAATTGCCTAAAATATTATTATATGTATGTCTCCAGAAAAAGAGCAACTATTTGAATAAGAAAGGAGGGGAGCAGCACGAGACGTTTGGACTGGGGGAGTACGACTGACCTTGTATCTCCATGTTAACCATATAAATACTAGAATAGAGTCACTTGTATACACTCCCAGTGCATACAAAGATACAATAATTTGTCGTAGATGTCCTGGTCTAAAAGGCATATATGAATATTTATGTCACGGTGACATAATTCCATAAAAATAGTTTTTCTGCTAAATAAAAGCCTAAGATGAGGAAAGCAGTTACTGAGGCAAGCATTACAAATAGGACATTTTACAACTCTGTATATTAGAAGAAGCCAGGCACATTTCTCCTGATCACTTCACACAGAAGGCAGTATATAGATTATACTTTGTCAAATTAAACCCATGACGTTGCAGCACTGCAGTTTGCACAAAGCAAACAGATTTCAGATGTTCTTAATGTAGTCAAATAATTATAATTAAGAAGCCAAGAATTAAGAAAACAGAATATTTAGCTTATTGAGCTGAACTACAGCACAATGCTGCTTCATTTAATTACATTTGTAATATATTATGTTGTAATAACGCACATTCAGAAATAAAGTATGCTGCCCAAGGCTGGAATTTTTGCACAAGGCAAAATAGGCTTTTGCCTACACGATGATATCAATGATTTATATAGGAAGGCTAGGTCTGTCCATGGCAATATACAGTAATAGTCTCCTCAAAAAGTGGCAATGGCCGATATCACACTTGATTTTGACAACTAGCTGCAATAGGATCGTTATGCAAGTCACAGCAGAGCAGAGACATACTTCACTGGCTTTGAGGAGTCAAAACAAACTATGTGCAGCTTTAAGTTGTTAAAATCATGGCAAGACTGAGTGGCAGGCACTTAGAGGTGTCTGCACAAACATTCAATGCTTGCAGAGGCCCTTAATGGTCCTACAATGTATTATTCGTTAGTCACTTCAAAGCTAAAAGTCAAACCTTTGCCTCCCTGCACTGTATAGGTCCATAATTGTAATTGGGGACTTCAATATGTAATGAAGAAGAACATGACAAGCCAAAGCTTGACTTGAAGATGATGTTTGCATAGTGGTGTGCCCTGGGTTTGCTGCAAGTTATCTGCAAGTTAAATGTACATTCCGGAACCCCTAAGCAGCTACTATCGCTGGTAGTTTATTAGCTTTAACCCACACATAGGTTAACTGTTTAATCCTTACCCACTTGCTTTCAGCATTAAGCCTCACCCCCTTGTTTTTTTGTCTTTAGTGGCGGAAAGAAGCGGAGACTAGAACCTTGACTAGATTGAGCAACACTTGAGGCAACATTTTTCATGGTAATGATCCCATGGGATCTATTTACTAAAACTGGAGAGTGCAAAATCTGGTGCAGCTGTGCATGGTAGCCAATCAGCTTCTAATTTCAGTTTGTTCAAATAAGTTTTGGCAAACAAAACCTAGAAGCTGATTGGCTTCTATGCAGAGCTGCACCACATTTTGCACTCTCTGGTTTTAGTAAATCAACCCACATGGGTCTGTCAGATTAGTGGCCATCCAATATCATTTGTACAACGATTGTTTATAAATTGCCCTCAACTATTTACCAATTACAAACCTAAATTGCATTGAAGATTCAAAACAGTATGGGCAACCCAGGTAGAACATACCACCTTGAGCATTAGGATAACTAACCTGCCTCTGCACTACATTCCTACTACTGTATATACTATATTTTCAGTCAAAATTGTGAGGTCTAAACATTCAGCTTCTAAATCATGGCAAAAATGAATAATGGTGGTCATACCATGGAAGAGGCAGTTATCACATCAACAAATGTTCCATATTACCAATTATTATTATACAGGATTATTATTATAGCACCAACAGTTTGAGAAGCACTTTAAAATATAAAGGGAGACAGTACAATGGCAATACATTTCAATACAGAAGACATAGGAGGGCCCTGCTCATGGAGCTTACAATCTAAATAGAGTGGGAGGTGGTACAAAAGGTAATAGCGGTGATGATCTGATGGTGGTGGCCAAAGTACAGTTTTTAGGTGGGGGTGGGGTAGGCTTCCCTGAATAAATACATTTTAAAGAACTACCTAAAGGCAGACAGGGTAGGAGCTAAACTGACCTACTGGGGTAGGAAGTTCCAGAGGATGGTAGAGGTTCTAGAGAAGTCCTGCAGACAAGCATGGGAGGAGGTAACAAAGGAGTTAGAGAGCTGATATCTTGGGAGACTCTGAGTGAATGAATTCCATATACTGTATTCCCAGATATTAGCTGAAGTGTGATATTGGTATTTGTCCTGTACATGGGCCACACCAGTAAATTAGGTTTACAATGGCTTCATTGGTCCAATATGAAATTTATGTACAGGTAACATGATATTTATATTGTCATAACTCAGAATACCAGTTTGGATGGACAATGCATGTGAAGAAACTTGACCAAAAGTTTGAATGAATGCTAACTATTCTGTTGGAAACCTTCAATTTAGTGTATGAGGCTCATTGTTATTTTCAAATATAAGTTACAGATAGGCTGTATTTGTTGTTCCAATGAAAAAAATAATATTCACATTAAAGTATTAATTTCATTTACATTCAATCTAAAAATAAAAAGATGCAGCACTTGGAAGCATGAGTGAATTTGAGGGCAGCCCATGATGTATACTGAAAGCAAATGCTTTCTTGGCTTGATTTTGGCAAGAATAAAACATTATTGCCACAAATTTACAACACCAGGTGATTGTGTTTTGTAGCAATGGGTTCTGCATAACCCTAATTTAACCTATTACTATTAATAAAGTAGATATACACCCTTACTTATCAGAATCAGAAAATGGATTTTATTGACATGATTGACATTATGTTTACTAAAGCACTGTGTATCATAAACAATTACTTTCATAAATTACTTATTTTCAGTCTTTTAAAATCTTTGTTGTATCTTAGTGCTGCTCATTTCCTGCTGCCTTTTTTCATCTTTTACTGAATGGTCATTTCTTAGGGTGTGTTTCCTGATGGTGGATCATACCTGCATAATGTGTGTAAAAATGGCCATGTTTAGTCCCCATCTGAAAGCAATATGACTCTGTGACACTCCAGAAACACATTTGGGAGACAGGGATAGAGTGTTGCTACTCTATAATAGGGAGTGCTTAAAAAGTAACTCCGCTTTTGCTGTGAAAAAAAAATCCCCTCTGGGTGATCAAAGGACATTGCAAGGCTTTTAACCACTTGCCAACCGTGCTATAGCTGAATGACGGCTACAGCTTGGTTGTCCAGTTTTGGTAGGGTGTCCTATGATGTCCTCCCAGAACACGCCCTCCCACACGCCCCCAGCGGCGTGCACTAGGCAATCTCTGTGATCGTTGTGTCCTATGGAAAGGCTGATCACGTGATGAGGTAAAAGGCCAATCACAGCGGTGTTTTACTATGTGATCAGCTGTGTCCAATGAGTACTACAGTTGCCGGTTATCGGCTGCACTTTCCTCACACTGTCACAGTGTGAGGAAAGCACTGCCAAAAACTGGCAACTGCTACAGAGCAGATCGGCACTGATCATCAAGGCACTGATGATCATTGCCCTGATGATCTGTGCCGTGATGATCAATGCACAGCAGTGCTGCCCAGCAGTGCCACCCACCAGTGTCCAGAGGTGCTTCCCACCAGTGCCCAGCAGTGCCTCCCACCAGCGCGCAGCAGTTTCACCCATCAATGCCCATCATTGCCACCCATCAGCCATCAGTGCCCACCAGTGCCGCCTCATCAGTGCAGCCTATCAGTGCCCATCAGTGCTGCCTATCCATGCCAACTCGTCAGTGCCCATCAGTTCTGCCTATCAGTGTCCATCAGTGCTGCGTATCAGTGCAGCCTCATCAACACACATCAGTGAAAGAGTAAAATTACCTGTTTGCAAAATGTTATAATAGAAACAAAAGAAAAACTTTTATTTTTAAAATTTCTTGCTCTTCTTTTGTTTACAGTCCAAAAATAAAACACCCAGTACTTACTAAATACCGCGAAAAGAAAGCTCTATTTTTGTGAAAAAAAAAATTGTCATATGGATACAATGTTGCATGACCGCACAATTGTCATTCAAAGTATGAGAGTGCTGAAAGCTGAAAATTGGCCTGGGAGCAAAGGGGATAAAAGTGCCCAGTAGGCAAATGTTTAACAAACTTTGTTGCAGATTCCTACCTGTTTCTGCTCTGAAGAAAAAGCTGTTTTAATTATGTCAATGTGCACAGTAAATTTGAATAATAGTGACTTTTTGCTAATAATCAGCTGATGCACTTGTAGTGTTCTAATGAGGAAAGTTGCAGGGTCTGCATCCCTTTAGAAGTATTTAACCTTTTGGGAGTATCGCGCCAAAAATAAATTTTTTGTTGCAGAGGATGCCTAAAATCTGACTTGTGCTTAGTTCAGATGTCTGGAAAAATCAGTGAGCAAATCACACAAGTAGAAAATGACACTTTAGCGAAGTTTTGTACCCCAACTGGATACAGAAGGCCTCCAGGCTGCCATATTGCACTGAGTTTTACAGAAATTGTATATGCTATTTTTTTTCTATTTGTTTTTTTTTTCCCCAAAAAGTGGAATTACCCTTTAAACAAGAACCTTTGATGCAGAAACACCAAGTATTTTAATAAAAACGTCAGTCTTAAAAATATTGAAGATGACTTTTTAAATTGCATTAACTTCCAAAGCTTATATGATACTTTAATATCAATGAATGCATGAAACAGATAGAAATGAACACATACGTTAATATTAAGTTCTACTTTTCCATACATGTTATATGAGAACTTCTAATGAAGCCACAATAAACTCCTTTTTGTGCATGGGTTGATTGTGTGAAGAACAATTCACGTTCCCTGCCATCTGACATTGCGTTATACCTGCACTTGAATTACACCTGAAAAGGAAGCACTTGTACATGTGCAATTCTTTCACGATGATTTGCCAGCCGTCTCTAATGTGTAAATTACACAAAGGCAAGTCAGTTGTATCTTAACATTTAAAGCATCAGCAATCACATGATCATCTGTGTCAGAATTAATGGACACAATGCATCCTCACAATGTTCAATGAAGCTGAAAAGAGTATAAAATGCTTTGTGGCATAAGCAGTTGGAATCATCAGAAAAGACTGGAAAGTATCTTGAGACGGAGCTTCATCTTGTCCATTTTCAGAAGTCCACTTCACGGTGAGTATTGTCCTGTGGACTGCCATACAGCTGGCCACTGTCTTGGAAGGTTTTTATAAAAGCTGAATTATTTTTTATATTATTTTCTACATCATATACTTTGTTTTACAGTTTTTAACATGAAGTATTCAAAATAATGATTACAAACATAAGGTTTATATTAATATATTGAGTTACATTTATTGTAACATGTATTGGTTTTTATGTTAAATTTTAATTTTAAATATTACATTTAGGCTTTGTAATGCATTTTATTTAATTACTGATTTTTTAAACCACAATATATTTTGTAGGTATGTGCAACTGCATAAATATATTTCTTGGTTTAAGGAATGATGTGTTTCTGTAAATTTGTTTTTAAGTTAGCAATATATTTTTTTTATATATCAAACTGTTTTAAGGGTTTAAAAATGTAGTTTTATGAAGTATTTTTAAATCTTCAAATTAAGTTAATTGAATAAAAAGGTTTACTTACAACCACCTACTAAATAAGGTATGTTATGCAATATTAACACTGAAAATACTTAATATTAAAAATCCACATCGATAATTATTTATTGATGAAAAAACAAACAAACACGTGAACTGCTTCTCTTTCCCTGTTAGTTGGGATAAACTTTAGTCTATAGGCTAGATGCTAATAGGTTTGGCTATTCAGCTTCCTGGTCTTTGGCAGAATACTAGGCAAACTCATGTGCATCATAATTTGTTGAAGATTAAAGGTGCCAATCACTTCTTTGTGTTTTCCTCTAATCCTTAAATTTCTACAATACAAACATCTAATTTAAATAGCCAAACTTTGTATCGTGCATAAGATAGGGAAAACAGTTTTGCTATGTGCATAATCTTTAACATTCAGTTCACTTAACCACACAATTTATATGACCAGATTTTTTTTGTGGTAATGTTGTATTACAACATAATGGAATATTGGCACAATCGATGGAAACTGTTATTGTTTAATCTGTTGCAGAAAAACCATGAAAAGCATTTATTATATGGTGGGGCTTCTTTTTATGTTACTGCAAGGAAGTTTCCAAAGTCCTATCCAGGAAACAGAGGACAAGTCCAGGTATGTATCAAACTGACTAAAGTTAATTTTATTTGTTTGGGTATTTTTATTATTATATTGAAGATTTGGTTAATTAGTGACCTCTAAGCTGTTGAATAGCCACATATCCCAGTAAATAATATCCCTTGCTTTCTAGTAAATCATGCTGGAATGTATCATTTCTTAGAGCAAGATGACTGAAGGTTTTCTATGACTGTTGACAAGGTGCTAAAGTTTTATGTAATTCAGCCTACTGATAAAGATGTACTAAAATGTCAAAGACTTAAATGGTTAATCTTCCCAAAAGTCATATTTTGTTAATTGGTGACCTGTGGAGTGCTGAACCACTCCATAGTCTCCTATATCCAATGTGGATTCTAGCAGTCGGATCTCTTACAAGAGAAATCTCAGCGTTCTTTCTTGTTGCATTTTTCATAGCATCCAATATTACTAAAAAGAGGGACCCACTTTCCCCAAATGATGGCTATGTTAGGGGAGTATGGTTGGAAAATCAGATGCATTAATCTCACTAGGTTTATGCTGGCCTTACCATCACCAAGGAATTGAGCATTCAACAGTAATATACCACCCATGGGTTCAATAGTCCTCCATCTTTAATCAAGCAATCAAAATTGTGATTGAAACTGATGAAAACCAATGCATTCAATCAAAAGGCATCAATTTTATTCTCAATGTTGATTGGCCACTGGGTATTGACTGAAATTGTGGGTGGCAGATTATTGGGGGTCATTTAATTAAATGCAAACCTTTTTATAGTTTTTTTTGTCATTAGAGCCTGACAGAAAACATAAAAGATGACAGTTAGTAATTAAGCATACCATATTTACCTAGAACTAAAATGACAATTTTGGGTAGGCTATTTTTTAGCCAGTTCTTAAAAGTCTATTTTTCTTTATAATTAATTGTTAAACAACAGTAAAAGATATAAATGTGTATATATGTACAGCGCTGAGCAAACCTTTTTGGCGCTATATAAATCCTGTATAATAATAATAATAAATGATGTTATTAATAATTGTAAGAAAGTTTGTTACTCCTATTGTTACTTCATTCATTTCATTCTGCTTTCTCATTCCACTATCTTGTGTCTTTATAGCAGGAAGTGCAGACAACATTAACTATTCCATTATAAAAAGAAAAAAACTTTACAATGTGTGTAAAGGCTTTTTTTAGGTTAACTACAGTATTTTTTCCAAAGCAAAAATCTTCTCATATAAAGCCATCCTTTATTGTATTTACAGTTTTTTTCCCTAAGAAGTAATTTTATCTCTTATAGCTACTTTTAACTTGAGAAAATACGTTCTAACTGAAAAAGTCCATTTAAGGTTTTCGGGGGGGGGGGGAATGTATCTTGTGGTGTATTATTTTAAGAGCCTGTAACATGGCAGGTTATATAAACCACATGTTCTTTGCGTCCACGCAGTGTTTCTAAGAATTACAATATGTTACTTGTATGTGAAGATGGTATCATTTCAATATGCCCAAACTAATTTAACAACTTCTCAGTAAAATAAAAACTCCGTAGGATTAACACACATAAGTCCAGTTTGTGCAACAATTAATTAGGATTGATGTACTATTTTGCTGGAAAAGTATACAGCCTAGATGGAAAGATCACACTGGCCTTCTGACATGCTACACATTGTTTTATAGTTAAGCACAGTGGGTTTATTTACTAAAAATGGGGAGTGAAAAATCAGGCTCACGTCTGCATAGAAACCAATCAGCTTCAAGGTTTTATTGCCAAATCTTAATTGAGCCAGCTGAGGTTAGAAGCTGATTGGTTTCTGTGCAGAACTGAGCCTGATTTTCCCTCCCCCATCTTTAGTAAATAAATCCCAGTATGTCTTCAAAATGGATCAGTCCAAGTCTTGCCTTATTGGTCCACCCCTTATTGGAAGGTGATGGCTCATCCCTGCACCCATGTAAAAAAGAATGATATCTATTTAAATCTATACTAAGCTTGTGCAGCTCAACAGGAGAGGTACATGTTGTGCTTTTTCTATTAAGAGAATCCCTCAGTGTGGCTGATTCACTAAAGGAGTTGAGAATTTTCACTTAATAAATTTAGTGCAATTTCAAATCAATTTTATAATCATGTGAAAAGCAAAATCCTATTCACTCTGAATACTTAGTCATGTGCAGGTTAAATGAGTAAATGGTAATTTGCTTCACACATTGTTGGCTAATTGTAGTAAATGTACGTTCAATATTTTGAGTGAATTCTCTCTCTCTACTCATTTATAAAATGAGCATTAGGATGTCAAAATGCCCATGTGGCATTATCCTAAATTATTGAAATCTAAGCTTTTAATGCAAGAGTCTGAAATAATAGTACTAGGGGCAGGAGCTAATAACCTGTTTAATATATCATAGTTTGGTTTGTTCTTTTTTTGTTTAATAATAAGGGACAAGAATAATGTGTGTATATGAGAATTTTAATGGATATTACATTTCATAAAAAGTTTTTTTGGCAAGCAGAAACAGATTACTTCGACTAAGTTCACCAGTCTTAAACTGTTCCTTCCTTATTTTAATTTACTAGTTAATTTTAAATTAATATATTTCATTAGTCATCCTTAAACCATTGCTAAAGGTATTACCTAATTTTAGATTTTTAGATAAAGAAGGTTGTCTGCTCAATATTTGGCAGATTTCTGCTCACTTCCTGTCCCAGAGGCACAACAGGATGTGAGAGGATATCTCTCCAAAATGAGGGAAAAATCCCACACTTGAACATTTGTCGTTGAAACAGGTATCCCTATTAGAAGATTTGCTCTCTATTCCTGTCTTGGTGACAGCTGTAAAATTTTGGATTTCCTATTACTTTCTTTCTTGGTGACCGTTATCATGACAAAGGATACATCTCGACTGTGAAGACATAGGAATTGATTTACTACCGGCAGATTCCTTTACAAAGGAATTTTCCCTTAGGTTAGTGGATGTGATGAAAATTCACTTTGCATGTGCAAGGAAAGAAATAATATTTTTGCTTGCACATGATTTAGATGATGGAAGTCAGCAGAACTTTTCCTTATTCACTAAGTTAAGGGAACATTTGCTAGCAAAGTGAGCAGCCTATTTGCTTTTAGTAAATCAACCCCATAGACAACTAAAACAATGCAAAAAACAACACAGATGTCTTAACACTTCCACGATATATTCAAAATTTAAAAAAAAAGTTTTGGCTTTAATTATATATTTTAATTTTATCAGGATGAAGTTATTGAAAAGTATTGCACTTTAGTAATCACTTTCATATTGTCCTGTGTAGGGGAAAAATTTGCAATTATTTCTTTATCTGTAGTTTGGCGAACCAAGACCTATTTTTGATGAAGATGTTAAAAAACAGTTTGTATCTCATATATCAGATCACATGATTCTAAAAGAGATCAACTGGATTTAAAAAATTAAATCTTCTAGGCTAGTATACATTGTTGACCAAAGATAGAGAAATTGAATGTACCCAACCACCCTGTGTTTGGTCATGTAGGCTAGCTATAGAAGTTCAGAATAATACCCCCTAGGCTCTTGATAGATACTTATATCATCAATTAAAAAATTGTATACGCAGATCAGTCAAAGCTCCAAGGACTGAAGCACTAGATGATTCAGATCACCACAATGAAGTTAAACGTCATTCACAAGGCACATTTACTAGTGATTACAGCAAGTACCTAGAATCCAGGCGGGCTCAAGACTTTGTCCAGTGGTTAATGAACTCAAAAAGAAGCGGGTAAGAAATATGGAGCCAACAGAGTTTAACGTTCTGTATTAGATGGTAAAATAAAGGTCCCCACCAATTCTGTGCCCTAAGTCAAACCTTTCTGTTGTTATGACCCTGTGCTTTAAATGTGTCCATTGAACCTTACCATCATTGTTTAACACTAACCTTGGTTTTGTGGTTTGATCAATTTACTTTTTTCCCTCTTAAACCCGAATTTATATTGTGTGTGCAACATGTGTACTGTTGATGATAAGTAAATATTTAGCATACTAGAGCTAAACAAATTGTTCACACTTGTGAAGAGACTTAGGTAATATCCTTTGGACCCAAAGCAGCACATGTAATGGGGCTCTCAACATTTTCCCAGCATTCAAAATTTGACCTATTTGCAGAAATAACCTGTAAAAATGTGGGCAAGAAAACACCTTTTAGCTAAAACAAAAGGTTTGTGAATTCAGAAAAAACAAACAATTATACTAGGTGGATGCAGCATCGATGCACTGAGAGTTGAGTGATCAAAGGCTGCTGATTGCTCGGTTCATGGTTTTCAGTGAGCAGAGAGTCGGTGACTGTCAGTCACTAGCTCTATGCTGTGCCCTTCATGCACTCATGAGAGCATCAAGCTGTGGAGTGGGCAGGAGTAGCTGTCTCAGGCACTCAGCAGGTTGCAGAGAGGCTGAGCCAGGTGTCAGTCCAGGTATCTGGGTGGATCCCCATTTCAAAGTTGGGGTCTCTCCAGAGCCTAGACTGGCTCAGTGATGTCAGCTGATAGCAGACTTTAGCCCACTGTCGACTGAATACGGATCATAGGAGTGCAGAACTAAGTGCACTATTGTAATCCACAGGAGAAGTAGGGCCAAAAGAGCTTTGACCCTACTTCTCCTTTAATTAACACATCATCCGTGCTGCAGGAAAAGAGACATGCATGCTTAAAGCAGGATCAGAGCTTTGCCAATTTGCCCAAAATTACAGATTTGTAAACTATGCAACTGCATATGTACATTTTTTTGTTTTGGACAGAATAGGTAATGGTTAAGACCCCAATTGGGTTTTTTAATTTGTCTTTGTCCCATCAGAAAGATTACCATTCACATTCTGTACCAGAGACACACTAGGCAGTGAGTGGAGGTCTTTCCAAGTGAAGGGATATCCAGAACAGGTTTCCTCAAAGGATGTTTTTTCTCCCCTTCTGTTGCTGTAACAATTCAAAAACATTGGATTTTCCATCACTTTCTCTTTGGGTAACAAAGGTTACCAGGACCAAAACTGAGGATGAATCTCCTCAGCAGAAACAAAAGCAGCAATAAAAAAAAATCCTCGGAGATGTTTTTACCCTTTCACAGTTTATCTAAAAAGATTTTCACCCTCTCTTTGTCCTGGTGACCATTGTCACTGAAACAAAAAGTGTCTTGTTAAGTATGCTAGACCAGTGTTTTTCAAACCCTTGGTCAGTTGTGTACCACCATCACAACATTTGCAGTGTCAAAAAAATATTGCATTAGTTTTGATAAACATGTTCTTCAAGAATGCAATCTTCAAACAAAATGCATTACCTTAATTTCTGTCTAAATCTGGTCAATGCATCATGCTTGGAGTGGCCCAGTATCCAATCAAAATCCAAGGAAGCATAAACACTTCACATCTATGGTTAATAAACATGGGAATCTACTACTGCAGTGAGCATATACCCTCTCAAAAGTATGTTCTGTTGGGGACCACCTGCATGTTGACTATGTATCATGAGTGCAGCATGACCCACACTTTGAAAAACACTATTTTAGATGAACATCCCATACATATCTGCTTATAATTGTTACATTTGTTTTTCTAGAGGAATATCAAAGCGCAATGTTCAATTTGAGAGGCACGCAGAAGGCTCATATACCAATGATGTGTCCCAGTTCTTGGAAGAAAAAGCAGCCAAAGAATTTATCGACTGGTTGATAAAAGGAAAACCAAAGAAACAGTAAGGACACCACAAAGATATTTTCCTAAATTTAACTTTTTCTGTTTATAATGTACTTAATCTATTTTATTATCAGCCTTTTTGGCTACACTACACATACATTGTTTTACAGAGAAACCTAATCTTATTGAATGGGAAACAATCTTGTAATTCTTTGCTTTGTTTGCTATTTTTTACATCAATGTTTCTCTTTAGGCCGTATGGCAAATGCAAAACACAACATACTAAAAGATAAATCATTAACAAACAAAATACTTTAGCACAGATTAGATTAGAATTTACATGGAAAGGTTTTAAAGTTTGTTTTATTTGCTTTTATCCAACTTTCATGAAACAGAAAAAAGTCCTCATTTGCCACTGTTGCGAGCCATTTCAATGATCAATAGAATTCATCTACTGATATAAAGTGGGTCTTTCAGTTGTCTGTGGTCTATCTCAGATTCCTTTCACTGGAAAAAAAGAATAACAAAAAAATAAAAAACAAATAAGAACTGTAGTCATGCAATACAGATAGTTTTGTTAGGAGAAAGCTGTGAATGGGTTAGCCTAATATAAAAAATAAACTTGTCATAAACTTGTATTTGTTGTAAAATGCATAAGTAAACATTATGTTCACTGAAAAAGTGATTCCCATAGTGAACAGTAGATTGGAATAGAGGCAGATGAAGTTGGATACAAATCTTGACCTTTTTAAAAAAAAAAGTCAACTGCCCCTTCCCCTTCCTACCTTCTGAGATTCCCTATTGTTCACCAAGGCCATTCTTGATATTAAATTACCAATAGGGGTTTTCAAAAGGAAGAGGACATAGGGTCAAGTTTGAGTAAAGATTTGTGCATAACTTCAGCTTACTATATCACTTGATCTACTGATCATTTTGACAAAATGTACTGATGAATACTAATGCTAGTTATGCAGTGTTTTCCTCATATGCTCATGTGTGTAACAAATATACATTATAAGGTATTATATGGCAAATCACAGATGATGCTTGACATGTTTGTGAACTTGTCAGTTATCCTCAAATGATTTATGATTATAGAAAAAAATCTTCAGAAAGATCCTTAACTGGGACAAAAAGATGATCTTCCAAACCCATGCAATATTCTACTCAAGTGACTAGTTTTACAAAATGTCATGTTTCAATTGCTGAAGACAGCCACTGGAAATTTTAAACTGAGTTATGAATTCTGGGAGATGACTTTTTTTTACCAGTTATACACAATATTTTTTACTTTTGTATCTATAAATTTCACCATTTAGCAACTTGTATTAAAATTAAAGTGAATGTATAGCCCAATTTGTTTTAAATAGTTTCGATAGAGTAGGATAGGGTTAAAACCCTGTCAGTTTATTATTTGTTGTCATTATCCTATTGGGAAGATATCCCTTTACTTTTTTTTTTGGAGTACCAACAGAAAGTGAGAGAAAATATCAACAATCTGAGTTTACATCTCCATTGTCCCCAGTGTAACTGCAACAGGTGTTCCCATTGGAAATTTTTCCATACCTCTTATTCTGACAAAACTGTAAAATATTGGATTTTACATTACTTTTATCTCGATGACAATGGTCACAGGACAATTATCGAGTGGAAAAAATACCTAACAGAGACACAGACAGGAATAAAATCTTAATAAGTTATATACTACTTCCCTACCTTATCCAAAGCTGCAAAATAAAAAAAAAAGTATACGCTTTAAGAAGCCATGATATTGTGATGAATAATTGCAAGCATCCCAAATTAAAAATGTTTTTTGTTGTCCAGGAGATTATCTAGACATGCAGATGGAACCTTCACTAATGATATGACCAACTATTTGGAGGAGAAGGCAACCAAAGAATTTGTTGATTGGCTAATTAAAGGAAGACCAAAAAGAAAGTAAGGATTTGCATATTGACACTGATTTTGTTTATATTTTCCTATTTTACACTTTCATAATAAAAATAATATAAATAAATGTTTATGCCATAACCCTTTTGGCTCCTAAAATATATACTTATAATTTTAAAAACTACATATTGTTAGTTGTTACTTACATAATACATAGAATATCCATAACATAGTACTAGGAAGCCTGTGTTGGTTGGAGGTGATGATAATAATTAATGAAATAATATTTAGCACCCCATATACATTTATATACAATACAAAACTAAAATACACTTTGATCCAATAGGTGTTAAAAAGAATTGTAAAAATATGTAAAAGTTTCAATAAAATGTGCCTGCCAAAATAAAACCTTTAAGTAGATTGTCTGCAGGTAAAAAATTTAATTATTAGATTGGGGATAATTTAAACTTGACCTTTATTTAAATATTAACCTAAAGCTATGTGAATAATGTTATTGGGATGGATACAAAATAGTAATTGAAGAGCTAAAATACTTGTCTTTGATGAAAAAAAAGGTTGCCCCCAGGCTCTTTTCAGTGCGGTTCATATACCAAAATCAGGTCATGGATCTTTTGAAGGGTAGGATGAAAGTCACATTTGGCTAATTCTACCCCTTAGCACAAATGATCTGACCAAAGAACATTGATCATTTGAAAAACTTTGCAATAAACTCTTAAGGTGTCCAAACATGCTGAGATTCTAAACATAGAAGGAATGATGATTTACAAGCGTGAGTTCCCCATGATGTCAATGCTCAACAACAAGTAGCTCAGCAACTAGGGAGGTTAGCATGCACATTGACTGAGTAGATCTGTTAAAAATGACCATCCACATGGAGGTGAGCAAATATTAGGTTGTTCAGGAAGCGTTAGGTTTCCAGTTAGCTGTCTAAGTTTTAAAGTTGTAAATCATCATCTAAAGATTACCAACAATTACAAAAACAAGTTTACCTTACCTCAGCCACAGAAATTGTGTTTAGGGCCCCATTTATAAAACAGAAATATGTAAATGTATACAATTTCAGCATTGATCAGACTGCAAAAGGCAAAAGTTCAACAAGGTCAACTCTCATCTTTGAAATAACCTTAGTCATAAAGTTATCCTATATCTTTTTTATCATATCTTCCATGGACAATTATGTTTTAAAGATAAATTGACATTCCACACCCCTCTTAAATTGAATTGCTCTTATTAATCTACAAATTGAGGCCTCCCCCTCTACCCTGTACTTGCTACCTACCAGTCCGACAACCATCCATTCAAATGTTTCCTAATATACACCATTAGATCCAGCACTGTTAGATCTCTCACAGCTTATACTAACATACCATATATTGTCTTTCTAGATTTGGCTTGTTCTCCAAATGTTGTGGCCATTGTTCTTGTCATTATTAATGGTATTCTCAACCAATAAAAAAAAACAAACATAAAATAAAATGTTAATGGCATCCGATCCACTAGACAGATGGGGAATAGATCCACATCCATCTGTTTTTAGCGGACAGGATTGAATGTCAGCAGGTGTCAATGCACACATGTCCATTGACATATGATGCTGCATAGCAGGCAATAGAGGGTCCAATTTTGTCCACCTAAAAAAACTGACAGGCGGACTTGATCGGTTTGCCCGTGTAAAAGGGGCCTAATGTTTTTCACAGGGCAGTTTATGAACTTGCTTAGAGAATGGGGGGTCAAGGGATGACCTCATCAATGTACTTCTGCTTCTGCTGCTTCATCGTCTTACCACAGCCTAGGGTTGGAACTAGACCAGACTCTGTTGCCTAACTTTCTGCAGAAAGGTACAGGACATGTCTTTACTGCCTGGTGGGGTTTCCTGGATCACACGATCTGTGGCTCTACAGAATACTTTAAGAATGATTTAGAAGTATATATCTGCTATATGTCATGTATGTAACTGTGTATTGAGGCATTTGATATTCTGATTTAGTATAGAAAGAGTAATATTAACGTAAAATGAATAGAGAAGTTATTAAAAACTCACTAACCTATATTAAATGCATTGTTTTTTGTTGCCTTTGCTATAGTAGTTTATTGCTCAGAAGTTTGTACTGATATTATGTGCTGATATTATAAAAATGTGAAATGTGAAAAATGTGAAATTCAATATAGTAATTATCTTTTTTGTCTAAATAAAGTTTCCCAGATCTTTCAGCAGAAGAGATGGACAGAAGGCATGCTGATGGTAGTTTTACCAGCGACTTCAATAAAGCCCTCGATATTAAGGCTGCTCAAGAGTTTTTGGACTGGATAATTAACACCCCCGTTAAAGAAAGGTAAATCTATCTACAACATTATACAGTATAATACAATGCAAGGTGTTTACTTATGAATCAATATAGACAAAATAAAATGGAAACATTAAAATCAACCTGTACTAGAAGATATTACAGGGGGCTGCCTTTGCTAAATTCTTTCTAAGAATATTTGTCTGGTTGTCTCTAGCTTCAGTACTGACCTGGTATTGTGCCTAACAAGTAAATCAAATTTATTTACCTTGGCAGTGTGCTAGGTTACACTTTTTACCCTTTTGTGTTAGCCAGATGTCAGCAGAGGCAGCCTACATAATCTCTCCCTCCAGATGTGTATCTAAACTCAGGAAAAAAATATTTAATATATTGCAGCTTACCAGATGTGGTAGCTGCATTTGTTTTTATATTTTCAGGCTTGTATTCCCTTCTTTTCACTTGGTGATCCTGCCAGTAACAGACTTCCTGTCCTAGGGGGACAACGCATACTCACAACACTGTGTGGGAAGATTTACTAAAACTGGAATCTAGTGCGACTGTGCATGGTAGTCAATCAGCTTCTAAATTCACCTTATTCAGTTAAGCTTTGGCAATAAAACCTGGAAGCTGATTGGATTTTCTGCAGAGCTGCTCCAGATTTTGTACTCTCCAGTTTTACTAAATGACTCCTTCTGTACTGAAACCTGTCCTTTACAAACTGACCCTTGCACTCTGTGCATCATATACTACTGACCCCTGCACTCTGTACGTTATATATCTACTGTGCATAATGTATAGGACTACTGACTCCTGCACACTGTGTTACATACTACTGACTCCTGCATGCTGTGCATTATATGCCCCTGACCCCTGCATCCTGTGCATTGCATATTATTGACCATTACAGTTTGTATGATAACCCCTAACTCTTCTATATTACACACTCCTAACCCCCGAACTCTGTGTATTATGTACTCTTGACCCCACCCTCTGTACACTGGGTTGTACATTATACTGTATTCTCCTGCCCCTGCACTCTATATGCTGTACTATGGCATATGTGAAAGTAGACTTAGGTTGTGTTTATCCATACTTCTTTGGTCCCCTCCCACTGTTAGCACAGTGTGACCACACTCACCTCTGCTGCATCAATGCTTTCTTCAGGGTGCTCAAGGGTGCTCTAGGTCTCTGACAAACCTAGCAACACCCTTGATGTAAGCAAAAACATGCAACTAGGATTACAATGATTGTAAAGACATTTTTTGTTTGTTTATAGATAATAAACATGTCATACATAACTGTTCTGTGCAATGCTTTTACACAGAGCAGCCCCGATCCTCCTCTTCTCAGGTTCCCCGCTAGTCCCTTCCTCTTGTCAAGAGCCCCCATATCAAGCAGCTTGTTATGGGGCACCCGAGCAGGATCGCTCTTCATTGGCTCACTGACTGTAATTGACAGGCTGCTGTCTCAGCTAATGAGGAAGGAGAGTCCTGGGAGAGAAGCTTCTCTCGTGCATAATGCTGGATTGAGATGGAGCTCAGGAAAGTATTGGGTCAGCTTAGGGGGACTGCTGCACATAGAAGGTTTTTGTTACCTTCATGCATAGAATGCATGAAGGTAAAAAAGCCTTGAGTCTAAAACACTAAATATAAACAATTCTCAATATTTTTTTTATTTCTTTTCAGGGGTTTAATGGATGAGCAATAGAATTACAGAAGATCTTCAACAAGGATTCCCGCGGCTGTCACTTGAAAAATGATGACTTTGTGTTCTGTAAATTCAAGCAGGTGTACCATAAAGCCATACAGTATAGCTTTGCATGCAAAGTAAATGAAAATTCCAATAGTGTTTTCTTGTTGGGGAATTCCACAAATAGAAGATTCTGCTTATAAATGTGTATCGACCGTAACAGGTTTAAAGCTTTCCTTCACGTTCGGATTTGCATTGCACAATGAAACAAGCTTTGCCGATCAACCGTGAATGGTGAGGGCTTAAATCCAAAAGTGCCATTCTCTCGCCCACTTATTTAAAAACCTTATAAAAAAAATAGAGAAAAAAATATAACTTGTTTAAATTAAAAGAAAATATATACCTTATTTTTCTATGAAAATGAACTGTACATAGAATTTACTCCAATCAGTCGTGTCTTAGAAAAAGGGTAACCCTGTTTGAAATGTTTATTACAAGTGCTAAGCTTTCGAAATATTAACTAGTAGCCTTAAATAAAGTTTTTTAAGCGTCATTTGTATTGTTATTTTTTATTTCAAAACTGTTCATAATTTTAGGGAGGAAAACATTAAAGCTGAACTTCAAACAGCTAAATACACAGACACAATGCAGATGAGGAAGCTGTTCCACCGGCGTACTTTGTGTTTCTGTCCAGGGGCGGATTGACAACTCATGGGCCCCCCGGGCCATAGGGGATCATGGGGCCCCTGTGTCCTTGCCCACACTCAAAAAACCTAGGAAAAAGGTACCAGGGCCATTTTATGGGGCCCCCTACTGACCCCGGGCCCTCAGGCAGTGCCCAAGTGCTCAGATGGTCAGTCCGCCCCTGTTTCTGTCTATCTAGCCCTGAGATTTACAGTGAAAGGATAAGCAGCACAGTGATGAGTTTATCCCTCTGTCACTCAGCTTTCTCCTTCTACCATCCTTGTCAGTGCATGAACTGGTTGGTTCCTTGTCAGTGGTGTACCCAGGATATCTAGCACCATGGGCCGATAATTCTTTAGCATCATCCTCACCGCCACAGAAAATGATTTGAAGTACGCCCCCTTCCCCAGTATAAACCCCATAATAAAGACACCCCTCCACCCCAGTACAGACCCCTCAGGATAGACATCCCCACCCTCACTCAGTACAGACTTCCAGCTGCAGCTCAGATGCAGTAACAATTCAGAGCGAGGGGAAGTCTTCCTCTTGGCTCTGTCATATGACCTGAGCCAAGAAGGAGCCTCCACTTGTCTCTGAATTGCTGCTGTCAGAGAAGCAGCAGGTTCCGAATCTCTGGGGGTGCTGAGCCTGCCCAACATTGCTTTTGTTTTGTGTTGCACGATGCTGCAGTGCAGCACAACTAAATTTGTTGGGTGGCCACAACACTCCCAGAAAGTTGGACCTGGTGTGGACCGCATCCCCTTAATTCACTCCCTGTGCTGCTTTTTGCTGTCACAGTCAGAGCTCTGCTTTACAGTAGATTGACAAGGCTGATACCAAGTTAAAGTTGTTGGAAAGGTTTAAGGTTATTTTTACCTTCATGCATTCTATGAAAAAAACATCTGTGTACAGCATCCCCCCCAGCCCCCCAATACTTACCCATTGCTATCCAGCAATGTAAAAGAGAGCCTCGGCTCTCCGGGGATTTTCCTTCCTCATTGGCTGAGACAGTAGGAGCTCTTGATGCTGTCAATCACAGCCAGTGAACCATTGAGGAGAAAGAGGGGGAGGGGACGAGTCATGGTTATGTGTGTGAATGGACACACAGAGCAGCGGTTCAGAAGCAAGCCTTCTTGGGTGCTCCCAGAGCAAGCTGCTTGCTTTGGGAGCACCAGCATGGGACCCAAGAAAAGGAAGATCAGGGCTTCTCTGTCCAAAACTATTGCATAGAGTAGGTAAGTATGACATGTTTGTTATTTTAAAACCAAAAGAAAATTGCTTTTAATATCACTTTACATTTAGGTACATTGCTTACACTTAAAAAATACATTTAGTGAAGAATTTATGAATACCGGGCTGCAGGGGGTACCACCAGTCCTTCTGTACGGGGCCCAGGCCAGCATAGGGAGCAAATCAGATGTGGGAAGGGAGAGACAGGAGATCTGATCCCCTGTATGGCTCTCTTGGCAGCAGCTGAAAGTTGGCTTCTTCTCCTCTCCCTACCACCAGCTTTTAGCTGCTGTAGTGAGAGCCATGCAGGAAATCAAATCTGCGCCCATCACCCTCCCTGTGTACCACGTTTCCCCCTGCTGCCCAGGCCACCCTATCTGCCCCCACAGTGCTTCTGGCCTCCCTCCTTTCTTTTCCATTAGCAGCAGCAAGCACACAGGATGGAGAGTGTGAGAGGGGTCCCGTAAATGTCACATTTGCCAGCCCCTTTCTTTAGTGAATGAACACAATGAGTGATCGATACCGATCACTCACTGTGTTCATACATAATGGAAGCATAGTAAACTGTTTTGTTTTGATTTTTTAGGGGGGCCCTCTCAGGTTGGCTGTATGGAGCCCCATGGTTTCTAACAGCAGCCCTGGCTGCATTGCTTACACTTAAAAAATAAATTTAGTGAAGTATTAATGAATACCGAGCTGCATTTTTTTTCTTTTTATATCTGCTTGAAGTTTGGCTTTAAAATATAATCTACACATGGTATAGGCAGTAATGTAGCCACCAACATCCTAATACAGTTTAAAGTATAACTAAAGTGTATTTTCAGTAGCTACATATTTTCAGTTACTGTTCCAACATTAACACACAGTTTTGTGAATTGTCCACAGAAAACAAAGCGTTCTGTGCATGGACAAGGGGAGAGGAGGGTTGGATACACAACATTGCATTTTTCATATATTAGAGCTGAAGCTCTCATAGCAGCAATGAACTATACCATCCAGCTGAATGAAAGTGTAGATTTACAAGAATAGACAGTAATCCTAGACTCACATCATTAGCAGTAACGTTTTCATAATAATAATGACTAAATTCAGTTTGCCTGGAGTTCTGCAATATGTGACACCAAAAGATATCCTTACTATTCAAGAGTAATTCACATCCACTACTTAATGGCCCTGTAATCAATTTTTCATGAAATAATTGATATTTTCTGCCTCCTTGTAACAACCTCCACAAGCTATCTCCTTTTCCCCCTCACTTCCATTTGTTTGGAATGAGCAGTGCACATTAGCTTCAGTCATGTATACTGCACTGTGCACACTACACATCCCATCGGCTATAGTCCCCAGTCCATTTTGCAAGTGAGCAAGAGAGGGTATCTACATTCCTACTTAGAGTGGGACCCTGGAGAACGAACGTAACCACTAACAGGAAGTTGGATCATGGCAATTTGGAATTTGGGGTAAGTATAACATGTTTATTATTTAAAAAAACACAAAGTATTGCAATCACTTTATAATAGTTTGATAATACTAGATAACATAGAATTGCTC
The DNA here is from genome assembly GCF_062004578.1 of Staurois parvus. NCBI lineage: Eukaryota > Metazoa > Chordata > Amphibia > Anura > Ranidae > Staurois > Staurois parvus. Next base: position 9,834,008 of record NW_028317827.1, on the reverse strand, counting down.
ATTATTGTGTGTATATATATATATATATATATATATATATATATATATATATATATATACAGTATATATATATATATATATATATTTTTTTTTTTTTATACAGTATATATATATATATATATATATATATATATATATACATACAGTATATGTATATTCTAATCTGCTGACAAAATATTTGCTCAGGGAGGTTGATTTACTAAATCTGGAGAGTGCAAAATCTAGAGTGCAGCTCTGCATAGAAACCAATCAGCTTTCAGTTGGCAGAGTTGACCTGTGGTTCTGCCCCAAGCCGGAAAGCAAGAAACAGTCACCCCACCATTATATGGAAAGAGGGAGCAGCGTCTCAAAATGCTTCCAGCAGCTCCAATCCAATGAAGAAACGGACACCACTGAAACCAGCCCAATGAGTCTCATGTATAAGATGGCCTCAGCCCACCGAGGCTTGGTCCAGAGACATTTCTTCATTCAAGCAACTTTCAGGTTTTTTTGTCAAAGCCAATCTGGAGTTAGAAGCTGATTGGCTACCATGCACAGCTGCAGATTCTGAGTGCTCCAGTTTTCGTAACCTCCCCCCCCCCATTGAGTACCTATCAATCCCCTTTGTGGCTGTTCATCACCCACATCGGGGAGAAGATTGCTCTGGTCACCAATGGCAGTGTACCAGATTGATTGAGAAAGATAGGAATTCAGAGATCTGTCTGTACATAGATTCCTTAATGGATGAGTCCAATTACCATTGTATAGCTGAAGGTACACTTTGCAGTCACTGCAGATAATTTCATTTCTATTGTTTGACTTAAGACAAATCTTTATTTTATTTGTTACAGTTGCACTGATGTTGTTTTTATGTGTGGTAAAAGAAAATGACAGGTTTGGTTGTATACCTATAATTATAGTGAATAAATAAAAGTTTGTGGTTACTGTCTGCAAGCAGGCATTCAGCGGAGGCTTTTTGATTTATGGAGCAGCTTCATACCAGAAAGCTACTAATGTTGTATAGGAAACATTGCAACCATATGAGTCAGAAAGTTCACGTAGTTTATGTTAAAGCTGAACTCCAGGCAAACAATTAAAGAGAAATTCTAGGCATGGTCTTTTTTTATATAGTTACATTGGTCCAGCTTGCACCAATGTAACTATGCGTATACCATATCTGTGGGAGCCTCCTGGAAGCTGTAAATCATTGTAGTAGACACGCTTCTCCAGTAATCTGCACTAGCTTCAGGACTCACCACAAGCAGCTGCCCTGCTGCATTCTGAACACAGGAGGTTAGCCTCTGGCAGGGCAGTGGATAAGGGGGTACCACCAGTCCTCCTGTACAGGGCCAAGGCCAGCAGAGGGTGAATTGGATGTGGGCAGGGAGGGTGATTGGCACAGCGGGGGGGGGGGGCAGTTACTGGAACCCTGTATGGCTTTCTGCAGCAGCTGAAAGCTGGCTTCTGCTCCTCTCTTTCCCACTTGCTTTCAGCTGCTGCAGAGAAAGCCATACAGGGGAGCAGTTCCAGTAATTGCTACCCCATCACCCTCCCTGTGCATGATACATTTTCCCTGCTGTACAGGACCTCCCGTGTATTCCCACAGTGCTGTCGGATTCCCTTCTCTCACTCTTACTGACAGCTGCAAGCATACAATAGGATCCTTCAGGATGGAGAGTGGGGGGAGGGTTCAATAAACATGTCACATTTACTAGCCCATTTATTTCCTGAATAAACACATTAAGTGATTAGTACTGATCACTCACTGTGCTCATTCATAATGGAAGTCTAGTAAACTGGGGGGGGGGGGGGGCTGTCAGGTTGGATGTATGGGGCTCTGTGGTTTCTAACAGCAGCCCTGGCTGGCCTCTGGGCACAGGCACCATTCACAGAATGCTTTGAATTTTCCCAGTGATTACAAAGCATTCTCTAATTGGGTGAGGTGGAGAGTGTGACATCATTGCTTACCTCTCCATCTTCACCTTTAAGAAGAAAGCTAATACAGCCATCGCATCCAAGGACTGGCAAGCTGAAACATATTCAATTTTTGTTTTTGGGTTTGACCCTTTACACAAACCACTTAGCTGCTAGCACATGTTTTAATGAAAACTTGCACTGTTCATCGCATCTGCTGTTGCAATTCTGAGTTTTGAGAAGAACTGTCTGTATCTGTCATTGCCACATGCAGACAGGGATGTAACAGGGTCTACAATATGGTAGCTTTCTTTAAAGAGGCAATACTTATTTTTAAATTGGGGTTGGAGCATTTAGATACTCAGCTTACCAGTTGTCAAATACTGTTTTAAAGAAAATAGAAAAAAAGTGGTGCAAGAAAACATTTACAGAAAAGATACTACAAAATAGACAATTAGCAACACTAAAAGTGAAAGATTAGTTTTCCTGATTTTTAGTTTCATGCAGAGTCCAATCCACTGCAAAGTAAGTTCTGATGTAATAAAGTCATCTCAGCATTCCTTCATAGATTCAATGGAAAGCAAAAGCTGTTGAGGTGCAAAAGTAGACATCTTCTAAAGTCCCTGAAGTGGGGATTTACTGAATTAACATAACCGATTAAATGTTCTGAGGAGTATGTTGAAGGGATAATGGAATGTATTATAATGTTCCGCAGACACAGTTTGGACAGCAAATATGAATCCTATGCATATTTTGCTAAGGAGATCTGATGCATTTTACTACCACTCATTATTTGTTGTAATATAGACATGTTTGGTGTCTAGCTGATTGTTGTCATGTAGGGGGAGATTTACTAAAACTGGAGCACACAGAATCTGGTGTAGCTGTGCACGGTAGCAGCTTCTAACTTTAGCTTGTTCAATTAAGCTTTGCCAATAAACCCTGGAAGCTGACTGGTTTCTATGCAGATTTCACCTGATTGTGCATTATCTGGTTTTAGTAAATAACCCCGGTAGTACATCGTGTAGTCACTAATAAAACTTCATAATAGCAGAAATTATGGGCATTAAACTTAACTCTGGAGAGTTCCTCTGTATGTAAGTATAGGTCACAAACCTCAATCTGACAAATGTGTATTCCTCCAAGTATTCTGGAGACTATTTTCAACAGGGCATTTACAAAAAGACTTAATTAAGAGGCTTGCAGACTCTGCTAAGTACTGTTTGTGATGAGGATAGAAGGTTTATGACCCCCTGCCTAGCATTTAACCTTCTCTGCTTTCCATGTAATTTGGGATTATTTTAGGTCAACTGTGCTCTTGACCAGTTTTGTTCCTGACTTTCACATTTTGGAGAAATCAGGGTGGCACTGTGTTCAGTACAACTACCCCATTCTCCCCACTCAGTTTGGGTTCATCAGACCTCATTATCATTTTATAAATAACTTTAATTCCTATAAAGAAGAGCACATTTTACTTATGATAATGTTAATGGGAACTTGCCCCTGTTTCACCATATTGGTTATGTTTTGGTTTAACTATATAGAAACACCTCCCTTCCTGTGCAGCTGTTCTTGGGCCAAAAATTGGTGACCATAAGGCTAGTTTATGGCAGCTGCCATTTTTGTACCCTGCACCAGCCTAGGGACTGTGTATGTGAATGTGCAAGTTCTATACATCTTAGCTTAGAGGTAATCTTTGCCTTGGCTGTCATAGGACTCTGCATTCTAGATTTGTGATTCTCACATCTGTCAGATTTACTGTAAATCCTGCATACTAGCAACATACCAATGTAACAGCAATGTAAACTCCCTAATCATACTTCGAGATAATCAGCACAACCTGTATGTAGTGGGAGGTTTTACTTCCTTTACATTGATTGCATACTGTATCTGCACATCCCTAGCAGTGAAGTTAAAGTGTTACTAAACCCACAACAGTAAAATGTCTGTATATGCAGTAAAGCATGCTTGTTATACTCACTGTGGAACCTAAGGGGTTAATCCTCTGCATTGTGTAGAAAGTCTGTTTGGTACTGTATTCTCTGCCCCTCCTCTTGTTGAAATGACCACCTGATACAGACTGAACCTGTAGGCACATGCTCAGTTTAGTGTGTATTGCTAGAGAGGTTTTTTTTTTCTTGGGAGAGTGCATGTGATCAGCCCAGGGTCAATCAGCACTGTCCAGACAGAGGTCAGGTTTTGCATCCACCTAGAGCTGAAAGAAAACTCCTACTACAAGCTTTAACCAGTGCTCTGCTGAAGTCACAAGACTGCTCTAACTGCTGATGAGAAAAGGTATTTAGCAGTTTTTATTTACTAAAATAACTGCATTTTCATGTTCTGTGTACTATGGGAGACCAGATATAGTGAATGCAGGGTCCTGGGTTTAGTGACACGCTAACCCTTTGTCACACTGCAACTTGCTCCTACATTCATATGAACTGGTGATCGTCAACTAGAAATTGGATGAAGAAAGACTGATTGCTCATCATCATGCATCTTGGTTTGTGCATGTATGTGCACCAGTTCACACCAGATGCAGTCCTGTGCGGTTTTTTCTTTCTGCATCACACATGGAAAGTAGGTTATATGGTTTCCAGTGGCATAGTTTACACTGGCCAGTTCCAGAGCATTTCAGTTCCAGAAAAAAAGCAGAACATGCTGCATTTTTCCCTACACTGGAATGTACCGGAGCAAGGTAAAATGCATCAAAATCACATCAAAAATACATTGGACTGCAGTACAGTGAAAAAACCCCAGAAAAAAACAGAAGAAAAAAATGCATCCAGAAATACATCAAAAATGCAACAAAAACACACCAGGGTGCATCAAAAATGTGCATACAGAAAAACATCTGGAACTGATCTGGAATGCGTTTTTGTGGTGTGAACCAACCCTTAAAGCGGAGTTCCACCCAAAAGTGGAAGCTCCTCTTATCTACCTCCACCTCTCCTCCGCTGCCACATTTTGCACCTTTTGGGGGAAACACGTACCTGGTTTTGATAGGTACCCGCTCCCACTCAGTTCGCTGCTGTGAGCTGAGTCGAAAGATCGCCCCCTGTGACACTTCACAGGTCTCAGAGGACTGCGGCCCTTTCACAAAGTGCAGCGCGCTTCATGCATACGCATTAGGAAACCTTCTGTGAAGGCATGGCTACACTGCCAGTTTCCCTTACTCAAGATGGCGGCGCTAGCACCTGAAAGATGATTGAAGAATCGGCTGAAGGTGAGGACACCCCTGCATCTCTAGACAGGTAAGTGCTATAATATTAAAAGTCAGCAGCTACAGTATTTTTTTTTTTCGGTGGGGGGGTGGAACTCCGCTTTAAGCAGAATAGGTGCTTGTTCTCTTCAATAACCTTGCTGGTGAATGATTGCAGTACAAGCATAAGTGTAGGTTCACACAAGAAAGTGGTGCAACAAACCTGCCATCTGTTTGTGTTTCCTGCATCACGTTCAAATCGCACCTTGCGATCTGCAGCAGGTGTCAGTGCAATCTTAATGACACCCCAAATGCAGGTCACAAATGTAGGGTTGCCACCTCATCCTTTTAAACCTGAACACATTAATTACACAGGTTCTGTGGCTGTCTAAGGTGGTAATTAAACTCACTTAGTGCCTTATGTGTATTAAATTTGCCTCAGAACCTGTGTAATTTATATGTGTTCAGATTTAAAGGGATGAGATGGCAACCTTACATGAATGTGGTGGTTTGCCTGCACCAGATCGTATTGTACAAAAGGATCATGTGATCCGGTTGCAGTACAGGTCCAAAAATGGTGCATGCATGATTTTGCTGCAATGCAGTGTGATTTGAGCTTGTTCAAAATAATTGGGTTCAAAACACACTGCAATGAACTGCATGTGAATTGAACAGGAATGCAGTTTAGTTCCTGTGCGATTCATATCATAGTGTCATAGTGGGTCATAGTATGAACTGAGCCCAGGGGCGGACTGACCATTTGGAAACTCGGGCACTGCCCGAGGGCCCGGGTCAGGAGGGGGCCCCATGAGATTCCCCTGGTACCTTTTTCATAGGCTTTTCTGAGTTTGGGCAAGGACATAGGTGCCCCTTGATCCCCTATTGCCCGGGGGCCCCATGAGTTGTCAGTCCGCCAATGGATCGCATAGGTGTGAATACCCATTCAATCCGATTCCAGTGCGTACCAAAAAAAGGGTCCTGCACGTTTTTGGTGAGGGTGCGGTGTGATTAGAGCCATACAAAATGTATGGCTTCAATCGCACTGCACACAAATCGCATGTGATTTGCACAGGACTGCGGTGCGGTTTCTGTGCGAATCAAATCCGATATACTGCACTGCATATATGTGAACCCAGGCTCAGGGTTAGGGACTGATGTGAATGTACAATATATATGTGTAAAGCGCTGAGTAAATTGATGGTGTTATATACTGTACGTACCTGTAATAAATAAATAAATACACTGTTGCAATCTTTCCCAGCTCAAAGGATAACATTCAATATGTATCTACCTAAAGAATCTTTTTTGTAATTACAAGGGGAAAGTGTGCTAGACTTCCTGTTAGGGGTTGTTATATGGATTCATGTACTTTGTTATATTGGTATATTTGCTATATTGGTAAGGAGTATCTCACATTTTTGATAAAAAAGTTTTTGATGTTTGAGTGCAAGTATGTTCTTTTTATTCTCTCTTTAGTAGCTTTCTGCTTTATAATAGGTAGGCGAGCATTCCCCACTAATGTTGGTGGTAATTTTGTTTTTAAAAAGGGGATGCTGCAAATGTAAATTTATTTTATTGCTTTGATATTTTTATCATTGCCAATCATCTTCTAAGTGGCCCCTAAGTGGGCAGCACAGTGGCTAAGTGGTTAGCACTTCTGCCTGGCAGTACTAGGGTCGTTCAAATCCCAACCACAGCACCACCTGCCTGGAGTTTGCATGTTCTCCCTGTGTGGGTTTCCTCCGGGTACTCTGGTTTTCTCCCACACTCCAAAGACATGCTGGTAGGTTATTTGGCTCCTGTCTAAATTGGCCCTAGTATGTGTATGAATGTTAATTAGGGACCTTAGATTGTACACCCCTTGAGGGTTAGGGACTGATGTGAATATACAATATATATGTAAAGCGCTGCATAAACTGATGGCGCTATATACAGTAAGTACCTGAAATAAATAAAATCTAAGCCTGCAGAAATGCAGACCTGTATGGCTCGTGATCCTAGCACCACTCCCTCTCTGGTCCCAAGGCAGCCTTGTGCACACCTGCTTGGGTTTAGGATTGCACAGCACAAATGCTTCCAATCCTATCCAGAACCTTGTAAAAGGTTTCATGGAGAAGGCTCCAATTTTTATAAAACAGGTAAACTGTGTGAGCTTTCTGATATTTATACAGTTGTATGGCTTCATTAACTGTTCAAAGAGTGATTTTACTGACTGCCTAGAAATGCATTTTATACTAATATTTCCATATATTTTAGTAGCAGATTATCAGCAGTAAACATTATTTTTCTGTACGTGTTGTTTTCCTATCTCAGTTTCATTACTACGTGACATTCATAGCCAACTGAACAGCACATTACACTCAGGGGAGAGATTTTTTTTTTTTTTTAAAAGTTGGCAATATTGCACATACAACTTTCCAGGTCAACCACTAGTTCAGTCCATTATCATCATCATTTCATTCTGTCCACTTAGGGTTGTGACCAGTTAATACTAATTGCTGATTGTTTTATATTTCTGGGCAGACCGCTCAGAACTGAGCATATTGTTGCAAATGGAATTGTTTGAAAAATTTACCGTACAAAGGTGAAACTGTAGGAAATTACTTTAAGCCCTCATGCACACTGGACGTTTTGAAAACGCTGGTAATGTTAGCTGTGTAAAGTCACATTTAAAAAGTGACATTTTCAGCTTTTTTTAGCGATTGTGCATTAGCGTTTTGCCGCGATTAGCGGCGGTTTCCTGCATTTTAATTTTTAGCAGTTTTTTTTACATTTTGGTTTAAAAAAAAGTCAAAAAATGCAGATTTGCTGCATTTTACTGCGTTTTTCAGTGTTAGAGTGTTTTTACAGCTAAAAAAACTCCTCTAGAAACCCACTAATCCTGTTTTTTTTCTAGCCAAAAAACGCTGATTACAGTCTATGTGTGCATGGACACATAGGATAACATGCTGGGGGGTTTACTGGCTGTAGAAAAAAACATCAAAAGCCAAAAACAGCCGCTGAAAAAATGTCAAGTGTGCATGAGGGCTTACAGCGGCTGTTTTTGGCTTTTGATGGTTTTTTCTACAGCCAGTAAACCCCCCAGCATGTTATCCTATGTGCCCATGCACACATAGACTGTAATCAACGTTTTTTGGCTGGAAACAAACTTAGGACTAGCGGGTTTCTAGAGGAGTTTTATATTGTATGCAATGTGGAGCCATTCATTATGAAGGGCACCCCATATTCCCAAAGGCAATCCAACGCCAAAGCTCTTATGTTGCAAGGCATAGTAAGGTTCATGCTCTCTGGACGCTCCATAGATGCAGAAAAATGTTTGATACTGGTAAACGCATGTGCTGCATTTTAGCCAGGTTTAGCGGAGTCAAATGCATGGGCATTAAATAATTTCATTGGCCAGAATAATAACTGGCCATTTATATGAATGCTCAAGCACTAAACATGCATAGCGTTTACGTGCATTTTTACATCGTCAAACATTTATCTGCCTAAACTCTCCTCTCCTGAATGTGATTCTTCTGCGTTCAAGAGAGGAGCATTTTACTGCCTCTAAATGCTGCTGCTCTTAACTAGTAATGCCTCTGTGTGCATGGACATATAGTCTTTTATTGAGTTGTAATAAAGTTAAACCCGCTTTTGTATCTTTTACCTACATGTAAGCTTCTAATAAAGGTAAAATTAATACAGTGACAATTTAAATGGTGAAGCGCTAACTATAAATAAACAATACACAAATAATATACGTGTAATAATATTAAACACACAGTGCTCTGATCCAAAAGCGGATCCAATCAAATGCAAAACTTGTGACCTGCACAGGAATCACTTGTGGCAACACTCAGTGAGTACTTACAGGTGAAACTCAAAAAATTAGAATATCGTACAAAAGTTCATTTATTTCAGTAATGCGACTTAAAAGGTGAAACTAATATATGAGAGAGACTCATTACATGCAAAGCAAAATAGTTCAAGCTGTGATTTGTCAGAATTGTGATGATTAGGGCTTACAGCTCATGGAAAACCCCAAATCCACAATCTCAGAAAATTAGAATATTACATGCAATCAATAAAAAAAGGATTGTACGTAGAACAATATCGGACCTCTGAAAAGTATAAGCATGCATATGTACTCAGTACTTGGTTTGGCCCCCTTTTGCAGCAATTACTACCTCAATGCAGCGTGGCATGGAAACTATCAGCCTATGGCACTGCTGAGGTGTTATGGAAGACCAGGATGCTTCAATAGCGGCCTTCAGCTCTTCTGCATTGTTCAGTCTCATGTCTCTCATCTTTCTCTTGGCAATGCCCCATAGATTCTCTATGGGGTTCAGGTCAGGTGAGTTTGCTGGCCAATCAAGCACAGTAATCCCATGGTCATTGAACCAGGTTTTGGTGCTTTTGGCAGTGTGGGCAGGTGCCAACTCCTGCTGGAAAATGAAGTCAGCATCCCCATAAAGCTCATCTGCGGAAGGAAGCATAAAGTGCTCCAAAATCTACTGGTAGACAGCTGCGTTGACCCTGGACTTAATGAAGCACAGTGGACCAACACCAGCAGATGACATGGCTCCCCAAATCTTAGTGGTTTCCGAGGTTAAGAATGGCCGTATCTTGGAGATGTTATTATACCCTGTTAGTAGGCACTGCTGTGTCACAAAAATGGGTGACAAAATGGTAACATTTTGATGATAAAAATGTTGTTTTTTCACCTAAATTTAGTGGAAAAGAAAACTTTATATAGTCTGCTTACGATTATATAAGAGTTTTGCTGTATCCGATGTCAAGTCGGGAATGTAAAGTTCACACCTTGCCTGTATAGGATTACTAGGAGTAGGGTGCTCCAAATAATCAATTGGATGGTGCCAGTGAAAATCCAGCATATACAGAAGATTACCAGCACTCTCCAAATCATATCATTTACTGTAATGTCCCATAACAGATCATTATATGGCCCCTTTTTTCAAGGCAAAGAGTTATGTATTTTAGTTAGTTTCCTTTTTTTATTTTATTACAGACAGACACTCAAACGTACTCATCCTTATTATAATATTTTCTTCCTATATATAGAAAGTAAGACAAGGGTCAGATTTCTGGATATTCCATGGCCTAGGGAAGCAGGGATGGCACCCCCCATATTGCAATCTCTTCCTAACATTCCCTATTATAATAAAACATTCCAAACTGCAACCCAGCCTTACGGTGCAGTCGGCTGTGTCTTCATGCTTGCTGTCTATGCACAGTTTTATGCATTTTTCTTTCAGCCTCTCCACCGCCAGCAGTGATATGCATTGTATGGCAAGCAACATCTGATCTTATTAATTTGATATTAACTGCTTTCCATCTGGCCCATGTACATAAACGGCCAGATGGGATGCATGCTAATGCGTGTGGACGTGGATCACAGAGCGCGCACCCAGGAGTCCAGGTGATCACATGGTGTTTTACCATGTGACTGCTGTGTCCTGATGACCGCCACACCCCACACCAGTGTCCTGATGACCGCCACACCGCACACCAGTGTCCTGATGACCGCCACACCGCACACCAGTGTCCTGATGACCGCCACACCGCACACCAGTGTCCTGATGACCGCCACACCGCACACCAGTGTCCTGATGACCGCCACACCGCACACCAGTGTCCTGATGACCGCCACACCGCACACCAGTGTCCTGATGACCGCCACACCCCACACCAGTGTCCTTATGACCGCCACACCCCACACCAGTGTCCTTATGACCGCCACACCCCACACCAGCGTTCTGATGACCTCTACACCCCACACCAGCGTTCTGATGACCTCCACACCCCACACCAGCATCCCGATGACCGCCACACCCCACACCAGCGTCCCGATCACCGTCATACCCCACACCAGCTTTCTGATCACCGTCATACCCCACACCAGCGCTGTAATCATCCCATATGCCATACCAACATCCTAATCACCACCATAACCCATACCAGCATCCTTATCCCTGCCATACACATACCAGCATCTGGCATTTTAGGGTTTCCACTGATCAATTTTCATATATACAGTGGGTGTGTATGTATGTGTGTGTGTGTGTGTATATATATATATATATAATGTTGACTAAGACAAATCGCCATCTGTGGACTATGTTACATGTATTTTTGAATACACCTCAATCCTTGTAGGAGTATTTACATGTACACAGCTAGATCTGAGAGTTCCTACACAAAAGAGGTAGTTCAATCTGCAATATACATTTATTGATAGAGGTACATAATATATACAAATTACACGCTAAGCAGTATTTACAACACAATGTACAGTTTAAGTCTCTTGACTTATATGATATTTACAATTTACCCACAAAACCATGTTTAAAATACAATGTACAATACAAGTGTGAAGTTAATTTTACCTCTCAACTTCAGGTTTAGTCATCCTGCCTGCTGTGTGTGTCTCATCACCAAGAGCCCTCCAGCTTGGTGACCAGGCCTTCTATCCCCCCCTTCTGTCTGTACTGTGGCTAATATAATGCTCACTAATTGGACACTGTACCTAGCCAATGTATATTGGGTGCAACCTGATTGGAAGTTCACAGAAGGCTGCTGTTTACCACTCATGTTAAATATGCTAAGGGAACAGAAGGCCAGAACTTGTAATACAAGTTTGACGTTAGAAAGTTTTGATGCTGCAAAACACTCAATGGTTTAAATACTGTATATTTCCATCTAACTAAAATATACTTGTAATTATAACATTATTTACATCCATTAATGGAGATTTCACATAAACTCATTATCTAACAATATATATATGTGTATATATATATATATTTGTAGACTCACACTTCACAGAGACTAAATAATATATACTGTTTTTTTAGGTATTTTTACAAAAAAAAGTAACATAATACATTTTGTCCTAAATATATGAAGAAAGATTTATTTGCAAAATTTTAATTTAAAGTGTGACAGCGCTGAAAGTTGAAAATTGGCCTGGCCTGGAAGGGGATGAAAGTGTTGGGACTTGAAGTGATTAGGGAAACCAGTCCACTGGGGTAAAAGGGGGTATATGCCAGCTCTGGGTAAGAGTCAAAATCTAAAAAAAAAGAAAAAATCTTTTACAAAAAGTGCATTTTGCAGTGAATTTACTGATTTTGCATTTTAATTATCTTTTTTTGTCATAAAATTCTAAGTTTCCAAAACTTCACCAAAGTGGAAAATCTCAATTTTACATTCTTAGGTGAAATCTGCTTGAAAAGTAAAACTGCTTACCCCCTGCTGCTTACCTTCCACTTTTTTTTGGTATTCTTTTGGTTGCATTTAGGTTAGATTAACTTGTTTGTTTCAGTACTTTTTGTATTTGTGTTTTTCTTCTTTTTTTTTATGTATGTGTATATGTGTGTGTATGTGTGTGTGTGTGTGTGTGTATATATATATATATATATATATATATATATATATATATATATATGTATACCCCCTCAACCCACTTAAACGGATATTGACCAGCGCTATGCCCATCTGCAGCAGTTCTCTCCTGTTCTCCCTGCTTTCAAGGGCTTTGTTTAGAGACACCATTGGCTCCCGCTGGTGTCAGTCACATTATGTGATAGAGTGGTGGCAAGCTTTGGTGGCTGTGTCTATAGATGTAGGCAAACTTCACTAAAATCTAACAACTGTCAGGGAAATTTAAACTTACAATTTCATTCATCCCTATACTGGGTAGGATTATATAATCGTAAGTAATATTATACTGGGCTATTTTCATTACATTTGCAGGGATGGATGAATGTTATCAATATGGTTGTTGGATTAGTTGTTTTAAATATGTGATACACTAAAGATGGTAAGAACAATCTATGTTTAGGCATATGTGACATTGACAAGAATTGTTCCATCTGGTGAGATGAAGTGTGAGCATTCACACCAAGCTGTTACAACCTGCAATGACATCTGATGATCCTGTTAAGAGAAAAAAGGGAAAGGCTGCTCTCATCAACTACTCCAGCAAAGATAGCATGGGGCTAACATGTCTGAACCTGACTGAAGAAAAGTCACCCACTGCCAAACATCGATAATGGGCAGGTGGCGGCTCTGCAAATTAACCTAAGAGCCTGGATGGGGATAATCATGGATATGTGGATTGGGAGTGTCTGGAGCAGGGACAACTAACATCACATTCATCTCGATTGAAGGAGATGACTCGTATGACACAGCTGAACCTATTACTGAAGTCAGAGTGAAATCAGTGTGTTAGTGCAAAATCCAATATACCTATGTGGACTGAGAAGAACTACAATGACTGGATTGACACCCAACAACTGCATGGGCTGCTAACATCCATCAAATCCTTACAGTGTCATAGCCTAAAAGTATATTATCTGACAACTGTTTCATGAAAGCATTTAAGAGAGTTGAAGCCAGTTTCAAAATACATCATATGTGGCTTATATTTTTTAAATCATACACTCCACTATGAAACATGCTTTGGAATCATACAATGAAACAGCCACCTTATTTATGTCCATCCAAAATTTAATGAGTCATATATGCTTTAAAATAAAATATTCAGGCGATTGTTATGAAGAAAACAATACCTAAATAAAGAATTATATAGCAATATAACAAACTTCATGTAGTAATAGCAAAAAAGGTTACATTAAAGTATTTTTGTATTTGGCATTCATGGCTTGTTTCACCTGCATTGGCCCTTTTAAGAGGGATCTGTGGGAGATCGCTTTCCAGAGCGTGTTTGACAGGTGGTGTGAAGGTGCTATGCAAGGTGGAGAGGTTGCTGTTCTTCCCCACTTCACATGTCCCTCCCATGCTGGCTGTGTGTGTGGTGCTCTAAGTGGCTCTATGGAGTACAGAGAGGAATCATACACATAACGTAGACTCATACAGAACTCTATAAGTCCCAGTAGCACAGTTGGCACAGAGAGAGAATGAGTATCAAGCAGCACAGCCTGGGAACAATTGAAAAAACAAGCTCTGAGGAGGGAATGAAGTATCTGAGAACCCAAAATTTGAAAACTCTTTATTTCATTAATTTTTTTTAATATTCAAGGCAAACTCACTAATCCATATGTGTTGTGAGAGCTAGCATCAAGGGTAGAGCTTTTACAGCACATGGCCACTCGCTTTCTTCTTTTTTAAGGGCCTTTTAGCCCAATTTTATTTAAAGAAAAGTTCCATATAACATGTTTCCCATGCAGGGGTATCCACCATCAATACAAATGAAAATATTCAGCCTCCTGGCTCTCTTTAGCAGCACCGCTGCTCAGGTTTCATGCCTCAGTCCTCTTAACCATTCACATACAAAACGCTGTTAGTGACCCTTCACAGGATTCCTGTTTCTCCAGTCCACAGGCTTGGGCCCTCTGTCTGCTCTGTCAGACTATTTTGTGCCACCATGCACACTTGTGGATGCTCCCTTTCACTCACATGGACTCCTTGGGAGGGTGGAGCCCAGAACCATGGTTAGGCCTCTACAAAAAGGCCTGCACACACCTGTGCAATCAGTGTGCTGGCTGTTCACAAAACATGGACCCAGGATTGGAGATTTCATCCCTCCCAAATCACTTTGAAATCTCCAGGCCACTGGTCCCAAAACAGGCTTTACAAACCAAAGAGGAAACTGACAAACCAGTTTCCTCTGCATTAAGCAAACTGCCTGGAGCCCCTCAACCTGTATCGTTGAGAATCCTGGGTTATAACCTTGCTTTAGACCATGGTAGGATACCGCACTGCCACAGTGTCTTCATGCTTTTTGTTGAGAAATCATTTGAAAAACAACCCCTACAATTTCTAGCTGCGGCCATCCTGAGTAAAGACAGACTATTCATGTAGCAATTAATTCCTGCAATCAATTTGCCCTTAGCTCAGGCAGGAGGGTGTGCTTAGCTGAGAAAACCCTTCCTCCGGATGAAAAAAAAAATGCCCACGAAGACTCCTGGGGTGTATGACATCATTTTGGCCTAGGCAAACCAGGCCATTTTGGCCTAGGCAAACCTAGGAAACCAGGAAGCAACTGAAGAAATGTAAAAAAAAAAGTTTAAAACAAGTACATTTATACCTTCCTATTTATTAATGCTAGCAGCATAAGGATTACAAATAATTAATGTTCATTGAGAGAGTTTAGTTTCATTTTAACCTCTGGACTGGATCAAGTTAATCCTCGATCTTCTCATCCCTACCCCAAATGTAACGGAGGTCTAATGAGCAGTGCCAAAATCATTGCATTGTGAATATTCCATGACCCATTCCTCAGAGTAGTGAAAAAAGAAAAGCAATTTTAAAACCTAATTGGAAAGCTTGCTGGGAGTTTCCCATGCCCTGAGTGTGTCAGTTATGACAAATCAAAATAAATACAAGAATACTTTAACTAAAAGTTGTATGATTCTTGTTGGGTACGAGTCACTTGTTTTACAAATGGTTAAAAAATAGGTCTGATTGGAAGATTTGAATGCGTTGCTCAGGATTATTATTATTCAGGATTTTTATATCTCCAACAGTTTGTGCAGAGCTTCACAATCCAAAGGGAGACAAGAGTTAAGAGGGCCCTTTTCATAAGAGTTTACAATCTAATAGGCTGGGGCAAGTGGTACAAAAGGTAATAATTATGGGGGATGAGCTGATGGGAAGAGTTAAAAGTTCAGTTTTTAGAGGTGGGTAGGCTTCCCTGACGAGATTTAGTTTTCAGGGATCACCTAAAGGTGGCCAGAGTAGGAGATAGCCAGTCAGATTGAGGTAGAGAGGTCCAGAGGATGGGAGAGATTCCTGAAGAAGTACTGGAGACAATAATGGGAGAAGGAGACAAGGTAACTAGAGAACAGGAGGTCTTCGGAGGAGCAGGTGTGAGTGATATTTGAAGAAAAGATTAAAAAGGGAAGGTGCTCAATTCAATCTGGCTAACCCCATGGATATATATACGCTATTATAACTTAGTCCATAAAAGTCTCTGGCAATAGTCCATAACACTCATGGCAGCTGTCCCTAAAGGAGAAGTAGTCTCTGTAATTAAACAAGCAGGGCAGAGAGGAAAATGCCTACTGAGTATAGCATTAGAGCTGTTAAAAATGCAAAGTTGCCAACTCACATTGGTAAAAAGGTCAACAGGCTCATCAATAAAGAACGCTGTTCTGTGTGATGTCTCTGTCCCTCTGTGTGCCAGGTGGCTCTGTGTATTCGAATAGATGGTGAAAAGATGTGCCTTGAACTTCCATCTGGGAACCATGTTGATATGCATGCTGGTGGAAGTGACAGCGGGATGTAATTGGCTTTGCTTTTTGGAACACGCAAAACTCCTTTCTTAAGCCACTGTGTATGTTGGAGAAATCCAGCATATTGAAACCAACATACTTACTGGCTAGAGAAAGGAGTACGCATGCTCCGAAACAAACATGTAGCCAGTTACACTTCCAACAAGTCACTTCCAATAGCGTTCCAATGTGGTTCCTGGAAGCCAGAAATTTTGAGCCACCCTCTTTCCACCATCTATCTGGATACACAGAGCCAGCTGGCGCATGAGAGGATGTAAGTTGCCAGTTTTGTATTTTTAATAAACTGTCTCCCCTGTTTGGAGACCAGATTTGTGATTTGTTGCTTGAGTCAGGGTCAGGGGTGGACTGACCATTTGGAAACTAGGGCACTGCCCGAGGGCCAGGGTCAGTAGGGGGCCCCATGAGATGCCCCTGGTACCTTTTTCATAGGCTTTTTTGAGTTTGGGCAAGGACACAGGGGCCCCATTATCCCCTATTGCCCAGGGGCCCCATGAGTTGTCAGTCCGCCCCTGGTCAGGGTTGAGAATAGCTTAGCCACTCTTGTTATGCAACTACTCATCTGGGCAGAAGTATGAAAAAAGATATCAGCCACACTCCGCTCTTGGCTCCTCATGCCATATTTATTAGATAGCAACAAAATGACTTCCCTCATCCTTATGAGCAAGCCAGAAGTGACGAAACGCATCAAGGAAGGTTGGTTCCCAGGTGGAGACGTTGTTTGCAGTCATTTTGTTGATGACTAATATGTTGTAAATACAGCAAAAGGAGCTAAGAGTGGTGTGCATCTGATACATGTTTTTATACTTCTTTTAGGAAGTGGAGATGGTCTAAAGTGGCTGGCACCCAAATTGTTCATGTACAGGACGGGCGAGTCTTCAGCAGAGCTGTGGATTTGGATATGTCTCTTGAACAAGTTTGATTCATTTTGTTACTAATTGAAAGTCTGACAATTTTCATTTTTCGGAGATTTGGATGTATGACAACAGTAACAAATTTCAACAAATCTAAAATAAATTATACAGAAACAACAAATTCATTTGTTTTCATTCCGATGACATGGTGCTATAGTTTGGGCCTTTTTGTTCATGTTTGAAATGTCCAAAATAGAGTAATGATATAACGAATGATTTGCATCCATTTCAGTTTTATTTTTGTATTAACCTTTCTCATTATTATAACACATACACTACATATGAAATCAAAACATATTGCATCAAATACAGCAAGGTATAAAAGTGAAATAAGATGATGATTTGTGTTTGGGTTAGATGGAAGTGGATCCATCAGATTCTCCGAATCGTAATATAACAAATGAATCTGAAATTTTGTTCAATTTGTTCTTTCGGATGCACGTGACTCCAGTTGATATAGTCCATTCAGCTAATTCCATTTCTCTTTGTGGGTTGGACAAGCGGGAATGACTCAGAGTACATTAAGTAATCTCTTAAAATATCGTATTAACATACTAAAATGAATATAGCCAATCTTCCTAAAATTGTGAATCGATTCACAACAATGAATAAATGAAACTAGTCTGAATATACGAAATGAATTCCAAAAACAAATCATTCTAACAGAATGACCATGATGAAATAAAATGATTTACCTAACAAATGAATCTGAAACTAAATAAATGTTTCCATTGTGCACATCTCTGTCTTTCAGCTGGTCAGTTACATGTGAATAGAGCATGCAGCCAACCCTGGACACAGCCAGTGTGCATCCAGGGACGGCGTTTCTGTAGAGAGGCTGCAGCTAATTGTCTGCATGTGGCCATAGCACAAACTGCTGCTGCATTCAAAGGTGGTGATTAGCCTCCTCTGAATGTAGCAAACTATCTGTGTCTAAACTGCTGAGCGCGTGTAGCATTATTCTGAAAGTGTTTTACTGATCAAGACATTTGATAGTTTAAAAATGTTGTATATTTTCCTATCAGAGTCACAGGGGAATTGGACTTTCTCTCTCTCTGCCTCTCTCTCAGCTAATGGATTGTTGAGATTTGTCAGATTTGCGATCTATAAATACTTTGCTGTACTATGTTTGGGACATGTTTTATTAACCACAGCCAGTTCAGTGCTAAATATGGTAAACTTATACCAGAGTAAATACATTTATTTACAATACAGTACTGGAAACAAATGCATTTTATAGGAACATAGGAACAAAAAAACTGTAAGATTCTATTTATCTTCCCTTGTCTGTAATCTTAAAGAATATGTTGCACTGACATTCCATATCCCTGATATGTGCCTGCTGTACCATGTACTTTTGTTAAAACGTATTCTGTTCTCTTTGTATAGCTACCTTTTGTGAGAAATCTGTTCCAGTCCCTCTGCTTTCCTATTAAAAACTGACCACACAAGGCATGGGAGCACCTGTCCTCCAATGATCAGTCTTGTGCTGACACTCCCCCCCCCCCCCCCCACACACACACACAGGCATTCTCTGGCAAGATCAGTGTGCTGCTGTTTCTCAACCCCCACCTCTCCAGCCTGCTATGCAGCTGAAAACTGAGGTTTTGTGGTCATACAAAATAAAAAAAAATAAAAAAATATATATATATATATATATATATTACACAAAGATATTTAGCCTTTCTATTTTAAACTGAATGGGTTGTTTTAAAAATACTTTACAGTTGAACTAAAATCTGGTTTTAAACAAAATTGTGTATTTGTAGCACTACCCCTTTAAGTGCTCCTGAGTATTTCTGGGTTCCCTGTCTGTCCCAAGCCCGCCTTGGAAGCCCAGCCCCTGCTGACACCACCCTAAACTTTGTTTTGACCAGGAGGACCCCCTGGCTTGAATCCGTAAAAATACACATACAGTTTAGAGTGCTGATTTTCTAGTTATACTGCAGCCAAAATATAAAGAGTGCAAGCACAACAGATGCCACTGGTATATATGCATAAGATAAACATTACACACTTTTAAAAAATTCAACCAACACAGTACCACTTTGATCAATTCTCAAATGTCCTGCAAATCAGAATTTAAACAGCAGTCCCAGCTCTGAGAAGTTTCTACCCAAGTGAGCTGGAAAGAACTATCAAACTGTCAAAATACTGTAACTCACACTTGGGTTCTAAGACACTTGAGACTTGGTTTAACTCTGTAAATAGACTCTGGTTAGAGGCTTCAATGTTCCTTTTTGTTTTTGTTTACTCAACACAGGTGTATCCAATCTTCTGCACACTTGATGGGGCCCTAGTTGGTTCACATTTAAGTTCAGACCTTTCCTGGGAGAAAAAGCAAGGTTCCCTCAAAATAGTATAACACAAAGAAAGAGAACATCTCCTTTTAAGTGATGTATTTTGATGATATCTCTAACACCCAGACTAAGGTCTGAGGTTAAACTTGGGCTGCAGAAGAGGTGGGAGTGGACTGTTGCAGAGGGTTATCCTTCATTGAAGGGGTGATAAGCTAACGTGATGACAAAGTTCTTTGGTCTTTAGAACCAACTGGAACTGCAAAACTAATGAAGGTTTGTCTGCAGGATGTATGTGTTGCAGCTAAGTTCTGTGATTTAAGATGTTGATCATGCGATAATCAGTAGGCTGCTGGGTAAGATAGGCCAGTCAGGCTAGGCCTTAGTAAGAGTAACGATGAAGTGTTTTGAACTGAAAGAAGGCCAACTGAGCAATGTCACTTGTAAGTTTTGATGATTTGGGTATGGAAACCTCTCACGCGATTTGTAGACTTGTTAATGTAGCAGATGGTCTCTCAAAAAGGGGGTCCCCCGTTTTTTCTTGGTTCTCTGGCCGGAAAGCAATGCAGATGAAAGCACTCCGCTCTGCCTGCCTGGCTACAGGATTGACGGTCCTGCTTGTCAGCAATGCCAGCGGACTGTAATTCCTCCTCACTCTTTCACTCTCTGGGTCCGGATCTCCAGTGTCTTGCACAGTCGTCTCCACACACCTTCTCTCTGGCTCTGACTATCCACTTCCTGCCTTCTGGTTCCCGGGCTTCTGTATTTATATGCTCCTGCCTCTTAGCCAGCTACTCTGGGAAATGTAGTCTGTTTACCTGTGATCCAAACAGCAAAGTCCTTCTGCCAGCATACAAGTCCAGCAATGTTTTTCTTCACTAGAGTCTGGGTAACTGTGCCACAGAACACAGCCATCTTGTGTTCATTTACCATCCTGCAATTAGCATCACTGCAGGGTGCTACATATTTTTAGCTCCAAAGAGTCACTTCTATTGCTCTCAGCCTTTTCCAAATCATTTTTTATTTGTTGCTGTAATCTGACTTCCTGTTAGAGCGTGGCTATGTTCATTCTCCATGGTCCCACTATATGTAGGAACATAGCCACCATCTCTTGCTCGCTTCTGAGATGGAATAGGAACTATGGGATTTGTAGCTGGCATAGAGCAGTACACATGACCTCACCCATGTGAGTTAGGGACATTAGATTGTAAGCTCCTTGAGGACAGGGACAATATATATGTAAAGCGCTCTGTAAATTGAATATATAAGTACCTGTAATAAAGAAAAAAAAATAGTAAAAAAAAATTTACCCACTCACAGGATTTGTAAACAATGCATGAAGCATTATTCAGATGTGTGATACAAATTAACATTGTTACTTATATATCTACCCCTATTTCATTCATCTGAAGATCAAAGGAATGATCATATGATGTCAGGTAAAGCAGTCGGACAAGTAAAATAATTTTTTGGGTAAATAAAATTTCCTTCTATTTAGCCCATTAACCCTTAGGTTACCCTAATCAGGCCTAACTAACTCGCCTTCTCCATTGACTATTATTTTCCTGCTTTAATTAATGACAACGTTATTGCTGAATCCACAGGCCCACAGCAGAAATGTAAAAATCTAGTACAAAGGCAGTGTACAGGTCTGAGACCTGAAGTCGTTTAAATGTATAATCCCATATTTATTTCCACATTGCACTGCAATTCTTTATAGCTAACTCCTATTAATTGGACAATCTTGAAGTTTGAAAGAATTCCACACATATACTTCCTTGAATTTTGTATTATGTAGTCTATGTCCTGTGAGTACCACTTCTGTGTCACACATTTCACAGAGCCTGCCTTCTGAATTATAGAGGAGCTGAGAAGGAGTTCCAGGAGGCAGAATTAGCACAGGAATCACTGCTTGCAAGGTACCATGGGATATGTAGTCCTTAGCAATTGAACGTAAACAGCAGAAGAGAAGCTGCAAGGAATCCAGGCGGTTGTGGAAAGAGACACCAATGTACAGGCAGAGCTCACAACATGAAAGAATGTTTTCAAGTAAGATTATATTAGATTGTTCAAAATAAATATTATATTAATTACAACAATGCTGTGACCATAAATATTATATTTATTACAACAATGCTGTGACCATATAACTCTTTTTAAGGAAAAAGACCCACCCACCCTACACATGGAGGTCTGTCTAGATCTTTGCTTAAAGTGATATTAACCACTAGCCTACAGGGCACTTATACCCCCTTCCTGCCCAGGCCAATTTCCAGCTTTCAGCGCTGTCACACTTTGAATGACAATTGCGTGGTCATGCAACACTGTACCCATATTAAATTTGTATCATTTTTTTGAGACAGATAGAGCTTTCTTTTGGTGGTATTTAATCACCTCTGGGATTTTTATTTTTTCTTAAACACACCAAAAACCACTAAAAATTTTGAAAAAAAAAATGTTTTTCTTAGTTTTTGTTATACAATTTTGTAAATAAGTGATTTTTCTCCTTCACTGATGTGCCCTAATGAGGCTGCAGTGATGGGCACTGATAGGCTGCACTGATGGACACTGATAGGAGGCACTGATGGGCACTGATGAGGAGGCACTGATAGGTTGCACTGATGGGCATTGACAGGCATCACTGGGCACTGAAAGGCAGCACTGAGACATGACACTGATAGGCGGCACTGACTGGCACTGATAGGCGGCACTGACTGGCACTGATAGGCGGCACTGACTGGCACTGATAGGCGGTACTGATTGGCAGCACTGATAGGTGGCACTGACTGGCACTGATGGGTGACATTGAAAGGCAGCTCAGATGGACACAGATATGTGGCATTGATGTGCACTGGTATGCACTGATAT
Organism: Staurois parvus; assembly: GCF_062004578.1. Taxonomy (NCBI): domain Eukaryota; kingdom Metazoa; phylum Chordata; class Amphibia; order Anura; family Ranidae; genus Staurois; species Staurois parvus. The sequence continues at coordinate 9,811,579 of NW_028317827.1, read as the reverse complement.
GTGGCATTGATGTGGCACTGATGGGCACTGGCACGTGGCACTGATGAGCACTGACAGGTGGCACTTCTGGGGCCACAATGATCATCAGGGCACACTGATCATCAGTGTCCTGATGATCAGTGTACATGTCCCCTCTGCGGAAAGCCAATTACCGGCTCTCCTCTCGAGCTGTCAGCGTGACAGCTTGAGAGGAGAGAAATGCCAATAACCAGCGTTTCTGTGTTTACATGTGATCATCTTCGGCTCTTTCCGTGATCTGCTGTGTCCGATGGCCGCGCTGCGCTTCCTGAGCCGCGCATGCGCAGGGAGAATGGTAGGACATCATATGACGTCCTATCAGAACGAGAGAACCACCTTGCGCCCATCATTGTACTATAGGGAGGGCGGAAGGTGTTTAAAGACAATTAAAAAAAAAAAATAACAAACATGTCATACTCTACCTGCTTTGTGCAGTGGTTTTGCACAGAGCAGCTCTGTTCCTCCTTTTTTCAGGTCCCCAGCTGGCGCTCCAGGCCTCTCCCTCCTGTTTAGTGCCCCCAGAACAAGCAGCTTGCTATTGGGGCACCAAAGCAGTCTCTCTCCTGAGCCACTGCTCTGTGTGTCTATTCACACACAGAGCCATGGATCAGCCCCTCCCCCTCTTAGGTAAGTAGTGGGAGCTGAGGGGGCTGCTGCACACAAGTTTTTTACCTTCATGCATGAAGGTAAATAACCTTTTAGCCTTTACAACCACTTTAACTGAATTACATAAATTTTAGGGTAATGTATTTTTCACTGTAGTTGTTACTAAATGCATTATCAGATTATTAATGTGTTTTCAATTGTTGGAAGGAAATGCTCTTTTATCTAGCCCCATCTTTTTATAAATGAAAAAATAATTTTTTTTTGTTACATTATTGTACACTGTATAACGAAATCTAAATATGAAAGCTGTTCAACCAGTTTCTATCTGGCAGTATAAATAAAATCATGGTTAAGTCACAGTGACAGGCTTCCTTGTGTCAGCACCGTGCTCACATAATGCTGCAGAACAGGTTTCGGCACTTAGGCCCTCAGTGAGCCAAGTATCTTCTGTATTTGAAGCTGTTCTGTCACTTTCATTCCATTTTACCTTTCAGTGTGTTTCCTTCTGGAATTGCTTACTATTGTTCCTGACGAGTTTGAGGATCACCTCTATTTCTACCATGTCATATACACGTTTGATTAACGATCCGCATGGTATGGACGGTAAGTCGATCTTTTATCTAGAAAGGAAAAGTAAGGTTAAACTCTTCTATTTGGGGGACTTTTGATTTCCATTCACTTTTATAGGGGGGGTTTGGAAATGCTAAATTGTATACATAGGAAATACCCGCTTTATCCAAAATTAAAGAAAATGTAAGGGTTAAAGCCCTTGTCATTTTGTTTGTTGTCTCTGATCCTATACTTTTTTTCTGAAAAGTGTAAAGAACTGCCCTCTTAAACAGTGGTCAATGTAAGGATAAGGTCACACTAGCTCATTCTCTGAAGAGTGAAGGATCACTTTTCAGAGTGCAGATAATTACTGTCATGTATTCAGATGAGTCTTTTTTTTTTTTTTTTTTGTCCTGAATGGTAATTTCCAGTTGGATTTGTGCACCACAACCATGAGTCAAACGTTTGTCATGGTATGGCCCCACTGGCTTAAATGGTTGAGTTTGACAAGCAGTACCACCGATCAAATCTATCAACTCGACATGCCATGTTAAATTTACCACAGCCACAAAGCAAAGCATCATGGGCGCAGCCTGTGAACAGCCCCCTCTGGCTGTAATGTAAACTTTGTTGGTGGATGGTAAAACAGTGGCTCAAATGCTTGTTTTTACCACCATCCCCCTTGCTGTCTATGTGAAAGTGGCATAACAGGTGTCCCCATTAGAGGATTTCCCTCACCTCTTCTTTTGAGCATAACTCGTGCATTTCCCATCACAATTATTCTTGGTGACAATGGTCTTCAGGACAAACGGAGAGATTGAATCTACCCAGTGGGGACACAAACAGCAATAAAAACTTGACAGGGGCTCAAATTCTTCCTTTCTCTATCCTAAATAAAACGTTTTTAATTAACCAGTTCCCACCTGGCCCATAGACAAATGATGGCAGGGTGGGACATTCACCATTCCTGGTGGATGCCATCACAGAACATGCCTCCCGCTCCCAATGGACCACACTGCATCACTATCTGTCTCCCAATGTATTCACTGGACATTGCAAACAAAGAATTTCCCAGCAACACTTACCAACCAGCCTGCAAAACAACCAATTTGGCCCTGTCTAACAGTTTGCATTAAAAACAGAGGGTTTTATCTGCACACATTTGCAAATACATGTGTAAGCCACAGTCCCACATCAATGGTCCTCTGTATACTGCACCATTGGGCTACATGCTGGGATTCCAGTGCGCTCTTGTACCTTTCACCACCTGCCGCCCGCCATATGGTACAATGACGGGCGCAAGGTGGTTCTCTCGTTCTGGGAGGATGGGAGGACATCATATGACATTGTCCACTGTGTTCCCCGGACACAGCGGATCACCGATCAATGGAAAGAGCCGAAGATGTCGGCTCGGTCATGTGATCAACTGTGTCAAATCACAGCTGATCACATGTAAACTGGGAAATGCCGGTTATTGGCATTTCTCTCCTCTCGAGCTGTCACGCTGACAGCTCGAGAGGAGAGGAGAGCTGGTAATCGTCATTCCTCGGAGGGGACATGGAAACTGATCATCAGAGCACTAATGATCAGTTCATCATGATCAGGTGTGCCCTGATGATCTGTGTAGCCCCAGCAGTGCCACCTGTCAGTGTCCATCAGTGCCAGCTGTCAGTGCTCATCCATGCCACTTACCAGTGCCACATATCAGTGCCCATCCGAGCTGCCTTTCAGTGCCACCTATCAGTGCCAGTCAGTGCCGCCTATAAGTGTGCATCAGTGTCGCCTATCAGTGCCCGTCAGTGCTGCCTATCAGTGCCGCCTATCAGTGCCAGTCAGTGCCGCCTATCAGTGCCATGTATGAGTGCTGCTTTTCAGTGCCCATCAGTGATGCTTGTCAATGCCCATCAGTGCCACCTACCAGTGCCTCCTCATCAGTGCCCATCAGTGCTACCTATCAGTGTCCATCAGTGCAGCCTATCAGTGTCCATCACTAAAGCCTCATTAGCGCACATCAGTGAAGGAGAAAATTCACTTATTTCCAAAATTTTATAACAAAAACTAAGAAAAAACTCTTTTTTTTTCAAAATTTTCAGTGGTTTTTGGTTTGTTTAAGAAAAAAAAAACCCAGAGGTGATTAAATACCACCAAAATAAAGCTTTATCTGTCACAAAAAAATGATAAAAAATTCATATGGGTACAGTGTTACATGACCACGCAATTGTCATTCAATGTGTCATAGCGCTGAAAGCTGGAAATTGGCCTGGGCAGGAAGGAGGTAAAAGTGCCCTGTAGGCAAGTGGTTAAGGAGGGGTGGAGTGGGCAGCCCTTGGTCTATCCATTTAAATACATGTTCCTCTACTATGGGGGCTCTCAAAGTTTGTGGAGTTAGGAACCACAGAATATCGGGGTGCCGTGACAAGGCTCTGTAGCTTACGCATGTATTTGCAAATGTGTGCGAACTAAACCCTTGTTTTTAACACAAATGATTAGACAGGTTCATTCGGTTTGTTTGCAGGCTGGTTGGCAAGCTGAGCAGGGAATTTTTCTCTTTTTTTTGTTTGACATGCGTCGCCCCTTCCATTTGCTCCTTGCTGTGAAGGCCAGTTATAGATTGGGGCAGCGGACATTTTTTGTACTCTGTATACTGTGGACCTAACTAGATTTTCCAAAGCGTCCATAGTAGGAGCACATGTATTAATGGATAGGTGAAGGGCAGGTGTGCCTGAAGGAGCCCATCCCTCCTTAAAGGTATAGAGGCACACATGATGCCCAGCTATACCAAAATGACAGCAAAGGCATCCAGTGCATCCAAATTAGCCAACAACACAGCAGCAGACTGACAATGCTATCAGCATTCTCCTTTGTGCTGCCTTTACCCCCCAACCCCCCACCCATCTGAGCTAGGCTGTGCAAGAGGGAGAGGCTTGTAGGGTGGCCTATGCCAAGTGTTAGATTGGTAAGGACAGGCTTTCCACCTAGTGACTGCAATACATCCATACAACAAGTACCCCTTCCAGCAGGTTTGTCTAAGCCTCACAATCATGAGTGAAAGAGTCTTTCAGAACGTTTGGGTATGGGAGAAGCCATAGCTACAGCTCAATATTACATAGTGCAAAATCAGAAGAAAAACTCCTTGGCTTGAGAAGCCTCTCTATTCCCAGTAGCTTCAGGTATAATACGAGGGCCCAACACTCCACTGGGCCAGTGGGGCACCTCAGCCCCAAGTGGTTGGTCTGCTTCAACTAATGGGAGACCCACGGATTTACTTCATCACTATTCCCTGCAGAGCCTATAAGCCTCACTACAAGTCTCACTTACTCTTTATCCTAGAACATTGCAGACACCAAATGTTCAGTTGGGTACAGTTTGCCCTGTAACAATTTTACTTCAACATAATTTGTCAGCGAACAATCTTCCTATCATAAGTAGGCATATCCAACATGGTATGTAGAAGAGACATCTTCCATAACTTCTAGTGTTTGGGTGCTCACAGTGACACAGCTGCTCAGTTAGTTTCCTAAAAAGGATGAAACCGCTGTCCTGTCTATCCCCAAAAGGCTCTGCGGGTAAAGTTGTTCCCAGCATGGGTACTCTCGGTGCTTTCTGGTTTCTATTCTGGTATATTTAGGGCTTCCTTCATGGGGAAAACCTTGCGTAAGATATGCCTGTGATCCCAAATGTTCCTCAGCCACTAAAGGTTCTCTCCTTGTCTGGGAGCAGCCTTGTTCCTTAGAAAAGGGCAATTATGTGGGCTTCTCTTTCTCAGCCTACATGATGGTAGTTGGGCTCTTCATGTATCATGCAGGACTCCCTATATGTCGTGCAGAGCGTGGTATTTATTGTATACCATATCTACACAAAAATGGCCACCAAATCCCATGGGAATCCTGTGGCTTATCTGGCATAGCTTTCCCTAAGATGGCCACTGCAGAGCACAAGGTAGTCCTCTGCAGGGTTTCCAGCACTGCCTGGCGTCACTTGGTGGTGAACCTCAGAGAGGCACCACTCTCGACCCTCCATTCTAACATCCTTCTCTGGGCTGATATCAAGTTAAATCCACGTGTTTTAATTTGAAAAAAACATGTAAGAACGTGTTAATTATTGCAGAGGTACATTCATTTGTGTCTTTCATATTTATCTGGGGTTCAGCTTTACCTTTGATTAATAAGCCTTGTGCTATCTTGTCCTCCATAAGAGTTTTGTTAGTATCCCAAGGTACCAATGCTTTAGGCAGGCCATAGATTGTTCAAATCTCAGCTAGTTCAGAAGAAACCGGCCAAGATTCAAGCCTTGTATGTGCAAGCTTAATGTATACAAGTTGATCGATTGATCAGCATGGGTACAACCAGGTTGCTGAATTTCATGGATTTATTGCTAGCAACTGTTATAGTCTCTAGCAATAATCACTGTGTTCTCCTAGCAGGGATGGCTCCCTTGACGGGAGAACACAAACGCTCGGTTGGAGTGATCTCATGACAAGCACAGGTATCTTATCACAATGGCAGGGTGTTAACCCAAAGATTGCCTCTGCAGAATGACTTTCACCACCCAGCAACCAGCTCTTTCTCCTTTTTTCTATACTATCGAAGGCCAAACTTTGTAAAGGACCTTTTTACAAGCTGAACAGCTTCTATTTCCTCTTTAAATTGTATTCTCCTAGGGAGCCAATGATATTGTACCACCCGCCTCTAGTAAAAGATCTACAGGATTATACAGAAGCCTAGTTCCCAATGAAGGGAATGCAGCTCACAGCAATGCACTGTATCTCTGGGACAGGAAGTGAAGGAAAATCACCCAAACAGGGTCACACATTGGGGTAAATCTCCCCCATAAAAACAAGAAATCAAATTTAAAATGTTTGGCAAGAGTTTCACTCTAAGAACACCTGTTTGGTTTAAAACGCCATTGATGTACTGTAGATGAAGAGAGTCAAAATAATAGACTGAAATAGCACATCTATAAATAATGAACACAATAAAAAAAAATTTACCCTATATACTAAACTATGAGTGCAATAGTGAAAAAACCTCAGCGCTATCACTCTAAAGCAGTGCAAACTACTGAGCGAAAAAATTTTGCATACACAAAAATATCTAAATGCTATGTATAACTAATGTTAGTACTACTGCTCACACTGTGTTCCCACAAAAAAGTAAAAAAAAATAGTATAAGTGCCTCAGTGCCGCGCAGTACCAAATCATGCTAGTGATAAATTCTCATGTGCCGTGCAATATTACATAGAATCATATCAAATAATCAAAGTGTTTTAGGTGGACCTACGTGTATCCTATGCGTTTATGTCCAAATATAGAACATGTGTAGAACCTATGCGTTTTAGGTCATCACAATATATCTGGAACAATACTCGAATTAAATCTTATAATAAAGTATGTTCAGTGGACATGCGTGTGTCGTATGCGTATATCATATGCGTATATGTCAAAACACAGAATCATGCATAAAATATATGCGTTAAACGCCTCACCATATATCTGAAACAATCCACACCCATAACTACAAAACATAAAATAATGGTAAATTCCAAGGGTCCATATATTTTTATTAGAATACTCTATGTCCAGAAATCCAGCCCTGCAATCCATCAAATATGTACTACATGCTGTGCTCGTCATTTCTAAAATCTTCGTTTATATGATCACCACATGTAGATACCCATATTATGCTCTCACATTTTTGATAGGCCTCGCAACAAGATCTCATGCGCCTGCCCCTTGTAGTTGGGTCACCTATATCACAAGAGTAATGGTTTCCTCCAGGTCACTGGGGCTTCTCAATCCATCTCCATCCTCAGCAACCCTTGGTGGAATGTTTTCAATAAACTCAGAACAGAGAAGGAAATATGCTCCCCGCTTAACACAGCATTTATTGAAAAAAATATAATACACTCAGCTTTTTTGGTGCACAGATCCAGTGCACATGGAATACAGGCATGTATAGTTGAAACCAACCAACAACATGGTTTATTTAAAGGTTTTCAAAGCATACAATTAAATGGGAACAAAAACTTAGCCATGGACAAAAAAATTAAAATATTTAATAATGATTATAAATGCCTCCCGGTTGTCTCTATTTTTGGGGTAAATTTTTTTGGAAGTTCAGCAAGAGTTGACTCATCTGAATGTAAATTTACATAATGATGTGACTGTTAGGTGTTTCATATATTGTGTGTCTGATGATACTTGACATAAGTAGGAAAAATGCACTCCACCCAAACTGATCTGTCAACTGGCACTCTCCATTGTCACAAACAAGCCATGCCAGGGCTCTTTGGAAACTTTGACCAGCAGATGTTACTTTACTTTACTATGGTCCGGCAAAGTTTTGTGTATACTGAACTGATCACTAGAAAGCTCAGTGTCTCATTATTGCCAGACAATAATTCTTATGGATTTGTCTTCTAACTTCAAATAGTATAGGTTTTAGCGGAAAATAAACCAATACTCCCAATCCCTCAATGTAACTAAAGCCAGCCATAGACTGATCTAAATTTTTGATCTGTCTATGGGCGGATTGGTTGTAGTAAAGTCAATCCATCGATCATTTTCAGCACAACCAGCCTGTCAAGTTTTATTTTTGCCGGTGGCTATAAATCTGCCAGCAGTGACCACTGTATGGGGAAGGCTCTCTGTGCTCCCCATCAGCACAACACAACAGTGCAGCAAGAGTGTTGATGAGGAATCGAGCAACTTTCTTTGCTTCAACATGTGGTTGAAGGAAAGAAAATTGGATAATGTATGGCTTACCTTACTGTCTAATTTCCCAGCTTCACTGACACAATCAAGAACACATTGGATCATATAAAGCCAACTGTCCTACCATCTTCTTTTTTTTTTTTCTTTGGCCTGCGGAAGAAACGTATGCAAAAGGAGAACAAATTGACTCCTCAAAGACTAGGCCCAAAAAAACATACCCAGAATTTTCTGTAATAATATAGAACTGCTTACACAAACTGAAAGTAGAACTCAATGTAGATATAAAAGACACAAATAATATTTATAATTACAAATAGTGTAAGTACCTCAGTTTGGCTTGACATCACTCTTTTGCAATCCACTGTATAGCAGCACTTCAACTTGGCTCATCTGACCAGAGCACCTTCCTCGACATGTTTGCTGTGTCCCCCACGTGGCTTCTCACAAACTGCAAATGGGACTTCCTATGGTTTTCTTTCACCAATAGCTCTCTTCTAGGCACTCTTCAATAAAGGCCAGATTTGTGGAGTGCACGGCTACTAGTTGTCCTGTGGACAGATTCTCCCACCTGAGCTGTGGATCTCTGCAGCTCCCCCAGAGTTACCATGGGCCTCTTGGCTGCTTCTCTGATTAATGCTCTCCTCGCCCGGCCTGTCAGCTTAGGTGGACGGCCATGTCTTGGCAGTGGTGTATTTAGGTTTTGTGCTGCCCTAAGCAACACAAAAATTGGCGCCCTCCCCCCCGTAGAGAGAGCCTGACATTGACCAACAACACCCTTGATCCCCACTCGAGAGAGCCTTCCACTACCACTGCCCACCATACACCAGCCACCATCCCCCATGGTGACAGAGAGAGATATTCACCTTCGCAGCTCCGGACATCCCCGGGAATGAGAGTTGGGCTGTCCATACACCATCATGAAACCCGCAACCTCTCTCGGAACCCACCAGGTTCCCATGCTGTGTGTGTCCCTTCTTCCGTCCCTTCTTCTGAGGGGCAGTGCTGTCCCCCCCTGAAAAACGCCGCCCTAGGAAAATGCCTTGTGGTAAATACACCCCTGTGTCTTGGTAGATTTGAAGTTGTGCCATACTCTTTCTATTCTCGGATAATGGATTGAACAGTGCTCTGTGAGATGTTCAAAGCTTGGGATTTTTTTTATAACCTAACCCTGCGTTACACTTCTCCACAACATTGTCCCTGACCTGTCTGGTGTGTTCCTTGACTTTATGATGCTGATTGTTCACTAATGTTCTCTAACAAACCTCTGAGGGCTTCACAGAACAGCTGTATTTATACCGAGATTAACCCCTTGCTTACCGGGCACTTATACCCCCTTCCTCCCCAATTTTCAGCTTTCAGCGCTGTCGCACTTTGAATGACAATTGCGCAGTCATGCAACACTGTACCCACATGAAATTTTTATAATTTTTTTGAGACAGATAGCGCTTTCTTTTAGTGGTATTTAATCACCTCTGGGTTTTTTATTGTTTGCTAAACAAACCAAAAACAACTGAAAATTTTGAAAAAAAAATGTCATTTCTTAGTTTTTGTTATAAAGTTTTTTAAATAAGTGATTTTTCTCCTTCACTGATGTGCGCTAATGAGGCTGCAGTGATGGGCACTGATAGGCTGCACTGGTAGGTAGCACTGATGGGCATTGACAGGCATTACTGATGGGCACTGAAAGGCGGCACTGATAGGCGGCACTGATAGGTGGCACTGACTGGCACTATTAGGTGGCACTGGCTGGCACTGTTAGGTGGCACTGATAGGCAGCACTGACAGTCACTGATAGGTGGCACTGATAGGCGGCACTGATTGGCAGCACTGATAGGTGGCACTGACTGGCACTGATAGATGACACTGAAAGGCAGTTCAGATGGGCACTGATATGTGGCATTGATGTGAACTGATGGGCACTGATATGTGGCATTGATGAGGCACTGATGGGCACTGGCAGGTGGCACTGATAAGCACTGTCAGCTGGCATTGATGGACACTGACAGGTAGCACTGCTGGGGCTACACTGATCATCAGGGCACACTTATCATCAGTACCCTGATGATTAGTGTACATGTCCCCTACAAGGAATGCCGATTACCGGCTCTCCTCTACTCACGAGCTGTCAGCTTGACAGCTCGTGAGGAGAGAAATGCAGATAACCGACATTTCCCTATTTACATGCGATCAGCTGTGATTTGACACAGCTGATCACATGACCGAGCCGACATCTTTCCGTTGATCGGTGATCCGCAGTGTCCGGGGGACACAACGCATCGCCGTGCTGCGCGCTCCCAGAGCCGCGCATGTGCGGTTAGAGTGGGAGGACATCATATGACGTCCTCCCAGAACGAGAGAACCGCCTTGTGCCCGGCGGGCGGGAGGCGGTTAAATTACACACAGGTAGACTCTATTTACTAATTAGGTGACTTCTGAAGGCAATAGGTTCCACTAGATTTTACTTAGGGGTATCAGAGTAAAGGGGGCTGAATACAAATGCACGCCACACTTTTCAGATATTTATTTATAAAAAATTTTGAAAACCATTTATCATTTTCCTTCCACTTCACAATTCTGTGCCACTTTGTGTTGGTCTATCACATAAAATCCCAGTAAAATACATTTTAAGTTTTTAGTTGTAACATGACAATGTGGAAAATTTCAAGGAGTATGAATATTTAGTCAAGGCACTGTATGTATGTGCAAATGCATAAATACGTGCATATATGTGCATATGCCACACTCCCTTAATTTAAAAATAGCTAATAGAATTTTTGCATGTGTGTACATGTACATTCAAGTGCTATACAGTCCACCCTCCATGTTTTTTTCTGCTGGGAATATCTGATATTCATACGCCAGTACCATGTGCAAGTACCCTGAAACAAAAAAAACCCCACTTGTTTCCTATGTGCATTTGCTTAAAGTCTACTTCTCTCTGTGGTTCTAAGGGCAGAAGGTTTTTTTTATCTTAATGCATTCTATGAATTAAGGTAAAAAGCCTTCTGCATGCAGTCCCCCGTCCCCCCCCCAAACCCCCTTTATACTCACCTGAGCCCAATCTTGATCCAGCAATGTGCATGAGAGCAGCAGATCTCTCGTGTGTGTTTTTCTCTCCTCATTGGACAGAGAGGCAGCAGTGGAAGCCATTGGTCAGTGAGAAGAGAGTGGGGAGGGGGGGGTAGAGCTGAGCCACGCTCTGTGTGTCAATGGACATACAAAGTCGGCTCGAATGTAAACATGCACGAGTGCTCCCATAGCAAGGGGCTTGCTATGGCAGCACTCAGCAAGGGGATGGAGCCAGGAGTGCCGGTGAAGGACCAGAGAAGAGGAAGATCGGGGCTGCTCTGTGCAAAACCACTGCACAGAGCAGGTAAGTATAACATGTTTGTTATTTAAAAAAATAAAATTTTTGCTTTAGGAATTGCTTTAAACAAAATACAGCAAATTCTCCATACATGACAACTTGACCTGACTACAATTTGCCTATAACGTTTTATTAAAGACATACCACCTCTCATTCACATCATTCAAATTCAGAGTTCTTTTTTTTCTTCCTTAAGTGTCCAGACTTGCATAAAACTTCGATAACTTTCTGGGCTGACAGCTAACTTGATTACAAAGTGATCATGCACTCCCCCTCTCTTCTCAGCCCAAAACAGCTGGCAGAAACTTCCCTCTCTCTTTTTCCTGTACACTTTGAAGCTGATCTGTTGCAGGCTCCACTCTCCTCACTTATGGACTTTTAGATGACCCTGTAGATAGATCAGTGTCTTCGCTATTATAAAAATGTTGTAATGTGCTTGGAACTGCCTTCAAGTATCTAGGACTATGCCCAATCCTACTGTTCCTTACTAATGTTTAACTATTTGCACTGAACTTGTTAACAGAGTGACTTGGATGATCACGGGATATCTGATACTTAAATTATTTTTCTTCTTCTTTCTGCGTCACTGCTCTCACTTACTCTGGAGCAGGGAACTACATTCCTGTAAGGACGCCGACAAAGATGAAAGTAAGTGACTTACCTTGATATATTGCAATGTACAATATTGTGTTTTGGGTTTTTTTTGCATACTTTGCATTCAAACAGAAGCAGCTGCTGATGAAGTACAAACTTCAACATACCTTTCTAATATCTAACTTGCAGAGCCATGATAGCTTAAGATTCATAGTTTGGTAGAACCTGATTATTGGTAATTTCCTATGTATATATCAGTGCAGTTACACTGCTGCAAATGGTAGCATCAGGTACTATATAAACTTCAGACATTCATTGGGATACCAGCTGCAGCACAAATGCATCCAGGCCAAATTTTTATTGAAGGCGTACATTTTTTTGGTGATTCTTGAAATCTTTTCATATGTTGTAGAAAATATACCAGCAGCATGAAAACATTAGTTAATATGTAGTGAATGCATTGTAGTGTGATCGTACTGAATGCCTACCAACACCAAAAGGTAAAATTACGGGAGCATTCAGACCTACTTATCCTAATAAAAACTTGCAGTATGTGTTGCTCCTGGATGGTCAGCTCTCAATAAATGAATGGAAATGGCTCTATCTTAGAAATGGGTGCAGAGGTTTGCAATTAACTTTCCAGAGCACTACACCAATTACATAACTATATCCATAGAATGGATGTTTTTCAGCCAGGGTGCCTTCTGGGTTTTTAAGAGGTGCCTAAAAATTGCCCAAAAATTGTGTACAAGCAAGTAGGGTGGATAAAGCCTGCCTTTTTGAAAGCCACAGGTTTTTGTTCTGCAACTTTACAACTTTTGGCACCATGCATCCTGACAACCAATGACATTATCAGTCGATGAGGGAGACACAGAATCCCTGTTTGCCCCTCCTCTGCCCCTCTCTACCAGCACTGGGGTCACTTTAGCCGACTGAAAGTGAAGAGAAAAGCTGGACTATTCATGCGTACCATTGTGCAAAGGTGTATTGACTTTGTAAGAATAAATCACCTCTAATGTTGGGTGTCCTATATATGGGTGCTGTGTTGGGTAAAACTATTAATTTAGTTGTTAGAAAGGGATGCCTTGTGATTTGTACATAATTTTAAAGGGTGCCTTAACTGAATGAAGGTTGAGAAATATTGCCGTAGAAGACCATGGAACAGTTATGGAACCCAGAAACATGGGGCTAGGACACGGTCCTCTTAGTAGTAACTCTTTTAGTAGTTTGCACAGGTTGCAAAAGCATTCAGCCAATACATTGTGTGTGCATATGTGTGTATATATGTGTGTGTATGTATGTGTGTGTATATATATATATATATATATATGTATGTGTGTGGTATATGTACGTGTGTGTGTGTGTGTGTGTGTGTGTGTGTATATATATATATATATATATATATATATATATATATATATATATACACATACATATAATTGGGGGACTTCTAACATTGTTGCTTTAATTATTCTGCTCAAAGACTTGTCTTTTAGGGGGAGAGTAGAGACGTGTAATATTATAGTATGTGTGCGTATATGTATGTAAGTATGTGTGTGTGTGTGTGTATATATATATATAAAATTGGGGGACTTTAAAATTTGTTGCTTTAATTATTTTGCTCAAAGACTTGTCTTTTAGGGGGAGAGTAGAGAAGTGTAATATAGTTACAGCACTACCCTACATACAGTGTATTAGGAGTGGATACCTCTTGAGTCATAGAAGAAATTGACCTCATTCAATTTTAAAGAGCTCTTAGCTTTTTCTCCATAAAGAAAAAACATTGACCTTAAACAATAAATACAATTGAGATTTGTATAATTGTCAGTGGTCAAAGGCCAGGTACCTGCTCAGTAATAAAGAACAGTCAGCTTAAGAATATACTTTGCAAGCAATTAATGAGAACTGCTTTGGCAATGCTGTTTGCGGTATGATGATCCACGTTGATATTTGCGCAGTTCGTTTTTATAGGCTTCAGGCTTCTGGATTCCATTACATTTTTCACCTGCATGACTGGGACACACATTAATGTATTCAGACACAAACGTTACAGGAGAACAGTACATTGCTAAGGTCATGCAAGAGGATTTACATTTTCAATACCTTTTGTTTGGGGGGGGGGGGGGTCTTGTATTTGGCCACTGGACATGCAGGGATCTGGTGGTCAAAGCTAAACATGAGAGAGCTATTTTAATTTTTTTATTTAATGAAGGGTAAAGGTTAATGAGTGCAATTAAAATTTTGCTAGAGCGTTGACAAGACAGAACAATCCCAGCCACATCATCAGTATGAGGACCAGATATACATCAGTCAGCGAAAAGATAAAAAGGCTGGTGGCCTCTAATAACATGAGGGAGGCTGCAATAGAATATGAGAATTCATTTTGAGGGGGTAAGGCACACCCATCATAAACCAAGTAGATAGGGAAGCTGCTGCTTATGACTGATGATGAAGATGAAAAAAATACAATGCTTCCTTTTTTTTTGTCCAAAGTGCTGCATCAGCACCGTAGAATCCGCCTCATCTGAATCTTGTGCAGGACAGGGAGGCTGCTAACAATGAAAAATAAGACCATAGAAATGTATTTTATGGACACATTGATTTCTGTGGTATGGTAGCATCACAACAGTACCGTGGACCAGGAACAGTTCATCCACAAGGCAACCTAAGCAGGAGCCTAGGACCCAGTGAACGAATGTCCATGGGATCCATCTACAACCTTAATGCTCCTGAAGTAAGCTAAGAGAATAGTGTAACAGGTCAAGACTGTACACCTACCTGTCTGTCAAATACCTAGTAGAGAACACGCTGATGAGAGGGCTTCCCTAAAACCTCCTGTTCAATACCCCCTGGAGTTGGTGACAGGGCATAACAGGAAGAGGAGTGGAATGGGTGCCTGCAGTAGGTCCTGGCACAGTGGGTGGTCAGATGACAGTCTGGATACTGCTGGGATGCTTAGACTGGAACTTGTGCAGAATGCTGGCACCCAGGAGGAGCTCAGGACATTGCAGATGCCAAAAACTAGGCTTTAGTCAAGACGGGCCAGAGTTGGCAACAACTGGACAGCAGAAGTACGAAATTAAGGCAAGAGAAAGGTCAGATGCAAGGTCGGAGTTGTTATCAAATGAGTAATGGAGGTACCAAACAAGCAGTCAAAGGATGAAGGATGAAGTTAGGAAACAAACCAAGGTCAGTAGCAGGGCATCTGAACAGAGCAGAGTCAGGGGGCAAGTCAGGTCAAACACAGGATAGCAGGATACAGATCTGGTCACGAGCAGACAACTCAGCAAATGTTCCTCAGCGTGTTGTATTTTAAATAGGGTGCTAAAGCCTGTGTCAGACATGCGCAATCATTTGCGCTAATGTGTATTGGTGTGAGCACATACAGATGTGTTCAAAATAATAGCAGTCAGACATCACTAACCTGATCAATCACTGTTTTTGGTAGAAATGATATTTCTACATGGCAAATAATTTACTAGCAGGTTTAGTAGAGTAATACAAATCCAACAGACCCAACAGTCATGACATGCATTCTGCTGATTCTGTGTAATTGAATCACTAATTGAAAGGGGCATGTTCAAAATAATAGCAGTGTGGAGTTTTATTAGTGAGGTCATTCATTCTTTGAAAAACAGGTGGCAATTATTGCCCTTATTTAAGGAAGGAAGGTAGCAAATGTTGTACATGCTGGTTACAGTGCATTTCTCTCTGAAATTCTGAGGAAAATGGGTCGTTCCAGACATTGTTCAGAAGAACAGCGTACCTTGATTAAAAAGTTGATTGGAGAGGGGAAAACATATAAAGAAGTGCAGAAAATGATAGGCTGCTCAGCTAAAATGATCGCAAATGCTTTAACATGGAAACCAAAACCTGAAAGACGTGGAAGAAAGAGAAAAACTACCATTCGAATGGATAAAGAATAGCCAAAATGGCAAGGACTCAGCCAACAATCAGCTCCAGGAAGATCAAAGAAGGTCTAAAGTTACCTGTGAGTACTGTTACAATTAGAAGAATCCTATGTGAAGCCAAGCTATCTGCAAGAAGCCCCCGCAAAGTCCCACTGCTGAAAAAAAGTCATGTGCTGAAGAGGTTACAATTTGCCAAAGAGCACATTGACTGGCCTAAAGAGAAATGGCACAACATTTTGTGGACTGATGAAAATATGATTGTTCTTTTTGGGTCTAGTGGCCGAAGACAGTTTGTCAGACGACCCCCAAACACTGAATTCAAGCCACAGTGAAGACAGTGAAGCATGGTTGCGCAAGCATCATGATATGGGGATGTTTCTCATACTACGGTGTTGGGCCTATTTATCGCATACCAGGGATCATGGATCCGTTTGAATACATCAGAATACTTGAAGAGGTCATGCTGCCTTATGCTGAAGAGGAAATGCCCTTGAAATGGGTGTTCCAACAAGACAACGACCCCAAACACACCAGTAAACGTGCAACATCTTGGTTCCAGACCAACAAGATTGACGTTATGGAGTGGCCATCCCAATCCCCGGATCTTAATCCAATCGAAAACTTGTGGGGTGACATCAAAAATGCAGTTTCTGAGGCAAAACCAAGAAATAGAGAAGAACTGTGGAATGTAGTCCAATCATCCTGGTCTGGGATACCTGTTCACAGGTGCCAGAAGTTGGTTGACTCCATGCAACACAGATGTACAGCAGTTCTCAGAAACAGTGCTTATACAACTAAATATTCATTAAGTGATTCAAAGGAAAGCAAAATCTTCAAACCTTTTTCAGTTTATATAGTGAATGTTTGAGTTTGTAAAGAAGAATACAAATACTGCTATTTTTTTGAACAGTCTAATATTCACTTTTCTTCAATTTTTTTAGAGCAACAACACAAATTTGATATATTTTTCTTCATGTTTTGAATTGGAATAGAATGTGTAGTGTTTCCAATGCATTTGTGTGTATGGAAATAAAAGCTATTAGAAGGATTTTGAGCTTTATTCACTTTTTTCAACACACTACTATTATTTTGAACACAACTGTATATTAGAATAAGTGTGTACATGTATACAGTGTATTGGGCCACTGGCTATATTATGTGCATGCACAGATCTTAAGGAACGGCCATGCACCCGATGTTCTTGACAATGTCACATCACAAGGGAATATAAACTTCTAGTCAGTTTAGGGGTTTATTTACTAAAACTGGAGAGTGCAAAATCAGATGCAACTCTGCTCAGAAACCAGTCAACTTCCATATTTTCCAATGCTCAGTTGAACAAGCTGAATTTAGGAGCTGGTTGGGTACAATGTACAGCTGCACCAGATTCTGAGTGCTCCGGTTTTAGCAGATCTACCCCTTAGTGTCTGATGTGGCCATGCCAGTACAGACCATGTCAATGGAGCAGCTTCTCCATTTAAATTTAAATCATTATCTGTTTCAATGGAAGGGATTGGGGGCAATAATGCTACCCTGCCTAGGGCCCCACTCTGCCCTAATCTGTCTCTTCTTTGAACCTTCCACAGCACTACTCTTAGATTTAAGAACTAACTGGATATGCTAAATGATAAGGGAGAATAAGATACAGATCGAGGTACTGCTGCTCATTCATACATTATGAATATCAATAAACTATAGATGCTGTTTTTATTTTTTTTTTTCATACCCAGTAAAGGAATTACTGGAATGAGACACAGTTATTTAATGGTTTTGAAAGTTCTTTATCAGGAATATAATGGAATGTAGTGTCTGTCTTATGATGTACAGTATGTAGATGCACCAAAGGATATGGCATGTAGAAGTGGCAATGTAAAGTCGAGTAGAAAAACACAAGGACCTTTTAGTGCAGGGTTTGTGTCCTACAACACATTGAATGATAACAGAGTTCAAAATGTCTTGGAAGCAGGATATATTTGAAGACCTTTTTTGCAGCTGAGGCAAGATTGTGGGATTGGTCTGGGAGTGGGAATTGGCAGATATGATAACAGCAATAAAAAAGACAATAAAGAGTTTAGTTTGCAAGTATGTGGACTCTACAAGTCATTACTGAATCCCAAGTTTGGTTAGCAAACGCATCTCTGACTAAAAAAAAAATATTTTCTTTTCTTTTTTTATTATGGAACAGAGATTTAAAGTCTAATGGACATCATTACTGTGTACCCGTGCTCCCATACAAATTTCTGGAAAGCGTAAACAGTGTGCTAAAGTGTATGTAATGGCAAAACTTATTTTTTTCTTGCTAGAGCATGGGATTCACCCTGTCTTTCTGTCCAGATATCCATTGTCACCGGACTGAAAGTGAGGCAAAATCCAAAATTCTGAGTTGCCATCACAACACTAGGTGAGAAAAAATCTTCCAATGGGGTGACAGGTGTCTAAGAGGTGATTAACTTTGGAGAGATTTCTTCCCCCTTTTCCCCCCAGGAAGTGAAGGGAAACTCTTGAATCGGACAGAAATGACTCTGTGGGGGTTTATCTGCTAAAACTGTAGAGTGCAAAATCTGGTGCAACTTTTCATAGAAACCAATCGGCTTCCAAGTTTTCTTGCAAAAGCTTATTTGAACAAACTGAAGTTAAAAGATGATTGGCTACCATGCACAGCTGCACCATCTTATGAATGCTCCAATTTTAGTAAATCCCCCTTCCTGAATATGACAGAAAAAAACTGATAGTTTTAACCATCCCCTCCAAATAAATTGAGGTGAATCACCCCTTTAACAGTAGTCGCCTAAAAGAAAATTCCCCATTGGACGATTTTTGGAAGATATGTTTTAGGCCTCATGCTCACTGGATGCTTTGATCCTCTCTCCTACACCCCTTTGTGCTTGTAATGTGTTTTAGGTGTGTCAAGCACTTGAGCTTAATTCATTTCATTGGCCATAATAGTATTATATCCTGGCCATTGAATTAACGCTCAACAGCTAACTGCACTTAGCGCTTAGATACGTCTACGCGCATTTAGATGTGTTAAACAACCAAATGCCACTGCTGCTGGATGCACTGGCAAACAACCAAGCACAATCGCCACAAAATAAATGTATTTATTTTTTTATAATACTACAGAGTGCTTGGATTAATATGTCGGCAAAAGATTGTATCTATAGTGCTAAACACCCCACGCACGAGTGATATTCTGTAATCCATACATACATAAGCTCTGTACAATATATTATTTTTTAAATTATATTTCAGTGGTTCCTTGCACGTAAAGTGATTGTAAATGGGGGCACTCATGTAGGCTCGAGTCCCGCTGCCTGTGTCTATAGACTCAGCCCCCCCGTTCTCTCGTCACTGACTTTGTTTGACAGCAGAGAGAGCCATTGGCCTGTGAGCAAAGCTTGTGAGACCCGGACGTGAGAGGAGAGAGCCTGCAGACGTACATACTGCTGGAACGAATGATGGCTCAGGTAAGTATTGGGGGGTTGAGGGAGCATTACTGATGCTTAAACATTTTTTACCTTTTAATGCAAGGAATGCATTAAGGTAAAAAGAATTTAGGCTTTATAACCACTTTAAGTGTCTCAGATAAAATAAATGTGGATGATTTATTTTATATTAAAAACTTCAGAAAACATTCCCAGCACTGCCTGTATTTGGAAAGCTGACCATACTCGAGTAGAAATTTCAAACTTCAAACTTTTTCATTTCATTTTCTAATCATTAGTGGGGTCAAACTGATTTGAAATCAAACTTCTTGACGGGAAAATTTTAAGGAACTGGTTGGAAAATTCTTCTCAAACAAACAAATTTGTAATAGTGTATGTGGTTTTTGTTTGAGAAAGTCCATTTGTTCCAAAATTGAATGTTAAAAGCAAACAGAATTTTGAAGTATTTTCACACAATGGTAGTCAAGTCCTCAAATTTACTGAGAATTGTTGTACAAACATTATTTGGAAATTCTTCTAGTGGATGGTCAGCATAAGTTAACTGCAACGGTAAACCATAGTAAAATAATGAATATAAATTAATTACTCAAATGCTACATATATTGTAGTAAGACTAATATTTTTACAGTGGCCTAACAGATTGTCACAGGTTAGCCTGTTTACTTTAGTGCTACATGTAAAAAAAAAAAAGACACACACCACATTTATTTCCTAAAAATGAAACAGCTGGTCCCCCTAGTTTGTCCCAATGTACAGTAATAATATGCACCGCATACTAGCATATTATGACAGACTTACCTGCTAACGGAGCCCTCCAGTGCAGCATTTCCATCTTTGCATCTTTGCCTGGTCTTCCTTCCGGGTTGTGGATCTTTGGCCACTTAAATGGCTGGGTTGTGGCGACATCACTTCGCCGTGGCACACAGAGCGCGCCGTAAACGTGATCTGAGCTGCGCTTGTGTGGCTCAGATCACATTACCAGCTAAAAGGCAAGGGGGATGTTTATGATGGAAGAGACCACTATTGTCTCTTCTGGTATAAACCCCTGCCTATCTTTGCATTTTAAATACAAAATGTTTACTACCACTTTAATTGATTAATTTTTTTTAACTTAAAGTAGAACTATAGGCAAAACGTGTTTTTTGGTTTTTTTTTCATTTAGGATAGAGCTAGGGAGGATTATATATAAACAAAACAAACAAGGGTGCACTCTCATTGTGCATTACAGTGGTACACCACGTGTTTATTGTGTAAACAAATAGATGTATACTCACAAACCAAAGGAAAAATAAAAAGCAGAATATGTAGTCTGCAATGGCAGTCAGTGCTTTTTAGCAGCACTGAACACTGTATTGGTGACACTGGGGATGTCAGTGACACCAAATCAGTTTCCCCCAGTGTCAGAATGCCCACTGCAGTCGCCGATTGCCACAAATACTAGTAAAAAAAAAAATTCCAGTGTATCTATACCGCCATTTGTAAATGCTATAACTTTCAAATAAACCAATTAATTTACATGTATTGGGAGTTTTTTTAGCAAAGACATGTAGCAGAATACATTTTGGCCTAAATTTATGAAGAAATTAGATTTTTTTATTTTACTTTACTGGACATGTTTAATAGTGAAAAGTCAAAAATATAGTTTTTTTTCTCAAAATTGATGGTATTTTTTTGTTTATAGCGCAAAAAATAAAAACCGCACAGGTAATCAAATACCAATGAAAGAAAGCTCTCTTTGTGGGAAAAAAAGTCCTCATGCACACTGGACGTTTCTACAGCAGCTGATTTTGGCTTCTGGCATCTTTTTCTACAGCCAGCAAACTCCCCAGCATGTTATCCTATGTGTCCATGCACACATAGGCTTTAATCGGCAGTTTTTGGCAGGAGTGTTTTCTGGCTGGAAAAAAAGAAAACAGAATTAGTGGGTTTCTAGAGGAGTTTTTTTAGTTGTAATATTGCTCTAACGCTAGTAAAAGCTGAAAAAAACTAAAAAAAAAGCAGCTATCTGGCGTTTTATGAGCGTTTTTGAGCCTGAAGATTTTGTGGGAGTATAACTTTGCATAAAAACACAAACGCTGAAAAACACTAAAAAAAAAGCTGAAAAATGCTAATGCAAAAACCCTGAATAACATGAAAAAACTCATGTTTTTATTGCAGCATTCTACAGCTAACAAAACTGTGTTTTAAGTGTGCATGAAGCCTTCAAGCTGGTAGAGAAATATTTGTCATTGTGACCCAGAACATACAGTATGTGTGCAATAGAATACTTTGTTGGTTTTTTTTTAAATCCCAGGAAAAAATAGCATCTTTGTTTTGGTAAACAATATTTAGCATTTGTACATTTTGTTTCCTATTTTAGCTGGAAATGTGTTGAGACATTAACTGTATTATTGGCTAGGACACTGAAGCTCCCTGTATGTACAAAACTCTTTTTTACTTTTTTCATAAAGACATGAAAACCTAACATATTTTATTGGCTGGCATGATTGTGGATGGTTTATGCGTGTCACCTAGGTTTCATACATGCATATGGTGAGCGGCCTCAGGGTTGATGACTGATATGGGGAAAGTATCGCTTTATATCGCTTTGGAAAGGATAAAGCCTCTATTGCTAGATCCACATCTTACCAGGTAGCCAGTCCTCGTTACTAAGCTGGCCATAAACTGTTAGTTTTTTTTTTTACTAACTAAAGGAGAAAATACAGATTCCTCCATCCACACTTACAAGTTGGGAATCCCCCTCTGCTAGAAAATTGTGTTCTGAAAGCTGCACCCACTACTGTCAGAATAAACTGATCAGCCATCAATTGGAAAACAAAACTTCATGTCTGTTCAACAGAAGTGAATAAAATGACCAACTGTTGGTGTGAGGATGCCCACATGCTGATCAAAATTCAGCTAGTACCTACTGAACCAGCCAAATTTTGAATCCGTGTACAGCCCACTTTAGTTTTAGCTGTACACTGGCCCTTATACTGTATATGAAAGCTGATTGAGGCTCAGGACTCTCTCTCTCTCTCTCTCTCTCTCTCTGTCTGTCTGCTGTGGGAGCCTGCTGCTAGGTGAAAAGTCTGAGTGCTGGTAGAACACTGAAAAAGGTGCATTTGCTGCCTGTTTGCTGTAGAAAGTTCATTGGGGACACTCTGTTAGTCAGGAACTGACCTGAATTGATTTAGTAGCTCACAGGAACAGATATCTTGTTTGCTGTATGCTATGGAATTGGCATACAAAGCCCTCCTGCATTGAAACTGGGTTCTCTTGCTCCCTTGCTTAATAAAAATGCAGGATAAAGGTGCCGATGCCAGTTGAGCCTGTGCCCCTTACTATAGACATATAGTGTGTGTGTGTGTATGTGTATGTGTATTTGTATATGTATATATATGTATGTATATATATATATATATATATATATATTTGTCTTCAAAATAATAGCAGTCAGACATCACTAACCTGATCAATCACTGTTTTTGGTAGAAATGATATTTCTACATGGCAAATAATTTACTAGCAGGTGTAGTAGAGTAATAGAAATCCAACAGACCCAACAGTCATGACATGCATGCTGCTGTTTCTGTGTAATTGAATCACTAATTGAAAGGGGCATGTTCAAAATAATAGCAGTGTGGAGTTCTATTAGTGAGGTCATTCATTCTTTGAAAAACAGGTGGCAATTATTGCCCTTATTTAACCACTTGCCTACCAGGCACTTATACCCCCTTCCTTACCAGGCCAATTTTCAGCTTTCAGCGCTGCCGCACTTTGATTGACAATTGCGCGGTCATGCAACATTGTATCCATATGAAATTTTGATCATTTTTTTCTCACAAATAGAGCTTTCTTTTGGTGGTATTTAATCGCCACTGGGCGCTTTACTTTTTGCGCTATAAATTAAAAAAAGTGCAAAAAATTTGAAAAAAAAAAAAAGTTTATTTGTTTCTTTTATAAAATTTTTCAAACAGGTATTTTTTCTCCTTCACTGATTTGCGTTGATGAGGCGGCACTGATGGGCACTGATAGGCGGCACTGATGGGCACTGATAGGCAGCACTAAAGGGCACTGATAGGCAGTACTAATGAGGTGGCACAGATAGGCGGCACTGATAGACAGCACTAATTAGGGGTCACGGATAGGCGGCACTGATAGGTGACACTGATGATGGGTACTGATAGACGGCACTGACTGGCATCACTTCTGGGCACTGACTGGCACAACCCCTGGGCACTGACTGGTGGCACTGACTGGCAGCACTGCTGGGCTGCACTGGTGGGTGGCACTGGTGGGCAGCACTGGTGGGTGGGCACAGGTGGGTGGCACTGGTGGGCACAGGTGGGTGGCACTGGTGGGTGGGCACAGGTGGGTGGCACTGCTGGGCACATGTAGGTGGCACTTCTGGGCACAGGTAGGTGGCACTGCAGAGTGGCACAGGTGGGGGCACTGCTGGGCACAGGTGGGGGCACTGCTGGGAATGGGTGGGCGGGGCTAGTGGGCGCACTGCTGGGCGGAACTTGCGGGTGTCACTGCTGGGCACCGATCATCAGGGCACTGATCATCAGTGCCCTGATGATCGGTTCCGATCCCCGCTCTGACAACTGCCGGTTCTCGGCAGTACTTTCCTCACGATCTGACAGCGTGAGGAAAGTGCAGCCGAGAACCGGCACTTGCATTTCCCTGTGATCAGCGTGTCATTGGACACCGCTGATCACGTGGTAAAAGGCCGGTGGGATCGGCCTTTCACCACATCACGTGATCAGCTGTGTCCGTAGGACACAGCGATCACGGAGATCGCCGGGTGCGCGCCCCCTGGGGCGCGCAGGAGAGCGCGTTCTGGGAGGACGTCATATGACGTCCACTCAGAACTGGCCGGCCGCGGTGAAGCCGTCATTCGGCTATGCGCGGTCGGCAAGAAGTTAAGGAAGGAAGGCAGCAAATGTTGTACATGCTGGTTACAGTGCATTTCTCTCTGAGATTCTGAGGTCGTTCCAGACATTGTTCAGAAGAACAGCGTACATTGATTAAAAAGTTGATTGGAGAGGGGAAAACATATAAAGAAGTGCAGAAAATGATAGGCTGCTCAGCTAAAATGATCGCAAATGCTTTAAAATGGCAACCAAAACCTGAAAGACGTGGAAGAAAGCGAAAAACTACCATTTGAATGGATAGAAGAATAGCCAAAATGGCAAGGACTCAGCTAACAATCAGCTCCAGGAAGATCAAAGAAGGTCTAAAGTTACCTGTGAGTACTGTTACAATTAGAAGACGCCTATGTGAAGCCAAGCTATCTGCAAGAAGCCCCCGCAAAGTCCCACTATTGAAAAAAAGACGTGCTGAAGAGGTTACAATTTGCCAAAGAGCACATTGACTGGCCTAAAGAGAAATGGCACAACATTTTGTGGACTGATGAAAGTAAGATTGTTCTTTTTCGGTCTAGTGGCCGGAGACAGTTTGTCAGACGACCCCCAAACACTAAATTCAAGCCACAGTACACTGTGAAGACAGTGAAGCATGGTTGCGCAAGCATCATGATATGGGGATGTTTCTCATACTACGGTGTTGGGCCTATTTATCGCATACCAGGGATCATGGATCAGTTTGAATACATCAGAATACTTGAAGAGGTCATGCTGCCTTATGCTGAAGAGGAAATGCCCTTGAAATGGGTGTTCCAACAAGACAACGACCCCAAACACACCAGTAAACGTGCAACATCTTGGTTCCAGACCAACAAGATTGACGTTATGGAGTGGCCAGCCCAATCCCCGGATCTTAATCCAATCGAAAACTTGTGGGGTGACATCAAAAATGCAGTTTTTTGAGGCAAAACCAAGAGATAGAGAAGAACTGTGGAATGTAGTCCAATCATCCTGGGCTGGAATACCTGATCACAGGTGCCAGACGTTGGTTGACTCCATGCAACACAGATGTACAGCAGTTCTCAGAAACAGTGCTTATACAACTGAATATTCATTAAGTGATTCAAAGGAAAGCAAAATCTTCAAACCTTTTTCAGTTTATATAGTGAATGTTTGAGTTTGTAAAGAAGAATACAAACACTGCTATTTTTTTTTGAATAGTCTAATATTCAACTTTCTTCAATTTTTTTAGAGGAAAAACACAAAATTGATATTTTTCTTCATGTTTTGATTTTAATAGTATGTGTAGTGTTCCCAATGCATTTGTGTGTATGGAAATAAAAGCTATGAGAAGGATTTTGAGCTTTATTCACTTTTTTCAACACACTGCCATTATTCTGAATACATTTTGAATATGTGTGTGTGTGTGTATGTATGTATGTATGTGTATATATATATATATATATATATGTATAACCAAGTGTTGGGACGCTTGCCTTTAAGCACCCATAAACTTTAATGGCATCCCAGTCTTAGTCCATATGGTTCAATATTGAGTTGGCCCACCCTTTGCAGCTACAACAGCTTCAACTCTTCTGGGAAGGCTGTCCACAAAGTTTAGGAGTGTGTCTATGGGAATGTGTAACCATTCTTCCAGAAGCGCATTTGTGGGACCAGGCACTGATGTCGGACAAGAAGGCCTGGCTCCTAGTCTCTGCTCTAATTCATCCCAAAGGTGTTCTATCAGGTTGAGATCAGGACTCTGTGCAGGCCAGTCAAGTTCCTCCACCCCAAACTCGCTCATCCATGTTTTTATGGACCCAATCTTTGTGCACTGGTGCGCAGTCATGTTGAAACAGGAAGGGGCCATCCCCAAACTGTTCCCACAAAGTTGGGAGCATGAAATTGTCTAAAATAGCTTAGTATGCTGATGCCTTAAGAGTTCTCTTCACTGGATCTAAGGGTCTAAGCTCAACCCCTGAAAAACAACTCCACACTATAATCCCCTATCACATACCTGGTGATGGAGGCCAATGGAGAGAGGGCTTCCCTTGCGGCTAAGTTCCAGACTCCCCTGAGAGTTGGACAGTGGGAGTCAGGCCCAAAGTTGCACAGGTTGCCTGTAGGAGTGCTGGTTGGTGGTCCACTCAGAAGCACAGCTGGTGCACGTAGATAGATCTGCAGACAGGAGGCGCCTGTGCGTGGTATGCAATCCCTTCCAGAATTTAGATGTTTACTGGGTAGTCGGTTCAAGCCAAGGTCAGGTACCAGGTGGGAATCAGAGCAGACGTAGTCAGATGGGAAAGCCAAGGTCATACACAGAGGAGCGAGAGAGAGTATCCGTAAGCCAAGTTGAGGTCAGATCAGGGGTACAGCAGAGTAGACAGGTCCAAGAGCAAGCTGAGTCGGTATCAGGAAATCACAGGTCACAATCACAGGAAACAGGAGCAAGGCACGGGGAGCTAGAGATCATCCAGCAACTTGATGAAGTGATGAGCTTCCTTATAAAGGCCGCCTGGCACCAAACTGAGGCTGATGCGTGCTTCTGCGGCCATGCAGGGTACTGGCAGAAATGCCAGATCTTCCAGAACTTCTGCCGTGGACAGGACCCTGACATCCCCCCTCCACTAAACTTTACACTTGGCAGAATGCAGTCAGGCAAGTACCGTTCTCCTGGCAACTGCCAAATGCAGACATGTCCATAGAATTTCCAGACAGAGACGCGTGATTCGTTACTCCAGAGAACACGTCTCCATTGCTCTAGAGTCCAGTGGCGGCATGCTTTACACCACTGCATCCAACGCTTTGCATTGCAGTTAGTGACATAAGGCTTGGAGCTTCTCAGCCATGGAAATCCTTTCCATGAAGCTCTCTATACACTACTTTTGTGCTAATCTGACGGCCACATGTAGTTTGGAGGTCTTTTGCTATTGACTGCAGACAGTTGACGACTTCTGTGCACTGTGTACTTCAGCATGCGCTGACCCCTCTGTCATTTTACGTGGCCTACCACTTTGTTGCTGAGTTGCTGTTGTTCCCAGTTGCTTCCACTTTGTTATAATACCACTAACCGTTGTCTGTGGAATATTTAGTAGTAAGGAAATGTCACGGATGGACTTATTGCACAGGTGACAACCTATCACGGTACCACACTTGAATTCACTGAGCTCCTGAGAGTCACCCATTCTTTCGCAAATGTTTGTAGAAGCAGTCTGTATGCCTAGGTACTTGATTTTATACTCCTGTGGCCATGGAGGTGATTGGAACAGCTGAATCCAATGATTTGGAGGGATGTCCCAATACTTTTGGCAAGATAGAGTGTGTGTGTGTAATAATGTTTATCTGCATTCAAGAATAGGAATAAGCAGTGAGTCTGCTGTTCTTGTTCTTCCACTTTTTGTTCACTAACTTTGATCCTCAGTCCAAACAGGCCCTCAAACTGACACTGCTTGGCCCAATCTGTGTCATTTAGTGTGACAAAAACTGTTTTCATTCTGCAATTATAAGATGAAACTTCACCTTATATTCAACTCGAGGGAGGCTATACAATCTCCACATTTTTATGCAAGCAACCTACTATTTTTATGTGACATAGACTATAGCAGTGCCTATAAAAACTGCATTTCTTTCCATAATTTCTGCAAATAAACACATAGAAATGAAGACTGGCAATGTATTGATTGCAACCATGATGATGACTGTGAATATCGCTGAACACAGCAGTTCCACACTGTGATTGTAACTATGACATAAGATGGCACAGTAATGAGAGAAGTTGTCCAGTACAATATCACGCTGTAATGATATCTCCAATACCCCCTTTTTATCTGGGCTTTAAATCTGAGAACATAGCTCTGCCTGACTAGTTTAAAAAAAAAAGACCACCAGCACCTAAAATAGAATAAATTGCTTTAAGAAAATAATCATTTTGTGAAAATTTGTAAAACAATAGGCAATTGACAACAATGTATTTTAGTTTCTGCTCATGTAATTATTTATTTTTGAAAAGTTTTATACAGGTAAATAAAAAAAGTTATGCTGACTTTATACCATATAGGCATATTTTGTGGTCAATAAAACAAAGGTTTGAGTGCTGCTCGCAAGTAGTTAATGATTCATTATTTTTGTGCTGGGAAATATCCAATTTTCTAGAGATCCGTGTAACTGGGGTCATAGAGATCAGCTGAGTGTTTGATCATAAAGGAAAACGTTTTAAGAATTAACCACTGTAAGGGTCACAGTGCCAAAAAAACAGCACTAAAACTTGAACTGTTTTGCTAACTACAATGTTGTTGTTCTTCTTCTTATTATACAGGATTTATATAGCGCCAACAGTTTGCTCAGGGCTTTATGTTTGTAAAATGGTTATACTGCAATTATTTGCTCATAAAAGCTGTAGCATTAGTGCAATGGTATTCTTACACTGCATGTGTAAATGCTTAATTTAACATACTATTCCATTGCTCACTGAACCGAGTCAAGATGGCTATGGCTGCATCCACTGGTGAAAGTCCACCAAGGAGGACATTGCAGGGTGCGCCTAGTACGAACATCTCTATTGGCCACATATGGCAATGATGAACTAACAGTGAACACAATAGGCAAGGAAGGGCAGGACCCCATCGTTCTGGGGAATATGGTGAAACGTTTGTAAATATGCATACCAGAGCTTCCAAGAATTCAAGGTTCATGGAGAGCTTGGTAGGAAAACTAGAGGAGTGTACTGTATGTCTGCAGTGCCAAATTAGAGACTTTTAGGTAGATTTAGGTTTGCTGTAAGGCTAATATTCAACATTGTATTAAGGTTTGAATGTTAGGCTCCATTCACATTAGGAAATTTCAAATCATGGGCGGAATCAATTTTGCACGAGATTTGAAAATGCAGTGTGACAATGTGCAAATGCACAATCACATTTTGGAGGTGCCATTCATTTCAATAGCATCTGGAAACGCGGGGCATTTTTGCCGTGATTGTGGCAGGTTTTTGTGTGCGACAAACAAGCCACAATCGCGCAAACAAAATCACGGGATGAGCAATGCCCAAAAAAGGTTCCAGAGCCATTACATATACAGTGCCTTAAAAAAAGTATTAATACCCCTTGAAATTTTCCACATTTTGTCATGTTACAACCAAAAACGTATGTGTTTTATTGGGATTTTATATGATAGACCAACACAAAGTGGCACATAATTGTGAAGTGGAAGGAAAATAATAAATGCTTTTCAAGCTTTTTTTACAAATGCATATCTGAAAGGTGTGGCGTGCTTTAGTATTCAGCCTCCCTGAGTCAATACTTTGAAGAATCACCTTTCTCTGCAATTACAGCTGCAAGTCTTTTTGGGGATTTCTCTACCAGCTTTGCACATTTAGAGAGTGAAATTTTTGCCCATTCTTCTTTGCAAAATAAACACATAACCTCTCCCACCGTCTCAAACTGTTAATATACTATCCATGATAAAGACCCAAATTCAAAATTACAAGTTCCAAAATAAAAATTAAAAATTAAAAAATTATTATAGTCCTTGCACTTCAATCTTCAAACTGTGAAATGTCCAAATCTTCCCTTCAATCCAAAGAACCTCGAAAAAATAAACGAGATATAGTGCATTATCTTAATAAAATTAAATTATAAGTGATATCATGCAACCACACAGGTGATATAATATATACTAATAAATAGGTAACACCTGTGAGGTGAAAAATCAACACACCACTTCACAAGTGGCCCTGTGAAACAACCACTGCAATACGTGAGATGCAACACATACACAATAAGTGATCATTCAGAAATTGTGCCAAAAATAGGTGCCACCACTCTGCATATGGGATAATATACAATTACCCTCTTTCTGCTTTCAAAACACTCTGAAATTTCCTTTTCCCAGATGGGATTGCTTTCACTGGGAGTATGCTTTCCTTTAGTAGGAGTGCACAGTTGAATCCCTTCCTCCTGTAGCAATGGGTATCGGGATCCCCGTTCCTCACAGAACAAATGGGGGCAAACTCAGTGGAGTAATAAATAAGGTATACATAATTTATTAGCAGCTTACATTATCAACAGGTACCGTCCATCCTCGATAAGTTCGTTATAAGCCGAAAGCACCTTAAAAATGGCCGCGCTGCTCCTTCCGGCCTAGCGTCTGATGTCACGACACTGACGCGTTTCGTCACTTCCGACTTTTTCACAAGGGAAAAAAAAGGGATATAACGGACTTATCGAGGATGGACGGTACCTGTTGATAATGTAAGCTGCTAATAAATTATGTATACCTTATTTATTACTCCACTGAGTTTGCCCCCATTTGTTCTGTGAGGAACGGGGATCCCGATACCCATTGCTACAGGGGGAAGGGATTCATTCAACTGTGCACTCCTACTAAAGGAAAGCATACTCCCAGTGAAAGCAATCCCATCTGGGAAAAGGAAATTTCAGAGTGTTTTGAAAGCAGAAAGAGGGTAATTGTATATTATCCCATATGCAGAGTGGTGGCACCTATTTTTGGCACAATTTCTGAATGATCACTTATTGTGTATGTGTTGCATCTCACGTATTGCAGTGGTTGTTTCACAGGGCCACTTGTGAAGTGGTGTGTTGATTTTTCACCTCACAGGTGTTACCTATTTATTAGTATATATTATATCACCTGTGTGGTTGCATGATATCACTTATAATTTAATTTTATTAAGATAATGCACTATATCTAGTTTATTTTTTCGAGGTTCTTTGGATTGAAGGGAAGATTTGGACATTTCACAGTTTGAAGATTGAAGTGCAAGGACTATAATAATTTTTTAATTTTTATTTTGGAACTTGTAATTTTGAATTTGGGACTTTATCATGGATAGTATATTAACAGTTTGAGACGGTGGGAGAGGTTATGTGTGTCATTGAAAAGGTTTATGTTAATTTTGCACTTTCAAGGGTGAAAGTTTGACTTTTCTGTGGGAAATTATAGAGTTTTCATTTATTATTCTTTGCAAAATAGCTCAAGCTCTGTCAGATTGGATGGAGAGTGTCTGTGAACAGCAATTTTTAAGTCTTGCTACAGATTCTCAATTGGATTTAGGTCTGGACTTTGACTGGGCCATTCTAGCACGTGAATATGCTTTGATCTAAACCATTCCATTGTAGCTCTGGCTGTATGTTTAGGGTCATTGTCTTGCTGGAAGGTGAACCTCAGTCTCAAGTCTTTTGCAGAATCTAACAGGTTTTCGTCTAAGATTGCCCTGTATTTGGCGCCATCCATCTTCCCATCAACTCTGACCAGCTTCCCTGTCCCTGCTGAAGAAAAGCAACCCCACAACATGATGCTGCCACCACCAGGTTTTACGCTGGGGATGGTGTGTTCAGGGTGAGGTACAGTTTTAGTTTTCTACCACACATAGTGTTTTGCTTTTAGGCCAAAAAGTAAAATTTTGGTCTCGTCTGACCAGAGCACCTTCTTCCACATGTCTGCTGTGTCCCCCACATGGCTTCTCGCAAACTGCAAACAGGACTTCTTATGGCTTTCTTTCAACAATGGCTTTCTTCTTGCCACTCTTCCATAAAGGCCAGATTTGTGGAGCGCA
The DNA here is from genome assembly GCF_062004578.1 of Staurois parvus. Classification (NCBI taxonomy): domain Eukaryota; kingdom Metazoa; phylum Chordata; class Amphibia; order Anura; family Ranidae; genus Staurois; species Staurois parvus. Next base: position 9,779,955 of record NW_028317827.1, on the reverse strand, counting down.
CTACTAATAGCTGTTCTGTGGACAGCTTCTCCCACTTGAGCTGTGGATCTCTGCAGCTCCTCCAGTGTTACCAATGGCCTCTTGGCTGCTTCTCTGATTTAATGCTCTGCTTGCCCGGCCTGTCAGTTTAGGTGGATGGCCATGTCTTGGTAGGTTTGCAGTAGTGCCCTACTCTTTCCATTCTCGGATGATGGATTGAACAGTGCTCTGTGAGATGCGTTTTTTTTATAGCCTAACCCTGCTTTAAACTTCTCCACAACTTTATCTCTGACCTGTCTGGTGTGTTCTTTGGCCTTCATGATGATTTTTGTTCACTAATGTTCTCCAAAAAAACCTCTGAGGGCTTCACAGAACAGCTGTAATTACACTGAGATTAAATTACACACAGGTGGACTCTATTTACTAATTAGGTGACTTCTGAAGGCAATTGGTTCCACTAGATTTTAGTTAGGGGTATCAGAGTAAAGGGGCTGAATACAAATGTACTCTACCCTTTTCAGATATTTATTTTTAAAAAAGTTTGAAAACCATTTATCATTTTCCTTCCACAATTCTGTGCCACTTTGTGTTGGTCTAGCACATAAAATCCCAATAAAATACATTTACGTTTTTGGTTGTAACATGACAATGTGGAAAATTTCAAGGCACTCTATATTGCAAAATTGTTACAAAATATTGTTTTGGTATCAAGGTTTGAACTTTATTTTGGCATGTTGCTGACTTATTTCGTATTTCAGATTGTTCTTCAGAAGTCTGTCTTACACCTGTGATGAAGAACATGGTATACCTGATATTGAATTAAATGAAATATTTGAGAGTAGAAATGGGAACTGCTAATAATGACTTCAAAGTTTTATAAGCTCCAGAACTGCCATCCTGTCTCTAGTTTCACTAGCTAGACCTTGAACTAGTATACACCCAATTAAGTCAGAAGAACCTGAACTCCTGTCCTCCATGCCCATTAGAGGTCAATGATTCACTATCTAGTGGAGCTAGGATCTGGATGACTGTTAAAAACAAGTCAGCAATGTCTCTCTATATAGTTCTGTTACAGGTTCATTTTAAATAAACAAAATAAATAAATGTAAAGGCCAATGGCTTTTTAACAGAACATTTGCTGTGAACGTCTCTTTCAGACATGGGTGAAGTGGTTTGTCGGTCTGCTGGTCGGAGCGGTAGTTGTCGTAGTTGTTGCTGTACCTGTGGCGCTGCTAGCAACAAAAGGTAAGGCTAAGCATGCTATTTAGATGGTCAGCCTACATGTACTAGATAATAGTTGTGTTACTCATGTGTACTTATGTAGTTGAAAATTATTGGTTAAAATGAAAATCCGCCAAAAACACCATAACATTCCAGACATCACTGGACCATGAAGGAGGGACTAACATTTCAACTTAATTGATCATAGATTGGGTTTAACCTTCCATGTCGGTATATTAGATACATATGTCGAAAGGATGCATAGTACATGTATCACATAGCAATCTGTTTGTTAGTTGGTTAGTAATATGTTTGCAGGAAGATGAAAGGGAGAGTTTGGCTGATAACTATGAACAGCAATCATATCACCGTGCAGAGCTGGTGCTGCCCGTCGATACCTTGAGCCTCCAGACTACGTAGGGCTGCCATTTTTGTAGAAAGTCTGGAAGCTCACAAGCCCCTGTCTGCCCATATTATTAAAGAATATGTAAACCTAACATTTCATATTTATGATATGTGCCTGTTGTACCATGTACTTGTATGAAAAAGTATTCTGTTCTCTTTATATTGTTTCCTTTGTGTGAAATCCCTGGTGTTTCTTCCAGTCCCTGTGTTTTTCTATAAAAATTGACCACACAAGGCATGAGAGCACAGCATGGTCAGTTTTCCACCTGTGCTGAGAACTCGGTGTGCTCTCCTCCAATGATCAGACTTCTGCTGACATCCACCCCCATCCCTTCTCCGTATAGCTATTCTTCTCCCCCCAGCTCTCTCAGCTCCTTATGCAGGTGAGAAAAGGGTATGTGATCTCTAATCAAAAGAAAAAAGGGAAAACCTGGTATTTACAATGTGTTTATATCTATACACAAGTGTTCTACCTTTTTATTTCTATTTTAAACTGTATGGGTTGTTTTACAAGGTAATTTTTCTATCCTGTTCAGTTGATTCTTAAATCTCCTTTTGTCAAGCCAGATGGTACTGACAGAGCCACGCATGGCTTAAAAACTCATAGCTGTCTATGGCAAGCTTAGGTATACAGGTATGTGTACAAATGCTAATTATGGTGCTAACCAGTGCATTTATTAAAGCCAAGTGCCAGGAAAAAAAGTTTTCCCTTGCAGTGGGGCTGTGCTCGCACTGCAATGGGTTAACTGCTCATTTTGTCCAGGAGAGAGTAGAAAGCCAATACTCACCAGATCCTTCATTCCACAGGTGAACAATGCTCCCCCACGATCCAGCGGTGGTCTGTTCTTGAATTTCTTACGTCCAGAGCAGGGCTATGGGCTTGATGACATCAGGAACAATCCAACACACAAGACCGCTAGACTGCAGGGGAGCAGGACCAGCAGGAACTGGTCTTGTGCAGGCAGTATCAGAGGTTCAAGTAAGTATATCTCCATTCTCCAATCCCCTAGACAAAAATGAGCAATTAACCGTTGCAGAAGGGAAAACTTATTCGCCCGGAGATGAGCCTAACAAGACTGCAGCTCTCCCTCACATGCTTTTCTCATGCTAAAATAGTTGGATAAGAGGCTGCAGTGGGTACAGAGGAGAAGTAGAGCTCAGGATCCTGGAATTCTTGGTTTGCACTTGCACTTGGTTAATACTAAGAGACGATCGGTCAACTGATTTTCTACGAAAGTGCATATCATGATGTAGTTGAAATGATATTAACCACTTTCCCGCCAGAGGATTTACCCTCCTCCCTGACCAGGCCATTTTTTTGCGATACGGCGCTGCGTTCGTTTAACTGACAATTGCACGGTCATGCAATACTGTACATAAATGAAATGTATGTCCTTTTTTTCCCACAAATAGACCTTTATTCGTGGTATTTGATCACCTGTGTTTTTTTTTTTGTTTTTTTTCGCTATATACAAAAATGACCGACAGTTATGAAAACAAAAACAATATAGTTGACTTTTTGCTATAAGACATATCTAATTTCTTCATAAATTTAGGCCAAAATGTATTCTGCTATGTCTTCGCTAAAAACAAATCCCAATACATGTAAATTAGTTGGTTTACATGAAAGTTATAGCATCTACAAATGGTGGTATATGTAATGGAATTAAAATTTTTTATACTAGTAACGGCGGCGATCAGGGACTTATAACGGGACTGCGGCGGGCACTCTGACACTGGGGAGAACTGACTAACTACCACTGACATCCCAATGACACTAATACAGTGATCAGTGCTAATAAAAAGCACTGACACTGTACTAATGACACTGGACAGGAAGGGGTTAACATCTGGGGCGATCAAAGGGTTGACTGTATGCTGTTTTACATAATGGGCTGTGTGTGTTTTACTAGGGAAACATGCTGCTGTGTATTTCTCTGCTGTGCAGAGAAATACACAACAGCATGTTCTTGCTGGTAGAAGAGAGATTTGTGTTTTACACAAAGGTCTCTCCCCTGTCAGCCTTACTCAGCGATCACTGGGTGCCGGGAGGGAATCTCTGGCCGGGACCTGGTGACTGACATCTGTAGCCGCCAATGGCAGCATGGGTAGGACGGCGCGTGCCCCCTACCCGGAAATGCAAACATAGCTACAGTATATACTAGCGTAGTAAAAGAGGAAGTGTAGGGTTGTTCTATGTTTCTGATCATACGCATTTTTTCCTATTCAATTCCTGTATTTTTCGCTCCATAAGATGCACTTTTTTCCCCCAAAAAAAGGGGAGAAAATGTCAGTGCGTCTTATAGAGCGAATATAAAGCGGCCGGTCCGGTATTTCTGCCGCCACCATGTCAGAATACCGGGCCGGCCACTCAGCTGTTCTCTCCTGCAGGGCCTTACCTGTTCCTCGCTCCAGTGCTGCATAGTCTTCCCGCGCTGGCTTCTGTGAAAGCCGGGTGCCGACTGCGCATGTGCTGCGCTTTGTGAATGATCCGGTGTCTTCTGGGACACATGACAGGTCCCAGAAGGCGCCGGGCCATTCACAAAGTGCAGCGCTTCTCGCGCATGCGCAGTGGGCACCCGGCTGTCACAGAAGCCAGCCCGGGAAGAAGAGGGAAGGACAACTCCGCGGAAGTGGGAGTGGGTACCTGTCAAATTCGGGTACCCGCTCCCCCTCCCTCCCTAAAGGTCAGCAGTCTCTGGTCATCCCCCGCACTGTCTGCAGTCTCTGGTCATCCCCCACACTGTCTGCAGTCTCTGGTCATTCCCTGCACTGTCTGCAGTTTCTGGTCATCCCCTGTACTGTCTACAGTTTCTGGTCATCCCCTGTACTGTCTGCAGTCTCTGGTCATCCCCTGTACTGTCTGCAGTCTCTGGTCATCCCCTGCACTGTGTCCGCAGTCTCTGGTCATCTCCTGTACTGTGTCCGCAGTCTCTGGTCATCTCCTGTACTGTGTCTGCAGTCTCTGGTCATCTCCTGTACTGTGTCTGCAGTCTCTGGTCATCTCCTGTACTGTGTCTGCAGTCTCTGGTCATCTCCTGTACTGTGTCTGCAGTCTCTGGTCATCTCCTGTACTGTGTCTGCAGTCTCTGGTCATCTCCTGTACTGTGTCCGCAGTCTCTGGTCATCTCCTGTATTGTGTCCGCAGTCTCTGGTCATCCCCTGTACTGTGTCTGCAGTTCAGAATATTTTTTTTTCTTGTTTTTCGCCTCTAAAACCTAGGTGCGTCTTATGGTCAGGTGCGTCTTATGGAGCAAAAAATACGGTATTTCCATACAATTACTGTACATGTTAAACGAAAATTGGATGTTGTGTTCACATATAATAAAAATGTTCTACTTTGTACTTTCAGTTTTTGTCTGAAAAGTCGGAATGGACTGTCAAAAGCACTATACTAACAATCAGATAATCGGCTGATCATTCCTTGTACAAACATTTTCGTTCGAACTTCTTATGGTGCATACGGCCCATTAGAGTGGCTAAAACCTTCCTATAATTTGAGAAGGAGGTTGATTCAAAGTGAGAGATGAAACTTTTTACATGCTTATATTCAGGGCTTTGCAAAGTACAAAGGAACTAGCAACAATATCAGGTTGCATGTACCCAAAATCCGCTGCTTAGTTAATGCAGATGGCCCCATAAGAGGCAGAGTCATCACAATCAACGGACTCGTAATTATGTTTTAAGTTCACGGAGCATTGCACAATCTGCAGGTGAATCAAAGTTCCTTAAGCATGTTTTCTGTTTTAAGGAAATGTGGTTTTTATTTCTGAACTGGCATTGTGCAATCGCAGGGCCTTTCTGCCAATTGTTAGTCATATCACCAATTCTAAATAAAGGCACAGTGGGTGTAGCTCAATAAAATCTACAGTTCAGAAGAATCGTCTCTGTACATGTTAGTGTTACCAAATCACATTGTTTATAGCAGAAATGTACCTCTGTCCTGGTATTATTATTACTTTTTCTAAGCAGGTGTATATGACCTAGGGGTCTCCAAACTTTATAAACGAAGGGCCAGTTTATTTTCCTTCAGACTTTAGGGGGGCCGGACTGTTGCCAGTGGGACTGGAAATTTTCCTGGCACAAGTGGAAGTATATATCACCACATTTGGTAATAGGGGGAAGAATAGTGCCCCATCATTGGCATCACTGGGAGGAATACTGGCCCATTGTGTCAGTGGGAGAAATGTTGCTCCATTGTTTGTCAGTTGGTAGAATAGTGTCTTGTATCAGTGGGAGGAATAGTGTCCAAAGGGGGCCAGATAAAGGCATGAAGAGGGCTGCATCCAGCCCCTGGGCTGCAGTTTGGAGACCACTGGTCTAAACCAAGATCACAGGAGCATTGTGGTTATTTCATGCAATTGGAGACTGCAGAGTCTATTGTTTACATTCAGAGAGACCCTGTATACATGAAGGATGTGCATCTCCATGAGTATACGTATTTACATAGAACGAAGGATCTGAAGACATAAACGTACACTAATATATACAATAGCCCAGTGACTTTCACATGCATTTCTACAAACATTAAAAACACTATGGGGTTGATTTACTAAAGGCAAATAGACTATGCACATTGCAAAGTGCAGTTATACTCTTCAAGATCAGTTGCTACAGAGCTCCATAAATGAGGTAAAGCTTCACTTTGCAAAGAATACCCAATCACATGGAAAATTTGACATGATGCTCTGCTGGAACAAGTGTGTTTCTGCAATGCATGAAAACATTCATTTTTAACCACTTGCCGCCGAGCCACTGTATAAAAACGGTGGCAGGGTGGCACGGCTGGGCAAAAGCACGTTTTAAAACGTGCTGTTTCAAAACAGGTAGGGGGCACACGCAAGGCGCGCCGCCGCCCTACCTTCACCGCCGATCTCAGCCGCGGGTGTCAGTCGCCGGGTCACAGCCAGTTGTTATCAGCTGTGTCCCAGCGATTTGCAGCAATCAGTGACAGAGAGCAGGGCTGCAGTAGCTCTGCTTTCTGTCACTTCCCTGACAGTTCCTGACACACAGACCAGGAGAAATGAGTTTCTCTGTCCTGATCTGCCTGTCTCCCTGCTGTACACACCTCTCCCCCCTATTAAAACACTCCCCTCACACAGTTAACCCTTTCAGTGCAAAAAAAGTTAACCCCTTCCTCCCCAGTGCCATTAGTACAGTGTCAGTGTTTTTTTTTTTGCACTGATCACTGTATTGGTGGATGGGGATGTCAGTGACCCCAAGTCCGTTCCCCCCCAGTGTCAGTCCCGCCATAAGTCGCTGATCGCCGCCATAAGTCACTGATCGCCGCCATAAGTTGCTGATTGCCGCCATTATTAGTATAAAAAAACCCTAAAAATCCCAGTATCTTTACCGTCATTTGTAAACGCTACAACTTTCACGTAAACCAATTAATTTACACGTATTAGGGTTCTTTTTTAGCAAAGACATGTCGCAGAATGCATTTTGGCTGAAATTTATGATGAAATTTGATTTTTACATTTTTTTTTTACTGGACATGTTTTATAGCAAAAAGTACAAAATATTGTATTTTTTTCTCAAAATTGTCAGCCTTTTTTTTTTTATAGCACAAAAAATAAAAAACACACAGGTGATCAAATACCACTGAAAGAAAGCTCTATATGTGTGAAAAAAAGGACATAAATTTCATTTATATACCGTATTGCATGACCGTGCAATTGTCCGTTAATCTAGCGCAGCGCGTATAGCAAAAAAATTGCGTAAATTGCAGTATCTATAGCATAGTTTGTAGACGCTATAACTTTCACACAAAGCAATCAATATACACTTATTGGGATTTTTTTTACCAAAAACATGGAGCAGAATACATGTTGGCCTAAATTTATAACTAATTTTGAGTTTACTATATATTTTTTTTATAGCTGAAAGTAAAAAATATCGTTTTTCTTCAAAATTTTTGGTCTTTTTTTGTTTATTGCGTGAAAAATAAAAAGCGCACAGGTGATCAAATACCACCGAAAGAAAGCTCTATTTGTGTGAAAAAAAGGACGTAAATTTTGTTTGGGTGCAGCGTTGCTAATTCAATTATCAGTTGAATTAGTGCAGCGCTGAGTAGCAAAAAGAGGCCTGGTCATTAAGGGGGGTAAATCCTCAGGAGGGCAAGTGGTTAATGGCACGCCAAGGTCCCTTGCCAACGCATGTACTTTAGCTCGCCACAAAGCACTATGAACACTAAGGTACATTGAGGTGGCTGCATTTCAAAAAAGTACATGCTTTTTTGTTGCCTTTTAGTGTGCTAAGAAACCTATTCAAATGAATAGATTGCTCTGACACAATACATGTTAACAATTAAAACTCACACACATTAACACACTTTAGGGGAGATTTACTAAAACTGGTGCAGCTCTGCAGAGAAACCAATCAGCTGCCAGGTTTTATTGTCACAGGCTCAGCTTAATTGAACAAGCTGAAGTTAGACGCTGATTGGCTGCCATGTACAGCTGCACCAGATTCTGAGCGCTCCAGTCTTAGTAAATACCCCCCTTTGTGTTAATGCACCACAAAAGTTGCAAATTGTGCAATTTGTGTCCTACAGTGCAAACATCCTGTTTTGCACTCACAAAGAACAGCTCTAATCCTTGGTTAAATAAAACAACTTATTTACATGTACTTATCACAAGAAGGAAATTAAGCTTTTTTGTTGTGAATACACTATTTTGGTACCATTAAAAGTCAAGCAAACATGTCCATTATCATATAAAAATATTTTTTACATTTATTGTACAGTATACTATTTTAACGAAAAAAAAAAAGTTTTATTTAAAAAAAAAAAAAAAAGGACAGTACACAATAAATAACACCCCAACATATACATTTCCCACCAAAGAGCCTTCTTAGATTGGTCTATCAATACATTAACATCTTTATTAATATATCCTAATTGTAGGGGCTCTGATTCCTCAACGCATTTCATGACACTTGTTCACTTAGGATGGGGGTGTGAAGCTTCTATGTGGAAAAAAAATGTAAAGGAATATAAGTAATTAAATACATTTAGGCTAGAGCCTGAAAAGAAAGAAAGCTACCAGCATGAAGTGATTAAAAAAAAAAATCACCTTTCAACGTATCCCTGCATGAGTGCTGTGCTAATAGAATAATTAAACTTCATAATACAAACAGTCAAATGATCAGCATAATCAAATATTTAACAAATATTCTGTGCATAATGCCAAATATGCGTGACAAAGTCTGTGCAAAATCCTTGGTGAGTCAAAACATTTCAAATGCATGCAGACCAATAATGATGTGCACTTCTAGGTGAAAAAACCTCCACCATCCCCTTTAGCATGCTCTCCCACCTTTCAGTTTGGACCCTTGTTACAAAGGTCATATGAGCATATTCCTTTAAACCAGCAATCAGGCACTTAAGGATGGGATCAGTAATGGTAATCCTTCAGTGTAACCCCACCTGCAGACAATACACCAAGTACTCAGGCTCAAAGGAAGTGAAAACAAAGAACATTGTGCTCCCCACAATATATTTATTGTATAAAAATATTAAACATTGCACACACAGGAATATGTGGAAAAAAATGCTTTATATAATAAAAGTGCATGTGGCAGAATGTTGCTGTTTATATCCAGTGAACTGTATACTGCCAAGAAATGTTCAAATCCCTCCAGCCCTCACATATTCAGCTTACTCCTGAATCGGAAGCTCTTCCCAATGTGTTTCGTCATTACTAAACATCATTATTACACGTCCCTGATAACGTCAGTGATAACGAGCACATTGGATGAAGCTTGGCAATCAAGGAGTAATCTGGTTGTGTGAGGGCTGGAGGGATTTGAATATTGCTTGGCAGTATACAGTTCGCTGGATCTAAACAGCGCTGTTCTGCCACATGCCTTTTATTATGTAAAGTAGTTTTGTCCTTATAGTCATGTGCCCACCATATGGCAACTCTTGGACCTAGTCATTAGCTGCATGGGCACAAAGCACAGAACTGCAGTAAGGAGTGAGACTGTATTTTTTCTTTTGGGGCTCAAGCAGCAGATTGGAAAGAAGGGACAAGTTATTTTATGGTTTTTGCTGTACAACAATTTTCCAACTATAAATGTAAATACGGTATCTCCTCAAAACAACCCAATAAACTACACGATTCTAGATAGAAAAAAAACATTCAACCCTTGAAAGCACTAATCATAAAGAATTCAAAACCTCCTACCCAAAAACATTCAATATATACCCTCAAAGTAATAAGTGTCCAAAAACATATAGTCACACAAAATTCTAATTAAATAAGTGTCCAGTGTCTCAACAATCCAAAGCGATGAAAATAATTATATAAATCCCACTTGAAATCAATTCTTTATAGTGTTGTAGTCCTCAAAACCGCTTCCACGGAAAACCAAAGATAAGAGAAAAACCGCTGTGGGATATCATATGAAGGAATCACCAACCCGCTCAGTCTCCTTGCCTCCACTCCTGAAGTGTATCGTTACAATATCATCCCCTCATGGTAGCGTAAGCCCGTTCCCCAGTATCCAGGCTCCAAGCAAGATGTATATAAAAAAGGTGATAGTGTAATTTCGTATATCACAGTAGAATAAACTTTAATAAAACTGCTTACATGTATAAACAAGAAATAGCGCATAGAAGAAACCACAAATAGCTGGGGATTACCAGGCAGCTTCCAGGTGGACACACACTGTGGCTCCAGAATCAGAGATGGCCGCTGTATCACTTCCGGTTCCTGCTCTGTACGTGCGACGTCACTTCACTGACGCGTTTCGTCACATCCGGGACTTGATCTTAAGGGATAATTTTCCAACTATCTGTGCTCATCCAGCATACAATATTACTTTTATAATACAGTATATTTATGTATGGAGTCTGCTTTTAGGTCATAATATTTCATTTTACATGGCCCTCTCGAAGTGATTTGATAAATGACAAACAGAAAATAATTATCGTAAGGGTCTGGATCTTAATTAACAGATAATAGATATAAGTCATTACTTTATCTGTCTGTCCCAATGGAATCCTAGCGATGTGGTCCATAAAAGGAAGCACTGAGCTCTTTCTCTTTTAAAGACAAATCAAACAATTTCCAAAGGCAAACTCTACTTCTGCCATTTTTAATAATCCTTCCCATTTAAGAAGCAGAATTACATTACTTTTAGTCATAATTTACAAAGGTCTTTCTTCTGTTTAATAATCATGAGCTAGATTATGTCTGCCTCTCTTCTCATCTGGCATTGCATTTATCATGAAGGAACTGTCCAGTATGCACATGTTCAGATAGGGAGAAACCATTGCAATGCAAGAAAAGGAAAAGCATTTTTGAGATGTGGTAACATGATCACATTCAAAGTTTAAGAAAATCAAACATAGTTTTGGATAGAATAGTGAAGAGTTTGAATCTCTGACTTTCATTGTTGCCTGTCTGCTTTTTCTTTCTTTCTGTTCTAGTGATACTTTGTCATACCCTAACATACTGGGCATCTTTGATTGAGAAGAGAAAACAGAAATTTAGCCAATAGGGGGACAACAATTAAAAACATGAAAAAGGTCATCCTTCTTCCACACTCCAGCTAAGACCAAAGAAAAAAAGTTTGGCTGGAGTTGGTTTTGAATTAAAAAAAGAAACAAAAAATTGGGTGACATTAAAAGTTAAACATAGATATCTTTCGAACAGAAATGGTTAAGTACCATAAAATAATCATCTTGTTGAGATTTAAATATTACTTTTATTACATGCAGTAAATTCATGAACTCTTAATCAGTGGTGGAATTAATGTGTGACAAGGTGTCTGAACTGCTGAAACATGAGAGTAAACAGGAAAAATGGCACTGTCATTCGGATCAACTTCTTAGCCTTTTCAACTATCTTTCATGATCTGAAAATAGTATAATCCTCAATTAATTTCTTTATGTTTTGGAGTTCTCAGGCTATAGCTGAAATGGACGCTTTTATGTTGAGGCTCTAAAGTTTTCATTTTGGACAAAATGGACTGCATTCTCCGCTTTTGTCCGTGGCAGCCAATTGAATCAGCAGGCCTCTATGATCAACTTCTTAGTTTAATATATCTGTAAATGCCATTTAAGTGATGTAAAAGCATTTTGGATCCTATCATCTAATTATTTCTGTTGGCTCTGATGATCCTCAAAGTGCATCAAGTTGGCATATTGCCTAAAATGCAGCTTTCACCTTTTAACATATCTGTAACACTTGCACTCCTTCATTACGTGTCTAGCAAGCGGGTGTATTGTATCCGAAATCACTGAGAAGATAAACTTTAGTAATTAGTATCGTTGATGTTTAGTATACCTCTCATACTGACAGACAAAATTACAGCTGGCACATGTGTAATAATCAGCAGCTGTGTTTTCCCTTCTTCAATACTACCATAATTAATCTTGTCTTTATCTTTGCCTTGTTTTGATTTTATCGAGAGAATAGTTTGCTATGAGAAACTGGACTTGAGGCGGATTTCTCTGGAAGAGAACCAAGGACACGCAGTCCCAACCAGCTGTTTTATAGTACTTTTGTACATATGAAGACATGGATCTGAGCACCTAAATGTAGTCCTTTATACTTTTCATTGGAGCTGCACTCACTGCATGGAGTGCATGTGATGACATTGCCTCCTGTCACTTCTTCTATGGCTGCTCCTGCAGCTTCTCATGGGTCTGTCTGTCTACTGCTGTTCTCACTGCATCCCCTCCTGTGACTTTCTGTGGATACTCCTGCCTGTCTGTTGCTAATGCTTTGACCTTCAGAAGGTTTACCGTGCAGGGAGTAATGTTCTACCCTAAGGCCCCAGCTCACACTGACCTTCCCTGTAACCCCAACATTAACCTTCCTTTAAGTGGTGTAATCCTTTGTTTGCATACTAATAGCTCTTGTGCTAGGATCCTCTGCACCAATGACTAACCTTCATGTACTGAAAGATACCAAATTTGAAGTCCTGATGCTGGAGCCTACTGCCTACATCTTCTGCTATTGCTTCCTCATCTCCAACCTAATCTAGGTCCTCAAGACTGCCCCCTTGGTCTTCCTGTCCTGCTGATGCTGCTGAACCCTCTCCTTTTGCCTTCTTTATGTACCTTGTGTCTTTCTGTTACTGCTATTCCCTCTTTCCCTCTCCCACCACCTTCTTTGGGTCCCCTAATCCTTTTGTTGCTTCTGCAAATAACCTTGCTTCTTCTTTTAGGTCCTACTGCCTGCTTGTTGGTGCTACTGCTACCACTCATTCCTCTCCTGTAAATTCATGTGGGTCCTCCTATTTGCTTGCTGTTGCTTCATCTCTTGTGGCCTTCTTCTGGTTCTCCTCTCTGCATTTTGTTGCCCCCACTGTTTCCTCCACTGAAGCCACTTCTGTGCCCTCCTGCCTGCTTGCTACTGAACCCCCTGCTTTCTTTCCTGATGTTCTCCTGTTTGGGATAAATAATGTTATAGAGCAAAAAAATCCTATTTTAAAGCTAATTTTTAGGGTAACCCTCCATCCTCGCTACCATTTATACTCCACCCCCGCTTGCTAACACCTAGATTAGATTTCAAAAGAAAATGGGACAAAATAGTCTGATTTATTTTACCTGAAATTGCAATAATGTAATCAGGCCAGGTCCCGATTCTTCTTCTTCTTTTTTTTTTTTTGTGGACTGCAGTGTAAGAGAGTCCTTTTTTTGAGTTGCCCACATTATTCCCTGGTGAGGTGAATGGTTGGTTCTCTAACAAAAACAGGAACATTTATTTTGAATATCTTGGCTCTTTAAAGCCCTCAACTCAAAACCTCAACTCATTCATGGTGTGGTCTGTGCAAGAAAATAATCTATTTTAACATTTTAAAACCGATAAAACAAACAGGACTTAAACGCACATCACACTACCAATTTATATTAATTAGTCTCTTTATTTTATTTGGCATGTTGTCAAAAGATCTGAAAAATAAACTAGAGATTCTCTAGGACATCTGTAGGACGTCATCATTGTGAATTTGTCAGTCTGAGGATGTTTTCTTTTTGGTTTTAAATGGCTGATCTCAGAGGCTGCTAAATGCCATCTATTCACACATGCTTACTTATCGTCGGGCAAACAAGAATGGTCTGAAGAGGAATACGGAGTCTAGAATTTTATTTATATATATATATATATATATTGTGTGTGTGTTTTATATGTATATATCTATCTCTAATATAGATAGAGTAGTTCAGCTATTATTTCTTTTACACATTTATGTAGACATTCCGAGAACACTGAACCATTTACATAAACCTGCACCCAAAATTTGACTTTACAATTTACTGTTCTTATCACATCTGTATGCGCACAGACAAGTTTTAGATGAAAGCCAATGAATCTATTTTTATGTTAGACAGAAAGTTTTCTTAATGAGGCTCATATTTTGGACCGATCCTAAAACAAATTTAAAACCTAAAAGTACATCTTAAAGCAAACTTTTTTTTTTTGTTATGGATAGGGTGGAGTGGGATATAAACACCTGTCAGATTTGTCTTGCTGTCTGTGTCCCTGAGCTTCACCCTCCATTGGGGGCATTTAATTTTGGTGACCTTGATGACCACCAGGGACTCGCTCATTTGGAGTGATTTCCTGTTACTTCCTGTTTTGATTATGGGACAGGGAGTCAAGGGAACCCCATGTCCCAGTGCGGCACAGATGGCAAAAAAAAAAAAAACTGAAGAGGATTATAACGTATCCAAAATGAAAAAGAAAGTGTTGCCTTTACTTTACCACTATTCCCCACAAAGCAGAACTATAATACATACTATATATATAGTTGCACCACACATATACTAAACAAGAAATATATATATTTTATTGGGATTAGTGAAATCATTCATAAGCTCTAACCCTTCAAAACGTTAGAAAGCAAACCCCCATATCTACATCTACAGAGACATCTGTCTAGTGCAAATCTACACAGCCGTAGAGTAGGAAGTGAAAACCCAAGTGAAAAAGAGTTCAAAGGAATGAGCAAGACCCTGGTATCCATCATATAACATTAATAGCGGAGTATTTGTAGATATGAGAAGCGTATGTCAAGGAAGCATATATATATACAGTTGCAAGAAAAAGTATGTGAACCCCTTGGGATTACGTGGAGTTTTGCATGAATTGGGCATAAAATGTGCTCTGAACGTCATCTAAGTCACAACAATAGAAGAACACAGTCTGCTGAACATAATACTACACAAACATTAGATGTTACCATGGTTTAATTGCACATAACATGTAAACATTCACAGTGCAGGGAGGAAAAAGTATGTGAACCTTTGGACTTAATAACTGATTGACCCTCCTTTGGCAGCAATAACCTCAACCAAACATTTCCTGTAGTTGCAGATCAGACCTGCACAACGATCTGGAGTCATTTTGGACCACTCCTCTTCACAAAACTGTTTCAGTGTAGCAATATTCTTGGGATATCTGGTGTGAATCGCTCTCTTAAGGTCATGCCACAGCATTTCAATCGGGTTGAGGTCAGGACTCTGACTGGGCCACTCCAGAAGGCGTATTCTGTGCTGTTGCAGCCATTGTCTTGTTGAATTACTTGTATTCTTTGGGTCATTGTCCTGTTGCATCACCCATCCTCTGCGGAGCTTCAGTTGGCGGACAGAGGGTCGTACGTTTTCCTGCAAAATGTCTTGATAAACTCTGGAATTCATTTTCCCATCAATGACAACAATCCGTCCAGGCCCTGAGGCAGCAAAGCAGCCCCAAAGAATGATGCTCCCTCCGCCATGTTTTACAGTGGGGATGAGGTTTTGATGTTGGTGTGCTGTGCCTTTTTTTCTCCACACATAGTGTTGTGTGTTCTTCCCAAACAACTCAATCTTGGTTTCAGCTGTCCACAGTATATTTTGCCAGTAGTGCTGTGGAACATCCAGGTGCTCTTTTGCAAACTTCAAACGTGCTGCAATATTCTTTTTGGACAGCAATGGCTTCCTCCGTGGTGTCCTCCCATGTACTCCATTCTTGTTTAATGTTTTCCTTATTGTAGATGTGTCAACAAAAATGTTAGCATGTGCCAATGATTTCTGTAGGTCTTTAGCTGACACTCTGGGATTCTTCTTTACCTCATGCAGCATTCTGCGCTGTGCTCTTGCAGTCATTTTTACAGGACGACCACGCCTAGGGGGAGTAGCAACAGTGCTAAACTTTCTCCATTTGTAGACAGTCTGTCTTACCGTGGACACATGAACATCAAGGCTTTTGGAGATACTTTTGTAACCCTTTCCAGCTTAATGCAATTCAACAATTCTTGATCGTAGGTCTTCTGAGAGCTCTTTTCTGCAAGGCATGGTTCACATCAGACAGTGCTTCTTGAAACCAGTAAACTCAAAACAGGTGTGTGTTTTTAAGGGCAGGACAGCTGTCAGCAACACATTCAATATCATCACACTGATTGGAGTCAAGGTTGGCTCACACCTGGCTCCAATTAGCTCTGGGAGAAGTCATTAAGATAGGGACTCATATACTTTTTCCTCCCTGCACTGTGAATGTTTACATGTTATGTGCAATTAAACCATGGCAACATCTAATGTTTGTGTAGTATTATGTTCAGCAGACTGTGTTCTTCTATTGTTGTGACTTAGATGACGTTCAGAGCACATTTTATGCCCAATTCATGCAAAACTCCACGTAATCCCAAGGGGTTCACATACTTTTTCTTGCAACTGTACATAGCAGGAGAGTATCATGGCTGGGTACCACTTTATCAGGAGTGGAGGACAAAATTGCTTCTGGCCATGATAGGTGTGGAACTCTTTCAAAGTGTCTGTCCCTCAACACTGTGGGGCTAATCTCTCAGCACGCTTTCTTGTCATATTTTGCTATCTTAGATCTAGCCATTTATACCAGTCTGTTTCTGCTATTACTTACATTTGGGATTGCTTGTATGTAGTAGTTTCTGCAATAAATGTTGACATAATGGATACAAGGTCTTGTTGTTGTCCATAGCTGTGAACTTTTGGATGGTCACTACTTACTCTACAATTGCACGTATTTTGCACTAGACCAATGTCTTGGTATATAAGTATGGAGGTTTACCTTTTTTAAAGTTTTGAAGGGTTAGGGCATATAAATGTTTGCACTGATCTCAATCTAATAAATATATTCCTTTATTGTCTGTTTGGTACAGCTATACAGTATATAAAAGAGTTGTTCTGCTGTGTGGGGAATACTTTCTAGTGCCTTTCAACAGGGGGTTAGTGTCCCTTTTTTTAAGGTGTTCTCCACTCTGTCTTTGGCAGTATGGGCTGGACTTCCTCTGTTCTCTGCAGGCCTCAGCTTGGGCCTGTGAAATATCCACCTAGGTGACAGATTGGGAGAATAGCCATACAGAGACTGAGTATAGGATAATGTGATCATCGTCTTGAAAAGTTATGCTGTAGTTGAACTTTGTGAAGGAATAACTGTTCAGTAAACATTCAGATAAGCAAGCTTTGATTGGACATTCCGATATTGAGTAAGCTGAGATGTGTAGTATGCCAAGTCCACATAAGGGTTGATACACCCCTGAAGGGTTTGAAGTGTGACTTGGGTTGGAGACCAGTATGAGTTCCTAGTGGCACTCTGGACATAAGATAAGGAGTTCCACAGCAGGTGAGGAGGATATATAACCCAAATTCCTTGTGTTCCCCTGCTTTACAGGAGACCTTCAGGTACAGAAATAGGCTAAGCAGTCTGCCGCTACCCCTGCAAGAAGACCCTAGTGGTGCAGTCCATTGCATATAAATACTTAGCTGCTGATTGTTTGCTACGAGTAGACCCTTGTGAAGGGACTGTGAATGAGTTACCTTTTATTCCAGCTGGTGATCACTGTAACTGAACAGTACTCTTCTGAAATAGGCAGTACTTTCTATGTACTTCTTTATGTCACTGGTGTGTGTCTCCTTCATCCTTCTTGTGATGGTGCACAGAGAGGAATAGCTACTACTTTGTGCCAGCAGTCCTTTGCGATGAGATTGTAAAGAAAAAGAATAAAAAAATGGATGTTTAATTACACAAAAATATAAAAAAGAATTTGACGGAGTGCAAAAGTAAAAAATATAAAATGAGCACTTTAAAAGCAAGACATTTCAGGTTCTCGTGAAAATGCTGGTTGGAAAAAGTTTAAAGACCTTTTGTATGTAATATTTAATTAAAAAAATATATAATCCAAAGTACAGGGTAAAGCAAGTTTATATAAGGACACTATACAAAGATTACTCAATACAAATGCACAGAAGCAGTCTTGGAAATTTTGCTGTCCAGTGATTTTCAGTTGAAAACAATGTTATCCTCATACAACCCATTGTCCACCATTTAAACCCCAAAAAGCAGATTAGGATGTAGTTAGACTATTTGCAGATTATTAGGAAAAATGATTTGTCTTTCAGCCTGTCAACATTTTTTTTGCTCACTGTCTGCAAAGGAATATTACAATATACTAAATGATTTTATTAAATATGTGCAACGGTTTAGTGATGAATATTCATGTAACTTTTTGCTTTTTATTTATATATTCCCAATAAATATATGGAGCTAAAATGGTTTACCGGTTCTAGGGCTGTACCACACCTGCAGAGGATGTAAATGCTTCTGGGCCCATGAGCCCAAGGATAACTGGCTTTTTTACCTACCATTTAGTTTTCTTCCACATGCTGTTTTCTGTTCTGCTTTCTGCTCTGGTTAGCTTGTGGATTTCACACTAAAACTTTTTTTTTAAGAACTATGGATACAGTGGGGAAGGTTAGGGTTTATAGCTATTGACTTAGTAAGACTTCTTGCAAATTAAGTAAAGTCAATCAGTCCACAACAAAAATGTGACAGTTCTCTTTTAGATTTGAAAACGG
This sequence comes from Staurois parvus, assembly GCF_062004578.1. Taxonomy (NCBI): domain Eukaryota; kingdom Metazoa; phylum Chordata; class Amphibia; order Anura; family Ranidae; genus Staurois; species Staurois parvus. Next base: position 9,761,525 of record NW_028317827.1, on the reverse strand, counting down.
TGAACAAGGGTGTTCAATTTTTTTTTTCTTTTTAAATATGAAGTAGAAGGTCTGTTAAAGTGCTATTCTACCCAGGAGTGAAATTCAATTACAAAAAACGAAAACAGCCAAAACATTTAAGGATTGGTATGCTGCAAAATATTACGTTTGCATTTGGGTTTAATACTGTGTAGGTGGGAGGGAAGACAGCTGGTAAGCTCCCCCAGGGGAAGGAATGGCACACACGGTGGTTAAAGTTATAGAAAATAAATTAAGGACATACCAACATATAGCAACAGAGTTTTGAGACAACTAGAACTAGTGGCAACACTCACAGCTGATCAAACAGCACTTGCAGGAAGCGATGCATGGAGATAGACAACACCTGACTCAGGAGGAAGCTGGGAGGCAGTAAATAGACAAGAACTAGTAGCAGGTTCTCTACAGCAGCACTAGCAATCAGTCCCTATGTTGTCCCTCCTCCTCTGGAACCTCTCCCTACTCTAGGCATGCTCTCCCTGTCCAATGGTTTCTTGTCCCTATCCTACCCACATGCAAAATTACGCCCTAACTGCAGTGAGCCAGTACTTTTTCTAAGCACTGCCCTCACTAAAGATGGCTTTAGGGGTCATCCGGGGCAGCAGCATCTAATTGGACAGCAGCCCAACCAGTTACATGTGCATTCCCCTTGTCCTGCACTCTCCCTTGCATGTTGGTTGCAACGACGCCACCTGTGTAGGGAGGTCATCCTGCAGTTGCCTACAACCACTTTAACTATATAGTGGGACCATCACTGCATTGCATGGATGACTTCTTATTTGCTCACTGAGTACAAATACTTGCCTTTTTCCTCTGATGCACAACTGGTTCCCCAAATCTGCTTCTCTTTACCCCTCCACTGATCACAGGCTCTTTTCTACATTTATATGGGAAGATGCCAAAGGCCTCTGAGGGAGCATGGAATAAGGTAGGTATTTGTACATATTCATCAAGCCATAAGTTGGGTATACAGTACACATATTGATATTCGGCCAGTTGCTGTCTCTCTCAGAGAGATGTTTGAGGTTTTCCAAAAAAGGTTTCCAACACCACAAAGTAACAGTGCAAAAAAATTGGAGTACAAATCAATAAGCGAAAAGAGGCATGCAAGTAGGCAGAACCGGCCGAATTTCAGTGTCTAGCCCTGTGTATTCAACAGAAGCTGGTCATTAGCTGGTTGAATGGTCCTGCTGGAAAACCAGCATTCAATCAGCTGCTGTAATGCTGATTTGTGTATTCTGATGGGAAGGGGGGAGCTCCTGTTGTCAGAATACAATAGCATGGCGTGAGAGATCCCTGCACCCACATTGATTGTGTGGATGCAGGGATCCAGGCCAGAATTTTAGTTTTAAGAGTTGAGAACTTAGCCATCACTTTCTTGGACCCAGGATATATCTCTAACCGGTGATATTGTCATCCTATAATGTAAGAAGGTCAGAGTCAAGTGTTTAACACGAAGGCTATTATCATAGTTTTCTGTTACATTATTTCGAGCAGAGCACAGAGATGCATTACTGACACAAAGAAATACAAGCGTTGCATTGTATTTTCTACTATACCATGATGCCCTTGTAAATAGTCACTTGTATCCATTTACACTTGCTGGCACATCTGAGCCTCATGTGTTATAGCAATATAAGTTACTAAAAAAGCTAACTGATCACATCACCAGGGCCTTAAAGAGGTTTTTCACTCTGGAAAAAAACCTTGAACATCAGCAACTACAAATACTGCCCTTTTTTAATATACAATAATGTATACATAGTTTTACATTAAATTTACATTTTGAGAAAAGTATTGAAACCCTTTACGATTGAAGTGTTTATGAGGCTTTGTATAAAATCCTTAGCAGGTCAGCTAAGCTAGCGAGTGACAAAAGTTCTTTAATTAAACCTAGCAGCTGGTTGCTTGCAGCAGGTGTCATGTGTACATGATCTCAGTCCATTTAATGAAAACACACATTGTGTTTTTGGGTGGGCGTTAGTGTTGCACTTGTAGAACAGAAGACCCTTCTCAGCAACAAAACAGAACACGTAGGAAAGACAGTTTCAGCACTCCTCCAATGTTCTAACAGCAACAACAAAAAAAGGGCCAGTCCTGTGTAAATTCAAAGATAATACAGATAATACTATTTGGTCTAATTCTGTGTTCAGTTACTTGGCTTGTGAATTATCTCTTTTTTTTCTTTATTTTTTTCTTTATTTCGATATCATAGGAATATGTTACTGGTTTTGATATACACTTGAAGTTTGTTATTTATACATTACACAGATGTCCACATCTGATTTCCAACATACAATGGAATGTAAAGAAAGATATCGAGTCCTAGTCCAACTGCCAATTTAGGAAATAAAAGTGGATATCCACCTAAAAGTTAAAGTAGGACCTTAAGGGCTGAGACAGCAGCCCCTGATGTATTATATGCCTTCAATATTCCAAAATAAAAAGCTCCCTGCTAGATATCCCAGCTCTGTTTCTGTCCACCTGGGAGTTTTGAGAGTTCTGGTCTGCTTTTTAAAACTTCTTTAACATTTGCATATATAATGAAAAGAAAAAACAGTGGAACGAGACATCTGGTAACAACCAGTATCACAATGCTAGCAAGTTTAGGTAGGCAACCATGAAAGGGTTTTGCAGAAGAACAGTTGATATGAGCTATAGCTGATGGTCTCTATATTTGGAAGCAGTTCTTGTGGAGTACCCTAGGACAGTCTTGTTATAGGAGTGGGACTCCAATGTGAGATAGAGGAAAAACCAAGAGCTGTGAAGGGGAAATCTTACCATTGCAGTAACCAAGGGATGTAAGAAGCCTGAAGGTGCTGCAGCACTCCAGGAGCTACCTATAACAGAAGCATGACTTCAGGATGAGCTGATGCTTTAGGAGCCTGTGATTAACGAACTTTACCAATGGTGACTACCTTCTGAAAATGCCAGTTGGCTGCATGTCGATCTGGTGGCCTACATACTATTTAAGTCAGTCACCTGCATATTTTCCCTAAATCTAAATTTATCATGTTGCTAAATGAGTTCAACCACCAGGCATCTGGTGTCTTCAGAAGGCCTGGTCATCAATAGCAGCATGTGCTATTTAATTTCTTAGCACAGGCTTCGTATTACATTTTTAGTAAAGGCACCGTTAGAAATGGTCATAATGGCCTTCTACAAACAGATATAGATCATTTCAAAATTTTATTCTTTGCTTACCTTCTTTTTTTTTTTTTTTTCCTGAATTCTAGCTTTGCCACCTGGAACATGTGACAGGTACTTTCCAGGATGCAGCTGTGAGGTCCTGGTTACACCAGAGCCTCACTCAGCCAGGAAGTGGGAAAACAGTAATTGTATAGTAAAAACAAAAACTGTTTAATGAATGTAAGATGATTTTATATCATGCAGAGCTGTATGCTGATATCATTTTTAGCAAAAGGGGAAAAGTCAGCTTAAAGGCCAGACACATGGGTTGTGTTTTGCCCCTCACAGCTTTTATTACATATAATGCAATCTAAGTCGTTTCCTTTAATGCACAAAGTAGGGGGTTGACTTTCACCAATGTGTCCCCTCTAGCACCAGTGTGTCCCCTCTCTTCCAGGACCAGCAACAACATTTACATTTTCCCCCATAAGAACAGAAAGTCTACTGTGCCTCCCATTTCTATCACTGAGGCCCCGTTCACATCCAGACATTTTGAATCACTGGCACAATTGCTGCTATTCTGCCCACAATTGCAGAACACTGCTAAAATGACAAATGCGAATTTCAGATGCAATTCATTTTAATATCACCTAAAAGCATGGTGCAGTTTTGCCGTGACTGTTGTGTGATGAATCATGCTGCAGTAGTGGCAAAGACCATAGCGCAAAGCTTGTCACCCAAAAGAAGCTACTGATCCTTTTTGGGTGACAACCTTTGAGCAATGCGTTTGCCGCAAATTGCAGTGTGATTTGTCACACAACAATTATGGCAGAACCATGTTCTTAGGTGCTATTAACATGCATGTCATCTGAAATTCGTGTTGTGCGATTTGTCATTTTAGCAGAGTGTTTTGAAAATTGCGGGCAGAATTGAGGCTGTTCTGCCTGCGATTCAAAATGCTCAGATGTGAATGGAGCCTGATAATTGTGCTAGTCAATCAAAGGTCAGAACCACAGGCATGCATGTCTGCTGACCTGCTAGGGTTGTGAGTAATGCCCTTGGATGTTGCAAGATAGACTCTGAGGGCTCATTTACATTGTGTTGCGTTAATTGCATTAAAAAGCCTGTGTTAATACATCCATAGACTGTGTGTTGTGGTGCTCCAAATTATAAAAAGGCTAATGCAAGTTTTTTTTTCTTTTGTTGATTTTAATGAATGGGCTGCCTTAATGCAACTCAGATTAACAAATGCATTAATGTACCACCAATATTTTAGTGTGAATGGACCCAGTTGTAGCTGTGACCCATGTGATAGGTCAATTAGACCTAAAAGAAGAGCTTCTGTGCTGGAAAGAGGGACAGAGGAATTTTGTAAATTGGAACTGTTGGATGCTAAGCAATGTACTGTACATTACAGGTGGCCTGGCAATACCATGGTATCCCTGAGAATGCGCTTTTTTCCTAAGGCTAGGTAGAGGGAAAATAAATAATAATAAAGTGTACCTGCACTAAATGCACTCTGAGTGGTGAAAGAGCTGCTAACACCAAAATGCAGGCAGCAATAAAATAATTATGAAAAATTAAAATGTAGCGCTAATTCATACCACAGTTGCACAAAATATGACAAATTAATACATTTCTCAAGAAAGTTCAATGAATGTGACTATGTGTTAGATAAAAACCATATCTTCAAAAAGTGATGTGCCGCCAACAGGAAGAAGAAAGAGAGAATCCTCTACCATTGCCATTCACAGCCTCTTACAAGAAAATATGACCACAGATTTTGCTTCCGAAAACGGCAAATATGGAATAACAATGGACATGTTGGCCCCTGACAATGTCTGCATGTGACGAAACATGTAAGGTAGAGCTACGGCTTATGACGTCATCACGCCATGTGCCGCAGCCATTTTGTTGGTTAGAAACTTTAATGATCTTGCATTTTTAGTTCATCATATGTTTGTAAGTGCAATACTTTTATTAAACTTCAGATTATTTTAAAATACTACACTACGAGGAGCTTTTGTTCTCTTTGTATACATCCCATTATCTTTGACGCATAACACTGGATCTTTATCATCGAGTCACTAGCGGTGGAACTGCCTTTTTTAACACAGCATATATCCAACATGTCCATTGTTATTCCATATTTGCTGTTTTCGACCGCATGATCTGTGGTCATATTTTCCGGTAAGAGGCTGTGAATGGTGATGGTGGAGGATTCTTTCTTCTTTTTTTTTTCCTCTTGGCGGCACATCACTTTTTGAAGATATGGTTTTTATCTAACACATAGTCATGTTTATTGGACTTTCTTGAAGATTAGGTAGAGGGAAGCCTGGACTGGCTTTTTAGTGCCGCAGATTGAAAGTTATGATATTGACCATGACATTTCCCATACCTGTATATGCCCAGCTCATGGCACCAGCTGCTCTTGGCTACTGTAAATGGTAAACCATCTCAGAATGGCAGCCTCTGATACATAATGGACAAACATGACATGTGCAGGTGAAACTGACTCGAAGCAAGTTATACCTCTTAACATATAAAGTCAACTTGAACACTAAAACACACATGTACTATATGTACCAATAATTCAGTGTATGAATCATCAATGTATATCACTCTGTGGTTTTTTTTTAGCTATATTTTAAACTGGCATTTTTAGTGCATGTCACTTCTATGATTTGATGGCCTTGACAGAACTCAAGAGTTTCCTTCCTATGTTTGCCTTATAGGGGTTTTCCTGCATAAATCGTGATCTGATAGTTTCTGTGGTTTAAATATCAATCATTGTGGAGATATGAAAACTACCAATTAATTCAGTTTTGCATTTATTTTAAATATCGAAATGTATCTCTACACAGAGGTGCTAAAAATATCATAAAATAGTATTCCAGGTTTCAGTGCACTTCTAGGAGTTTGGCTGGGCCAACTATTTCCATCACAAAACAATGCGGCTGTTGTGTGTGCTGTAAGAGGTCTTTCAGATGGGCAGCAGGAGGGCGATAAAAACAGGTGGCTGATCTATTAACTGCCCTGTGTGTGGTGTCAGGACAAGGTCATCTAGCTCCCAGGGGGAAGATGACAAACTAAGCCTCCCCCATGTGTGAGGATCCTGTCTCAGCATAAATCTCCCCCCCTCAAAAAAAAAAGAACAGAACTAATCAGCAATCAGCATGCTCCCCCCCCCCCCCCCCGCAAGCATAACTTCTGTTTGCAAGCCAAAATTCTCTCCAAACAACAATGCACACATTCCCCCTCCTCCCAGTATAAACCCCCGTCCAAGCACAAATCTTTGCCCCCCAATCTTGCCTCCAATGCTCCCAATTCCCCCACTCCTAGCACAAATCTCCCTCACCCAAAAAATCATCTCTCCATGCACACATCCACCTTCCTCTTAAATTTACCATCCAAGTACAAATCTCCAAATTCCCTCACCACCTCCTTGCACAAATCCCCTCCAATCCCCCTTCTTGTACAAATCCCCCCTCCTTACACAACCCTCCCAATCCTCCCTTCTAGCACAAACCCAAAATCCCCCCTTCTAGCACATATCCCCCATTCCCACCTCCTTGCACAAATCCCCCCTGCTAATCCTCCCTCCTAGCACAACTCACCCCAAACCCCCCTTCTAGTATAAATCCTCCTGCTAATCCCCCACTCGTAGCACAAATCCCCCCAGTCCCCCCTTCTAGCACAAATCCCCCCTGCTAATCCTCCCTCCTAGAACAACTTTCCCAATCCCTCCTTTTAGCACAAATCCCCCCCACTAATCCCCCCATCCCTGCACAAATCCCCCCACTAATTCCCTCTCCTAGCACAAATCCCCCCCAATCCCTCCTTCTAGCACAAATCCCCCCACTAATCCCCCTCTTCTAGCACAAATCCCCCACCAATCCCCTCTCCCAAATCCCCATCCTCCAATCCCCTGCCTATGACAAATTCCTCTAAATTCCTACTCCTAGCACAACCCCTTTGCTGATGACATTTACAGCTGTGTCTGCTGGAGCTGCACTAGAAAAATGTAGCATTGGAAACAAAAAGAAGCCGCAAAAGGACAGTTGGTAGTTTTTCCATGGGATAACTGTGCAGGAAGTGTGTTTGTTGGTTGCAGTATCTGGTGTTCTAAATATTTCCTGAAATGTACAGAGTTATCTATGGATGTTATTTTAATCCCTTTTACAGAAATGAGCCTATGAAAATATGTATAATAAATTTGTGGCCAGAGAAATATGCTGACCTCTTTTTGTGAAAATTCTAGTTTTCAGGGTATTGTGCTCTTCCCATAGCTTTGTGCGTAGGGATGAGCAGAATGGTATTGGAAAACCTGACTTTACCACAAAAGTATTGACTCTGCCGCTGGTGAATTGTTGCCAAAGTTGGGTCTCTTAAAGCGATATTAAACTCAAAAGCAAACATTTATTATATTGCAGCTTACCAATTCTTACATGAGGTGGCTGCATTCGTTTTCATTTGGTGGCTTTCTTTCCTTTATTTTCACCTGGTGATCCAGCCAGTAAATATTTTTGTTTTTCAACAGAACAAGCTGTCCTGCAGATGTAGTAGTTAGAGGGTTGAGACAAACCATTTACCACTGCCAGGGGTGCTTACAAAGATCAGCTTTTATTTATTTATATAAAACCTTTATCCCAAAAGGAAAAAACTGTTTGCTGTAACTGAGAACTTAGAGTTAGGGGATAGGGTTGGGGTTAGGTGTTTAGGGTTTGGGCTAGGGGCTAGGTGTTATGGTTGAGGATTGGAGTTAGGAGTTATATATTGAAGTTAGGGGTTAATTTTTTTATTTATTGTTGTCTTGTTTGTTTAATTATTTGGTTTAGAGTGTTTATTTAAAAACTCCTTTTTTTTTTAGGATTAGTGGATTAAGGTTAGGGGTTAATTAATATTTATCTTTATATATTTTATGTATTATTTATGATTTTTATTTATAATGTTTTGTTTATTTATTTGGTTTAGGGTGTTTAAAAAACTTTTATTTATTTTTTTAGGGTTAGGGTAACCCCCTAACCCCAATAAAATAAATTGGGTTAGGTTTGGGGTTAGTTAATATTTATCATATATTATTTATTGTATTTATTATTTATGATTATTTTTATTTATGCTGTCTTGTTTGTTTATTCGGTTTAGGGTGTTTAAAAACGTTTATTTTTTTTTAAGGGTTAGGGGTTAGTTAATGTTTATCATTATATATTTATTATTTATGATTATTTTTATTTATGTTGTCTTGTTTGTTTATTTATTTGGTTTAGGGTGTTTATTTACTACCTTTTTTTTTAAATTTATTTTTAGGGTTAGTGGGTTAAGGTTAGGGGTTAATTAATATTTATCATTATATATTATTTATGATTATTTTTATTTATATTGTCTTGTTTGTTTATTTGGTTTAGGGTGTTTATTTAAAAACCTTTATTTTTTAGGGTTAGGGGGTTAAGGTTAGGGGTTAATTAATATTCATCATTCTATATTATTTATTTTATTATTAATGATTACTTTTATTTATAGATTTGTTTTATTTATTGAACTTTTTTTTTTTTCCATTTGAGTAAAAAAAAAGTTCCAAAAATGCACACAAGCTTAAAAAAAATTGTGAGTTTCAATGCATATTTATGGAGAGAAAAATAAAAACGCTTCAAAAACACATTACTTTTCCCAAATCAAGCTGGAAAAGTAGTTCCAAAACTTTTTTGAGCTTCAGGCGTTTGGCTTCAGGTGACATGGAGTAGAGATCTGAACCATCTCCATAGAGAATAACTGATTTTTTTCTCCCTAAGTGTTTATGGAGCCTAACACAGGCTAATTTTGTTGCTGACCAGATCACCAGGTGACAACAGAGGGAAAAAATCCTAAAAACAAAACTAATGCAGCTACTGAATGTAAAGATTGGTAAGCTGCAATATATTACATTTTTGATTTTGGGTTTAATACTGCTTTTATTTTGCTCATTGAGCTGCTTTGGTGAAATTTGCTTTAGAAAGAATCTATTTTGTACATTTCTTGTATGTTAGGATTACCAATTCTTGAAGCTAACATTTTGTCTTTTTTTTTTTTTAACTTCAGAGGAAAAAAAGCCAGATCCTCGAAGAACATACACACTGGACGATTATTTTGGTGACCAACTAAGGACAAAATCATACAGCCTTAGGTGGATTTCAGGTAATGTAGTTACTAATATCGGCACAAAAGATCACCAATGTACAACTGACATTACAACACGACTCAACAAAAACTACTTCTATATGAATATTTTATTGTCTTCCATTTACAGCATTAAAAATGGATGGTTGCTGAATCTTTTCTATAGATTGACCTATTTCTTTATTCATTGGATTTAAGTTTTGACAGCATTACAAAATTTAAAGAAATTGCAAAGTTATTTCTTTTTTATTTTCTTAAACAAAGCCTGTTATATTTACCTGCCCTGCTTTGTACAGAGCATCCCTGATCTTCTTCTTGGTTCCCATGCCGATGGTCCTGCTGGTGCTCCTGGCTAGTGTTGAGCTTGAACATCAGCCATTCGAATGTGCGCTGAACACACAAACGGTAAGGATGTTCGGTGGGCTGTTTGCCCGCTGAGCGCCCTACAATGCACTGTGCTCACAGTGCATTGTGAGAGCCACAATTGGCCAAAGCAATACACCTGACCTCAGCACAACACACTGTGAGAGTCATGATTGGCCAAAGTCACGGTGACTTTGGCCAATTATGGCTCACGTTTAAGTCCACGCCCCACACTATATAAGGCTGCTTACTCTCCCTGGGAAAAAATAATAAATAATGATAGTACAAAAACAAAAAGCAAAAAAATAAATAAAAAAAAATGATGTAAACAATTGGGCAGAGCTAGCCACACCTATCTGAGGACGATCAAACGTCCCCATCCTTTCCTGCCCTGCCTGGCCTGTGCTCGGATCAAGGGTCTGGTAGGAATTTAGGGGGACCCCATGCTCCCCCCCATTTTTGGGGGTAGGGTCCCCCTTAAAAGTCCTACCAGGCCTAAAGGGCCTGACATGGCTTTTAGGGGGAACCCCATACAATTTTTTCTTTTACATCTTTTGCTGTGGGGTCAATCCTAACCTTCCTACAGACCTAAAGGGTTTGGTTTTTTTCTAAATGTAATTTTTAAAAAAAATGTCAGTCCTGCTGCAGCAGGTTCTATACATTGTACAGATGTGCAACTATGCAGGTAGTTTAAGGGACCACCACAGGCATGATATTTAAAGGAATTTTTCATTCTTTTCTTTTTACTTTAAGAAAATATGACTGCCCCTTTAAAAATGTACTTTTCTGGAAAAAAAATTTCACTGATTCATGTACCTCAGGGCAGTACCCGAGTCACCATACCCCTTTTATGGCCAATAACTTGCATATAGAGTTAGCCTTCAAAATGGGCACTTTTGAAGTTTGAGCCCCATAGACTTGCGTTAAGTCGTATGCGGTCGAACGTTCATTAGGTTTGCATGTTCGACCTCGAAATGAACACGGAGGTGTTCGGTTCATCACTACTCCTGGTTCCTCCTCTTCTCTGTGCGCCACCATAGGAAGCCACTTCTCATGGTGGCACACGTGAGGGCTTGCTCCCCAGGTGGGTCTGCGTCCATTGACATGCATAGTGTGGCTCAGCCCCGCCCCACACTCCTTTCTCACTGGATTTGATTGACAGCAGCAGGAGCCAATGGCTTCCGCTGCTGCCTCCATGTCCAGTGTGGAGAGAGAAAGCAGTGTTACAACTTTTGGGCACAGCAATGGATCAAGATCGGGCTCAGGTGGGTATTTAGGGGGAAACCTAAAGGATTTATTTACTGTAGTGCAGAGACAGCATTAAGGTAAAACACCTTTTAGTCTTTCCAACCACTTTAAATTATTGGTATTCTCAACCTTTTTTTCTGAAAAGGGTTAAAAGCCTGAGCTGGTTTACATTTTGTGGTCTGCATTCCTATTGATTGCATTTTTCTCTTCCTTTTCACAACCTCAGACATGAAATATGAACAAAGCATATCCCTCTATAGTGTGTGCTTGTTTCAATTAAGAGCACTAAGTATAATTTCTGTCTGCTGCTTCATTCCTCTGCTAAGCATGAGTCACTTTTTTCAAGTTTTCCTGACACCAAGAAAAAAATGGTGACGAGAGGGAAGGAAGGGACACGTTCCCTTTCACACAAGAACACAGCTGAGGCTGTCAATCTGCTAGAAGTCCCTCCCCTGTCGCCAATCTTATGGCGCTCATGCAATCTGGTGCCTGCGTCAATGATAAATTGACACCCCAAAACAGATTGCAAAACGCAATGCGATTGCCAGAAGTCGCATCGTATGGGTGAGAACACCCATGTGATGTGTTTTAGGTGTGGATAAAAAAAAAGGATCTTGCACCTTTTTGGTATGGATGCAATTTGAGCCATACAAACTGTATGTTGCTGCACAGACATTGCAGGTAATTTGCACAGGAATGCAGTGTGATTCCTGTGAGAAATACACGCGGTGTCCCTCACTGCGTTAGTGTGGCCCCAGTCTGAACGCAGCTACATTGTTTTCATTGGAGCCATTCACACAGGTGTGTAAACATGAGCTGCTGTCAGAACCGTAACACAGAATCAAAAAGTCGTAAATAAAGGGGAAAATGAAGTATCCTAAAAACAAATTATATACGCATTCATATCTTTACTCATTTAAGCGCATCGGTACGTATTTTACTGATCATTAAACAGAACTTTTTTCCTGGAAAACGCAGGTGTAATAATATCAGTAAAATTTTTACGGCTGTGTGAATGAAGCCGAATTGCCAGTGTTGCAAAATACACATGTATGCCTGTAAATTACTGCAATCACTGTTGGTTCACACTGAATCTGACTTTAACCACTAGCCTACAGGGCACTTATACCCCCTTCCTGCCCAGGTCAATTTCCAGCTTTCAGCGCTGTCAAACTTTGACTGACAATTGCACGGTCATGCAACACTGTACCCATTTTTTTCATTTTTTTGTGACAGATAGAGCTTTATTTTGATGGTATTTAATCACCTCTGGGTTTTTTATTTTTTCTTAAACAAACCAAAAACCACTGAAAATTTTGTAAAAAAAAAGTTTTTTCTTAGTTTTTGTTAAAAATTTTGTAAATAAGTGATTTTTTTCCTTCACTGATGTGCGCTAATGAGGCTGCAGTGATGGGCACTGATGGACACTGATAGGTGGCACTGATGAAGAGGCACTGGTAGGTGGCACTGATGGGCATTGACAGGCATCACTGATGGGCACTGAAAGGCAGCGCTCATATATGGCACTGATAGGCGGCACTGATAGGTGGCACTGATAGGCGGCACTGACTGGCACTGATAGGCGGCACTGATAGGCAGCACTGACGGGCACTGATAGGTGGCACTGACGGGCACTGATAGGTGGCACTGACTGGCACTGATAGGTGGCACTGACTAGCATTGATAGGTGGCACTGATTAGCAGCACTGATAGGTGGCACTGATTAGCAGCACTGATAGGTGGCACTGACTGGCATTGATAGGTGGCACTGACTGGCACTGATGGGTGACACTGAAAGGCAGCTCAGATGGGCACTGATATGTGGCATTGATGTGGTACTGATGGACACTGACAGGTGGCACTGCTGGGGCTACACAGATCATCAGGGCACACTGATCGTCAGTGCCCTGATGATCTGTGTACACGTCCTCTCCGAGGAATGCCGATTACCGTCTCTCTTCTCCTCTCGAACTGTCAGCGTGACAGCTCGAGAGGAGAGAAATGCCAATAACCAGCATTTCCCTGTTTACATGTGATCAGCTGTGATTGGACACAGCTGATCACATAACCGAGCCAACATCTTCGGCTCTTTCCGTTGATCGGTGATCCGCTGTGTCCGAGGGACACAGCGTACCACTGATCGCAGCGCTGCGTGCTCCCTGAGCCACACATGTGCGGTTAGAGTAGGACGTCATATGATGTCCTCCCAGAACGAGAGAACCGCCTTGCGTCCATCATTTTACTATATGGCGGGCTGGAGGCAGTTAAAATCAAGTGGCTTCAAGAGGAGTCGCACAATATCAAGGCCGCATGTCAATGAGACTTTAGGTGCAACTTAGCTGATATCTGTGTGACTTCATGTACACATTTTTATGCCTGAAATCGCAAAAAATTGTGTAGGAACCTTTTTTCAAATGGAAATGGAATGAAGTCACACCGATTTGAACAGTTCCAATGTGGACAATAGGATGCAACTTGTCATGCAATTTTAAAAATGTCAAATCACATGACAAGTCGCAGCGGTATAAACCAAGGCCTAAAACATAACATTTTTTCATTTTAGTTCACAGCCCTGTACTCCTCACTGTATCACTGACCTTTACACAGTTGTGTGCGTTGTTCCATAGACAACAATGCACCTTTGTTTAGACCAGCAAAAAATGTGGTGTGTTTTTCAGCATTGTGCAAAAGGCCTTAAAGGGTAACTCTACTTCCATGGGAAAACATAAACACATTAACCACTTGCCCTCGAGAGGATTTACTCCCCTTCCTGACCAGGCCATTTTTTGCGTTACGGCTCTGCGGTACTTTAATTGACCATTGTGCGGTCATGCAACGCTGCACCCAAATGAAATTTACACCTTTTTTTCCCACAAATACAGCTTTCTTTCAGTGGTATTTGATCGCCTGTGCGTTGTTAATTTTTTGCGCTATAAAAAAAAAAGACAATTTTGAGAAAAAAACTGTATTTTTGACATTTTGTTATTAAAGATGTCCAGTAAAAAAATTGAAAAAATCTAATTTCATCATAAATTTAGGCCAAAATGTATTCTGCTACGTCTTTTTAAAAAAAACATAATCCCAATACGTGTAAATTAATTGGTTTACGTGAACGTTATAACGTTTACAAATGGCGGTATATATACAGAGATTTTTTTTTTACATTTTTACTAGTAATGGTGGCGATCGTCAACTTATAGCAGGACTGCGGCGGCCATTCTGACACTGGGGGGAACTTACTTGGTGTCACTGACATCCCCAGTGACACCAATACAGTGATCAGTGGTAGTAAAAAGCAATGACACTGTACTAATGGCACTAGGCAGGAAGGGGTTAACATGTGGGGCAATCAAAGGGTTAACTGTGTGCTGTTTTACATAGTGTGCTGTGTGTGTGCTTCACTGCTTTGTATGGCTGTGCTGTGCACAGCCATGCAAAGCAGTTGCAGGAGCTGACAGGGGAGAGAACTGTATTGTTTACATACAGTTCTCTCCCTCCGTTGGAGATGCTCGGCAATCACCGGGTATCGGCGAGTAATCACCAGCCGGGACCTGGTAATTCACAGCCAAGGCCGTGCCCCCTACCCGGAACTGCAACATTTCTGCTATAGGGTGGACGGGAAGTGATTAAAAAAAATAATATAGCATATACAATTGTGACCCAAGTCATACTGTAATTGCTACCTGGAGGCCTTCTCTACACAGATAGTGTACACCCCCAGATGTACGCCCCCAGAAACACCATTTCCTGCTTGGGTGATTGGCTTACTGCTTTTCCCAGAAGTCTGCACCAGTTGCGGGACAAGGTCATCCAGCGCCCAGGGCAAAGATGCCAAACTGCTCCCCCCCCTGTCAGCCTTGGTTTACTGTAGGCACCTTCATCCCTTCAGTAAACCACTGCGCCCAGGGCAGCAGCCCCTCCCGCCCACCTCTTGTCCCAGCCCTGGTCTGTCCTAAGACACAAGTCAGATTTCAGGCATCCACTGAAATGGCATTTTTGGTGAGATACTACCAATAGGAAATCACGTCTAAAGGGAGGCAGACCCTGCCACTTTCCTCATTGGAGCCCTGCAGGTGCTACAACTGAATAAAATATTGAGACCACTCCCATATTCCTGCCACTGACATCAACAATGGGACATTATTCCTGCCACTGACACCAACAATGGTGCACTATTTCTTCCAATGACACCAGCTATGGGATATAATTCCTCCCACTGACACCAACAATGGGACACTATTCTTCACACTGACACCAAAGATAGGACAACAAACCTCCCACTGACACCAACGATGGGGCAGTATTGCTCTCATTGACACCAACGATGGGGCACTGTACCTTCCACTGACACCAACAGTGGGGCACTATTCCTCCTACTGACACAAATTGCTTCAAACCCTAATACCAAATATGGGGCATTGTTTACTCCCACTGGGCACAATCTGGCCCCCCTAAAGTCTGAAGGATAGTAAACTGGCCCTTCTTTTAGAAAGTTTGGAGACACCTGATCTAGCCCATTCCTCTCCAGCTTTGAGGTCCCTGGCCTGCTCCTCTCATTCATTATTTCAGTTCTTTCAATCATGGAGGCTCTATATGCAAGACAATAGCTCGCTTAGGGATGCCCACTCCTCCAGACTGACACCCACACATCAAGGCATTTTGATATTTGCATAACTTCTCCCAGGAGCCAGCTCACTGCTTGCATCAGGGCTGAGGGCTCTTGAGAGAAATACTGAGACAGGGTGCTTTTGGGAAGCTATATACAGCACTTTCTTGAGCCCTCCCACCAGGCCTGTTTCTGCCTGTATTGCATAGACAAGCACAGAGACCCAGTAAGGATGTCCCTGGGTCCAAAATAAAGTATGCTATGAAATCAGAAAGGTTTTATTTAAAAATGTCATGAGCATATTGAGGAGGGGGGATGGAGGAACCATGAAAGGCAAAATATAAGCAGATACAACATTAATGTATGAATTACAATAGTAGGCAAAAAATATATAAAAGAAAAACTACATGCAAGGTAAAACCTCATACTGTGAATGCACAAAGTGAATGGCTATTTACAAATGTCTGATTTGACTAGTCCCTTTTCCTTTGCCTGCCTTTTTATGGACAGAGCTTCCAGAGTTGTTCTTCTTTAATCTCATATTACTGCTGGTGTGGAAACTCCACTAGATCCATCTCATGTATTGATTTGTACTTTTTCACTTTGTTCTTTCCTGTGTGTGTTTTCTTTCATTGTTGAAGCTTTTTTAATCAAATTGTTATGTAGCCAACTAAAAAGTTAAAGCCCCACTCCTGGCAAATAAAAAAACTATCCCTTGCGGTGGGGCTGCCCCCACATTACAAGGGTTAATAGCTCCTTTTGTGTTCAGGGGAGAGGAGAATCAGGTTTACTTGCCTGATCTTCCACTCCCACGGCAGGCGACGCTTCTCTACAATCCAGCGGTGGACTATCCCTTGGCATCCTCATGACCAGTGCAGGGCTATGGATCCTGCTCTGACCTTTGAGACATTCAGACCCTAGACCAGTGAAGCATTGGGGGTGACAATGCTGTGGGAACCAGACTAGTTGCAGGAAGGAGTAGAAGCAGGGGCGGGCTGACCATTTGGGAACTTGGGCACTGCCCGAGGGCCCGGGGTCAGTAGGGGGCCCCATGAGATGCCCCTGGTACCTTTCATGGTGTTTTTTGGGTGTGGTTTGAGTGTGGGTGAGGACACATGGGCCCCATGATCCCCTATTGCCCGGGGGCCCCATGAGTTGTCAGTCCGCCCCTGAGTGGAGGATCGGGTAAGTAAATCTCCTTTTATTTTTCCGTAGACATAAACAAGCAATTAACCCTTGCAATGCATGCACAGCCTTACTGCAAGAGATCATTTTTTATTTGCTGGAGTTGGGCTTGAATAGTCTTTCTTTTAAAGCTGAAGTTTAGGTATGGCAATTTTTGCATAGCTACATTGATCCAGCATGGATCCAGTAACATGAATGAAATGTAAGTTTTGTACACTTCAAACAAAGTTTGTACAAAACAACTACAAAAAAAAAAAGGAGCTATATTATTATTATTATACAGTATTTATAAAGCGCCAATAGTTCGCTCAGCGCTGTACATTACAAAGGGGGTCAGAACATGTGACAGAACAATACCAATACAATGTGATACACGGGGGGTTCGAGGGCCCTGCTCTTTCGAGCTTACAATCTAGGAGGGAGGGGATGGTGGCACAGGAGGAGATAGCTGTCGGGGATGGAGTGGTAGGAAGAGTGGAGGAGGTCGGCAAGTTAGCAGGGGGCGGGGTAGGCTTCCCTGAAGAGATGGGTTTTCAGGGTGTGCCTAAAGGAGAGGAGAGTAGGTGATAATCTGATGGGTTGGGGCAGGGAGTTCCAGAGGATGGGTGACACCCTGGAGAAGTCCTGGAGGCGGGCATGGGAGGAGGAGACCAGGGAACTAGAGAGAAGGAGGTCTTGTGAGGAGCGGAGTGTGCGTGCTGGGCGGTACTTGCATATTAGGTCAGTGATGTAGTTCGGGGCAGTATGGTGGACAGCTTTGTACGTCAGCGTTAGGATTTTGAATTTGAATATGATGCTCTGAATCACACACCACACTGCCCTCTACTGCAGCCAGGGCTCAACAGCTGCTGGAGTGGTAAAGCACTCCAGTAGCTATCCGTTCCTGTGCAAACTTAGTCTGGTTAAAAAAAAGACACAACCTGGTCCATGCGTAGCACCTAAACAGAGCTCTGGTACTGCTTGGGCTTTCGGCTGGAATACAGGGGTTTCTCAAGCTGATGATCAGCCCGTCACATCAACCGCTTGGGAGGTACTTGTGTATGCCTACACCGAAAAAGAAGTACCGCGGAGGGGCCCACAGATCTTTCACTCACTACCACCTCTGAGCCCGATAAAAGTTCCACAAGGTGGGACATGGTGTCAGCTCGCAGCCTGCCCCCACTACTTCTGCTTCTCAATCCCCAGAGCCTCCATTGCTGGATCAGGAAACATCTAAGGACAGTGAGTACCCTTTGCTGACCAAAGCAGATCTTGAAAATAGCCTAGAAGCTTTATGCGGCAAACTTATTTCTATGTTCCAGAATGAATTGCAAAGATCTACAGCCACTCTATCTCTGGAGATGGCCTCCTTGGGCTCTCAAACTGACCTGCTGGAGACAAAGCATAATGAGCTTTCTATAGTGTTTAATGATCTTTCCAGAGGACATGAAGCATTCTCTGCAGCTTTTCTCCAACTTCAGGCACATCTGGAAGATCTACAGTAGACAATAGAAATAGGAGAAACAATCTCCAGATAAGGGGACCTCCAGACTCAGTAACAGATCTCATGGGCTTCACCTTTTGAAGCTTTTTAGGTTTCTCCTTCCTGACTCAGACACCATTTAATTTACATGTGACCAGATCCACCGCTGTCTTAGAGCTAAACCACCACCTGATAAACCACCCAGAGATATTGTTTTAAGCATGAATAACTTCCTCACTAAAGAAGAAACTCTCCAGAGCTTCCAGGAACACACCAAATATCACCCACGATGAGGTACACCTGCAAATCTATCCAGATATTTCACAAGCCACTATGGAAAGGTTCAAGGAATTTAAAGAGAACACCTTCACTCTGGCTGCAGCGGACACCAGAAACCAATGGGGATTTCCCTTCAAGCTTATAGTTCCTCACAATTACTCAAATTACATTGCTACTACATTGGTCCAAGGTCAGGAGATTTTGGTAAAATTTGGCCTTTCTTGAAAATGAAAATCTACCGAGGCTTCCATCTACCCCCAGGTCTTCACTCATTTGGAATACACCATCTCCAAGAAGAGACCATTGATGCACATGACATGAAGCTGGCCATTATGACGCACCTGCACATAACTAACCCAACCTAGCCTTAAATTTCTATATACTTAAGGTCTCTTTTTCTCAACATTTTCACTTCACTCTGGAACTACACCTCAATTTTGTACCTTTTATTGCCATATACTGTCCTTTTTTGATATTTTTGGAGGCTACATTAGGTGAATAGTCCTTTGAAACCGAGAAAACTTTTTTTTTCTTTTGTTTTTTTCTCTACACTCACCAGCCACTTTATTGGGTACACCTTGTAGAGCCAAGAAAATATCCCCCACAACATTATACCACCACCATCAGCCTTAACCATTGATGCAAGGCACGATAGATCCATGCTTTCATGTTGTTTACGCCAAATGATGTCAGATAACCCTACCATCTGAATGTCTCAGCTGAGTCAGTCTATTCATTCTCCTCTGACATCAACAAGGCATTATCCTCCACACAACTGCGGCTCACTTTTCTCTTTTTTTTGGACCATTCTCTGTAAACCCTAAAGATGGTTGTGCGTGAAAATCCCATTAGATCAGCAATTTTTGAAATACTCAGACCAGCTCTTCTGGCACCAACAACCATGCCACAATCAAAGTCACTCAAATCCCCTTTCTTCCCCATTCTGATGTTGAGTTTGAACTTCAGCAAGTCTTCTTCAAATTAATTAGCAATGTGTGTTACCAAGCAACTGAACAGGTGTACCTAATAAAGTGGCTGGTGAGTGTATGTGCCTCCTATTTCAATTTTCAGCTTCTAAGCTAAAGCACTCTTAACGTTTGCTCTTTCAAATGTATAATGTTTTATTGGCCCTTTATAGGCATACTCAGGTTACTGTTTACAACATAATATTAACAAACGTCATAAAACGTTTATGCATTACAAATGCCTGGGAGCAAAAATAATCCTACTGCAAAAAACTAATTTCTCTCAAGTGAACCACCCTTCATTTTTTTCAAAAAGCCTACAATCAATCCTTTTATACTCTTCCTCCCTCTAAAGCTAAAGGAGTCTCCATTTTTCTCCATCACCCACTGGCTTTACAAGTTCAACATTTTTACGAGGATGCTGAAAGTCGCTTTCTGATTATTAAGGGAAACCTAGCTGGACATGAACTAATGTATATGCCCCGAATGAAGGCCAATCAACCTTTTTTTTTTCAAACTTCTTTTTATATCCTGCAGCGCTATTTTTCCCCTCCTATAATCTTTGAAGGAGACTTTCATTTAGTCTCTCAACCAGCTTTAGACAAAAGCTAATCTACGTCCCATTCTAAAGCTTTCCCTAAATCTTCAAATACCCAATTAAATGCATTCCATCTTAGAGATTCATGGAGGGCACTAAATATGGGAGCTTGTGAATACACATTTTGATTGAACCTACACGATACCTATGCAAAGTCGGATTACCTTTATTGTACTCCAATTATTCAAATTAATTCCAATGATGCTTCTATCCATGTATGTCCATGGTCTGATCACCATATGGTCCCCTTTTCCACCACTCCAATAGGTCTTTCTAATATTCCATACTCATGGAGACTTAATGAATACCTATTATCAGACCCTGCCATTCAACAGGATATAGCAAATAAAATGGAGGAATTTTTTAGATTGAATTCTACTCCAGATATATCTGCTACCTCAATTTCGATGGCTCATTAAACTGATTCTCTGTGGGCACCTTATCAAATTATCCTCAGATGGTAATAAAGAGAGATGGCGGGTGATCTTAATGCTCACCCGTGAACTCCTACATGGCAATGTTTGCCAGAAAATTAAATAATCCCCTATCTTTTCTATCCCTCCCTCTGCTTTTTCTTGGGCGACAAATATTCTTCCCACGTTAAATTCTTCTCAACTAGAACAATTTAAGCAAGCCCCTGGTCCAGACGATTTTTCCTTGGCCTATTATAAACAATATGCAGATCTTCCAACCCCTAAAATATCATTTTTATTCAATCGCATCTTACAGGGAGGCTCTTTACCAGAGGAGATGCTATTGGCTATTCCCTGATCCCAAAATGTAATAAGGATCATTCCTTACCTTTTATCATTCAATTTCAATCATAAACAATGTTAAAATGTTCAGTAGACTGCTGGCCGACAGATTAGCATCAGTGATTTCTACCTTAATTTCCCCATATCAATCAGGATTCATACCAAACCATCAAATTACAGACAATATAAGATTAGCTGCCAATGTCATCCAAGATGTCAATTTGAAATCACGCCCTGTTCTCCTCCTAAGTTTAGACAATCACAAGGCTTTTGATAGCATTACATGGGAATATTTAGTTGCCATTTTACAATGCTATGGCTTCTGAGGGGAATTCTTTTGTGCCTCTAAGGCCATATATACTAATCCCCAAACTAGAATACAAATACCAGGATGAAACTAAATTTTTTTTCAAAGTTGACAAAGGGTGTCCCCTTTCCCCATGATTGTTTATACTTGCAATAGAGACCCTAGCGGCTGCCATTCTTAGACACTCAGACATTTCAGGTTACTCCACATCCACCTCTCAATATAAACGCAGCATGTATGCTGACGATATGCTATTATTTATCACTCAATCCTCTATTTCTCTTCCAAACCTTCTACAGACCCTGCAAGAATTTTCCACTCTCTCAGGTCAGCAAATACAGTAAATATTTCTAAATCTATAGGGAAGCCTATGAATATACTCACAGACTCACAGTTTCATGTATTGCAACACTCCTTTACTTTTCAGTGGTCCAAAGAACCTCTTGTATCTTCATATCTCTCATCTTACCCATCTTACAGTCTTTATTTCTGAAAAACTACTCACCTTTGGTTTCTAAACTCAGTCAAACACTTAAACTTTGGAAAACATACCATATCTCCATTTTTAGATAGAATCACAGCAAGAAGTAAGGATAACCATTCTTCCCAAATTAGTATGTCTTTTTCCACTTAAGATCACTAAATCCTTTGTTCTTTCATTTGGAAAAATAACAACTGTATTTGGGCGGATTCCCCCCCAAGATTTTACAAAATAGTGCTATATATTTCTCAGAAAGGAGGTCTGGGAGTACTGAATCTATGGCATTACTACCTGGCATCCAGATTTTCTCAGTTAGCTCAGTGGCATATTTATAAATCTAGAGTTCCTTTGGTAAAATTTGAGTCAGACTCCATATCCCCACATTTCCTTCCAGGCCTCCTCTGGTCCAAGGGAACCACATATGCAGATTTGAAGCCTCTAAAGATGTTAGTTTCCCTATCTTTCCATTTATGGCTTTGTTATAAAGATATACTTTTATTATCTTCTCAGCCTTCTCCACAAGCAGCTTTTCTAAGGGACCCTGCATCCCCCCGGGTTTTTTCAATACACATAGTTTTGCTTGGTGGGCTGACTCTGGTTTACTCTTCCTCAACAAAATATTGGAGAATTCCACATTCATCACATTCCAGTCTCTTGAAAACACCTATGGAATTCCAAACAAAGAGGTATTTC
This sequence comes from Staurois parvus, assembly GCF_062004578.1. Lineage (NCBI taxonomy): Eukaryota > Metazoa > Chordata > Amphibia > Anura > Ranidae > Staurois > Staurois parvus. The sequence continues at coordinate 9,739,283 of NW_028317827.1, read as the reverse complement.
GTTATCTTAAAATGAAACATTTTTATTGTTCTCACTATAAGGTGGATGATATTCACACCCAACCCTATCTGAACAATTATGTCTCAAATCCCCTAGAGGCAAAGGCCTCATCTTGGAGATATATGCACAGCTCTGTAGCCTCAATTCCCAGGATAAACGCTTGTATATGTCTATGTCTAAATGGGAATCTGCATGTTCCCTAGACTTTACTAATGTGAAGTGGGATGAATGTGTAGACAACCTAAGGAAATGCACTAGGTCGCTCACTATTCATGAAACCAATAAACTCTTTACAACATGGTATTTAACTGCAGTCAAGTCAACTCTTTATTCCCTACGAGATCTCCACAGTGTTTTAGAGGTTGCCATGCACCCGGCACCTTTCTTCATTTGTTTTGGGAATGTGACCAGGTCTCCTCAATATGGAGAAAACTAAATACTTTTGCATCGTTCTTAGCAGGTACTCTGATATCTCTCACTACCACGCATTGCCTATTATTTGCCCCTATTTTAGAGGTTTCCACTATATTGATGAAACTGATTCACAATATTTGTGTTTCTATTCATTGGGTATTTGCCTTACAATGGATAACATGCTCCATTCCCCTTTCCCAAGTTAAACTGAGAGTGGACTCTATTAATAGAGTTGAGAAAATGTTTCACACCCTATACAATACTATGCCTTATTATGAAAAAAATGGAACCCTTGGTTTGATAAATGTAATATCTTTGAATAATCCACCTTTGACACTTAGTATGAACTATTTGTCATTTCTCTGTTTTATGATAGCTCTCATCTTTCTCTAGCTGAGGTGTATTGTTTTTTCAGCAACCCCTCTGAACAGTTTTACCTTTTCTTATGTCATAGTCACCTGTAAATGTTTCTATTTTAAAATGTATGTTTTACTATATCTGGCTGAGGTGATTTTTATATCTGACACTGGTTATCTTCCAGTTTTCCATTTTTGTACCACATGTGATTATCCCTTAATAAAAAAGTTTGTAAACAAAAGAAAAAAGACACAAGTCCATCAAGTTTAAACGATAGGGGGGGAGCATTTTCTTTTTTCAACCTACTACCTATGTAATGCGTCAGATTTAACATTTACGTGTTGTTTCCCAGATAACGAATATCTTCACCGCTCAAGAGAAAATAATTTACTTCTCATCAACGTTGACACTGGAGAGTCAAAGCAGATCCTTTCAAACACCACAATAGTATGTATTCTCTTCAGAAGAATCCAGTAAATACTGAAGAAGAGTGCAATTAATGCAGAGTCAGGGCCAATAAAATAATAACTTATAGAATTAGAGAGTTTTGAGAGTAAAGCTGGATATACACTAATAGATTTTTAAATGAACATTTGTATGAACCGTCATATGATATTTTACAAAAATGTTCAGCTTTTCAATACAGTACATTTGATGACTTGATGAATGTCCTTTGACATACTTTGGATTTGATTTGGGAATGAATGGGCTTTCCCAAACAAAAACTACATACGCTGTTGGAAAAATGTTCGAGATGCATTTTCCATCCCGCTTTTTCAGATTTTCTTTTGTGCCACTGTTTTCATTGCTGTTGAAAATAAATGTCCATTTGGCCCCATTAATGATTAGAAGATTGAACAATATATTCCAAATTAATATTTTACTAGTGTATAGCTAGCTTAAAGTGATTGTAAACCCTTACATGTGTCCAGTGAAGTGACTATCCTCAGGTGATACATAGAGATTAATTAAATCCTTGTACATAGGTTGTGCCTTTTTATCTGAAGCCCTCTCTTCTCTACAGCTCCTCAAAATACATAATTTAGACAGCATTTCTTAGATCCTGAAGGCGGAGAGTGGGAATCTGGTGTCGCCCAATGCATAGCACAGAGCAGTGAGCTGAGTGTAACATGGGACCTGAGTGGAGGGAATGGACACACCTCCCTCTACACTGTATCATAGGGAAACATGCAGAGCTGAGGATGCTGATCACCTGTGTGCTGTTAGGTGGAGGGCTCTGTGTGACCTACAGCAGCTTCTTATGTACACTATAAGAGCCATTGTGAGAAAACCTCATTGCACCCTAGTGTAACTGGGACTCTGATTGAGACCCTGATGCAATTGGGGGGGGGGGTGTTATGGAGACCCTGATGTGAGAAGGGGGTCTGATGAGGACTGTGATGTAAGGAGGGACTCTGATGTAAGAGGGACTCTGAAGGAACCCTGACATAAGGGGGCTGTGACGTAGGCCCTGATATGAGGAAGACTTTGATGTAAGGGGGAATCTGATGGGACCCAGATTTAGGGGGGGGTTGTGATGTAGATCCTGATGTATGGAAGACTCTGATGTAAGAGGGATTCTGATGTAAGGGGGACTCTGAAGGGACCCTGATGAAAGGGGGCTGTGATGTAGACCCTGATTTATAGAAGGCTCTGATCGGGACCTGAATGTAAGGGAATAAGCTGATTGGGACTCAGATGAGGTTTTTTTTGGTTCATGAATATTTGTAAAATATACAATGTATCCCTTGTACTGAAAAGTTTAGAGACCTCTGCTATAAAGTCTAAGCATTACACACATTAATTAACTAAATTTCTTTCTTTGCCCACTCTACTGTTATATCTTGGTGCTACGGCTTTTCCTTTAACACCATTATTTCATGTCTTCTCTTTTCAGAATAACAGCAATGCATCTTACTATGACCTGTCCCCAGACAGACAATACGCACTAATGCAGTACAACTATGAGAAGGTAATTTGGTTGTGTGTATGACTTGTAGTCTCATCAGACATAGGATAATTGCAACCCTATACGCAGTGGTAGAAAGAGGTTGTCCAGCACCCAGGGCTAAAATGCGGAACTCTGCTTCCCTGTCTTGCTGTTAATGCGTGTTGTAGATGGGTGTACCACCCTGCCTGCTCTGGCATGCTCATTTTTTGCCCTCCCCACAATCCTGTGTTCCCACTTCTATAGCTAGTATGAAGGGCACACTGTACATGCATGCAGGTGGGTCCCAAATGTGGCTGAATCACCCACATGCTTTCCACCAGGGACAACCAATAACAGGGCTTGTTCAGGCCATACACCTTGGCCATATTCTCAGTCCACATCCCTTGCAGTCTGAGGCATGGAGTGCCCTGAACACCCTCTCATCATACTCCTGGTCACCTGTTGCAATGACACTCCTCTAGCTGGGGACATGTCATGTATTGGACATGACGTTTGCAAGTGGTTGCTGTATAGGTTACTGAATAGATCTACTACTTCCCTGTCCACCATCATCCCCTTGCCCAACCAGGTTTGCACAGAGTTGGTTCACCAGGATCCTATCTTCCAGTGTGTTCTCCATGGGATGCTAGTCTAGCTTTGCTTAATGGGATGCTATCCCACTTTACAGCATCAGAGGTACCCAAGATCCACTCCACACACTTGGAGCAGTCACAAGCTCGATCTAACTCCATTTTATAGAGGTAGTTCTAGGAACAGTTTCAATAAATAATTTATTTCCATTCAGTAAATAACCGTTCTCTCTGTGTAGTGTACTATCAGCCCAATAGTAGGGATGCCCATCCCTTTGGTAGTAAAGTAAGAAGTAAATCTTTATCCCATACTTTCTGTTGGTTCTGCTCTTCCCATCCACCAGCCTGAACTACCAAGAGCTAAGTGCCACCCGAAGTTTATATAAGATTCTGCTAGGAAGGATATAAAATCATTCCCCTTTGGATTTTAAAGAAGAAACCTCATTAAAATGGCAACAAAGTAACTCATGTCTACATGCATAGCCATTTGCTTGCTTTCTAGCAGCAGGGGATGGGTGGGCAAATTCTCATGCATGGTGTGGGTTTTGTGTCAGATGTGGGTGGTTGGGCATAGAGTGGTCATGTTGGAGAGCCATGTGTAAGCAGAAGGTGTTACAGCAAACAGAAAGTCAAGGCCACGGTTGACTAGTTTCCCACCACCAAACTGGAGCATACCTGCAGTGGGGTGCTCCCAAAGCAACATCACCTCCTCTCTTGGATAGGGGCAGCTGCCCCTCCTGCTCCCTTCCATCATTGTCTTTGCCCTAGATTTTTGCGTTCCATACAAACCCAGAGTATATGAAATGCTACATAGTCTGGATACAAGTGGTCAGTACATAGCCTGTTTATATAATAAGACCAGTAACGTCTTGCCAACTACATAAGGCATACTGTACGCACAGTGACAAGCAGAGTGGACTTTAATGCCCACATGCTGTACATCTGTGTCCACGGCGGCTGAAAATTTTGTGCTATGAGTGCACTCACTGCATCTTTCCAACACCATGTTCGAGCTGTCAGTCTCTAGTTATGATTGGGAGCCAGAAGGATGGGTACCTGATCATGTGACCACTGTGACAGCCAATCACAGTGGTCCTATGATCATTAAGCCTGTCCTGTACTCCTGCCCTAAGACAAAGCTGGCAGACAGGAAGGGGTTAAGTGTAGAAAATCTCCTTTTCCGACTGGTTAACATCAATTTTTATCTTTCTATAGGTCAGTCAAAAGGATGTATATGATTCATATGTATCAGTTGGATTGTCTTTGATTATATTTATAGTAAAGGATTTGGTATTAAAGCAAGCCGCTAGTGTTTTTGCTGTGTGTGTGGTGCCATAAAACAAAAATACTGTTCACAAATATGATAAAAAAATCAGCCACGAATCTAAGATCTAATACACACAGAATTTAATGGCTGTATAGATTGTTGGTGCAGAATGTACGCTTACTGGTTATTATTAGTTTTATGTTCTTATGTTATTTTTTTTTTTTTCCTTACAGTTATGGAGACACTCAAATACAGCTTCCTACAGAATTGTTAATATACAGACTCAGTAAGTTCTTCATTTGTGTACTAAAACTGTGTGTCAAAAACAATTTCCATCTTTGAATTGTCAGCAGGATATGTATTTATAGCTGTTTAAAGCTGCTTGACAGAAAATAGAATAGGCATTTAAAGTGGACCTATCCCCCTTTCAAATTTGCCAACATTATAAAAGAACACTGTAGCTAAACAAGCAGACCTAAAGCGGAAGTACGCTGCATCTAAGCACCACAAAGCAAAAATGCAATTGAATTTTAATATTCAGAGTAACCCCCCCCCCCCATCCATCCACATTACTATGCTTTATTTTGCTGAGAAATCATTTTCATTTTGACCCCCCCTTCCCCCTTAGCATTTCTGACGTGGCCATCTTAAACAAGAGGAGATGATTCATGTACCATTGACTTCCTGGAATCCATCTGCCCTTAGCTCAGGCATAAAAAACAGGTGTACTTAGCTGAGAAAATCTCTCCTCCTCTCCAGAAGACTCCTGGGATATACGACATTATTCTCCTAGGCAAAAAAACAGGGAGTAAGTGAATAAACGTAAACAAATAGTTTAGAACCAGTAAATCTGATTATACGTTCCTATCTATGTATGCTAGCAGCATAAGGATTAAAAATAGTCAATGTTGATTAAGAGAGTGAAGTTCCACTTTAAGAATGTGTGCAACGTTCTGGTTATGTATAGGCACTTTTTTTCTACTGCCCCTCGTCTGCCTGTGTTCCTGATCCTCCCATACTGCCATTTTAAAACAGAACACCATTGCTTACCGACTTCTACTTCATGGATTCCTGCCCACTTTAATGCCCCCCTACCCAGGAGCACCTACTCATCAATTGCTCTAGTCAGAGCTTACACAGGGTTTATGACTGTCTGGCCACCCCTAGTGAGAGAGCTGAGCAGTCGCTAAGCATAAGCCCCGAGTAGCCTTATGTAAACCTTTGAATACCTTCGATTACCCAGATTATCCTTTCTGTCCATACTGCCAATGTGTGACTGCACAACCTTTCTCCTGAAAATGGCTTCTTCATGCTGTGTGCTCATTCCTATAGGCAAGTTGTACTCATGGTAGCGTCTGTTTTTACTAAAGGACTTCTGAAAAACCTTGTTGGGTTTTCATACTATTTACATTTTTTTGTGAATGAGTAAGTTTACATACACGTAGGGGGGGCACCAGTATTTGGGGAAGCAGTCCCCTGCCCAAAGACCCCAACAACCACCAGGCTGGGGTTGTGGGTAAGAGGCCCTTGTTCACATCAACATTGGGACAAGTTGTTTTCTCAGGTGGGTCCCCCCCATACAAGGTACCCCAGCATTTTGATGGATATGTCCTGGTATGGCTTAGGATTATGCCTCCCACACACTTTTCTGGCCAGCTAGGCTGCATGCACGGATAAGGGTCTGGTATAGATCTGGGGGGGGTGCACTTTTTTCTTTCATTTTTTTTTATGTGGGGTCCCCCCTTTAAAACACAAAAGGCCTGGTATGGAATATGGGGGAACCATGCACAGCTTTTTTTTGTAGGGTCCTATTTAAAATTCATACCAGACCTGAAGGGCCTGGTATAAATTTTGGGGAGGGGGATATTGTTTTCCTGCCTCTTTGTTTACATTCACCTGTCAGCTGACAGCAGAATGTGCCAAGCAGGGATGGCTCACAGGTTGCTATGACAAAGACGGGTGCCAGCTCCCTAACAACCAGCAGCCCTGAGCAGGAACCTGCCACATAGTAGTAGTAGTAGTAGCAGTAGTAATTCCACAGCTAAATGTTTAAATTCCCACCGCATCTAAAGATTTGCTCGGCCGAACACCCATTTATTTGACTGTGTGCACATCTCCATACTTGTACACAGTGCTGAGGTTTCCCTCATGTTATTTCCTCTTCTGGTTGAATGTTTTTAGCCTATTGTGTTTGGTTGTTTCCTCTGATGGTTGAATGTTCCTTAAAATGGTTGTAAAGGCTGAAGGCTTTTTACCTTTTTGCACTCTATTCGTGAAGGTAAAAAACCTTCTGTGTGCTGCTCCCCCCACAGCCCCCCTAATACTTACCGGAGCTGGTTCTTCATCCAATACTGTGCACGGGAGCCTCAGCTGTCCTGGGACTACCTCTCCTCATTGGCTCCCGCTGCTGTCAATCACAGCCAGTGAGCCAATGAGGTGAGAACAGGGCCAAGCCACAGCTCTGTGTCTTATGCAGAGCAAGCACTCTCCACTTCCCCCTATAGCAAGTGGCTTGATATTGGGGAACCTGGTCAAGGGAGAGGAACCAAAAAGAGGAGGATTGGAGCTTTTTTTTATTTTTAAAAGCCGAACCTTTAATACTGCTCTAACTCTTATGGTCTTTAACTCTGTATGGCTATATAGCTATTGAAGAACCTTTGCCCATTTCGCCTGCCTAGTCCTTGGAGAACTAATGGACGACAACACATGGGAACATTGACTTTTGAAGGAGAAACAAATCTAATTTAAGGGTTACTTTTATCCTGAATTTGCTCCCCTAAATAATGTATATCTATTTCTAACAGGATCTGTCTTTTATCTTATTTTATTATCAAGATTTCCATAACAATTTACAGGAGTAACAGATGATAATCACCCCATACCATAAAGACAAAACAAGAGGCCATAAAGTGTTAATTGCTGTGGTTACATGTGCGACATCACATTAACGTTTTGAAAAATGGGCTTTCACCGTCACTTACAAAGATTGCATGGTAGGGCATATTCCACATTCAGAACGTCATCACTCAACCAGCACCTTCCTGTTTTCTTTTCCAGATCGCTTATCACTGGAAATGAACTACCTCAAGGGATTCAGTATATGACATGGTCTCCTGTTGGCCATAAACTAGTAAGTCCATTCCCCAGTTACTCATTCTGCATATGAACTCCCATATCTGAGACAAGCTATATAACTAAGCTGTGATTGAGAGTCTAATGTACTAACCGAGTTCAAAGGTTAAAACTGTACAGATGTAGTTTAGGCACACTTATGCAGCTGAGCTTTCACAAACTCTTATGGATATTTTTCAACAAAATACAGGCGTAAGATTTAACAAATTATTGTAAATTATGGTTGTCTTGGGGCAATAAAAAGCTTATTTAACAAAAAAAAATACACTGTGACAATTTTCACTTGGTTGAAAAAATCTCCTTGGAGTTTAGTTATTAAATAAATCTCTTAAGCATTTGCACAGCCATCATGACTAATCTCCGTAATCTGTCTAAAATCCTGTATGTATTTCCTATGATTGTCAGCTCCATCTAGTGGCCATAATGTAGTATTTTCCTGAAATACCACTATTGTGAAACTACTTCAATATAGCCACTATATGGAGCTGATGATCACGGGAAATACAACAGTAGTCACATTACAGGGATTACTCACGATGCCTGTGCTAATGCTTAGGCAGATTAATAAATAGACTCCAAGTAGATTTCTCAACCAGTTGAAAGTTTTCTGTGTTTGAAGTCCTAGCTAACCAGTCTAGAAGTGATTATGATCAGTTGGGCAGGTGTCATCACTTTTGTTTCCCTGCAGATCAGCTTGATAAGCACTACTGCAGTTCCCTTTTCTCCCTTCCCCTTCCCTAATCATAGAGTCTACATTGCAAGCTTGGCCAAGCTAACCTGGTGTATTTGCCCTGCTCTTTCACTCTATTTGTCCCTACATATGTAAATGCCTTCTTAAAATGTATCTAAACTCAAGAACAAACATGTAATATATTGCAGTTTAGCGGTCCTTAGACATAGTGACTGCATTAGTTTTCTTTTTTTTCAGGCTTTTTCCTTTATTTTTACTTTGTGATTCTGCCACTAACACACTTCATGTTCTGGGGTGAAGGCGCAGAATTGTCACCCTGAAACAGGAAGTATTTTCCAACTACAGGCTACCTCCCCATCTCCTCCTCTACATAACATATGGTGCTCTGTAGTCCATAGAGAGAACAATTCTAACTGATGAAAGTCTAGCACAAGCAGATAGCAAACAAAACTATCCATTCACAAGATGTTTGGCAGGATCTGGTAACTTTTTTGCACTTAACAAACAGATATAACAAAACTCTTTCAGGGGGGACATATTTAACATACCCAAAGGGAGTGATTAAAGGGTCACTCAAGGCAAAACATTTTTTTTTCATTTTGTCCCCATTGGAAGATCTCCCCTCTATTCATGTTCTGATGTCAACCCAAATTTTTGAATTTTCTTTTACTTTAACTTTCGATGATAAAAAGGACAAATAGTGAGGGTGAATGTCCCTCTTGGGGCCACAGACAGCAATAAAAACGGACAGGCTGAATGAAAAAACATGTGCAAGTGATGGTGGAGATCATAAAAGGTAGCATAGGGGAGTTTGGCAATGGTCACAAAGAACTAAAAATGGAACAAACTAGTGGAATTTGACAAATTCTGTCAAACAATTCTCTTTTTCCTACAGCAAACGTGATGCCACATTATTCTCTTATCTTGTAAGTTGCTTATGTGTATTTCACAATCCTAGGTATATGTTTGGGAAAACAACATTTACATAAGGAATGCTCCAGAGGAGCAGAGTGTCCAAATTACTACCAATGGAGAGGAAAACCGGATCTTAAACGGCATACCAGATTGGGTGTATGAAGGTAATAATTATTCTTATCATTATTATTCTCCAGGTTCAAATACGTGAAAAGTGTTGGAAGCTTTAGACAACACCCAAAGATTAGACCAATATGTACAGGCACTTTTAACCATTTGCCTACCAAGCACTTTTACCCCCTTTCTGCCCAGACCAATTTTCAGCTTTCAGTGCTCATACTTTGAATGACAATTGAATGGTCGTACCCAAACACTGTACCCAAACTAAATTTTTAGAATTTTTTGAGACAAATATAGCTGACGTGATAATGCCAGAAGCAGTCTCCGATGCATAGGCCTGGTTGGGAGGGACATTGTGGACAATGAACACTGGAGTCTTTCCTAACTCCTCTTCTGCAGCATACCCAACATTTTTTCTGGCGTCTTCTTCCTGATTCTGTGGGTGGAATGTTTTCTGGAAAATGATGCTCATAAAGTCAGCTCACACAATCAGAGCAAATGTTTTCTGGGGGTTGTGATCTTTGCTGGTAGATCAGGGCAGTGATAATTTCTTCTATATATTTGAGGAAGGTGGTGGGTCTTTCTGTTGACTTTTGATAGATGACAAATACATTGTAAATGGCCAAATGGAAAAAATAAATTGCAACTTTTTTGCACCAGAAGAGGGACTTTGTTGTTGACAAATGGGGCTGTAGCATCTGGTCATTTAAATCCCCCCCCCCCCCATGAACCAATTATAATCGTGGATACATTCAGGTTTTTGGATGGGACAGAGTCTTCCATGAATTTCCACCGAGGTGTCATTGTGGATGGTGGACAGGACTTAAACATCTCTCTTATCCCTTCACTTCATGGCCAACACTTCCTTGTTTCTTAGACTTGCGGATTCCTCCTTTTGTAGTCTTCTGGTTACTAAACTTTGCGGGAAGCCCTTCCTATTTTTTTGGGTGGTACCGCAGGCTAAGGTTTTCTCACGGTACAGATGCTGGAAAAGGGGGAGACTGGTATAATGGTTATCAAGGTCAGGGGTGGACTGACAACTCATGGGGGCCCCCGGGCAATAGGGGATCATAGGGCCCCTGTGTCCTTGCCCAAACTCAAAAAAGCCTATGAAAAAAGGTACCAGGGGCATCTCATGGGGCCCCCTACTGACCCCGGGCCCTCGGGCAGTGCCCGAGTTTCGAAATGGTCAGTCCGCCCCTGATCAAGGTAAATATGATAACCTTTTTGGAACCATGGGAATGCCAGGTCCCAAACAATTTTGCCACTTGTGCCAATGTAGGTCGGGCACTCAGGGGGCTGGAGCTGGGATTTTTTGCCTTCGTACACATGGAATACATGCAGATATCCTGTAGCCATTTCGCAGAGGTTGTTCAACTTCAATCCATACCTGGCCCTTTTACTGGGGATGTATTGCTTGAATCCCAGCCTACCAGTGAAGTGGACAAGGGATTCATCCACACAAATGTGTTGTTCAGGGACATAAAGTTCTGCAAATCTCTTAGCAAAAGAATTTATTAGGGGGCGGATTTTGTATAACTTGTCATAGTTGGGATGATCTCTGGGAGGGCACTGTGAGTTGTCATTGAAATGCAGGAGTCGCATGATCAGATCATAGGGTGAGCGGGACATTACAGCAGAATAGATGGGCATATGATGGATGGGGTTGGTGGACCAGTAGGCATGCAGTTGTTTTTTGGTTTTTTTTGTAAGCCCCATGTTAAACATAAGGCCCAAAAACAATTTTAACTCCTCCACTGTGAGACGTCTCCATAGAAAAAGACGGGCGTAGGATGTACTGGGATTATTATCAATATACTGCTGACCAAAAAGGTTTGTCTGGTCTGCAATGTATTGCAGTAAATTGGCAGGGAAAAACAAAATAAAAAAAATCAATTTCAGAAAAAGTTTCAGTATTGGTCTGCACACCTGGCTGTGCAGTGAAAGGTGGGATTGAAGCTGATCCTGAGCTGGAAGGCAGCCATAGTGGGTTTGCCAGGACATCAGGAAGATATGTTTGGGCCTTAATTCTTGGGGTCTGCTGGGATATTCCAGTGCTGGTACTGGGCCTTTCATCCTGGGGTCTAGCGCTATTGGTGTCTGCTGATTGACCATTGGGGTATATGGCACTGCTTGTGGTTGCCTGTTCTTTAGAGCACCATATCCTTTTAGGACGGACTGCGTGCTCCTCCAATTCGGTCACTGACTCAAGACTTTCTACTGGCTCGTATTCTGAATCGGATGGTGAGAGCTCCCCGCTGCTCTCATCCGACATGCTGAGGATTTTGAGCGCCTCCTCACTAGTAAAATATTTTTTGGACATTGCGGCTCTGGTGATTGTGGCTGTATGAGAGGTAAACTGCTGATGGGTGGCTATGATGGGTACACTGCAGATCGGCGGCAGTTGTTTCAACTCTGTGACAAGTACACTGATTATGGTGCACTGATGGCTGTGGTGACAGGTACACCGATGGGCTGCACTGATGAATACACTGACAGGTACACTGATGGATGCACTGATGGGCTGCACTGACAGGTACACTGACAAGTATACTGATGGGCTGCACTGACAGGATCCACTGATGTGCTGTGCACTGATGGGCTGCACTGACAGATGCACTGATGGGCTGTGTAGCGATGGGCTGCACTGACAGATGCACTGATGGCAGCATACTGATGGGCTGCACTGAAAGATCCACTGATGGCGGCACTGACAGATCCACTGATGGGCTGTGTACTGATGGGCTGCACTGACAGATGCATTGATGGGGTGCACTGATGGGGTGCACTGACAGATGCACTGATGGGGTGCACTGACAGATCCACTGATGGCGGCACTTACAGATCCACTGATGGTAGCATTGACAGATCCACTGGTGGCATCGACAGGGACTCTTTATTAGGGGCAATGTGGTGCACAGTAGTGAAAGGGTTTGAAAAACTCACTGTTCCTAGGTTCTCCTCCTCACACAAGATCGGTGTGTGAGGAGGAGAAGATAGTAGCAGTGATCACCAGGGGCGGACTGACAACTCATGGGGCCCCCGGGCAATAGGGGATCATGGGGCCCCTGTGTCCTTGCCCAAACTCAAAAAAGCCTATGAAAAAGGTACCAGGGGCATCTCATGGGGCCCCCTACTGACCCCGGGCCCTCGGGCAGTGCCCGAGTTTCCAAATGGTCAGTCCGCCCCTGGTGATTACTGTGTGTAAACCCTTACATATACCCAGGAAAGTGACTGACCTCAGGCGATACACAGAGATTAAACAAATCCTCCTACATAAGTTGTACCTGTTTATCTGCAGTCTTCTCTTCTCTAGATACGTGCTGCAAGTGCTGAATAAACTTTGTCAGAGCTCATAAAAAAAGGGGTCAAAAAGCCGAAGTTAAACTCTGCAGAGCTTAGTGAGGGGAGTTATGAAATGAATGGAGGAAAGAGACATACACCTCCCTCCACACAGCTCACAGGAACAGAGTTGAGGCTGTAAATCAGCTGGAGGTCCCTCGCCTGTCATCATTTTTCTCTTGGTGTCAGGAAAACTTGTCAGAAGTGACTCATGCTGATAACAGAGGAACAAAGCAGCAGACATAAATTACACTTAGTGCTCCTAATTGAGACAACTACACACTATAGAGGGATGTGCTTTGTTCATATTTCATGTCTGCAGTTTACAACCACATTAATAGCCCTGTTAACTATCTTCATAAAATAATTTCTTGCTGTATTTTCTGTCTTCCTGTAACATCATCTAGGAGCTCCCAAAGCTCTCAGTTTTTCTTCACTTCTGTTTGTTTAGAATGAACAGTGCATTTTAGGGCATTGCTCTATTCACTGCAAACCCCATAGTACTCAATCTCTGATACATCTTGAAAATGAACAAGGGAGGGTGACTATGTTCCAAAATACAGTGGGATCATAAAGAACAAACTTAGTCACCTTCTAACAAGACATTGGATCACAGCAGCAAAAAAAAAAAAAGGTATATGAAGGAGTCTGAATGCAATAAAAGGTACTTTATGAGTCAGGCAAAATACTTGAATACATTTTTTTTCTTTTTTTTTTTTAAATCAGAGTTTAGTGTCACTTTAACTTTTGCCATCAAATTTTAGAAAATCCCATTACATGTTTATGTGTTCCCATGCACACGGGATAACTATTTTTTTATATATATATTTCTTACTTTTTCGTATGTTTCATAGAAGAATATGTTATGGCAGACTGCAGGCATTTCTGAACAAATTCTGAGTGAGTCTGTTTAGCTAGAAAGGCTTAGGACAGGTTCAACCTACAATGATGAGTTTTTAACCCTTTGTTAGGACAGACAGTGTTCACATTTAGTTTACAACTGATAATGTGATCTGCCAGCTCAACACAGACAACCCCTCATAAATTATACTAAGTAGGATTTTTCAGTCCTGGGCCAATCAGAAAGAACATCTAAATGGTAAGCAGCAATTTTTATTCATGTATTTTTTTAAGGGCTGGTTCACATTAGGAATCGCACAGTAATACACTGTGTATTCCTGTACGATACACATGCATCTGTAGCAAAGCGTTTTACTAAATGTAGAACTGCTTAAATGAAGGAAGGAAAAGCATAAAACATAATTGTGAAGAATATAACTATTAATTTTCAACAAAATAATATATTTTCTTTTCTTTTTGCAGAGGAAATGTTTAGCACTAATTATGCTTTATGGTGGTCGCCGAATGCAACATTTTTGACATATGTAGAGTTTAATGATTCAGGCGTGCCAATAATAGAATATTCATTCTATGGGGATGATTCAGAACACTATCCACAGACTATTCATATTCCATATCCTAAGGTATGTCAGTAGTTACCTGGCTATCATGCTGTTCCAGTTGTTCACTAATGTTTGAATCACTGATATCTATTCCATGATTTACACAATGTAGAAAGCTTATTTAAAGAGCAACTACAATGTTTTGGGTCAATATTATCGATTTTTTTATTTTTTAGTTTAACAGTTTTTAAATTGTTATTTTTTAAATATCTATAAGTAAGAGCTAAAATAGTTAAATGTACTGCTGGCTGGACAGATGTCTGCACAATATTATTATGCAATTTTCCACATTTACTTGACTAAATCTAGAAATTTAAATGAAATGAAGTCCTGACTATAGTAAATAAAGAAAGATAATATGTAAAAAGCACACTATATTTCCTTTAAATTGGATTTATTTGTGATATCTTTTTAAACCCAAAGTCATAGAATTATCATCAAAAACATACAAATTCACACAGTGGTGGCCAGGAAAGAACGGTTAGACCGATAATGGCAAGCCAAGATATTCTGCCAGGGAATGTTGGCACACGCCTCCTCTATTACTTTTGAAAAGGAGTGTTAAAACATTCGGCATATGTTTAAAGCATCTATACCGTGTGCTTAGAGGCAAATAGGCAAGACATGTCACTACCCAGAATCCTCTGCAGCAGCAGAGATACCATATGTTGTGCAATTCTGCAACAGCTCTTGAGCTAGCTTAGGGCATGTAAATAAAGACACTTTATTGGCATTTTCATTTTGCTAAATTCATTAAGTCTTCATGGCCAACTTTTATAAGCATATATATATTGGGACAAGTAGAAGTTACTGCTCATTGAATGAAAACGTTGGATGTTCTATTATCCTAAATGCATCACCAAGCAGCTAGGTTCACAGAAACTAACAGTATGATGGTCAATATTAAACATTGAAAACCTCTTCTTTAAAATTTTGTCTGTGAAGGTTCTCATTTATAGGTCATGTTATATCTAGAGATTGTTACATTCAGCTGGACGTGTTCTGTAATGTTAAAGACATTTTGTAGCTTGGCCAAGCTCAACTAGCTGGTAGAGAGATCTCATCACTGGTTGCTTGGCTATAGTTGACCTTTTGAAACCCTTCTGTACAAAACACGTGAGCTCTTCTTTATTCTTTTTTTTTGTTTGTTTTTTTTTTTTTGGCATTTTCAATAAAGAGTATATTTAGTGGAAACTAGTCACATTCAACCAGACTTGTTCTGCAATGTTGAAGACATTTTGGTTGTCCAAGTCTTTTCTTCAGTTCCTTTAAGTGTTCAGAAAATACCCCAGCATGTACAGTATCTCACAGAAGTGAGTACACCCCTCAAATTTTTGTTAATATTTTATTCTATCTTTCCATGTGACAACACTGAAGAAATGACACTTTGCTGCAATGTAAAGTAGTGAGTGTACAGCTTGTATAACAGTGTAAATTTGCTGTCCCCTCAACATAACTCAACACACAGCCATTAATGTCTAAACCGCTGGCAACAAAAGTGAGTACACCTCTAAGTGAAAATGTCCAAATTGGGCCCAAAGCATCAATATTTTGTGTGGCCACCATTATTTTCCAGCACTGCCTTAACCCTCTTGGGCATGGAGTTCACCAGAGCTTCACAGGTTGCCACTGGAGTCCTCTTCCACTCCTCCATGACGACATCATGGAGCTGGTGGATGTTAGAGACCTTGCGCTTCTTCACCTTCTGTTTGAGGATGCCCCACAGATGCTCAATAGGGTTTAGGTCTGGAGACATGCTTGGCCACTCCATCACCTTTAGCCTCAGCTTCTCTAGCACGGCAGTGGTCATCTTGGAGGTATGTTTGGGGTCGTTATATTGCAATACTGCCCTACGGCCCAGTCTCTGAAGGAAGGGGATCATGCTTTGCTTCAGTATGTCACAGTACATGTTGGCATTCATGGTACCCTCAATGAACTGTAGCTCCCCAGTGCTGGAAGCACTCATGCAGCCCCAGACCATGACACTCCCACCACCATGCTTGACTGTAAGCAAGACACACTTGTCTTTGTACTCCTCACCTGGTTGCCACCACACATGCTTGACACCATCTGAACCAAATCAGTTGATCTTGGTCTCATCAGACCACAGGACATGGTTCCAGTAATCCATGTCCTTAGTCTGCTTGTCTTCAGCAAACTGA
This sequence comes from Staurois parvus, assembly GCF_062004578.1. NCBI lineage: Eukaryota > Metazoa > Chordata > Amphibia > Anura > Ranidae > Staurois > Staurois parvus. The sequence continues at coordinate 9,722,900 of NW_028317827.1, read as the reverse complement.
GGGCTTTCTTGTGCATCATCTTTAGAAGAGGCTTCCTTCTGGGATGACAGCCATGCAGACCAATTTGATGCAGTGTGCGGCATATGGTCTGATCACTGACAGGCTGACCCCCCACCCCTTCAACCTCTGCAGCAATGCTGGCAGCACTCATATGTCTATTTCCCAAAGACAACCTCTGGATATGATGCATAACATGTGCACTAAACCTTTTTGGTCGACCATGGTGAGGCCCGTTCTGAGTGGAACCTGTCCTGTTAAACCACTGTATGGTCTTGACCACTGTGCTGCAGCTCAGTTTCAGGGTCTTGGCAATCTTCTTATAGCCTAAGCCATCTCTATGTAAAGCAACAATTCTTTTTTTCAGATCCTCAGAGAGCTCTTTGCCATGAGGTGTCATGTTGAACTTCCAGTGACCAGTATGAGAGAGTGAGAGCGATAACACCAAATGTAATACACCTGCTCCCCAATCACACCTGAGACCTTGTAACACTAACGAGTCACATGACACTGGGGAGGGAAAATGGCTAATTGGGCCCAATTTGGACATTTTCACTTAGGGGTGTACTCACTTTTGGTACCAGCGGTTTAGACATTAATGGCTGTGTGTTGAGTTATTTTGAAGGGACAGCAAATTAACACTGTTATACAAGCTGTACACTCACTACTTTACATTGTAGCAAAGTGTCATTTCTTCAGTGTTTTCACATGAAAAGATAGAATAAAATATTAACAATTTGAGGGGTGGACTCACTTCTGTGAGATACTGTATATTCACACAGGTAAAATGAACACCTTGATCTACTGATACCTGCCTTTCCATGGTGACTAGATCAAGGTGTTGGTGCTACCTGTGTGGATATAAATACAGAGCTGTTTTCCTGGCACTCATTAGAACTGAAGAAGTGGTTTGGACAACCAATGAAATGTCTTCACCATTACAGAACAAGATCCAGTTGACTGTAACTAGCTACTTCTAGATATACTGTTTATTGAAGATGCAAAAAAGAGGGAACAAGAGAGTATGCGTTTTAGACAGAAGTGTTCCTAAAGGTCAACTATGATTGCTGAGATATCTCCACCAGAAATCACATTTTCACCAAGCTGCCTTGGCCAAATTGTATTGTGGCAGTATAACACATGGGAATTAAATAAACCTGGCCATACTATAGACATCTTGAATTTCTAGCTTTTTTTTATCCATGATTCTTGATTTCCCACATTTTTCAGCCTTGCAACATCTAAATTTCAACACTCCTGGTAGTTATGAAAGCTTGCTGCCCTCTATAACCTACTGCTCTTCCTACTGGCCCAGTACTATGATGGGCATTCCCACTGAACAATAGAAATGTGTAGGAGGTAAAATGCTGTGAGAGGGCGTCTAAAGATGGTCTTCTTGGTTCCTGAATTGTTGTACTGTAGCCTGTTCACTATCATTGCATCACTGAACAAATTACTTTAAGCAAATAGTCCAATGGCAGCAAAGTGACACCTTCATTGTGGCCTTATAGGAGGGACTGGATTCCAAAACTTTTACAGAGAAATTGTTTTACTAGAGTCCCTCAAAAATAAGAGATCCTGTGATTTAACCCGTTATTGCCAATCCAAAAATTACAGTTTTAGTGGAATTAGTTGAAGGGGTACCAACACAAAATTCATCATGGTGTCAGGCACTGGACTGCATAATATTGTACAGACATTATGTGCATTAAATCATTAAATAAATTAATTCTAAAAACTCTGATTATATTTCTATTAAATTATACTTTCTTCCCAAGTCAGGAGCTAAAAATCCTACAGTGAAACTATTTTCCGTAAACACAGAATCCCTCACAAACCTAACGTTTAAGGAAATTCTTGCACCAGCAGAAATTAGATCTGGGTAAGATTGTTCAAAGTACATTTTTATTATTATTTTAATAACTTTTAACTTGGCATTTCTGTTTTGTTCACTACCCTGGAGCAGGAGAGGGTTTTAACAGATTTTTATTTACATGCTTGTATAATTAAATTGTATGTACATTTTAGCCATGAAATTCTCGTATTTCCTGGCTGTAACACCAACATCATTTTGTTATTTCTGTTCAATCAGTGCAAAACCATAATCAGGTTTGAAATTCAGAGCTGTCCTTTGTCCTCCACACAGTTCTTGCCTTACCTCAAGTAGTACTTGGAACCACAAAATGATTAGTTATAGATATGTTACAGAGAATATGATGAAAAGTGGATTTGAGTAGTTTCGCAAAAAGACACTGGGCAGGGCTGACACCTCTCAGTCCACAAAAATGCTGTATATTGTCAGCCCACAACTAGATATAAAGGGCTGAGTGTATTTTTGGCAGGACAACAGACTTTGTTCTGTAATTGCGGGGTCTTTCAAGGGATAATATAGGAGACTATGAATGTATTGTATGAATGTATTGTAGAGATATATTGCATGATTTGTGTGTGTGCTCGGACAAACACGTAAGAAAATGGATCAGAATTTGTAACATTTCCTACAGTCCTTACAACATGTCTGCATGTACCAGAGATTTATTATGTTATAGAAATAATCAAGCTCAAGAGCAACTGTTACATTTTAGCCATTACTTCCATTACTGAAAGCATTCCCCATATTTATTTTTTGGGGTAACAAACAACATTATTTTATTTGCTATTGATCACCACTGGGTTTTTTTTTTTTTTGCAATATAAATGAAAAGACCTACAAATTTTGAAAAAGAAAAACGATATGTTTTACTGTTTGCTATAAAACATATCCAATAAAAAAAATCACGTTACTTAATAAATTTTGTCTAAATAACTTCTGCTACAAGTCTTTGGAAAAAAAAAAGTGTATAATGATTGGTTTGCGTCAAAGTTATAGCGTCTACAAACTATGATATATATACAGTGTGTGTGTGTATGTATGTATATATATATACACCCTGTTCCAAATTATTATGCAAATTATATTTTTCTCATTTACCTAAATAATTGATGTAAATAACAGTCAGCATAATTCTCATGTTATCAACTATTAAGAGTACAATTCACATTTTATTGAACAAGCCTCCTAATGATAACAGTATTTTTGTTAAACATAAAAAACTTACAATGCACTGTTCCAAATTATTACGCACAGTAAGTTTCAAAACACTTTATAGGTTGTAAAGAACTGAAAATTGTCATTTCTTGTGTTTGCAGCATATTTACTGAAATCAAAAGCTATTTTAATCAAACTTTTAACAACATTTTAACTTTTTAAACATTTTAACAGGTTACGTTACATTTTAACATAGGACCCCTTATTTGATAGCAGCTTCACAAGTCTTGCATCCATTGAACTTGTGAGTTTTTGGACAGTTTCTGCTTGAAATTGTTTGCAAGATGTCAGAATAGCCTCCCAGAGCTGCTGTTTGGATGTAAACTGCCTCCCACCCTCATAGATCTTTTGCTTGAGGATGCTCCAAAGGTTCTTAATAGGATTGAGCTCAGGGGAGGATGGAGACCACACCATGACTCTCTCTCCTTTTATCCCCATAGCAGCCATTGATGCAGAGATATTCTTTGCAGCATAACATGGTGCATTGTCATGCATGAAGATGATTTTATTACGGAAAGCATAGTTCTTCCTTCTGTACCAGGGAAGAAAGTGGTCAGTCATAAACTCCAAATACTTTGCAGAGGTCATCTTTACACCTTTGGGGACCCTAAAGGGGCCGACCTGCTCTGTTCCCATGATTCCGGCCCAAAACATGACTCCACCACCGCCTTACTGACGTCACAGCCTTGTTGGAACAGGGTGGCCGTCCACCAACCAGCCACTACTCCATCCATCTGGACCATCCAGGGTTGCACGGCACTCATCAATGTACAGGACTGTTTGAAAATTAGTCTTCATGTATTTTTCTGCCCAATGCAGCTGTTTCTGCTTGTGAGCATTGGTTAGTGGTGGCCGAATAGAAGGTTTATGCACAGTTGCAAGACTCTGGAGGACTCTACACCTTGATGTCTGTGGGACTCCAGAGGCACCAGCAGCTTCAAATATCTGCTTGCTGCTATGTAATGGTATTTTAGCAGCTGCTCTCTTGATCCGATGCATGGATCTGGCAGAAATCTTCCTCAATGTGCCTTTATCTGCACGAACCCGTCTGTGCTCTCAAATCAGCCACAAATCTCTTAACAGTGCGATGATCACGCTTAAGTTTTCGTGAAATATCTAATGTTTTCATACCTCGTCCAAGGCATTGAACTATTAAACTGTTTTTGGCAGCAGAGAGATCCTTTTTCTTCCCCATATTGCTTGAAAATGGTGCTCTGCTTAATAATGTGGAACACCCTCCTTTAGTAGTTTTTCCTTAAATTGGGCTCACCTGCCAATCTAATTATCACAGGTGTCCGAGATTGTTTTCAGTGATCAAAAGAGCCCTGACACACAATGCCATCCATGAGTTAAACTGAAAAACAAAATATTTAATCTTTGTGACACTTAAATAGAATTTGCATAATAATTTGGTACAGGGTGTGTATATGTATGTATGTGTGTGTATATATATATATATATATATATATACATATATATATATATATAAAAGCTCTTTTTTATACTACTAATGGCTGTGATCAGCGACTTATAATGGGACTGCAATAGTGTGACGAGCAATCTAACACTAACCAACGCTGGGGGGGGACTAACTGCCAATGACTTCTCCGGTGACACTAATACAGTGATTCAGTGCTGATACTATACACTATCACTGAACTAATGCCACTGCCTGGGAAGGGGTTAACATCTAGGGTGATCAAGGGGGGGTAATTGTATGCCTAACAATGTGTAATGTGTGCTGCTTTTATTACCAGACCCCTTTTTGTTCTTCCTGCTTTTTTTACCTGCTGTGTACATTCACAGCGATTGCAAGCATGGGGGGGGGGGGTGCATGCGCATGCTGTAAACCCCGAAGCAGGCAGCGACGTGCCAGTACACTGCTTTGCCTGCATGGGCCGCGTACATTACAGGTGGGCAGTCTTTAAGTGGTTAAGACAAAAAAATTATGATACTTGACAGTGTTATGCAAACTCAGAATCTGAAGTATGTGAGACCTGGCAGTTGATAGCATAGTAGCTTTACAGCTTTTAGACTTCAGGTGACCATTGATCATTGTCTCCAAAGCTGAAAAACTAGACATAGGGTGCAAAATAAAAAATACTCCTTGCTAAGCCTTTACAGCTAGAACAATTTTAAAACAACCTATTCTGATTATTGCATTAGCCTCATCTTTATAACTGAATACCAGGCAAACAGCTAAACACACAGTGTGTGTCTATATGTATGTGTGTGTATGTATGTATGTATGTATGTGTGTATATGTATGTATATATATATGTAAAATTATAGTGTGTGTGTGTATGTATATATGTATATGTGTGTGTGTGTGTGTGTTTATATATATACAGTGGGGCAAAAAAGTATTTAGTCAGCCACCAATTGTGCAAGTTCTCCCGCTTAAAAAGATGAGAGAGGCCTGTAATTGGCATCATAGGTAGACCTCAACTATGAGAGACAAAATGAGAAAAAAAAATCCAGACAATCACATTGGCTGATTTGGAAAGAATTTATTTGCAAATTATGGTGGAAAATAAGTATTTGGTCACCTACAAACAAGCAAGATTTCTGGCTCTCACAGACCTATACCTTCTTCTTTAAGAGGCTCCTCTGTCCTGCACTCATTACCTGTATCAATGGCACCTGTTTGAACTTGTTATCAGTATAAAAGACACCTGTCCACAACCTCAAACAGTCACACTCCAAATTCCACTATGGTGAAGAGCTGTCGAAGGACACCAGAAACAAAATTGTAGACCTGCACCAGGCTGGGAAGACTGAACCTGCAATAGGCAAGCAGCTTGGTGTGAACAAATCAACTGTGGGAGCAATAATTAGAAAATGGAAGACATACAAGACCACTGATAATCTCCCTTGATCTGGGGCTCCACGCAAGATCTCACCCCGTGGGGTCAAAATGATCACAAGAATGGTGAAAACCCCAGGACCACACAGGGGGACCTAGTGAACGACCTGCAGAGAGCTGGGACCAACGTAACAAAGGCTACCATCAGTAACACACTACGCCACCAGGGACACAGATCCTGCAGTGCCAGACGTGTCCCCCTGCTTAAGCCAGTACATGTCTGGGCCCGTCTGACGTTTGATAGAGAGCAATTGGATGATCCAGAAGAGGATTGGGAGAATGTCATATGGTCAGATGAAACCAAAATAGAACTGTTTGGTAGAAACACAACTCATCGTGTTTGGAGGAGAGAGAATGCTGAGTTGCATCCAAAGAACACCATACCTACTGTGAAGCATGGGGGTGGCAACATCATGCTTTGGGGCTGTTTCTCCGCAAAGGGACCAGGACGACTGATCCATGTACAGGACAGAATGAATGGGGCCATGTATTGTGAGATTTTGAGTGCAAACCTCCTTCCATCAGCAAGGGCATTGAAGATGAAACGTGGCTGGGTCTTCCAACATGACAATGATCCCAAACATACCGCCCGGGCAACGAAGGAGTGGCTTCGTAAGAAGCATTTCAAGGTCCTGGAGTGGCCTAGCCAGTCTCCAGATCTCAACCCCATAGAAAACCTTTGGAGGGAGTTGAAAGTCCGTATTGCCCAGCGACAGCCCCAAAACATCACTGCTCTAGAGGAGATCTGCATGGAGGAATGGGCCAACATACCAGCAACAGTGTGTGCCAGCCTTGTGAAGACTTACAGGAAACGTCTGACCTTTGTCATTGTTATATATCCTTTGTTGGCAAAGTATTGAGATGAACTTTTGATATTGACCACATACTTATTTTCCACCATAATTTGCAAATACATTCTTTCCAAATCAGCCAATGTGATTGTCTGGATTTTTTTTCTCATTTTGGCTCTCATAGTTGAGGTCTACCTATGATGCCAATTACAGGCCTCTCTCATCTTTTTAAGTGGGAGAACTTGCACAATTGGTGGCTGACTAAATATTTTTTTGCCCCACTGTATATATATATATATATATATTTATTTTTATATATATATATATATTTATATATATATAAAATTCCATTTTGAAATGACAATACTTTCTTAAAACCTATATGGGATTGTAGTCTACTATAAGAAGAAGAGTTATTTTTTTAAAAATGGTGCAAGTCATGAAAGACCTATTTTAATTAATGCAGAATGCAATGGGCTAAGTGCATTAACCTGTTGCAATCATTCTGAATTGGCTTTTGACTTTGACTTTGACTTCAGGGTACAGTTTAATATTACAATAAATCCTTTGCAGCTTTCTCTTTAACTTCATAACCATTTTTTTTAAACATAAATGCATTGCAATTGTAGCACTGTTAGTTAATTTATTGACAATTTAAAAAAATACTGAGCAGGAAATGTGGGGTTTTAACACTTTGTTAATAAATAATGATGGTTCATGTAAAATACCATGATATAAACCAAGACTGACAGGGAAGGATATGAGATGGTACACTAGAAGAGAGAGCAGATAAAATTGTTACAGTGCACCCTCTAATGGTAAAAAGAGTAAACTACATTAAAAAGTCCAATGTAACATATACTAACACCTCTCTGTGATGATTTCAGAGACCATTACATATGTGGAATGAACTGGGTGACAGAGCAGAGACTGGCAGTTCAGTGGCTGAAAAGAATCCAAAATGTTTCTGTTCTTGTCATATGTGACCATGCAGACGCTTCTACAACCTGGCTCTGTGAAACGGTATTTTATATTTGTAGTTACTCTATTATAGGGCTAATTACAACTAAAGCTGATGGTTCAGTTTTAGGTGGAACAGATGTTAGAGGACTGAGCGACATCTTCATGTGTCTATTGTGTCAGAAAGATCTCTGAGGATGAACTCCCAGCTCAGCAGCAGATACAAAACGAACCTGTGATGCAAATAAAGCAGCTGCCATCATTGACTATGAAAGTCACTGTCAGCCAATCAAGTCGCTGACTTGATTCCAGGCTTACCTAATAAGTTTAAAAGGTTTCCTTTCCATCCTTTATACTTACTTCAGTAACTCACTTGGTAGTGAAGTGGTAGTGAAGTCATACCTCCCAACTTCATAACTTGAGAAAAAAATAAAGAACTCTCGTAAATAAATGTATTTATTTATTTCAGGTACTTATATAGCGCTGTCAATTTACACAGCACTTTATATATATATATATATATATATATATATATATATATTGTACATGCACATCAGTCCCTAACCCTCAAGGGGCGTACAATCTAAGATTCCTAACTCACATTCATACAGAACTTAGACTTTGTCCCATACTGGTGCATGTCAAGTGCTGGGCAGGGTCCAAGAGGCAGAGTGTAGCTACCAAATTACAGAGACAAGCAATGAGACTTAATTGGGAACTGGCAAGATTATCCTGGGGTCCACAGAACCTTGGGATCTTCCTTAGATTACAGGACAGTTCTGACAAATCTGGAACTGTTTGGAGGTATAAAGCTTATGTGGTCAGTGGAAGGAACAAAACCCTGATGATCATGGTCAGTGGGAGGAAGAATGCCTGACGGTCAGTGAGAGGAAGAATGCCCTGACGGTCAGTGGGAGGAACAATGCCCTGACGGTCAGTGGGAGGAACAATGCCCTGACGGTCAGTGGGAGGAACAATGCCCTGACGGTCAGTGGGAGGAAGAATGCCCTGACAGTCAGTGGAAGGAAGAATGCGCTGACAGTCAGTAGGAGGAAGAATGCCCTGACAGTCAGTGGGAGGAAGAATGCGCTGGCGGTCAGTGAGATGAAGAATGCGCTGGCAGTCAGTGAGAGGAAGAATGCGCTGGCGGTCAGTGGGAGGAAGAATGCGCTGGCGGTCAGTGAGATGAAGAATGCGCTGGCGGTCAGTGAGAGGAAGAATGCGCTGGCGGTCAGTGGGAGGAAGAATTCACTGGCGGTCAGTGGGAAGAAGAATGCCCTGGCAGCCAGAGGAGGGAAGAATGCCTTGGTGGTCAGTGGAAGGAGGGATTCCCTGGCGGTCAGAGGGAGGGAGAGTGCCCTGGCGGTCAGTGGGAGGAAAAATGGCCCAGTGGTCAGTAGGAGGAAGAATGCTCCAGACATTGCTTATAATGAGCAAGCTGGCTTTGCAAACTGAGGGGGATGGGGTTCCACAAGATGGAAGTGCGGATGCTCGTGTGTGTGGTATATAAGTGTATTACTTTGTTGATTAATCATGTTTTTTTTTTTTATTTAACAGCCCATTTACGAGGAGAGCCATACTGGCTGGGTTGGAAATGTAAGTAGTGTTATACCATCTAGTCAAATACACTCACCAGCCACTTTATTAGGTACACCTTGCTAGTACCGGATTGGACCCCTTTTGGCCTTCAGAACTGCCTTAATTCTTTGTGGCATAGATTACACAAGGTGTTGGAAATATTCCTCAGAGGTTTTAGTCCACATTGACGTGATCGCATCATGCAGTTGCTGCAGATTTGTCAGCTGCACATCCATGATGCGAATCTCCCATTCCACCATATCCCAAAGGTGCTCTATTGGATTGAGATCTGGTGACTATGGAGGCCATCTGAGTACAGTGAACTCATTGTCATGTTTAAGAAACCAGTTTGAGATGATTTGAGCTTTGTGACATGGTGTACTATCCTGCTGGAAGTAGCCATCAGAAGATGGGTACACTGTAGTCATAAAGGGATGGACATGGTCAGCAACAATACTCAGGTAGGCTGAGGCATTTAAACAATTCTCAGTTGTTACTAAGGGGCCCAAATTGTGCCAAGAAAATATCCCCCACACCATTGCACCACCACCACCAGCCTGAACCTTTGATACCATGGAGGATGGATCCATACTTTCATGTTGTTTATGCCAAATTCTGACCCTACATTCTTAATGTTGACCAGGCAACTTTTTCCAATCTTCTATTGTCCAATTTTGGTGAGCCTGTGTGAATTGTAGCCTCCGTTTCCTGTTCATAGCTGACAGGAGTGACACCCAATGAGTTTTTCCGCTGCTGTAGCCCATCTGCTTCAAGGTTTGATGTGTTGTGCATTCAGAGATGATATTCTGCATACCATGGTTGTAATAAGTGGTTATTTGAGTTACTGTTCCCTTTCTATCATCTTGAATCAGTCTGCCCATTCTTCTCTGACATCAACAAAACATTTCCGTCCATACAGCTGTTGCTTATTAGATATTTTCTCTTTTGCATACTATTCTCTGTCAACCCTAGAGATGGTTGTGCATGAAAATCCCAGTAGATTAGCAGTCTTTGAAATACTCAGATCGGCCCATCTGGCACCAACAACCGTGTCATGTTCAAAGTCCCATTCTGATGCTCGGTTTGAACTTCAGCAAGTTGTCTTCACCACGTCTAGATACCTAAATGCATTGATTTGCTGCCATGTGATTGGCTGATTAGCATATTGTGTTACCAAGCAATTGAACAGGTGTATCTAATAAAGAGGGCGGAGAGTGTATATACATACTAGAACTACATTCTCCTTGTCTTTGTTGTTATTAAGTGCTGCCTGCTCAGTGTTAGTAGGCTCTTTCTCTCTTGACATGAAGGGAAAATACCCCCAAAATATCTGAAAGAAGCTCTAACCCTTCACAATTCTAACTAAAACAAAATAAAAAGCTTTAGCACACAAAATTTATGAAAGCAAGAGTTCAACAAAACAGTCAAATGAAGTTTATCAGCTATTAAGTCTTTACAACAGAATGTAAATGTAATAGAATCTTATTTATTTATTTATTTCAGGTACTTATATAGCGCCATCAATTTACGCAGCGCTTTATCTTGTAGTTGTTTATAATTTTAACTATAGCTTTATATGACACCGTCAAAATATTTGTGTACCTGTTATAAAGTACATGACTTTACAGCATGCAACAACCATGGAGTGTCCATATGGACACTGCCTTCAGTGCAATTGAGTTGTCATGCAGCGCAGTGGCAGAAGAGTTTTGAAGATGGGTAGGCAGAGCCTTGAAGGGGATTCACAGATGCTAGCTCCCCATCAAGTCCATTGCCTTTGTGATTGACAGCAAGCAGTGAGTGGATCCTTAGCCAAGGCTATAAAATCCACCCACTGCCTTCTGTCAGTCACAACAAGGGAGCTAGGGCTTCAGCTTCCCCATCAGGCTCCACCCACTGTAATGGTGAGGATTGGAGGGGATAGTGGCAACAAATATGCTGCCTGCTACACAGCGTACAGAGATAGGCACTCTGCTGTCTATGTACCAAACCTAGGATTGGTCTTAATCACACCTATTTTCAATATTTATAAACTGGAGGTAATTATTTTTTATTTTGGTGCATTAATAACAACACTTTGTAAATGTAGCACTATTAAGAACTACCTTAATCTGTTGCTTATGTTGCTAACAAACTAGAAGGCAGGGACTTCTGAAACTGGCACAAGCCATTCTAAGGGCCAAAGTGCATAAAAAAAAGTAATTAGGGATTTACGGAATTCCCCCAAGTGTGCATAGGGAGAGGCAGTTGACACGCCAGAGACTATTAGTGGCATATAAAGCAGCGAATGTGATATTACCAAAAAATTCACTGCATGTGAATGAACTACTGTAATTTGAAATACTTGTACTAGGAGAGTAAACCTGCAATGAATCTTTGGCGAATGTCAAATTCACTGTTTTATAAATATATTCCTGACTGATCTCTAAAACCTGACTCTCAAGCTAAACAGTCCCAACAGTCCCATTCGAGAGCAGTTGATCACTAGGTTGACTCCTCTCAAACTGGAACTGCCATAGACGAATCGAAATTTGGCCGGTCCCTGCTGAATTATCTTTGGCCATTTTAAGTAAAGTGAAATAAAGGAGCACATATAAATCTTTCTTAGGTAAACCTGCAAAATAAGCATAATATTATTAATAATAATTTAAGACTGCATATCCAGTTATATCATGTGGACCAACTAAAAAATCACAAGCAATTTTCACAAAGGCAAATTGCGGGAAAGCCGTTGCAATAGATGATTGTCATGCTTGTACAGGTTTTAACATTCTTTATGTGGAAAGCAATCCATGTGCAAACCATGCTGATGTCACCATAGCAAAGTGCTATAACAATAAGTCAGACAGCAAGACCGTCTGTGCATGACAAAAATGAGGTAGTGCACTGGGTACCAACAACTTGTTATATCTTTATTTTGTCTAATATACTGTAGTTATTATTTGTAAGTTAATGCTTTTTCTTTCTTCTTAGTTTGGGCCCAGTGATCCCTACTTCACATCAGGGACAAAATATTACAAGATCATGAGCAATGCAGATGGTTACAAGCATGTGCACGTCTACTTATCAAGGGTAAGTCACTTGGCTGAGCCATAAGAGGTAGTCTCAGGAATATTTTACATACAAGTTCATAGTCTGCATAGTTTCAGGCTATGTGCCCCTACTGTTTTTTACTGAAGTGGAAGCTGCAACACTCTGCATTCAGCTGAAGAGAAGTTTCTAATTACTAATGAAGGAGAGGGGTGAGAGAACAAAATATGCTTCCAAGTTTTATTGTCTGGAACTCCGAGTAGTAGAATGTCAGATGCAGTCTTCATATTCTTTGCCATGAATTGGGCAAGCTAACAATAATTTGCAACAGGTCAAAACACCAATTGCTTGTTCCTCTTGAAGATATTCAGCATCACTGTGAATCAGGATAAAGAAAGTGTACAAATGTCAAACTCCAAATAAAATAAGTGAAAAAACAGGATGATACAGCAAGTAATGGAGATGGTGGTGGCTGGAGATAATACAAAATGGCCAGTCAATAGAGATGAGCAGAGTTTGTGGTAAAATTGATTTTGCCGCCCATAAAAATTTTGCCAAAGCAGAAACTCTCAATTCCACTCATTGAGCTGCTTAGGTGAAATTTGTGTGTGTGTTTAGAGAAGTTTATAGTCAAAGAAAATGATCTATCTGCTCATCCTTCTTGGGCTCACAGAATGCTCCTGTGAGCAGAACAGGATGATGTCATCTCGGTTAATATTTTGGCCAGGCTTTGTGAGGTCGGTGAATAGCATGCACTGAGAGGGCATTATCCATCTTTAGTCAAAGCTGGACAATTTGTTTTTATCTACAGGCAACTCTTACCTGCATGGGCAATTGTTTGGCAAAGGTGAAGTAACCCCTTTAAGATCAAACAGCCAAAACACATTAGCATCTTTGTCATATTTGGATTCAGTTGCTTTTTACACGTTTGATACAGACCTTTGACCGTGTGCCAGCCTTTTTATCTTAATCTATTTATTGAAGTTCAGTTGATTTCATTTATTTTTATGTTTTTCATTTTTGTGGGCAAGTAATTATCACTTCTGAACTGTAACCAGAGCAGCCATCAGAAATTTTGGGGCCCCTTACACAGCTTTAGGCCTGCCCCCCCCCGGGCCTGACCACCAACACCCCCAGGGTCCGCCCAATGGTCGTCCCATTGAATCTGCCCACAGGCCATCCTACAGAGTCCTTCAGTGCACCCAATTTTTTTAACACTCTTACAACTTCAAATATACTCCATCCCATGTCCTCCTCCTCCTCTATTCCCATTTCCGCCATCCCACGTCCTCCTCCTTCTCCCTCCCATCTTCTTCTGCTCCTCCTCTAGTCCCATCTCCTCCATCCCACATCCTCCTCCTCCTCCTTCTCCAGTCCCATTTCCCCATCCCATGTTCTCCTCCTCCTCCAGTCCCGTATCCCCCATCCCATGCCCTTCTCCTTCTTCTCCATCCTATGTCTTCCTCCTCCAGTTCCATCTCCTCCATCCTATGTCCTCCTCCTGCTCCAGTCACATCTCTTCAATCCCATGCCCTTCTTCTCCAGTCCCATCTCTTCCATCCCATGTTCTCCTCCTCCTCCAGTCCCATCTCTTCCATTCCATGGTCTCCTCCTCCATAAGTCCCATCTTTTTCATCCCATGTTCTTCTCCTCCTTCAATCTTATCTCCTCCATCCCATGTTCTCCTCCTTCAGTCCCATCTCCTCCATCCCATGTCCCCCTAGTCCTCCAGTCCCGTATCCTCCACCATCCCATGTCCTCCTCCAGTCCCATCTCCTCCATCCCATGTCCTCCCCCAGTCCCATCCCTTCCATCCCATGTCCTCCCCCAGTCCCATGTCCTCCATCCCATGTGCTCCTCCAGTCCCTTCTCCTCTATCCCATATCGTCCTAATCCTCCAGTCCCATCCCCTACATACCATATCCTCTATCCCATGTCCTGTCTGGCTATGTGCCCAACTTTACAAGATGGTATGACTAATATATATATATATATATATATATATATATATATATATATATATATATATATATATATATATGTATGTGTGTGTGTGTGCGTGAGTATGTGTGTGTATATATATATATATATATATATGTTTATGTTACAGTGGGGATCGAAAGTTTGGGCACCCCAGCTAAACATTTGTATTAATGTGCATAAAGAAGCCAAGGAAAGATGGAAAAATCTCCAAAAGGCATCAAATTACAGATTAGACATTCTTATAATATGTCAACAAAAGTTAGATTTTATTTCCATCATTTACACTTTAAAAATAACAGAAAACAAAAAAATGGCGTCTGCAAAAGTTTGGGCAGCCTGCAGAGTTAATATCTTGTACTGCCCCCTTTGGCAAGTATCACAGCTTGTAAACGCTTTTTGTAGCCAGCCAAGAGTCTTTCAATTCTTGTTTGAGGTATCTTTGCCCATTCTTCCTTACAAAAGTCTTCCAGTTCTTTGAGATTTCTGGGCTGTCTGTCACGCACTGCTCTTTTAAGGTCTATCCATAGATTTTCAATTATGTTGAGGTCAGGAGATTGTGAAGGCCATGGCAAAACCTTCAGTTTACGCCTCTTGATGTAATCCCCCGTGGATTTCGAGGTGTGTTTAGGATCATTATCTATTTGTAGAAGCCATCCTCTCTTTAACTTCAGCTTTTTCACAGATGACATCAAGTTACCATCCAAAATTTGCTGAAATTGTATTGAATCCATTTTTCCTTCTACTCGTGAGATGTTCCCTGTGCCACTGGCTGCAACACAACCCCAAAGCATGATTGATCCAACCCCATGTTTAACAGTTGGACAGAGGTTCTTTTCATTAAATTCTGTGCCCCTTCTTCTCCAAACGTACCTTTGCTCATTCCGGCCAAAAAGTTCAATTTTAACCTCATCGGTCCACAGAACTTGTTTCCAAAATGCATCAGGCTTGTCTATATGTTCATTTGCAAAGTTCAAACGATGATTTTTGTGGTGAGGACGTAGAAGAGGTTTTCTTCTGATGACTCTTCCATGAAGACCATATTTGTACAAGTATCTCTTTATAGTGGAATAGTGTACCACAACTCCAGTGTCTGCCAGATCTTTTTGGAGGGATCGTGCAGTCAAACGTGGGTTTTGAATTGTTTTTCTCACAATCCTGCGAGCTGTTCTGTCTGATATTTTTCTTGGTCTTCCAGATCTTGCTTTAACTTCCACTGTTCCTGATGACTGCCATTTCTTAATTACATTCCGAACAGAGGATATTGACATCTGAAAATGCTTTGCTATCTTCTTATAGCCTTCTCCAGCTTTGTGAGCGTCAACTATTTTCAGTTTCAGTTTTCTAGACAACTGCTTAGAACAGCTGTTCTCAACCTGTGGGTCACGACCCCTTTGGGGGTCGAATGACACTTTCACAGGGGTCGCCTAAGACCATCGGAAAACACATATTTCCGATGGCCTTAGGAACCGAGACACCACTCCTCTATCCGTCTCCAGGTATGGGCGGGATGACATGCCGTCCCTGTCATCTGGACACACCCCCGGGATCAATCCTCGGCGGTGATTGGCCGCCGGAACTGTAGCTTAGGAGAGGCACACAGGCGGCCAATCACCGGCGAGGAGGTGGAGCTTGGAGAGGAGGAGCCGAGCGGCACCGCGAAGATCGAGCGAGTGAAGAGGAGGAGAGCGGCCGGAGAAGGAAGACATCTGACCGGTAAGTGTTTGTGCCATGGGAGAGGGAGGGAGCCCAGGCTGGAGCAGGGGTCAGCAAGGTAAGTATCATTGGTGTCAGTGGGAGGAATAGTGCCCCATCATTGGTGTCACTAATACCAATGATGGGGCACTATTCCTCCCCCCACTGACACCAATGATGGGGCACTATTCCTCCCCCCACTGACACCAACGATGGGGCACTATTCCTCCCCCCACTGACACCAACAATAGGGCACTATTTCTCCCCCCACTGACACCAACGATGGGGCACTATTCCTCCCACTGACACCAATGATGGGGCACTATTCCTCCCACTGATACCAACGATGGGGCACTATTCTTCCCACTGATACCAACGATGGGGCACTATTTCTCCCACTGATACCAACGATGGGGCACTATTCCTCCCACTGACACCGACGATGGGGGCACTATTCCTCCCACTGACACCAATGATGGGGGCACTATTCCTCCCACTGATACCGATGATGGGGCACTATTCCTCCCACTGACACCAGTGTTGGGGCACTATTCCTCCCACTGGTACCAGTGATGGGACACTTTTCCTCCCACTGACATCAGTGATGGGACACTATTCCTCCCACTGACACCAGTGATGGGGCACTATTCCTCCCACTGACACCAGTGATGGGGCACTATTACTCCCACTGACACCAGTGATGGGGCACTATTCCCCCCACTGACACCTATGATGGGGCACTATTCCTCCCACTGACACCAACGATGGGGCACTATTCCTCCCACTGATACCAACGATGGGGCACTATTCCTCCCACTGATACCAACGATGGGGCACTATTCCTCCCACTGATACCAACGATGGGGCACTATTCCTCCCACTGATACCAACGATGGGGCACTATTCCTCCCACTGATACCAATGATGGGGCACTATTCCTCCCACTGATACCAACGATGGGGCACTATTCCTCCCACTGATACCAACGATGGGGCACTATTCCTCCCACTGATACCAACGATGGGGCACTATTCCTCCCACTGATACCAACGATGGGGCACTAGTCTTCCCACTGATACCAACGATGGGGCACTATTCCTCCCACTGATACCAACGATGGGGCACTATTCCTCCCACTGACACCGACGATGGGGGCACTATTCCTCCCACTGACACCAATGATGGGGGCACTATTCCTCCCACTGACACCGACGATGGGGGCACTATTCCTCCCACTGACACCAATGATGGGGGCACTATTCCTCCCACTGATACCGATGATAGGGCACTATTCCTCCCACTGACACCAATGATGGGGCACTATTCCTCCCACTGATACCAGTGATGGGGCACTATTCCTCCCACTGACACCAATGTTGGGGCACTATTCCTCCCACTGATACCAGTGATGGGACACTTTTCCTCCCACTGATACCAGTGATGGGACACTATTCCTCCCACTGACACCAATGATGGGGCACTATTCCCCCCACTGACACCAATGATGGGGCACTATTACTCCCACTGACACCAATGATGGGGCACTATTCCCCCCATTGACACCTATGATGGGGCACTATTCCTCCCACTGACACCAATGATGGGGCACTATTCCTCCCACTGACACCAATGATGGGGCACTATTCCCCCCACTGACACCTATGATGGGGCACTATTCCTCCCACTGACACCAATGATGGGGCACTATTCCCCCCACTGACACCAATGATGGGGCACTATTCCCCCCACTGACACCAATGATGGGGCACTATTCCCCCCACTGACACCAATGATGGGGCACTATTCCCCCCACTGACACCTATGATGGGGCACTATTCCTCCCACTGACACCAATGATGGGGCTCTATTCCTCCCACTGACACCAATGATGGGGCACTATTAATACCACTGACACCAATGATGGGGCACTATTCCTACTACTGACACCAATGATGGGGCACTATTCCTCCCATTGACATCAGTGATGGGACACTATTCCTCCCATTGACACCAATGACGTGGCACTACTCCTCCCACTGCAAAATTACAGTTATGAAGTAGCAACGAAAATAATTTTATGGTTGGGGGTCACCACAACATGAGGAACTGTATTAAGGGGTCGCGGCATTAGAAAGGTTGAGAACCACTGGCTTAGAAGAACCCATGGTGCTGATTGTTGGGGCAAGGTCAGATGAGTCTGGGCATTTAAAACCTTTGAGATTGACATCACCTGGTCTTTCCAGACAATGACTGAGAACAATCCATGACACTGGCAAGTCTCAGCTTGGCAAAGGGGGCAGTGCATGCTATAAATTCTGCAGGGTGCCCAAACTTTTGCAGATGCCATTTTTTTGTTTTCTGTTATTTTGAAAGTGTAAATGATGGAAATAAAATCTAACTTTTGTTGACATATTATAAGAATGTCTAATCTGTAATTTGATGCCTTTTGGAGATTTTTCCATCTTTCCTTGGCTTCTTTATGCCCAAACGTTCGATCCCCACTGTATATATACACACACACAGTGGGAGTTCATTATAGAACACTCCAAGGGTGATGTATAGGAGTTGAGGCAGTGACTGTAAAATAAAGGAATAAGGATCAGATGTGCCAGGTCAGCAACCTGTGAGTAGAGGCAGAAGAGCTGATACTCAGGCTGGCCACTGCTGTGGGCAGTCAGGAGCCCGGAATGCAGAGGTGGATGGACACATGCACTATCTGCACACATGCCGCATTGTGCTGGAGGGGGAACCCTGTACAGGAGCAGAGCTGGCCTGACCCTGCATAGACCTCCCTCTAAAAGAATGCAGGCTAGGGAGGGAGTGCACAGAATTTCTGCGGGTGGGGGTACAGTCCTACTTCAAACGTGAGGATGCAGACGATAAAGAAGGAGCTGATATCATCATGGTTGTGGATGAACTCCTGGCTGAAGATGGAGCAAACCCAAGGATAGTAGATTGCTCAGCTTCAAGCCAATACATTTGATCATACGGTATTTGCCAATGGCTCAAAAATGGTGGAAAGTTACAGAGACTTGCCTGTGTATGGCCAGGTTTTGTAAATAATCACTAGTAATTTTGATAGCATCACTGAGCAACTAAAATTGCCCCTGTAAGAGGGAAACTCTTAGACTTTAGACCTCTGGAGTGGAGGGCTTTGTGCCACCTAATATGCTCAGTGAAAAACAGGTTTTATGTGGGTACCAAAATTACCATTTTTCTTTTTACCACTTTTGCACTGTTTACAATTATTGATGACTTGGTTGCTCAATTATTTTTCATCATTTCACATCTGTTTAATTTTATTTTTACTATTGAGGTTTTTTTTTTTATGAATTTATTAGTTCACTTATCTTTTGTTTTGTAGGTACCAAGTGAAGTAACCAAAGGCAAATTTGAAGTGACCAGTATTGCCAAAATTACAGATGAATACTTGTGAGTACAACTTATTCTGCAGAAGGGTTTTGCTGTAGAAATTCACAGTATGCTGCAAAGGGTTACAGATGTTTTGACAGGATTACTTGAACAATGACATTTTTTTTGTATGCAAATTTTGTCTTGACACCACATGCAAGCTTGCTCTTTATTTTAAGGAAATACATGCTTAAAAATGTAAAATAAATAACACTATGCCTGTTAGTAGATTAAATGGTTAATAAAATGCCACATCCACACCACTGTTTTGTTCAGCAGACACTGATTTTCCTCTACATGCCATTTCACTTTCTACTTAAGAGACCCCCCTACCCCCCACCCCCCCATCATCCAGCCATCATTTTTCTGTGATCCCAGGTAGTAATGAGCATACCCCCATAGACCTCCAGACTACAGGTAGTTGCATGGTCACACTGCCTGGGTTCTCTGTGGATGATATTGTTTCATGAAGAGTATATTGAAATCAGCACACTAACATGCACTGAAGAGATTGACAGTGCCGTTGAAGCCCTCAAATAGCCCACAGCTACAAACACAGAAGAAGGAGCAGCAATCATCACATAACCACAACTTTCTTCTTTGAAGCTAACCATTTTTTTAATAACTACAATCAGGGAGGTGTGCAAGAAGGGGGAGGGGCATTGTCTAGTGCACCACATTAAATTCTGAACTTGGGCTTTTAATAGACAGCTTTTAATAGAGAGCTTTTAATGGTCAGCAGATTATATATGATATCCAGCCAATTTCATATTTGTTGCATTTTTTTATTTATTTATTTTTTTTTATATATATAGTGGAAATGACTAGACACTTTGCCGGGATTTATTGCTATCTGTGTCACAGATAGGGAGGCCCTGTGACCACCAGTAAGTGAAGGTAGAACTGCAGAATGGAAAGCTTCCCTGCCAGGATAAAGTCAACAATAAGAACCTGACAGAGTTTCTAAACTTACCTTACGGAATCCAAGATAGAAACAACACGGCCCTTTTAAACATAACTGAGATAATGAATTTGTGACAGATATATCAAAGTTAGAAAGTGTAATAAAGTAACTTCTCTAAAGTTCTCTTCCAACTAAACAAAACCATGGTAAATGAGAAAGTGGTCGCAATCTCAACTGATTAACAGGAGAAATTCCTAAAAATTTGGTCCCCTTGGATCTCATACTTATAACTTAACCTGAGAGCCCTAACCCTTTGAATTACTAATTCCTTCATCTGGTCTGTACGTGGGAGGTATTTTACCTCCCTAAACTCCATCTTCCCTTCTCCTTACCCCATCACCTCCCTTTCTATCTCTCTTTCATTCTTTCTTCTGTAGCGCTTACCCCCCTGAGAATGCTGCTGAGAATGTACCCAGGTCTCCCAATGTAGTACAGAGGCTGCTAGTCACCCTAGCACAGTCCTATACACACTGACAATTTAGACTCGGTCTAGGGGATGTCTTTTTAGTATTTTTTGCTGAAAAACTTGGAGGAGAGGGGTTTAGGGTCACAGGATACTCCAAAACAATCAATAGCAATAATGGAAAGACAAACTTCTCAGTAATCATCTTACAGCCATCTGTTCTGGATGTAACAGGAAATGGCCAGTGTATCTAGGACTCTGTAAGAGCAGCCCCATACAGTGTAGCAACCTCTGGCATTTAGATCCCTTCCAGTGCAAGCACACCCAAAGTCCACAGCAAGGTCACTATTCACAATGTCCTTGGAGCTGTCTGCCACCCAGTATCCACAGGTAGATCTTCAGTGAGGGAGATAAATTGTGCCCTCCAGCAAATACTGAG
The DNA here is from genome assembly GCF_062004578.1 of Staurois parvus. NCBI lineage: Eukaryota > Metazoa > Chordata > Amphibia > Anura > Ranidae > Staurois > Staurois parvus. The sequence goes on along the minus strand of NW_028317827.1, from coordinate 9,701,698 downwards.
ACCCAGATTGCAATCGCCTGTCTCAGAAATCCTTTCCCTAGGGGCAGCAACTCCCTAGGAGACTGGGACACTCCTTGAAAAGGAAGCACACTCACCCAGAGCTTCCCAAACATTTATCACCTCCCCAGCCATCTTCTGGACACCTCCTTCCAGGGATTAGCTGTGGCATGATAACTATTCAAACTGGTCATCTGCATCTCCCTGCCCTATATTTTGGAAGCTTCTGACAGAAACATATGGGAGAAATCAAACACCCAGTTCAGGAAACTATGCACAGATAAAAACACTCAATCACTGCCCATTCACTATAGTTAAGCCAAAAACTACATTTAACCTAACAGCCTAACTAGAGCAGGATGTAACAACTTCTCTTCTTTTTCTAACTATCTTACTACTTTATCCTGTAAACTTCTATAGTTCATTAAGTTCTCAAAAATGCCACAATTTAACAATGAAGATTTTGCTGATGATTATCAATGATATTTCAAATTTGCACCATTTTGATGGCAAATACATTTTTGTGTGGCACGTATCTCTTCCAGAGTCTCTTAAAGTAATAGGTTTGTAATTGACAACTAACTTGCACTGAGTTTTTCCAAACTAACAAGCCTTGTATTTTTTGTGCATTCTTTTTATGAGAAAAAGCTGTTCTGGGGCCATTAACCCCTCTTTTCTTTTGTATTTGTATTGAAAACTAAAAAACAATTGAACAAGAAGGTGTAATAAAGTAAAACTTAGGCTTTACTATTTCTTTGGACTAGGCTGTTGACTCCATAATGCATGACCACTCCAGCACATCATTTGTTGGTGTGCTTCCTATATCAGTACACTGTACAAAAAAAATGAAAGGAACACTTTTTAATCAGAGTATAGCATCAAGTCAATTAAGCTCCTGGGATAGTGATCTGGTCAGTTAAGTAGCAGAGGGGGTTGCTAATCAGTGTCAGCTGCTTTGGTGTTAATGAAATTAACAACAGGTGCACTAGATGGGCAATACTGAGACAACCCCCAAAACAAGAATGGCTTTACAGGTGGAGGCCACTGACATTTTTTTCAATAGTTTTGTATTTTGCTAGGGTCAGTGTCACTACTTGTAGCATGAGGCAATACCTGGCCCCTACAGAGGTTGCACAGGCAGTCCAACTCCTCCAGGATGGTACATTAAAATGTGCCATTGCCAGAAAGTTTGCTGTGTCTCCCAGCACAGTCTCAAGAACATGGAGGAGATTCCAGGAGACAGGCAGATACTCTAGTAGAGCTGGGCAGGGCCACAGAAGGTCCTTAACCCATCAACAGGACCGGTATCTGCTCTTTTGTGCAAGGAGGAACAGGATGAGCACTACCAGTACCCTACAAAATGACCTCCAGCAGGCCACTGGTGTGAATGTCTCTGACCAAACAATCAGAAACAGACCTCATGAGGATGGCCTGAGGGCCCGACGTCCTCTAGTGGGTCCTGTGTTCACTGCCCGGCACCACAGAGCTCGATTGGCATTTGCCATTGAACACCAGAATTGGGAGGTCCGCCACTGGTACCCTGTGCTTTTCACAGATGAGAGCAGGCTCACCATGAGCACATGTGACAGATGTGAAAGAGTCTGTAGAAGCCGAGGAGAACGTTATACTGTCTATAACATCGTTCGGCATGACTGTTTTGGTGGTGGGTCAGTGATGGTCTGGGGAGGCATATCCATGAAGGGACGCACAGATCTTTACAGGCTAGAAAATGGCACCCTGACTACCATTAGGTATCGGGATGAAATCCTTGGACCAGTAGCGGACTGACCATTCGGGCTCTGTAGGGTTAGTAGGGGGCCCCATGAGATGCCCCTGGTACCACTCATAGGCCTTTTTGGGTGTGGTTTGAGTGTGGGCGAGGACACAGGGGCCCCATGATCCCCTATTGCCTGGGGGCCCCATGAGTTGTCAGTCCGCCCCTGCCTTGGACCCATTGTCAGACCCTACAGTGCAGTGGGTCCTGGGTTCTTCCTGGTGCATGACAATGGCCTACCTCATGTGGTGAGAGTATGCAGGCAGTTCCTGGAGGATGAAGGAATTGATACCATTGAATGGCCCCCACAATTGCCTGACCTAAATCCAATAGAACAGCTTTGGGATATCATGTTTCGGTCCATCTGACCTCGCCAGGTTGCACCTCAGATTGTCCAGGAGCTCAGTGATGCCCTGGTCCAGATCTGGGAGGAGATACCCCAGGACACCATCCGGCGTCTTATTAGGAGCATGCCCCGACGTTGTCAGGCATGCATACAATCACGTGGGGACCATACAAGCTACTGAGTACCATTTTGAATTGCTGCAATGAAATTTCAGCAAAATGGACTAGCCTGCTGCATCATTATTTTACTTTGATTTTCGGGGTGTCTTTGAATTCAGTCCTCTGTAGGCTGATATTTTTCATTTCCATCAAACAATGGGGCTTCCTTACGTTCCTAACACATTACCCAGTCCATATCAGTATAGATATCCAAAATGATATTTCTCCCCATTGACATCTGATGTGTTTACGAAGTGTTCCTTTAATTTTTTTTGAGCAGTGTTTATAATAAATGGCAGAAGATACTTGGTGGCAATCATTATTTTTAAATAAAAGCAGTGGACGACAAGAAACCGTCAAATCTAAATCATTGAAACTATAGCTAAGAGAGATTTTAAATATTGATTGTTAAATCAGTTTTAATTATTTGTCTTCCAGGTTCTATATAAGTAATGAAGAAGGGTACCCATCAAAACGACACCTTTACAAGTAAGAGAAAATTCTAGGAGATATATCGGTGTTTCCTTTTTCTGATTTTTCAGAGTTAGTAGCATTAAAAGTGTTCTGTTCTTAAAGTTTTCAATTATATGAGCTGGTATTGCTTAATTGCTTTTAAGGTTGAATGTTTCAGGGCTGTCACTGATCAATAGTGAGTGAATCAGTGACCTAGAAAAAACATTTAGGTCAGCAGGGCCATCTCGGGAAGTGAGGGCAATTTTAATTTGTGAGGTTGAATGTATGCATGGTAAATTTTGGGTGTAGCAAATATGTAATTGTAATTCCATTTGGTGAGGTTAATAGTGGGAGCCTCAGTAAACAAAAGGAAAAATGGGCATGCTTTGGTGAAATGGGAGTGGCTAAATGGCTGTCAGTCATCAGCAGTATAACTCCACCACCACGTAAAAGGATATAGAAGGCATGCAGTTAAAAAAAAAAACTTATCAGAGGATAAGTTCCCTTTAGGATTGCCATTACCCTTTTATATTTTCGTTCAAACTGCATTTAGTTGATAATGTGTTTTAGTTCTGTAATTTCAAATTTTTGATGTTGACCACTATTGGGGTTCTGTAAATGTAAAGACAAATGGGCTGAAATGAGTTGAGAAACCTTATAAAAAATATTCATTTCAATTATCCAATCGTGTATAATATTGGATATTGAAAGTAAATAAGAATTGGCCTTTCACATTGGCTAACTGAATTCACACACTTTTTTTATTGAAGAATTTCAACTCTTTTAGTAAATTAGCACTGAAGAATTGATTTGAATATTTTCCTTCCTAAGAATGGAGATGTGTCAAAAGCATCTTTTCAGCCTCTTAAAGTTTTCTGCATTTCCTGTGTCAGCTGAGATGATTGCAGGAAGATATGTTATAAATCTATCTGTCATTCTAACTACTCTTTACAGGTTAAAGTTGGATAACACTTATAACCCACAATGTATTACCTGCAGTCTGAATTCTGATAGATGTCAGCACCACTCTGCCACATTTAGTGCCAATGGAAAGTACTATTCTCTATACTGCAATGGTGAGTATGGATATTTAGTGTCCAAAATATGACCAATATTCTCATTACTTACAGTTTTAATACACATTGTAGAGGTCAACAAATGGATGTCAAATTTGTGGTTCACTTTTACCGCCAGACTTGTGATATACTTTCCTGTTTCCCAGTAAAATAAAACTAGTGCACATAACTTTGTACAGTCCTTCTAATTTTAAAAAAGACACAACCCCAATCACCACAATCTCAAAGAACATGTTTATATAATTTCAACATTTTTAAACCTGACATTTTCATAATATTATCTGGTGATCCTGCCATAAAGGTCTTTGTTCAGGTATTTCCTGATTAAAGATGGCAATGCTTTGTCCATGTCTACTGACCCTACTGGCTCTCTACCACATGGGCCTCCAATAGAGACTACAAGTGGCTGTTTCAGAACACATTGCACAAGCTAGATCTGCTGTTATCACCATCGGGAAACCCATCCTTTTATGCTCCTTCTCAGCTATCATTACATACAGGATGTTATACAGGAAGTTGCATGTTTCAAGCATGTTCTGTCATTGACCGCTATTGTGTAACTTCCTATGCTAGAGAACATTTTTCAATGAGATCCCAAATGAATAATATTATTGTATCAACCATACAATGAATCAAAGATAGTACTTTTGCAGTTTAGAATAACAAAAGTAACTAAGTGTAGGCTTTAAAAGTAAACTTGACTGTTTCTACATTCCTGTTAATCACGTTTTGGGCATTGAAGGTCATAAGTATGTAGGGAGGTGCCGTCTGCTTCCTTCACTATAGATGACTCTCGACCAGAGCGGTACTGCAGCTGGAAAGGAAGTCAGGTGAAACCTGGTTTCTCTTTGAATTTCTCTTTGATTCTCTGGAGCACCATTTCGGTTGACTCTAGGTGACCCAGGGTGGCCATTGAGTGTACATTTGTGAAATGGATAGTGTAGGGAAAGAGCGCCCATCTGAGAGGGAAAGTTATAAGCAGCAAGAAGATATTTCAGACAAGTACGGACAGGCTAGGGACATGCCACCCTTTTTGGAAGCCTCCCTATTGAGACCAGACTAGCCAGGCCTTTTTCCGCCCTCTGAGACAGACACTGTCGGTGCATTTGAACCTGCTGTACCTCCAAGCTGTACAGAACTGTGAGTGTTTCCTGGCATGGTGCGCTCTCTGCTGGGCTGTTTGTAAAGTTGAGCCATTCCATCATTAGAAGCTCTTGTTATCTGCAAACGGACTCTGTGTAATTACTGACACCACACCATGCTGCACCTACCCAAAAGTATTCCACTTATTGTCTAAAATAATTGGGACCTGCAGAGGTGGAGGAGTAAGATGGAAGCACAGTATTCCTTCTCCTTTTCCAGGTAGACAAACACCAAGGATGAATTGCCAGCTTGCCAACCCATATATAATTGCTTTATTAGCTCTTATAAGAAATAATCCAAGATGTAATGCATTTTGCACTGTGTGGGAATAAAAAAAAAAAATCAGGTCTGGATAATTTTATATGAGATTTTATAATAGTGTTTGATGGATCGGCATCGTTTAGGAATTTGTGCATTGAAATGTTGCTTTGATTTCTACTCTTTTTTTGGTCATTAAACTTTTTTTTTTTAACTTTCTTTTGTTATTTTGACCCACAGATGTGCTTTCCTTTAAAATGTGATGTTGTTGGTTACAATGAGTGTGCTATGTTATGGTAAGCAAGTAATAAAACTTAATAACTCTAATTTTCTACAGGACCAGGAATCCCAATATACACTTTACACAACACCAATGACAATAAAGGTAATGTATTAAATTTAAATAGCACTTTAAAAAAAAAAAGAGATCATATATGAGTTCACAAAAGTACAGGAAAGCTAAAAAATGGTTTTAAGTCCATTGCTGTCACATGCTGCCCCCATTATAAAAATAAACATCAAAGCCTGGAAAAAGTAAACTGCAACATTAGGTTCTCCCTAGATCAGGCCATGGCTTCTGCACCATTCCTGTTTCTCTGTCAAGCAGGATCTGTGTAAAGCAGGGGCAATAAATGGTTACCTCCATCTGTCAAAGGCAGCAGCCATTTAGACATGACAGGAACAAGGTATGTATTGTAGGGCTCTTATAATTATTTTTCTAAAACAGTAATGAGGGGGAGTTGCAGACCTCAAGACAATGTTCTGACTTTTGGTCCACTTAAAGTGGCTTATAGTCTACTGCTAACACTACAATCATACAGACATGAAGACACACAGGGGTTTATTTACTAAAGCTGGAGAGTCCAAAATCAGACTCCCTTCTGCATAGAAACCAATCAGCTTCCAGGTTTCATTGCCAAAGCTTCATTGAACAAGCTGAGGTTAGAAGCTGATTGGTTTCTATGCAGAAGGGAGTCTGATTTTGGACTCTCCAGCTTTAGTAAATAAACCCCACAATGACACGGTTATTGACTCAAACTACTAGTATGTTTTTAAACTGTGGGACAATAAATCATCATGAACCGACATGTCATCTGTAGTGTCTATCAGGGAACGTAAGTTCTTGCTAGAAAGAGTTCCTGACCCTAATCTGTTTAACATCGTGGAGTCTCACCTCTTTTGCATGCTATGCACTGCAAAATAAAATGCCAATGAAGAGTTGTCGCATGTGGATGTATGGGAAATCCACATAAGCCATGACCTAAAGCTGCAAAGTTCAGGGGGTAGCAGATAACTTTTTCATTAATTATCATAAAACATTCTTTTATTCAAACATAAAACCAAAATACATTTTATACCCATATATTATTTTATTTATATATTCTATAAGATATTGGGTGCTATGTAGCTACTAAAAGTGGTTCTTCATGGAATGAGAACCATACAGTTACCTAGGTAGCTATGTCAAAAAGTGAAATCCAGCTAGGCTGTAGTGGCTGAAGTACCACTGTACTGTTCTACACCAGTGGTGTATTTACCACAATGCAAACAAGGCATTTGCCTAGGGCAGCATTTTTAAGGGGGGCAGCAGCGCCCCCAGGAAGAAGAGACGAAAGAAGGGACAAACGCAGCTTTGGGACCAGGTGGGATCCAAGAGAGACTGTGGGCTACTTGATGGTGTATGCAGAACCTGACTCTAATTCCAGGGGATGTCTGGAGCTGTGAAGGTGAGTGTCTTTCTCTCTCTCTTGCTGGGGGGGGGGGTTGGGGGGGGGTATGGTGGCCGGTGTATGGAAGGTGGTGATATTGGAAGGCTCTCTCGGGTGGGGTGTTGGTTGGTGTCAGGCTCTCTCTGCAGGGAGGGGGGGTCCAATTTTTGTGTTGCCTAGGGCAGCACAAAACCTAAATACACCACTGTACTACACAGTGCAGTGACTAAGTACAGCTGGACTATTAGATCCAGAGCAGTCACGCCTGGACTTCAAAGCATACTCCTGGGCAAAAAAAAGCCATGCAGTGATTCAGCTTGGATGAACTCTGTGCCATAAAGAATTGTGTCTGAGGGCAAAGAGATACAATGAGATTATTTTATTTTTCTCCCCTTTAGAAGTCAGCGTTTTAGAGAGTAATGAAGAGCTAAAAGTCCTACTTGAAGATATTCAGATGCCCACAAAAGAACATGGCAACATTTCCCTCCATGGATTTAGTAAGTATTTCACTGATTTAAAACTTACTCTGTGTTCATCCATTACTGTGTATGGGAAATGGACAGCCTGTGAGACTGACAACAAAACTGCCTTGCTATGACTTCTGTTGATGTATAAGTTTCTATATATATATATATATATATATATATATATATATATATATATATACAGTATATGTATATATATATATATATATATATATGCGCAGAGCTGTGTTAAAGTCATAGACAGGTGTGAAGAAATGCTGTAGTATGTAAGAATGCTTTAAAATATATATATTTTAATTGTTTATTTTTAGCAATTTACAAAATGCATGGTGCAGAACTATCAGTTTTTCTGCATGCGTTCTGCAAGGGCACAACAAAATCAATTGTTCTCTATGTGCCCTGTTCACACCACAACACTGGTACCATGTGCAGATTTTTCTGTACAGGAATCTGAAATGTGCAGAAAACTCATTAAAACTCGCATGAAAGCTGATGTAAACTGATGTCTCTGCAAGTGAAATCTGTGCTTCAGTTTCTATAAGTTTTCATACACATTTAGTGTGAACAAGCCCTAAAACAAATCAATATTTAGTGTGACTATTCTTTGGTTTCAAACTAGCATCAATTCAATTCAAGCTTTTTTGGAGAAGCACAAAGTGTAATGTTGAGGTCAGTAAATGCAGTGGTCGGCCAGTTAAACTTAATGCAGCAGATGAGACACCTCATGCTTACCTACCATCAACATCAGACTATGTACAGCAGTGCCATCAACATAGAACTGGGGGAAACCAGTGGGACCCATCTACTGTCTGGAGAAGCCTGGCTAGAAGTGGTCTTCATGGAAGAATTGCGGCCATAAAGCCATACCTTTTTGACGTGGAAACATGGCTAAACGACTCAACTATGCACAAAAACATTGGAACTGGGGTGTAGGAAATTGGCAGCAGGTGACCTGGACTGATGAGTCCAAAAAAAAATATTCAGCTGTAACAGGAGACAGTTTGTTTGCCAAAGGGCTGGAGAGCGAAAGAATATTAAAGTGGTGTTCCAGTCACACTGTAAAAAAATAAGTCAACAGCTACAAAAACTGTAGTTGCTGACCTTTAAAAACTAGCCATTCCTCTGTCCCTCCATACCGCGGTGTCCTGGCACCAGCATCTTCAGTGTGGGCACCCGGCTGTGACAGCTTGCAGCTTCACAACTGGTTGCTTGCTGCGCATGTGCGAGTAGTGCTGCGCCTATTGAATGGCCCCATAGTCTTCTGGAATCTGTCACGTGTCCCAGAAGACTATGGAGAGAGAGGGGGGAAGGACAACTTCCACTTCCCTATGTCAATTTCGGGAACCCGCTCCCCCCCCCCTTCCAAAATATGCCAATCCTTAATGCGGCGCAGGAGACCAGTCTTTAAAGTGGAACTTCCCCTTTTGGGTGGAGCTCCGCTTTAAGTATCCGCAGGCAACAGTGAAGCATGGTGCAGGTTCCCTGCAAGTTTGGGGCTGCATTTCTGCAAATAGAGTTGGATATTTGGTCAGGATCAATGGTGTCCTCCATGCTGAGACATACAGGCACATACTTATCCACCATGCCATATCATCAGAGAGGCGTGTGATTGGCTCCAAATGTATTCTGCAGCAGCAGGAAAATGACCCCAAACATACAGCCAATGTCAAGAACTATCTTCAGCATAAAGAACAAGGAGACTGTGACAGACTCAACCAGGAGAGAGGCTTTTGGAGGGGACTAGGGGCTAGCCTTCCACCCACTGATTATGGCCCATGGCGAGAGCAGATCATTCTTTAATGATGGATAATGACATAATGAACGCTGAGAGCAAGGCTTGGATTGATTCTATGCATGCAGACAGTGGATCTTCCCTTCTGGAGGGGATGGAGGGATGTGATACTGATCTTGTACAGGTTGGTGGTCAGAGGAAATGTGGTGACCCTCGTGCGGACTGGGTTGGAGGGGCTCCTCTATATGGGATAGAGATATTTGTCAACAATCTCCCTCAAGAATTATATGAAGATAAATTAATTCCACTGTTCAGACTGTTGGAATATTGTGTGAGTTTTGTATTACGTTGGACAGACTATACAAGTAATAGCAAAATCCTGAAAGACAGCATGTGAAATGAACGTTGTGTATAGAGATGAGCAAATCGAACATGGCGAAGTGGAATTCGTTTCGAATATTGGGAAATATTCGATTCGCGCCAAATCCGAAAATTAGCCAACTTCGGATGCACGAATCGAATTTTCCCAAAAATGGCGGCGACATGTGTGGCGACGGAGCGGGGATCTCTGGGAAGGTGCGCAGACAAGGCGCGCTGACCCATAATGCATTCATTCATGACATGTGATCGCATTAGCCAATCAGCAGCCAGCCAGCCAGCCAGCACTGTGTAATGGTGGAGCTATAAATTGCGGCCATCTTACAATTCTCCATTAGCCTCCGGTCATTCAAGAGAGACAGACCTGTCTGTATTAGGGACAGAGTTAGGGCCAGAGAGATTTTAGGGCCACAGAATCGTTACTTAGGGACACAGAATCGTTACTTAGGGACACAGAATCGTTACTCAGGGACACAGAATCGTTACTCAGGGACACAGAATTGTTACTCAGGGACAGACACAGAATTGTTACTGAGGGACACAGAATTGTTACTGAGGGACACAGAATTGTTACTCAGGGACACAGAATTGTTACTCAGGGACACAGAATTGTTACTCAGGGACAGACACAGAATTGTTACTGAAAGATACAGAATTGTTACTGAGGGACACAGAATTGTTACTGAGGGACACAGAATTGTTACTCAGGGACACAGAATTGTTACTCAGGGACAGACACAGAATTGTTACTCAGGGACAGACACAGAATTGTTACTCAGGGAAAGACACAGAATTGTTACTCAGGGACACAGAATTGTTACTCAGGGACACAGAATTGTTACTCAGGGACAGACACAGAATTGTTACTCAGGGACACAGAATTGTTACTCAGGGACACAGAATTGTTACTGAGGGACACAGAATTGTTACTCAGGGACAGACACAGAATTGTTACTCAGGGACACAGAATTGTTACTCAGGGACACAGAATTGTTACTCAGGGAAAGACACAGAATTGTTACTCAGGGACGCAGAATAGTTACTGAGGGACACAGAATTGTTACTCAGGGACACAGAATTGTTACTCAGGGACACAGAATTGTTACTCAGGGACAGACACAGAATTGTTACTCAGGGACACAGAATTGTTACTCAGGGACACAGAATTGTTACTCAGGGACACAGAATTGTTACTCAGGGACACAGAATCGTTACTCAGGGACACAGAATCGTTACTGAGGGACACAGAATCGTTACTGAGGGACACAGAATCGTTACTCAGGGACACAGAATCGTTACTCAGAGACACAGAATCGTTACTCAGGGACAGACACAGAATTGTTACTCAGGGACACAGAATTGTTACTCAGGAACACAGAATTGTTACTCAGGGACACAGAATTGTTACTCAGGGACACAGAATCGTTACTGAGGGACAGACACAGAATTGTTACTCAGGGACACAGAATTGTTACTCAGGGACAGACACAGAATTGTTACTCAGGGACACAGAATTGTTACTCAGGGACACAGAATTGTTACTGAGGGACACAGAATCGTTACTCAGGGACACAGAATCGTTACTCAGGGACACAGAATCGTTACTGAGGGACACAGAATCGTTACTGAGGGACACAGAATCGTTACTCAGGGACACAGAATCGTTACTCAGAGACACAGAATCGTTACTCAGGGACAGACACAGAATTGTTACTCAGGGACACAGAATTGTTACTCAGGAACACAGAATTGTTACTCAGGGACACAGAATTGTTACTCAGGGACACAGAATCGTTACTGAGGGACAGACACAGAATTGTTACTCGGGGACACAGAATTGTTACTCAGGGACACAGAATAGTTACTGAGGGACACAGAATTGTTACTCAGGGACACAGAATTGTTACTCAGGGACACAGAATTGTTACTCAGGGACAGACACAGAATTGTTACTCAGGGACACAGAATTGTTACTCAGGGACACAGAATTGTTACTGAGGGACACAGAATCGTTACTCAGGGACACAGAATCGTTACTCAGGGACACAGAATCGTTACTGAGGGACACAGAATCGTTACTGAGGGACACAGAATCGTTACTCAGGGACACAGAATCGTTACTCAGAGACACAGAATCGTTACTCAGGGACAGACACAGAATTGTTACTCAGGGACACAGAATTGTTACTCAGGAACACAGAATTGTTACTCAGGGACACAGAATTGTTACTCAGGGACACAGAATCGTTACTGAGGGACAGACACAGAATTGTTACTCAGGGACACAGAATTGTTACTCAGGGACACAGAATTGTTACTCGGGGACAGACACAGAATTGTTACTCGGGGACAGACACAGAATTGTTACTCAGGGACACAGAATTGTTACTGAGGGACACAGAATTGTTACTGAGGGACACAGAATTGTTACTGAGGGACACAGAATTGTTACTCAAGGACACAGAATTGTTACTGAGGGACACAGAATTGTTACTCAGGGACAGACACAGAATTGTTACTCAGGGACACAGAATAGTTACTGAGGGACACAGAATTGTTACTCAGGGACACAGAATTGTTACTCAGGGAAAGACACAGAATTGTTACTCAGGGAAAGACACAGAATTGTTACTCAGGGACACAGAATTGTTACTCAGGGACACAGAATTGTTACTCAGGGACACAGAATTGTTACTGAGGGACACAGAATTGTTACTCAGGGACACAGAATTGTTACTCAGGGACACAGAATTGTTACTGAGGGACACAGAATCGTTACTCAGGGACACAGAATCGTTACTCAGGGACACAGAATCGTTATTGAGGGACACAGAATTGTTACTGAGGGACACAGAATCGTTACTCAGGGACACAGAATCGTTACTCAGAGACACAGAATCGTTACTCAGGGACAGACACAGAATTGTTACTCAGGGACACAGAATTGTTACTCAGGGACACAGAATTGTTACTCAGGGACACAGAATTGTTACTCAGGGACACAGAATTGTTACTCAGGGACACAGAATTGTTACTCAGGGACACAGAATTGTTACTGAGGGACAGACACAGAATTGTTACTCAGGGACACAGAATTGTTACTCAGGGACACAGAATTGTTACTCAGGGACACAGAATTGTTACTCGGGGACAGACACAGAATTGTTACTCAGGGACAGACACAGAATTGTTACTCAGGGACAGACACAGAATTGTTACTGAAGGACACAGAATTGTTACTGAGGGACACAGAATTGTTACTGAGGGACTCAGAATTGTTACTCAGGGACACAGAATTGTTACTGAGGGACACAGAATTGTTACTGAGGGACACAGAATTGTTACTCAGGGACAGACACAGAATTGTTACTGAGGGACACAGAATTGTTACTGAGGGACACAGAATTGTTACTGAGGGACACAGAATTGTTACTCAGGGACACAGAATTGTTACTCATGGACAGACACAGAATTGTTACTGAGGGACACAGAATTGTTACTGAGGGACACAGAATTGTTACTGAGGGACACAGAATTGTTACTCAGGGACACAGAATTGTTACTCAGGGACAGACACAGAATTGTTACTCAGGGACACAGAATCGTTACTCAGGGACACAGAATCGTTACTCAGGGACACAGAATCGTTACACAGGGACACAGAATCGTTACACAGGGACACAGAATTGTTACTCAGGGACACAGAATTGTTACTCAGGGACACAGAATTGTTACTGAGGGACACAGAATTGTTACTGAGGGACACAGAATTGTTACTGAGGGACACAGAATTGTTACTCAGGGACACAGAATCGTTACTGAGGGACACAGAATCGTTACTGAGGGACACAGAATCGTTACTGAGGGACACAGAATTGTTACTCAGAGACACAGAATTGTTACTCAGGGACACAGAATCGTTGAATTAAAGAGTATGTCAGACAACACGCAGAGGAGTGGCAGAGGAGGCAATGTTTCAGGAGCGAGCAGACGTGGCAGCAGAGGAAGGGGTCGAGGCAGCACTAGTCGCAGCCAGAGGCCAGTGCTCCCGGTGTCATCCAGCGGTCGTGTCTCCACCGACAACCCTGCCGTCATCGATTGGTTGGCTCGGTCGTCTTCCTCTTCCCAGGTCACCTCTGACACCTACAGCCAACGGTCGGTGGGTACGTCAGACACAACCGTTAGTTGGCATGGCCCGGGAGCAAGCCCACTGAAATCACGTGTCCTCTACCTGCCCCTGTCCTTTGGTGTTCCCTCACCAAGCGAAGTATCGCATGCTGTGGGCTCAGCCCCACTGTACAGTGAGGAAGAGCTAACAGAGGGCGGTCAGGAACGGGGGGAGACATCCGCCTCTTCAGCAGCCAGGCGAAGAAGTACTGGCGAGGAGAGTGGCTCGGTAGCCGGTCTAGAGACAGGTCTGTCTCCTGACCCACACGCAGCCGAGGGGTCTAGTAGTGAGGCGGAGACCCTAATTGATGATGATGAGGCTGATCGCACTTGGCAGCCTCGTCGTCATCTGCCAGGCCCGTAATCTGCCATGGGCCCCCGTACCGACTCCTCATGCTGCTGCCAGGCCCGTAATCTGTCATGGGCCCCTGTACCGCCTCCTCATGCTGCTGCCAGGTCCAGAGTGTGTCATGGGTCCCTGTACGGCCTCCCATTGCTGCTGTCTCCATCGCCACACTCTGCCATGTGCCACTTTCAGGTCTCCTCACACTGCTGGTGGGTTCCATTTTGTCATAGGGTGCTGGCAGATTACGGGCCTCCCATTGCTACTGCCAGGCCCGTAATCTGTCATGGGCCCCTGTACCGCCTCCTCATGCTGCTGCCAGGTCCAGAGTGTGTCATGGGTCCTTGTACGGCCTCCCATTGCTGCTGTCTCCATCGCCACACTCTGCCATGTGCCACTTTCAGGTCTCCTCACACTGCTGGTGGGTTCCATTTTGTCATAGGGTGCTGGCAGATTACGGGCCTCCCATTGCTGCTGCCAGGCCCGTAATCTGCCATGGGCCCCCGTACCGCCTCCTCATGCTGCTGCCAGGTCCAGAGTGTCTCATGGGTCCCTGTACGGCCTCCCATTGCTGCTGTCTCCATCGCCACACTCTGCCATGTGCCACTTTCAGGTCTCCTCACACTGCTGGTGGGTTCCATTTTGTCATAGGGTGCTGGCAGATTACGGGCCTCCCATTGCTGCTGCCAGGCCCGTAATCTGCCATGGGCCCCCGTACCGCCTCCTCATGCTGCTGCCAGGTCCAGAGTGTGTCATGGGTCCCTGTACGGCCTCCCATTGCTGCTGTCTCCATCGCCACACTCTGCCATTTGCCACTTTCAGGTCTCCTCACACTGCTGGTGGGTTCCATTTTGTCATAGGGTGCTGGCAGATTACGGAACTCCCATTGCTGCTGCCAGGCCCGTAATCTGTCATGGGCCCCTGTACCGCCTCCTCATGCTGCTGCCAGGTCCAGAGTGTGTCATGGGTCCCTGTACCGCCTCCTCATGCTGCTGCCAGGTCCAGAGTGTCTCATGGGTCCCTGTACGGCCTCCCATTGCTGCTGTCTCCATCGCCACACTCTGCCATGTGCCACTTTCAGGTCTCCTCACACTACTGGTGGGTTCCATTTTGTCATAGGGTGCTGGCAGATTACGGGCCTCCCATTGCTGCTGCCAGGCCCGTAATCTGTCATGGGCCCCTGTACCGCCTCCTCATGCTGCTGCCAGGTCCAGAGTGTGTCATGGGTCCCTGTACGGCCTCCCATTGCTGCTGTCTCCATCGCCACACTCTGCCATGTGCCACTTTCAGGTCTCCTCACACTGCTGGTGGGTTCCATTTTGTCATAGGGTGCTGGCAGATTACGGGCCTCCCATTGCTGCTGCCAGGCCCGTAATCTGTCATGGGCCCCTGTACCGCCTCCTCATGCTGCTGCCAGGTCCAGAGTGTGTCATGGGTCTCTGTACCGCCTCCTCATGCTGCTGCCAGGTCCAGAGTGTCTCATGGGTCCCTGTACGGCCTCCCATTGCTGCTGTCTCCATCGCCACACTCTGCCATGTGCCACTTTCAGGTCTCCTCACACTGCTGGTGGGTTCCATTTTGTCATAGGGTGCTGGCAGATTACGGGCCTCCCATTGCTGCTGCCAGGCCCGTAATCTGTCATGGGCCCCTGTACCGCCTCCTCATGCTGCTGCCAGGTCCAGAGTGTCTCATGGGTCCCTGTACGGCCTCCCATTGCTGCTGTCTCCATCGCCACACTCTGCCATGTGCCACTTTCAGGTCTCCTCACACTGCTGGTGGGTTCCATTTTGTCATAGGGTGCTGGCAGATTACGGGCCTCCCATTGCTGCTGCCAGGCCCGTAATCTGTCATGGGCCCCTGTACCGCCTCCTCATGCTGCTGCCAGGTCCAGAGTGTGTCATGGGTCCCTGTACCGCCTCCTCATGCTGCTGCCAGGTCCAGAGTGTCTCATGGGTCCCTGTACGGCCTCCCATTGCTGCTGTCTCCATCGCCACACTCTGCCATGTGCCACTTTCAGGTCTCCTCACACTGCTGGTGGGTTCCATTTTGTCATAGGGTGCTGGCAGATTACGGGCCTCCCATTGCTGCTGCCAGGCCCGTAATCTGTCATGGGCCCCTGTACCGCCTCCTCATGCTGCTGCCAGGTCCAGAGTGTCTCATGGGTCCCTGTACGGCCTCCCATTGCTGCTGTCTCCATCGCCACACTCTGCCATGTGCCACTTTCAGGTCTCCTCACACTGCTGGTGGGTTCTATTTTGTCATAGGGTGCTGGCAGATTACGGGCCTCCCATTGCTACTGCCAGGCCCGTAATCTGTCATGGGCCCCTGTACCGCCTCCTCATGCTGCTGCCAGGTCCAGAGTGTGTCATGGGTCCTTGTACGGCCTCCCATTGCTGCTGTCTCCATCGCCACACTCTGCCATGTGCCACTTTCAGGTCTCCTCACACTGCTGGTGGGTTCCATTTTGTCATAGGGTGCTGGCAGATTACGGGCCTCCCATTGCTGCTGCCAGGCCCGTAATCTGCCATGGGCCCCCGTACCGCCTCCTCATGCTGCTGCCAGGTCCAGAGTGTCTCATGGGTCCCTGTACGGCCTCCCATTGCTGCTGTCTCCATCGCCACACTCTGCCATGTGCCACTTTCAGGTCTCCTCACACTGCTGGTGGGTTCCATTTTGTCATAGGGTGCTGGCAGATTACGGGCCTCCCATTGCTGCTGCCAGGCCCGTAATCTGCCATGGGCCCCCGTACCGCCTCCTCATGCTGCTGCCAGGTCCAGAGTGTGTCATGGGTCCCTGTACGGCCTCCCATTGCTGCTGTCTCCATCGCCACACTCTGCCATTTGCCACTTTCAGGTCTCCTCACACTGCTGGTGGGTTCCATTTTGTCATAGGGTGCTGGCAGATTACGGGCCTCCCATTGCTGCTGCCAGGCCCGTAATCTGTCATGGGCCCCTGTACCGCCTCCTCATGCTGCTGCCAGGTCCAGAGTGTGTCATGGGTCCCTGTACCGCCTCCTCATGCTGCTGCCAGGTCCAGAGTGTCTCATGGGTCCCTGTACGGCCTCCCATTGCTGCTGTCTCCATCGCCACACTCTGCCATGTGCCACTTTCAGGTCTCCTCACACTACTGGTGGGTTCCATTTTGTCATAGGGTGCTGGCAGATTACGGGCCTCCCATTGCTGCTGCCAGGCCCGTAATCTGTCATGGGCCCCTGTACCGCCTCCTCATGCTGCTGCCAGGTCCAGAGTGTGTCATGGGTCCCTGTACGGCCTCCCATTGCTGCTGTCTCCATCGCCACACTCTGCCATGTGCCACTTTCAGGTCTCCTCACACTGCTGGTGGGTTCCATTTTGTCATAGGGTGCTGGCAGATTACGGGCCTCCCATTGCTGCTGCCAGGCCCGTAATCTGTCATGGGCCCCTGTACCGCCTCCTCATGCTGCTGCCAGGTCCAGAGTGTGTCATGGGTCTCTGTACCGCCTCCTCATGCTGCTGCCAGGTCCAGAGTGTCTCATGGGTCCCTGTACGGCCTCCCATTGCTGCTGTCTCCATCGCCACACTCTGCCATGTGCCACTTTCAGGTCTCCTCACACTGCTGGTGGGTTCCATTTTGTCATAGGGTGCTGGCAGATTACGGGCCTCCCATTGCTGCTGCCAGGCCCGTAATCTGTCATGGGCCCCTGTACCGCCTCCTCATGCTGCTGCCAGGTCCAGAGTGTCTCATGGGTCCCTGTACGGCCTCCCATTGCTGCTGTCTCCATCGCCACACTCTGCCATGTGCCACTTTCAGGTCTCCTCACACTGCTGGTGGGTTCCATTTTGTCATAGGGTGCTGGCAGATTACGGGCCTCCCATTGCTGCTGCCAGGCCCGTAATCTGCCATGGGCCCCCGTACCGCCTCCTCATGCTGCTGCCAGGTCCAGAGTGTCTCATGGGTCCCTGTACGGCCTCCCATTGCTGCTGTCTCCATCGCCACACTCTGCCATGTGCCACTTTCAGGTCTCCTCACACTGCTGGTGGGTTCCATTTTGTCATAGGGTGCTGGCAGATTACGGGCCTCCCATTGCTGCTGCCAGGCCCGTAATCTGCCATGGGCCCCCGTACCGCCTCCTCATGCTGCTGCCAGGCCCGTAATCTGTCATGGGCCCCTGTACCGCCTCCTCATGCTGCTGCCAGATCCAGAGTGTCTCATGGGTCCCTGTACGGCCTCCCATTGCTGCTGTCTCCTTCGCCACACTCTGCCATGTGCTACTTTCAGGTCTCCTCACACTGCTGGTGGGTTCCATTTTGTCATAGGGTGCTGGCAGATTACGGGCCTCCCATTGCTGCTGCCAGGCCCGTAATCTGCCATGGGCCCCCGTACCGCCTCCTCATGCTGCTGCCAGGTCCAGAGTGTCTCATGGGTTCCTGTACGGCCTCCCATTGCTGCTGTCTCCATCGCCACACTCTGCCATGTGCCACTTTCAGGTCTCCTCACACTGCTGGTGGGTTCCATTTTGTCATAGGGTGCTGGCAGATTACGGGCCTCCCATTGCTACTGCCAGGCCCGTAATCTGCCATGGGCCCCCGTACCGCCTCCTCATGCTGCTGCCAGGTCCAGAGTGTCTCATGGGTCCCTGTACGGCCTCCCATTGCTGCTGTCTCCATCGCCACACTCTGCCATGTGCCACTTTCAGGTCTCCTCACACTGCTGGTGGGTTCCATTTTGTCATAGGGTGCTGTATGGCCTCCCATTGCTGCTGCCTCCACCGCCACACTGTGGCTCCACACTCTGGTTTTGGCCCCGTGACTGCCCAAATGAGTGAAGTGTGCGGTGATTCTAAGATCGACGGCACTCATCTGCATGTCATACTGACTGACAGCATTATTTCTCTTCCCCAGCAGACTCCAAGGGCATTTAAATTAAAGGTACAGTGTTCTGCACTAATATAAAGGCTCTCTGAAGCCTAGAAACACCCTTTTTATAAGTTAAATTCGCAGCGAATATATTCGACTCGAATCAAATTTATTCCGCGAATTCGCCGAATCAGCCGAATCGAATTTTTGAATACTTCGCTCATCTCTAGTTGTGTATTCAGGGGTGGGTTTGCTGCCAGTCTCTCTGTGGTGTGCTCCCTGATTAATCAAAGCATTATCTGAGTGCCTGGCTGCTGATTAGCTTACTGTTCATTAGATCACTGTTAGCAGTTGGCTGTACTGTTTACCTTTTGCATTGTTTAAGATGATGTCATCAAGCTCTTACCTAATCAGTGTGGAATGTTTATTCCAATGTGTATTATTTGTGTGGACTGCCCCTATTTTTGAGTGTATAAAAATGCATGTTTCTGTTCAATAAAGTAATTCCATGTTAAATCAAGCTATCAGCAACATATTGACTATCACAACTGCCTAAAACATTTGCACAGCACTATAGATTATTATTATTATACAGTATTTATGAAGCGCCAATAGTTCGCTCAGCGCTGTACATTACAAAAGGGGGACAGAACATGTGACAGAACAATACCAATACAATGCAAAACATGAGGGGATTGAGGGCCCTGCTCTTTCGAGCTTACAATCTAGGAGGGATGCGATGGTGGCACAGGAGGAGATAGCTGTGGGGCATGGAGTGGTAGGAAGAGTGGAGGAGGTCGGCAAGTTAGCAGGGGGTGGGTGAACCCTGAAGAGATGGGTTTTCAGGGTGCGCCTTAAGGAGAGGAGAGTAGGTGATAATCTGATGGGTTGGGGCAGGGAGTTCCAGAGGATGGGTGACACCCTGCAGAAGTCCTGGAGGCGGGCATGGGAGGAGGAGACCAGGGAACTAGAGAGAAGGAGGTCTTGTGAGGAGCGGAGTGTGCGTGCTGGGCGGTACTTGGATATTAGGTCAGTGATGTAGTTCGGGGCAGTATGGTGGACAGCTTTGTATGTCAGCGTTAGGATTTTGAATTTGATCCGTTGTGCAATCAGAAGCCAGTGGAGGGATTGGCAGAGGGGGGTGGCAGAGACAGAGCAGTTGGAAAGGTGAATGAGTCTGGCAGCCGTATTCAGGATCGACTGAAGCCAGGATAGTCAGCGGCGTGGCAGGCCAGTGAGGAGGGAGTTGCAGTAGTAGAGTCGTGATAGGATGAGGGAGTGGATGAGCTGTTTAGTGGTTTCTGGGGTTAGGAACGTGCGGATTTTGGCGATGTTGCGGAGGTGGAGTCTGCACGAGTTTGTTAAAGATTGGACTTGGGGCTGGAAGGATAGGTTGGAGTCCAGAATGACACCAAGTACTCTGGCCTGCGGGGCGGGTTTGATGGTAGCGTTGTTCGATGTGATAGAGAAGTCAATGGGGGGTGGTGTCCAGGCTGGGGGGAAGACAAGAAACTCGGTTTTGGAGAGGTTCAGTTTAAGGAAGTGGAGCGACATCCAGTCTGATATGTCGCTCAGCAGGTGTGTGATTCGGGCGGAGCCCGCGGGGGTGAGGTGGGGGGTTGAGAGATAGATTTGTGTGTCGTCGGCATAGAGTTGGTAGTTGAAGCCGTGAGAGTGTATGAGTTGGCCAAGGGAGGAGGTATAGATGGAGAAGAGAAGGGGCCCAAGGACAGAGCCTTGAGGGACCCCAACAGAGAGGGGGAGTGAGAGGGAGGTGGTAGCATTATAGGTAACACTGAAAGAGCGTTGTGACAGGTAGGATGAGAGCCAGGAGAGAGCAGAATCTCTGAGGCCGAAGGAATGTAGTTTTTTGAGGAGGAGGGGGTGGTCAACTGTGTCGAAGACCGCAGAGAGGTCAAGGAGTAGGAGCACTGAATAGTGGCCATTAGCTTTGGCGGTTAGCAGGTCTTTGGAGAGTTTGAGTAAGGCAGTTTCGGTGGAGTGTAGGGGACGGAAGCCGGACTGTAGGGGATCGAGGAGGTTGTTGTCGTTGAGGTGAGAGCATAGGCGGGTGTAGACTAGGCGCTCGAGGAGTTTAAATGTAAATGGGAGCAGGGAGATGGGTCTGAGGTTGTTCGGGTCATTGGGGTCCAGGGAGGGCTTTTTAAGTATGGGGGTGGTGTGTGCATGTTTCAGAGGGGAGGGGAAAGTGCCGGAGGAGAGGGAGAGATTAAAGATGTGGGTGAGGGAGCGTAGGATGGAGGGGGAGGGAGGTCATAGGAGTTGTGAGGGGATAGGGTCGAGGGGGCAGGTGGTGAGGCGGGCATCAGAGAGAATCTTGGAGACTTCCTCGTAAGGTCAAAGGTGCGGAGTGTTGGGGGAGCTTCAGTATGAGGAATGTAGGGTGGGGTGGAAGAGGAGGTCAGAGCAGTGGTGGGGCCGTGGGAGAGGGGTGATGAGGGAATAGCTGAGTGAGGGGGAAGGGGGTTGGAGGGAGTTTGAGCAGCGACGAAGTCCCTGCGGGTTGTGTCGAGGGGGAGGGGGGATGAGGGGGTAGCTGTGTGAGAGGGGACGGGTTGAGAGGGCATGTGAGTTGCGGCGATGTCCTTGCGAATTGTGTAAATCTTGTTTTTGAAGTGATTGGCAATCTCAAGGGCAGTGAGTGAGGTGCTGGGTGGAGGTGGGGGTGGCGAGAGTAGAGAGTTGAAGGTGGAGAAGAGTCGGCGAGGATTGGAGGAGAGGGCCTTGATGAGGGTTAGGAAGTAGGCTTGTTTGGCTGCGTGGAGGGAGGAGGTGTAGGTGTGGAAGGCAGATTTGTAGCGGGAGAAGGCTTGTTGGGATTTTGTTTTGCGCCATAGTCGCTCCAGGGCACGACTGTGTCGTTTGAGGGTTTTGGTGTGATCAGTCTGCCAGGGCTGGAGCGGTCAGGGTCTGATGTTGCGTGTGGTTAAAGGCGCTAGTGAGTCAAGGGCTGTTGAGAGCACGTTGTTGTAGGCGGTCATAGCCAAGTCGGGGCAGGACAGGGAGAGGATGCTGTCGTGGAGTTTATCAGCTGCAGATTGGAGGGGGGTAGGGTTAAGGTTGAGGTTTAAGGGTTAAGGTTAGATAATTGAGTATATGTATATACTGTATATATTGATATCATGTTTCGGTCCACCTGATGCCGCCAGGTTGTACCAGGACTGTCCAGGTGCTCAGTGATGCCCTGGTCCAGATTTGGGAGGAAATACCCCAGGACACGATCTGTCATCTCATTAGGAGCATACCCTGACATTGTCAGGCATGCATACAAGCATGTGGGGGCCATACAAACTACTGTGTTGCTGCAAGGAAATTTCAGTAAAATGGTCTAGCCTGCTGCATAATTTTTTCACTTTGATTTTCAGTGTGTCTTTGAACTCAGTCCTGTGTAGATTGATAATTTTTCATTTCCATCAAACAATGAAGCATCCCTGCGTTCCTAACACATTACCCAGTCCATATAGATATCTAGCATATTTTTCCCCATTGAGATTTAATGTGTTTCCAAAGTGTTCCTTTACTTTTTTGGAGCAGTGAATATATATATATATATATATATATATATATATATATATATATCTGTCTATCATTGTCATAGCCAGTGAGAGCAAGTCATAGTCACATGGTTGAATATGATCACTATGGCAAATTAGGCATGCGTTTTCAAGGATTGTTCCCACATAGAACTTTATTTATAGAGCTTTATTTGTTTTACTAAATAGCTATCCATCGTGTCTTTATTTTAGATTTGTGGTATCAGATGATTTTACCTCCTCACTTTGACAAATCCAAGAAATATCCTTTATTAATTGATGTGTAAGTATACAACAATATAGGTTTGTGACATGATCTCTTTAAAGTGTTACTAAACCCACAATAGTAAAATCAATCTGTATATGCAGTAAAGCATGCTTTTTATACTCACTGTGGAACCTAAGAGGTTAATCCTCCACAATATGTAAAAAGGATGTTTGATCCTGTCTTCTCTGATCCTCCTCTTTTTACTGTCCCCAATCCATCTGCTGACAGTACAGAACTCTAGGAGTCACTCTGCACATGCTCATTTTAGTGTGTATTGCCAGAGTTTTTTTTTCTTTGGTACGGTGCATGTGATTGGCAAAGGGCCAATCAGCGCTGTCCAGATAGAGGGTCAGGGGTCCTGCAGCCTCATAGGACAATCAGGGGAGAATGAAAACCCCTCCTACAAGATTAACCAGTGCTCTGCTGGACACCAGTGCTCTGCTGGACACTGATAGAAGCCACAAGACTGATATATACTGCTGATGAAAATGTATTTAGCAGTTTATATTTACTAAAATAATTGCATTTCCATGTTGTGTATACAGTGGGAGAGCAGATATAGTGAATGCAGGGTACTGGGTTTAGTAACACTTTAAGATTCTGGATACATTTTTTTATATTTTTCAGAAGATGACTGAGGTCATAGTTGTTGTTTTATTGATTTGTTTTTATGTTTATCATTTTCTGAATGCTTTTTTTAATTCAGACACTCTTGATTATGCATTAATGTTGACAGTTATGCAGGACCTTGCAGCCAGAAAGTTGACCAGTATTTCAGGCTAAACTGGGCTACATACTTGGCTAGCACGGAGAAGATTATCGTGGCCAGTTTTGATGGTCGAGGGAGTGGATATCAAGGTGACAAAATCATGCATGAGATATACAGGCAGCTGGGGACAGTAGAGGTCGCAGATCAAATTTCTGCTGGCAGGTAAGTCTGCACTGACACTGACACATGGTTATGATTGGGCTTATTCAGTAAAGCTGGTTAAAGTACAGAGAGGATGTGCAAATTGTAGGAACACACAGCAGCATAGAATGTGACATATTGATCTTGTACATCTTGTCTGCATGTTCCTGCTTTTTTCAAAATTGGAAGACATGTTGATATCAGCTGGCTAATCACTAATTCAACTTTTTATATGTGACTGTGCCTTATGGAAAAGAAAAACTCCACTTAAAAGTAAATAAATAATATATATATATATATATATATATATATATATATATATATATACTGTATATATATATTCATACACACTCATCGGCCACTTTATGAGTTACACATTGCTAGTATTGGGTTGGACCCCCTTTTGCCTTAAGAACTGCCTTAATTTTTCATGGCATAAATTCAACAAGGTGTTGGAAACATTCCTCAGAGATTTTGGTCCATACTGACATGATAGCATCATGCAGTTGCTGCAGATTTGTCAGCTGCACATCCATGAACGGTTGATACAAGGCAGGATGGATCCATGCTTTCATGTTGTTTACGCCAAATTCTGACCCTACCATCTAAGTGTCGCAGCTGAAATTGAGACTCATCAGACCAGACAATGTTTTTCCAATCTTCTATTGTCCACTTTTGGAGAACCTGTGTGAAGTGTAGCCTCCGTTTCCTGTTCTTAGCTGACAGGAGTGGCACCCGGTTTGGTCTTCTACTGCTGTAGCCCATCTACTTCAAGGTTTGACGTGTTATGCATTCAGAGATGGTATTCTGCATACCTTGGTTGTAACAAGTGGTTATTTGAGTTTCTGTTGTCTTTTAATCATCTTAAACCAGTCTGCCGATTCTCCTCTGACATCAACAAGGCATTTTCGTCCACACAACTACCGCTTACTGGATATTTTCTCTATTTCAGACCTTTCTCTAGAAGAGAACCCTAGAGATGGTTGTGCATGAAAATCCCAGTAGATTAGCAGTTTTTGTAATACTCAGACCAGCCTGTTCGGCACCAACAACCATGTTACATTCAAAGTCACTGAAATTATATATATATATATATATATATATATATATATATATATATATATTTATTAGTAAGCTCCCAAGAGCAGGGCCCTCCTAACCCTCTTGTATTTAAATGTATTGTTGTTGTATTGTCTCCCCTTTTATATTGTAAAGCACTGAGCAAACTGTTGGCGCTATATAAATCCTGTATAATAATAAAAAATATATAGCTTACTTTGGCAGCCAATATTGCAATGGTGGAGGGCTGTGTACAGCAAGTCCATAGCATAGAAAGCAAAACATTTGCTTATCCAAGCCACTATCTCTTGTCCTTTCCTTAATAACAAGGTGTCCCTTAATGGGTTCCCCAACACAACAGGCAGCATCTGTACCTTTATAGTGTTCTGTTAGCCGTCAGTCTTTTTACCATGTGTTTCTCATTTAGGCACTTTGCATCCTTGGGGTATGTTGATGAAACAAGGATGGCTATTTGGGGATGGGTAAGTACTACATTACTTTTCTATTTTTATTCAACAGTTCATGTGATAATAAAATATTACTCAGCCGATTGTCAGAAATAAATACTGTGTATAAAATGCACATGTTATTGTGGCTCAATATTCATTAATATTCATTAAAGGAGAAATGTGGGGTTTACATATAAGCTCGATGCTACTGCATCTGTCTGATGCTGCAACTGTCCCCTGCTGGCTCTAAGCCTGGGAACTGAGTGATCACATGACTGCTGATCGCTTAGTTCTCAGTCAGCTCTGAGCAGAAAGCAGTTAATGTCAGTTACCTCTCTGTGCTCTGCCCCTCTAGCGCTCACGGGAGCACTGGACCATTAATGACATGCAATCTATAGATAGCTTCCTATCAGCAATCATCACAGGTGCACATGTTCTCATCCCAAGGGACCTGTACCTCATGGGGAACTGACAAGAACTTCCACCAGGGTGGTAATATTAGCAAGTTCAGGGGGTAACTCTGATAAAGTAAATTCAAACATTTTGCATATAGGTTTAGCAAATATAAATGAGAAAAAAGACCCATGGACATATTTTAGTTACTTAAAATACAATAAATTACCTGAAAAAGGTATCTATATCATGGGGTATTTGAGATATGATTTACCACCTCAGGAGGTGCTTGGTTAAACAGTGGCTTTTGTAAAGATCTTCATACTTTCAAATGTATTGAAACCCAAAGTCAAAATATAAAGTATTGTAGATTACCAGTACTTAGATGTGGTAGCTGCATTAGTTTTCCTTTTTCCCTTTATGTTCATCTAGTGATCCTGCAAATACTTTACTTTCCGTTTCTTTGTGTCTCCACTCATTTCTCCACTGTATCCATGGAGGAAGCAATGAGTGTCAAACAAGCTTCACTTCTAACATGTCTACTTTAGTTCATCTCAATTACATTGTGGATTGATGAGACTAGTAGTTTATCCAAAAAAAAAGATAGGGATGTTTTTGCTTTCTGTTCAGCTCACAGAACATTAAAAGGACATATAATTTCAGGCAAGATCAACAGGTATTTTCTGTATTTGCTGAAAACGCCCTTAGCCCCAAAAATTAAAATGAATGCAGCCACAACATCTAAGGACTGTAAGCTGCAATATATTAAAGTTTTTTTTATTTAGGTTTAGATATGCATTAAATCTGAGCTACAGGCAGGCAGCTAAATACACAGTTGAAATCGATGTTTGTGAGATGTTTTACCTTACCAAAAAATTTGTTAAGTCAACCAGTGTTGTGATCCAGTCTCCTCTGCTGGACAATATAGCCTGGACAAGTACTGTTTAAAAAGTATCTATAGCTTTGAAGACTGGGTAAGAGTTAAACTCCTGTGAGTTTTTTCCGCCATCATATGCTCCATTGGGAGGATTCCTTCACTTCTTATCTGTTAAAAAGTCTGTCCCCAATACAGAAAGTGAGGAGGAATCTCTCTAACTGAGCCTTCTAACGGATAGCAGTAAAACGGTTCTAACCTTTCCCTATTCAGTACAAAGCTAAAAAAAATGTTAGATACACTTTAATAGAATTAGCCATCAAACCATTGTTTAGAATCTTTCTCAACAACATGACAAATCGGATGATGATAATAGTAATAATAATAATCATCATTTTAAACTGTATGTATATGTGTCTTTTCAGTCCTATGGAGGTTATGTAACTTCTATGGTACTTGGCAGTGGAAGTGGTGTGTTTAAGTGTGGAATTGCAGTAGCCCCGGTCTCAAGCTGGTTTTATTATGGTATGTGACTCCAAGGTGCAGTATTTTATTAAAACAAAACTCAATTTTTTTAAGGGTATGTCTTCTCAAAACCAATATTCTTCTTTTGGACAAAAATTGGATAATTTGCTATTAAATTATTCAATTGGAGTATGGTGATAGAAAAGCTATACCATTCATAGTTGTTGATTTCTCTCCACTAATACACTTCTTGAAGCCTACATTAACTTTTAATTTAATTCACCTGAATACATTGTGCGTGTGCAAAGTCTCACTGTCTGTTTTCTTTTGAAAGCAGATACAACCTGAGTAGAAAAAACTGTCTCCTGAGAGCATGTTGCAGAAAAGATCAGCATGACAGACAGGGTGCTTGCAGCATATGTTACAAACACAATATCACAAGCATGAGACTGCAGGCTTGGCTGGCTCAAATCAAGTTTGGTTTCCACCCAGAGACTGGCCACATCAATCACCTTGCAGGTCGACAGACAGACAGGAATGCATCATAGCCAAAAGCAGGATGCTGGAATGAGACTAGCAACTGTGATGGATCAGGATCACTAGACGCTCTTGATACTTTGCTCTTTGTGTAGAAGCAGTAGTCTCTCTACAGAGGTCCTAAATCCCCCTCTGCTGTATCAGACCCAAAGCTGTGCAGTCAGCAAACTCAAGATCCTTACTGACTGGAGAGTTTTGCAGAGAGACCACTTTCACACAGAGAAAAAGGTTCTGCAGCATGCTTGTAGGGGACAGGCTTTTCTACTACTGTTGCTACTTTATAAAGCAGCTTTTAGTGCCATCAGAAGATGATAGTCTTCATCGATTCGTAACACAGGTCCCTTAATACATTCTATTGTGATTTGTTAATATCGACTGCGCAAGCCTTAAAGAAGGGGAGGCTTTTCCTCAAAAACGTTAGCTGTCTTTGATGCTCTTAACCAGGGGTCTCCAAACTTTTCAAACAACAGGCCAGTTTATGGTCCTTCAGACTTTACGGAGGCATGTGGGGGTAGAAAATGTCCCAATGTCATTGGGAGTAGACAATGCCTCAGGATTGATGGTCAGTGAGAGTCACAAAATTATCTAACGCCTATGGTCAGTAGGAGGAAGAATCCCATAATTGGTATTAGTGGAAGAAATAGTGCTCGATCATTGGTATTAGGGGTAGGAATTGTGTCCTACTGTTGTTGTCAACTAAAGGAATGGTGTCTCATTGTTAGTGTCAGTGGGAAAAAGAATGTCTTGTATCAATGGGAGGAATAGTGCTAGAGGAAGGAGAGGAGGAGCAGAGGAAGGCTACACTTGGACCACGGGCCACAGTTTGGAGAGCCCTGCTCTCATTAAATGTTTTAAAAGGTCCATTTAAGTGAGACCAGGCACTCCTTCAAGAATTTACCATCTGGCAAGCACCTTCTTTGTTGCTATCAGGAGGTAGAAGCCTAGGACCGGAACATAGTCCACCCACACTATATTTTATGGCATATACATTAGTTTTCACTTTTGCCGGTGCAGCGCTATCACACACACATCAAAGAAAAAAACCTGTAAGACTTTGAACACTTTTGTTTTGACATACCTGCAATGTAATTACTGTAGCTGATTTAAACTGAAGGTTCCTTTGGGCTTTAAAAACATGTCACACTTATTGATGGTCTTAGTTGTGGTTACCTTTAAAAAGCAAAGCTGGAAACGCAGGCAAGGATATCTTGGTACCAAAGCCCCATTTAAAAAAAAAAAGAAACAATATGCTGGTTTGTGATTTAAAACTGCGATGTCCATCAGATTTTGGGGGACTTGATCTTTTTATTTTAATGAAACCTCCTAGAACATTTATTAGTAGCTCACAGATTGCTCTCAGTTGTTACCAGTGATTGCTCCATAATTTCACAGTTTAACAATACTACTGACTGATTTAAAAAAATAGCAAGACCTTATGAGCAGATGGAATCACTTACTCATTCATGTCATATGTGTATGAAATTTAGGAGAGGACCCCATTCGTTGAAAAGCTGGTTTAAGGGTCCCAATAGACATTAGAGGGTTTTTGTACATACGGAACCTGTCTGCAGCACTAGAACTTAGAGAACATTTAATGCCCATTGTTTGGGGGAGAGTCCAGAATACCGAGAAACTGCTGGATCCTCCAAATGTGCAAAGAAGATGAAAGATTTACAAGTTTGTAAATTGTAATTTGCAGTGGGAGTTATAGATTAGACTTTGGAATGGGCTAAAATCCCACACACATTAGAATCTGATTTCAAGGTTCTCTGGATTTGATATTTAATCGTATAGGGGTATATTGGATCATTTAGCATTTTTTTCATCCTTTTCATTATCTGACATACTGCACTGTATACAATATGCTTCAGTTTATCAGGAAGTAAATAATGTATCAGGATTATTTTGGATTACAAAGTGTAATATGGAATTAGAATTAGTAAAGCACATGTAAACATGTAAATAGGACAGTACCTTCAGAATCTGTCCTATCAGCTGCTTAAAGCATACTCTTTCTTTCTACAAAAGGAAGCAACATGATCAAACTAAACAGTAATATATATTATGTATATGCAAATGTTGACTTTTTGTCAAAAGTCAGCAGCTAAGACTGGTCTCCATCTACATCCATGGGCATGGTCTGAGAGGGAATGGTCTGAGAGAGCTTGTGTCTGTCAGAGGACTAGTGAGGTGTCTTTGATATGCAAGCTGTATTTGATAGTGTGGCTTCACCTTCTCTATGCAGAATAGTTCTTATCTGGCAGCAGTTTGCTAAACATTGGCAAATCAAAGGGTTGTTTTTGTGACATCCAATACCTTGTTAAAGGTTGTCATTCATGATTATATTATATGCATGTATCTATCTACCTTTCTATGTGTTTCATATAGTATATATCTAGCCATATACAGTAATATATCACTTTCTATAAATTGCAGATTCTATTTATACAGAGAGATACATGAGCCTACCTACGTTAGAGGATAACCTGAGGAATTATGAGGTATGATATCTTATATTTTCAAACATTGAGTCTTATGGGTCCCTGGTGAAGTGACAGGTGGGTGTAAAGCTTTGGTGAATTGTGCTCTCCCTGTGGTTTACTGCAGAAGAATGAAGGTTTTTATCTGGGTGCCCTGGAGATCCTTTAAGCTCTAGGCTCCTGCCTATGTTGCCTTGTGGATGGTCTGGTCCTGATTAGGGTCAGTTCAGAACCCCTATTTAACAATAATCTGCCCTCGGCTGCCTTTGCTGTATTTGCCCTTATGACGTCTCTGCTTGCAAAAATTGTTATACCTCTTAAAAAATAGTTTCCAGGGTATATAAACTGTAATAATTAATGTTTCAAGCTTACATGGTCATAAAAGGTAGGAACAAGGGATAGTCTATCACATCTCTGAAATTTAGCTTCTCTGGACTAGTCTGTGAGACCTTTCCACTAATTCAGGCTTGGGCCATTAATACTAGAAAATGGAGTTCTCTTATTCTACATGACTTACATAGCGCCAATGGTTTGCTCAGCTTCTTTAAAAGTTTAATTTTACCCATCAGTTAGTTTTCAGGAATAGACACTGCAAAAAAGAATAAAAAAACAAAATAGTAGAACTGCTTACCATTATGTAAAAATGCATCTATTCCATAAATATCATCACCATTACATTTTCTGTTTCCAAAAAAAATTTCTTGTTATTTGTGTGTTACATTAATAAGTGAACTGTAGACAGGACTACACAAATATATTTTTTTCTGTGGTCGGTAAGTAGTGTGACTATTCTGTCCTGCCCCGTCTTTATATCCTGGATAGCTTGTTTCCTGTCACCGAACAAGCTAGCATATACTTGACAGTTACTGAAACAATACAATAATTTGCAGAATTTGGGTTCTTTACAACATCAAGTGATTTAAACCCTACAAATGTCATTAGTCATGTTTCCGAGACAAAAATTGGTATACCTCATTAAAAAAATGCTTCCAGGGTAATTAAACTCTAATTAAAATGTAATTTAAGCAGCTTCATGCTTACATGGTCATAAAAGGTAATAAGAAAAAGGGGCAGGCTATCACTTCTGACATATAGCTTCTGAACTAAAGTTCTTGAGACCTTCCCACCAGTTCAGGCTTAGACAAGTAACACTGTTAAATGGAGTTCCCCTTACATGTTTAATTTTCAGTAAGTTTTCAGGAATAAACACTGAAAAATGAAGACAAAACAGTATACATGCTTACCATTTTGTTGAAATTGAATCTATTCCTTGTTGTTTGTGTGTTACATTTATAAGTGAACTGTAGACCGAACCTTATGCACCCATTTTGTTTTCTGTGATCGATAAGTCATGTGACTGCTCTGTCCTGCCCCATCTTTCTGTCCTGGATGGCTAGTTGCCTGTCACTGAACAAGTTAGCATATACCTGACAGTTACTGAAACAATACTTTGTGGAATGTGGGTTCCTAACAGGGTCAAGAGAATAAGCCTTACAAATTATGTTAGTCAGTGGTGAGCCTGTTCCGGAAAAGACATAGTTATATAGTTAGTCTAGCTGAAAAAGACAAAAGTCCATCTAGTTCACCCATAAAAAAAGTTATAATCCTATATCTACAGTTGATTCAGAGAAAGGCAAAAAAAAAAAAAAACCCGAGAGAAAGAATTGTCCAATTTGCTAGTGCAAGGGAAAAAGTTCCTTCCTGATTCCCCAAGAGGAAATTGGATATTCCCTGGATCAACTTTACCTATAAATGTTAGTATCCAGTTATATTTTGTATATCTAGGAAAGAATCCAGGCCTTTTTTAAAGCCATCCACTGAGGTGGCCAGAACCAACTCTTGAGGGAGTCTATTCCACATTTTCACAGCTCTTACTGTGAAGACATCTTTCTGTATTTGCAAATTAAATCTCTTTTACTTCAGACGTAAAGAGTGCCCCCTTGTCCTCTGTGATGACCTCAGAGTGAATAACTCTACACTGAGTTCACTATATGAACCACTGAACCATGCTGATCATATCCCCCCTTAATCTCCTCTTCTCAAGAGATAATAAATTCATTGCCTCTAATCTTTCCTCATTGCTGATCTCCCCCATGCCTCGTATCAGTTTGGTTGCCCTTCTCTGTTCTTTCTCCAGTTCCCCAATGTTCTTTTTGTGAATTGGAGCCCAAAACTGAACTGAATATTCCAGATGAGGTCTTACTAATGATGTGTACCGGGGTAATATGATAGCTCTCTCTCTGGAGTCTATACCTCTGTTAATACAAGAGAGGATTTTGCTCACTTTAGAAACCGCAGCTTGGCATTGCATGCCATTATTAAGCTTGTGATCTACCAGAACTCCCAGATCCTTCTCCACCATTGATTCCCCCAGTTGTACCCCCCCCCCCCAGTATGTATGCTGCATGCATATTCTTAGCCCCCAAGTGCATAACTTTACATTTATCAACATTAAACCTCATTTTCCACATAGTTGCCCAATTAACCACTTGCCCTCCAGAGGATTTACACCCCCCCGACCAGGCCATTTTTTGTGTTACGGCGCTGTGTTACTTTAACGAACAATTGTGCGGTCATGCAATGCTACACCCAAATTAAGTTTACATCCATTTTTTCCCACAAATTGAGCTTTATTTTGATGTTATTTGATTGCTTTTTTTATTTTTTGCGATATAAAAAAAAACAACCAACAATTTTGAGAAAAAACTATATTTTTGACTTTTTGCTATTAAACATGTCCAGTAAAAAGATCAAATATTGTCATAAATTTAAGCCAAAATGTATTCTGCTACATGTCTTTGCTAAAAAAAAAATCCCAATACGTGTAAATTAATTGGTTTACATGAAAGTTATAGCGTTTACAAATGGCACTATATATACTGGGCTTTTTTTTACATTTTTACTAGTAATGGCGGCGATCAGCGACTGCAGTGGGCATTCTGACACTGGGGGAAACTGACTTGGTGTCACTGACATCTCCAGTGACACCGATACAGTGATCAGTGCTAATAAAAAGCACTGACACTGTACTTATGGCACTGGGCAGGAAGAGGTTAACATGTGGGACAATCAAAGGGTTAACTGTGTGCTGTTTTACTATAAGTTGTGTCTGTGTGCTTCACTGTAAGCACACTGCTGTGCATGGCTGTGCTGTGCACAGTCATGCAAAGCAGTGTGCTCGAGCTGACAGGGAGGATAACTGTTTTGTTTACAAACAGTTCTCCCCCCGTTGGAGATGCTCGGCAATCACCAGGCGCCGGCGAGGTGATTGTCAGCCGCAGCCCCCTACCTGGAAATGCAAAATCACGTATATATACATGATTTTGCACACCCGTGCTGCCCTGTAGCAGTATTTCTACTATAGGGCGGACGGGAAGCGGTTAATTAGTGCATTGCGGTTGGCTTGTAAGTTGAAGACATCCTGTAAGGACGTTATTCCACTGCTCAGCTTGGTGTCATCTGCAAAGACTAAAATGGTATTTTTAATCCAAGACCCTATATTGTTTATAAATCTATTAAAAAGTAAGGGTCCCAACACTGAACCTTGGGGTACACCACTGACAACCCTACACCATTCAGAGTATGAATCATTAACCGCTACTCTCTAATTACGTTTTTTTAGCCAGTTTTCCATCCATTTACATACTAATTTTTCCAAGCCTGTAGACTTTACCTTACACATTATGTGTGGGGAACTGTGTCAAACGCTTTTGCAAAATCCAAGTATACCACGTCCACCGCCACTCCTCTGTCCAAGCCTACCGCGTCCACCGCCACCCTCTGTCCAAGGTTTTGCTCACCTCCTCATAAAAAGAATCAGATTTGTTTGACAGCTTCTGTCTTTCATGAATCCATGCTGTCTGTTGCTACAAATATTCTTTTCAAGCAAATACTCATCTATTATTATTATTATTATTATTATACAGGATTTATATAGTGCCAAACGTTTGCTCAGCGCTTTACAATATAAGGGAGACAGTACAATTACAATACATTTCAGTACAGAAGGAATAGGAGGACCCTGCTCGTGAAGCTTACAATCTAAAGGGTCTTTGTGGTCTTTCATTAAACTCTCGTATCTTCCCAAATATAAACTAACAGGACTATAATTACTTGGTAAAGATTTTAATCCCTTTTTAAATATAGGCACCACATTGGCTTTATGCTAGTCCAGTGGTATTATGCCAGTCTTTAAAGAATCCCTTTACATTAGAAATGGCTTTGAAATGACAGAGCTCAATTCTTTAAGGATCCATGGGTGTATGCCATCTGGTCCAGGTGCTTTATTCACCTTTATTCTGTCTAAATATTTTTGGATCATGTCAATTGTGAGCCAATGTGGATCATCTGGAGCTGTGTCAATACCATGCCCATTATGGACAAGAGCTCTCCCATGCTCCTTTGTATACACAGAGCTGAAGAAGGTATTTTATAAATTTGCCTTCTCTTTGTCCCCAGTCACCCACTCTAAATTATTTTGTAAAGGGCCTACATGCTCGGACCTGACCTTTTTACTATTAATATATTTGAAGACGCCACATAGGTTTTATTTTTAGCCTTTTAAACTTGTTGCCCATGGGAATGTATTTTGCAGTGTGTTCACATACAGTCTTATTAAAGTTTAAAAAGTTTACATCTGACAAGG
Organism: Staurois parvus; assembly: GCF_062004578.1. Taxonomy (NCBI): domain Eukaryota; kingdom Metazoa; phylum Chordata; class Amphibia; order Anura; family Ranidae; genus Staurois; species Staurois parvus. The sequence goes on along the minus strand of NW_028317827.1, from coordinate 9,667,210 downwards.
ACAGGACCATCTTTAAAAATGACCAGAATTTTAGAGTTAAATGTTTTTTGGAGGAGCATTATGAGAAATGGTCCAAAAGTTCTTCTATCCAGTGGTATATTATAGTTATCTCCAGCTCCGTGAGAGATACAATTCAATTTGTTTTCCACTGGAAAGAATTTTTAATAGTTAAATCAAAACCTTTTTTTTTCTGCAGAGTTCGACGGTCATGGCTAAAGCAGCGCAGTTTAAGGACGTAGGATACCTCCTCATCCACGGCACAGCAGATGGTGAGTCTCCTCTAATTAGGTTTCTACTACCCATGACAGATTTCCAGCATCAAAACTGACAAAACAAAAACTTGATGGCCAAATGTTATATTGTGATGACCGAGACAGAACAACACTAATTGTCTACAAATGTAAATTATTAGTTGTGTAATTATATCATATGAATCTAAATCTGCTGCTACTGAAATTCTACCACATGTTCAATGTTAGCTATTTTTGCTAATGAAAATGATTTAAAACCACATCAAAGAGATTTGGGCATCTATGGTTAAAATACCTTTATGTTACCTAACCCCAACAGACTTAGGAGCTTCTTCCATAACGCCATGTTTCTGCACCCATAGGGTCAAATACACACAAGTGTGATGAAATCTTAACTTGCATATGTTTTTCTGAGGAGCATTAGTTTCAGTAGATATTTATTAAGCATTTGAGAATCCTTCTTAAATCCTGTAAGGCCCTAAAGCAACCTTCAGTGTCAATCCAGTGGTGAAAACTTAAAAGGTCAATGCAAGAGCTGTCTGTGGCTTTACATACACACTGTAGCCAGTCTTATGTAGCGCTACCTCCAAAGGAGTTGCTGGGTAATTTGGGCTTTCTGTTTTGCACCTCGGCTACAAGAGCAACACAGCCCCTCTGGTTGAATGAAAGTTACTGCAAGCACTTATAAGTAACATGGGTATAGATACCTTTAGCTCAGCTGTGAATTAGGCACAAGACCGTTTAGTAGTAAATGAACTCAATGTATTGGTATGGGTTAGAATAAATGGTGGCTTGAGCATAAATTAACACACAGAAGGTAGGTTCAGACACAGTCCACTAGACAGTATAATCACTATGCTAAGGTAACTTAGAATAGAGTTCTGTACCACTAGAGTGGGATTAAATCATGAATTGGCAAAGTCATCAATAAGCAGACCATATAAGCATTAACTGCGTTGTGAAGAACTATACTAAAACTACTCTACAGTTCACTCTAGGAGAATGGCTAAGATATGGTACAATGTTCCCTGAGAGATACCTCTTAGCATAAGCAATAGGTGAAGGCCTCTGTGTAGCAGCTGAAAAAGGACAGTCTTTAGGTCTAACCCCTTCTGCTGGCTAAAGTTGGGGGCCAATTATACAGTTGGTGCACATAAAAATAGTCCCGATCAAGCCTGCAGGCAGCAGTAAGGCTACTAGATGGCTGTATGTTCAGTCTCTCTGTCAACAGATAGTAAATCCCCACATCAGCAGCTTACCAGTCCCAGCAAAATTGCCTCTCACCATCTGTTCACACATAGTGATTAGTCCATTCTGTGCTCTGCATCCAGGCAACCCTAGCTGTCGGCACCCCGAACTCAGTGCCCTGGATCTCTCAGGCCTTCAATATGTAGCAGTAATGATGCACACTGGACAGTGTTGTGCACTACCCAATGGCAAGAGAAAGCTGTATCCTGTACAGCTTGAGAAAAATCAGCTCTTTCACCTCCTCCTGGTAATCTCCCTCTGGGAAAAGCTCTTGATTACAGTAGAGGCTCTCTTCTCTGGACTACAGTTCCCACAGTGCAGTGCTGCCTGACTCTACTTAACTCTTCCTGCTCAGCAGCTCCCTCTTCTTGCTCATATAGCTGTTAACCAGTTCAGCACAACAGGGCAGCAGCTACAAAGAGCAGCTGCAGCTAGTGTTTCCCTCACTTTCACTAGCTGAAGGGTGCTTTAAAGCTACACTTCATTTATATCTGACAATTAAAGTGTACTTATAGCTCCATTTTCTTGTTTTGGACAGCATAGTGAGGGGATAGAACCCCTGTCAGGTTTTTACTGCTGCCTGGATTCCTTTTGAGAGTGGTCAGCAGGGCTGAAAATCTGTAACAAAGACACTAAAAGGTGCAGCAAAATCTACAATTTTGATTTGTCACTAGTGATGATGATGGGTTTTGTTTGAATCCAAGTTCATCCAAACCTTAATGTTATCTGCTCTTGCCCATCAAACCCACTTTGGACTGAACCTAAGCTCATCCATGGTTGTCACCACAGCAACAGTAAGAAGGAAATTGTCCAAGAGGGCGCTTGTTCTGGTGAAAACTTTCGAACAGTCCACTTTACTTCCATATATATTGGTAATCTTTTGATCTGTGAACACCTTTTCTTTAAACCTTTATTATTCAAATATTTCCAAACACACTCCCTCTAGTCTCCTTGCTGTATCAGATTGTCAGTACTGAGACAGTTCTCACAACCAACAATCAGATTAAAACCTGCAAGTTTGAGTCTGATTGATCAAACATTAAAGAAGAATTATCACCACAAGAGAAAAAAAAACTTTTTAAATCCTCCAGGAGTCCATGTGAACATAGTGCTTGTCTCCATTAAAATATGAACAATGAAAGGTAAATTAAATACTGTAAATGTTTCTTTCTGTCATTGCTGGCAGTAGCTCCACAACCCCCCAAGCCTATAAATATGGCCTTTCTAATCTGGAGATTACAACCAGCAGAGAGTAGAAACTGTCTATCAAACAACACAGCTCAGCAACCCTTCCAGGAATTTGGATGGGGGAATCACCTGGGGGAATTAACAAATTTTGTTTTCGTCTGTTGATCTTCTTTAATCACAAAGGGGCTAGGTTACACTTCCAAAGCTTCAGGAAAAATTTAATTCATCAAGATGCTTTCCACCTTAAGCACTGCTTCCAGATTGTGCAGATCTTTGTGTGTAGTAACATTTATAATACCACAAGTGTCTTTCAGAGTTATTAACATAAGTAGACACTTATAACTGAGAGAAATTAGGGAAGATTACACCAGATTATTTCACCAATTTCCTAATTATTTATGTGGATTGTTCATGTATCACAGTATTTTTGCTTTATTTTTTTTAAATCGTTTTCACTATAGTTTTCATAGTTCTGAAGGTTTATAGTTCAGTAATATTTGGGCAGCACAGTGGCTAAACGGTTAGCACTTCCACCTGGCATTACTAGGGTTGTTGGTTCAAATCCCAACCACAGCACCACCTGCCTGGAGTTGTCACGTTCTCCCTGTGCCTGCGTGGGTTTCCTCTGGGTACTCTGGTGTCCTCCCACATTCCAAAGACATGCTAGTAGGTGCATTGGCTCCTGTCTAAATTGGCTTCAGTATGTGTGTGTATGTATGTAAGTTAGGGGCCTTAGATTGTATGCTCCTTGAGGGATAGGGACTGATGTGAATGTACTATATACAGTTGTGTTCAAAATAATAGCAGTGTGTTGAAAAAAGTGAATAAAGCTCAAAATCCTTCTAATAGCTTTTATTTCCATACACACAAATGCATTGGGAACACTACACATTCTATTCCAAATCAAAACATGAAGAAAAATATATCAAATTTGTGTTGTTCCTCTAAAAAAATTGAAGAAAAGTGAATATTAGACTGTTCAAAAAAATAGCAGTGTTTGTATTCTTCTTTACAAACTCAAACATTCACTATATAAACTGAAAAATGTTTGAAGATTTTGCTTTCCTTTGAATCACTTACCGTATTTTTCGCTCCATAAGACGCACCTGACCATAAGACGCACCTAGGTTTTAGAGGCAGAAAACAGGAAAAAAAAATTCTGAACTAATGGACTGCAGACATAGTACAGGAGATGACCAGAGACTGCGGACACAGTACAGGAGATGACCAGAGACTGCGGACACAGTACAGGAGATGACCAGAGACTGCGGACATAGTACAGGAGATGACCAGAGACTGCGGACACAGTACAGGAGATGACCAGAGACTGCGGACACTGTACAGGAGATGACCAGAGACTGCGTACATAGTACAGGAGATGACCAGAGACTGCGGACACAGTACAGGGATGACCAGAGACTGCGGACACAGTTCAGGAGATGACCAGAGACTGCGGACACTGTACAGGAGATGACCAGAGACTGCGTACATAGTACAGGAGATGACCAGAGACTGCGGACACAGTACAGGGATGACCAGAGACTGCGGACACAGTTCAGGAGATGACCAGAGACTGCGGACACTGTACAGGAGATGACCAGAGACTGCGTACATAGTACAGGAGATGACCAGAGACTGCGGACACAGTACAGGGATGACCAGAGACTGCGGCCACAGTACAGGAGATGACCAGAGACTGCGGACACAGTGCAGGAGATGACCAGAGACTGCGGACACAGTACAGGGATGACCAGAGACTGCGGACACAGTACAGGAGATGACCAGAGACCGCGGACACAGTACAGGAGATGACCAGAGACTGCGGACATAGTACAAGAGATAACCAGATACTGCGGACAGAGTACAGGAGATGACCAGAGACCACGGACATAGTACAGGAGATGACCAGAGACCGCAGACACAGTACAGGAGATGACCAGAGACTGCAGACACAGTACAGGAGATGACCAGAGACTGCGGACACAGTGCAGGAGATGACCAGAGACTGCGGACACAGTACAGGGATGACCAGAGACTGCGGACACAGTACAGGGGATGACCAGAGACTGCGGACACAGTGCAGGAGATGACCAGAGACTGCGGACACAGTACAGGGATGACCAGAGACTGCGGACACAGTGCAGGGGATGACCAGAGACTGCGGACACAGTACAGGGATGACCAGAGACTGCGGACACAGTACAGGGATGACCAGAGACTGCGGACAGCACAGGGATGACCAGAGACTGCGGACAGCACAGGGATGACCAGAGACTGCGGACAGCACAGGGATGACCAGAGACTGTGGATAGTACGGGGGATGACTGCTGACCTTTGGGGAGGGGGGGGAGCGGGTACCTGAATTTGACAGATACCCGCTCCCACTTCCGCGGAGTTGTTCTTTCATCTTACCTGTTCCTCTATCCAGCCGTGCGCTGTCTTCCCGGCTTCTGTAATGGCGCTCGGCATGACAACCGGGTGCCCAGTGCGCATGAGCGAGAAGCACTTGCGCTTTGTGATTGGTCCGGCGGCTTCTGGGATCTGTCATGTGTCCCAGGTGCCGCCTTACCATTCACAAAAAGCACCGCTTCCTGCGCATGCGCACTTGGCACCCGGCTGTCATGCCCACACTACAGAAACCGGGAAGACCGCGCCGCTGGATAGAGGAACGGGTAAGATGAAAGAACAACTCCACGGAAGTGGGAGCGGGTATCTGTCAAATTCAGGTACCCGCTCCCCCCCTCCCCAAAGGTCAGCAGTCATCTCTATAAGGTCCCGCTGTAGAGCTGAGCGGCCGGCCCGGTATTCTGACACGGCGGCAGTGGAAATACCGGACCGGCCGCTCCATATTCGCTCCATAAGACGCACTGACATTTTCTCCCCTTTTTTTTGGGGAAAAAAGTGCGTCTTATGGTGCGAAAAATACGGTAATATTTAGTTGTATAAGCACTGTTTCTGAGAACTGCTGTACATTTGTGTTGCATGGAGTCAACCAACTTCTGGCACCTGTGAACAGGTATTCCAGCCCAGGATGATTGGACTACATTCCACAGTTCTTCTCTATTTCTTGGTTTTGCCTCAGAAACTGCATTTTTGATGTCACCCCACAAGTTTTCTATTGGATTAAGATCCGGGGATTGGGCTGGCCACTCCATAACGTCAATCTTGTTGGTCTGGAACCAAGATGTTGCACGTTTACTGGTGTGTTTGGGGTCGTTGTCTTGTTGGAACACCCATTTCAAGGGCATTTCCTCTTCAGCATAAGGCAGCATGACCTCTTCAAGTATTCTAATGTATTCAGACTGATTCATGATCCCTGGCATGCGATAAATAGGCCCAACACCGTAGTATGAGAAACATCCCCATATCATGATGCTTGCGCAACCATGCTTCACTGTCTTCAAAGTGTACTGTGGCTTGAATTCAGTGTTTGGGGGTCGTCTGACAAACTGTCTCCGGCCACTAGACCCAAAAAGAACAATCTTACATTCATCAGTCCACAAAATGTTGCGCCATTTCTCTTTAGGCCAGTCAATGTGCTCTTTGGCAAATTGTAACCTCTTCAGCGCATGTCTTTTTTTTCAACAGTGGGACTTTGCGGGGGCTTCTTGCAGATATCTTGGTTTCACATAGGCGTCTTCTAATTGTAACAGTACTCACAGGGAACTTTAGACCTTTCATCTTCCTGGAGCTGATTGTTGGCTGAGTCCTTGCCATTTTGGCTATTCTTTATCCTTTCGAATGGTAGTTTTTCTCTTTCTTCCATGTCTTTCAGGTTTTGGTTTCCATTTTAAAGCATTTGCGATCATTTTAGCTGAGCAGCCTATCATTTTCTGCACTTCTTTATATGTTTTCCCCTCTCCAATCAACTTTTTAATCAAGGTACGCTGTTCTTCTGAACAATGTCTGGAACGACCCATTTTCCTCAGAATTTCAGAGAGAAATGCACTGTAACCAGCATGTACAACATTTGCTACCTTCCTTCCTTAAATAAGGGCAATAATTGCCACCTGTTTTTCAAAGAATGAATGACCTCACTAATAAAACTCCACACTGCTATTATTTTGAACATGCCCCTTTCAATTAGTGATTCAATTACACAGAATCAGCAGCATGCATGTTATGACTGTTGGGTCTGTTGGATTTCTATTACTCTACTACACCTGCTAGTAAATTATTTACCATGTAGAAATATCATTTCTACCAAAAACAGTGATTGATCCGGTTAGTGATGTCTGACTGCTATTATTTTGAACACAACTGTATATGTAAAGCGCAGTGTAAATTGATGGCGCTATATAAGTACCTGTAATAATATAATAATAGGTTCTATCACTGGAAAATATTACTTCAAATACTTTGGTTGCTGACAAAACCATGATGCAATCGGTTTACTGACTTTTTTGTTTCTTTTACAGATAATGTGCACTTCCAGCAAGCAGCCCAAATCTCCAAGGCACTTGTAGATGCCGGAGTAGACTTTGAATCCATGGTAAATTTTATATTTTTTATAAAGTGCTCTAAACACTTATCTTTAAGGGCCCATTTTCATCTGTGTTTTTTAACTTTTACACTTTAATGTATTTAGGTGTGTGCAGTAGATTGACATTGTTTTCATTGTGCTAGTTCACACTTATGCAGTGCATTGGCATACACTGGCCAAAAAAGTCACATTTTGTTATAAGGGCTTTGGATAAAAAAGGTAATGCGTCATCAAGTGCAGTGCATGAAAAATGCACCTCAAAAATGCGCTGCGATTCTAATACACTGCTCAAAAAAATGAAAGGAACACTTTTTAATCAGAGTTTAGCATCAAGTCAGTTTAAACTCCTGGGATATTGATCTTGTCAGTTAAGTAGCAGAGGGGTTTGTTAATCAGTTCCAGCTGCTTTGGTGTTAATGAAATTAACAGGTGCACTAAATGGGAAACAATGAGATGATCCCCAAAACAGGATTGGTTTTACAGGTGAAGGCCACTGACATTTTTTTCCCTGCTCATCTTTTCTGTTTTTCACTAGTTTTGTATTTGGCTGTGGTCAGTGTCACTATTGATAGCATGAGGCTATACTTGGACCCTAAGAGGTTGCACAGGCAGTCCAACTCCTCCAGGATGGCACATCAATATGTGCCATTGCCAGAAGTTTGCTGTGTCTCCCAGCACAGTCTCAAGAGCATGGAGAAGATTACAGGAGACAGGCAGTTACTCTAGGAGAGCTGGACAGGGCCGTAGAAGATCCTTAACCCATCAGCAGGACTGGTATCTGCTCCTTTGTGCAAGGAGGAACAGGATGAGCACTGCCAGAGCCCTACAAAATGACCTCCAGCAGGCCACTGGTGTGAATGTCTCTGACCAAACAATCAGAAACAGACTTCATTAGGGCGGACTGAGGGCCCGATGTCCTCTAGTGGGCTCTGTGCTCACTGCCCCGTACCATAGAGCTCAATTGGCGTTTCCCATTGAACACCAGAATTGGCAGGTCCACCACTGGTGCCCTGTACTTTTCACAGATGAGAGCAGGTTCACCCTGAGCACATGTGACAGATATGAAAGGGTCTGGAGAAGCCATGGAGAATGTTATGCTGCCTATAACATCGGTCAGCATGACTGTTTTGGTGGTGGGTCAGTGATGGTCTGGGGAGGCATATCCATGGAGGGACGCACAGACCTCTACAGGCTAGACAATGGCACCTTAACTGCCATTAGGTATCAGGATGAAATCCTTGGACACATTGTCAGACCCTACACTAGTGCAGTTGGTCCTGGGTTCCTCCTGTTATACAACAGTGCCCGTCCTCATGTGGCAAGAGTATGCAGGCAGTTCCTGGAGGATGAAGGAATTGATACCATTGAATAGCCCTCATGCTTGCCTAACCTAAATCCAATAGAACATCTCTGGATCATGTTTTGGTTCATCTGACTCCGCCAGGTTGCACCTGAGACTCTCCAGGAGCTCAGTGATGCCCTGGTCCAGATCTGAAAGGAAATACCCCAGGACACCATCCATCGTGTCATTAGCAGCATGCCCCAACATTGTCAGGTATGCATACAAGCACGTGGGGACCATACAAATAACTGAGCACCATTTTGAGTTGCTGCAATGAAATTTCAGCAAAATGGACTAGCCTGCTGCATCATTTGTTCACTTTGATTTTCAGAGTGTCTTTGAATTCAGTCCTCTGTAAGTTGATGATCTTAATTTCCATCCATGACAGGGCATCCTTACATTCCTAACACATTATCCAGTCCATATCAGTGTAGATATCCAGCATGATATTTGTGCCCATTAAGATCTAATGTATTTTCAAAGTGTTCCTTTAATTTTTTTGAGCAGTGTGAATCCATCCTAAAGGCAATCTCTCTGGAGAATGCATCAGAATTTTATTGCTGGGGAACAACTACTGCCTCAAAACATTTCATTGTGATTGGATTAAGGTGCCAAGTTACCTGTATGGTTATAAATGCTGAGATATGTCCTTCACACTCAGATTTGAAGAAGCTACTTGTACATGCAGAGAACCTTATTCAACATCATAGAAATCCAGCTGCATATTCGTTACCAGGCAAGGTGGTGACACAGGCAGAATGATAGACTCTGAAAGTGGTGCCACAATTTTCACAATTTAAGAATCACAGATAAAACCAAAGGCTGACTTTTTACTTTTAATTTTTGTAAATGTAAAGCCACACTCTTTATCCAACCAGTTATTCTACACAGTCTAAAGTTCTTGGATACCTGTCCATTATATGTATGTTAGCTTGTTGGGCTTGTTGAATATTCCATTCCAAGACATGGGCAATAAAATGGAGTTGCCCCCCCCCCCCCCTCTCCCTTTCCCTGGAATCTACTACTGCCTCCATTCTTTTGGATAGGTATTTCATAAGATCTTGAGGAGTGCCTGTAGGAAGTTGTGCCCAGTCAGCCTAAAGAGCATTTGTAGGGTCAGGTACTGAAGCTGGATAAGAAGACCTAGCTCACAATCCAGTTTATGTTCCAGTTTATGCCAAAGGTGTTCAGCAAAACTGAAGTCAGGGTCCTGTGCAGGCTACTTGAGTTCCTTAACACCTAACTTCTCAAACCATGCCCTTATCATTCTGGCTTTGTGCCCCTGAACTCAAAATTGAAAGGAGTGTCCGCACACATGATTCCACATAGTGTATTATTGTTAATCTCTCTTTTTTTTTTTTTAGTGGTATACAGACAAAGACCACGGGATAAGTGGCTTGGCACACAGACACATCTACACCCATATGAGTCATTATCTGAAGCAATGCTTTAATCTGCAGTAATCAAAGACAATCTTCCACTTTGTGCCATGGTTGACCGATACACTGTGATGACTAAAAGGAAGCCATTTTGAATCCTTAGGACAACCAAAGAATCACCATACAAAGCAAATGACTTGGAAAACTACTGTAAGAATTAATAAATAAATGAGCAACACAGTGAAATAGACATGCTTTTGGTCATGATTGAAAGTGTGGATGATATAGATGAAAATATCTCACCCACTAATTTTATATTATATTGCTAATTAGGAGAGCGAGCTATTTATATATGAATGTCAAATGTGTATTGTGTTTGCTATTAACCAAATTAGGAAGTGTAGTCTTCTGTTCTGGATAAAGGATTTTGTATACTGGAGAATATGGACTATAAGGATATAAGGAGTGTTCCCATCAATACTATTCCAATGAGAAAAAAAATATTACAACTGTGAATAGCTTGACAAGGAAAACTACAAAAAGTAAACAAATACCTTTTATTATCTGTCAAATTCCAGCAAACACTTTTTTTTGTTTAGAACCTTTATCAGAAATTTATTGCTGTCTTTGCCTCTGCTGAGGAGACTTCCCCTCATTTCCTGTCTTGGTGACAGGTGTCCATGTGAAAGAAAGAGAGGAAAACCCTTCAATAAGCTACAAGAATTATTTTACTCAGAGTGGGAAGGGAATAGAGCCTCTATTAGGCTTGTTTTGACTTCTGCGGCCCCGCTATTTGACTTCTTGTCCAAAAAGCACCTCCAGGAATGGATATGAGGGGTAGACAGACACAGATGCTTCTGGATGTATTGGAAGCTGAAGATTTACCAACCACTGTACTCATGAAGACAATGAAAATCAGTGGCATAGGTGGGAGAGAGTGTATTCACATTCATATTTAAACAGGTAACAGAGTCATTCTGTCACCCCCTTCCCCCCAGCACTTCCCAAAGTTTTACACTCACCTGTCTAATCTTCTGTAAAATTGCACATTGTGCAGCCTATGAGGAGTCAAATGGCTGCCACTGAAAACTGTTCAACCAGGCCTTTGCTTCTTCTTTGCACACGCAGAAAAATATCATTCATACCTATGGAGAGGCCATCTATCGTTGTGACGCATAATAGATGGCTTCTCAATAGGGATAAATAGAAGGGATGGACCAGGTGAACAGCTTGCAGGGGTGACTGTGCATCTCTCTGTGGGGTGCACAGTGTGAATCTCACGGGTGCGTGGACAGGTCAGTATAAAACTTTGGGTGTGGGAGTACTTAAAGGGTAATTAGACCAAAGAAGTTCTTTAAAGTGTTACTAAGCCCAGAACAGTAAAATCAGTGGTTTGCAGTAAAGCATGCTTGACATACTCACTGTGGAACCCAAGGGGTTATTCCTCTGCATTGTGTAAAAATGCTGTTTGATCCTGACTTCTCTGATCCACCCTTCTTCCAGTGTCCCCTTCATATCTCCTGATAAGACATATCATGTGGAGAGACTCTGCACATGCTCAGTTTGGTGTGTATTAGGTTTTTTTTTTTTCTTGAGAGAGTGCATGTGATCAGCACAAGGCCAATCAGCACTATCCAGACAGACTTCAGAGGTTCTGCATCCTTCTAGAGCAGAAAGAAAACTCCTTCTACAAGCTTTAACCAGTGCTCTGCTGGACACTGATAGAAGCAACAAGACTGATATATACTGCTGATGAGTAAAGGTATTTAGCAGTTTATATTTACTAAAATAATTGCATTTCCATGTTATGTGTACTGTGGAAGACAAGATAGAGTGAATGCAGGGTGGAAACTTGACACTTGAACCTTCTTCACAGATTAAGACAAATATATAAAACTTATGATAATTTTGAGTTTTTTATCAGATTGTAGCACTCCATTTTAGTCACCACTGGACAGAACCAAGCTTCTTTCCTAGTTTGCAAATTTTCAACAGCATGAAATAATTTTGGGTTTTTTTCCACTTCTATTTCCATCATCATTTTCACACACTCTCCATTCACTAAAAAAGAATATTGGGCAAAACGTTTTTGGCCATACTTCTCTTGAGGATCACAAGACTGCACATACTTGCTGGGCGGTTGTGACCCACGGGAAGCTGAGGGTGGGTTTTTTCCCACTCTCAGCTGATGTAGTAGAGCTGCCCCAAGCTTTGGGAAGATCCCAACAAAATTATCAGAATCCACCAGGTTCCCTGATTGACAGCTGCCTCTGCCTCTGCCTCTGCGTGTGGCCCACTGTCTTGCCTGGGGCTTCAGTGAGCACAGCAGAAGCAGAACAGAGAGTGGTGACTGACACTCCACTCTGTGCAGATCGAGTACTGAGTGATCAGCAGTCACATAATCGCTCTTGGTCTTAGAGTTGACACGGGACGGCTGCAACATCACATTGATGCTGCAGCATAGAGGTGGGTATGAATGCTTATTTTTTTAAACACACCAAACTTCTTTGAACACATATTCAAATTCTTACCAGTTCTATGATACATGTGCCAACATTCCCATAGACCTTCTAAGTAATGTCCTTGCAATGTTTGTTTTTTAGCAAGTAATGCAGATTTTGCTCTTAGCAATTACTGTCTGATTTTTGTACTACAAAAACTGATGGGTATATATAAATGTAATAGATGAGCAAACGTATTCAGGAATTTGGCAGATTTTGCCAATTTTCTAATTTTGTTTGCTAGAGGCTGATCCCAAGTCAAATTCAGGTATTTACACTAGTTACATTTAAAAAAATGCAATGTTTTAAAAATAAATACCAAGCTTCATTCGTTTCTGTCTTCTACATCTGTCTGGAGTTCACATTTAATCAATGTACAGTGATTTCTGCTATTTAGAAAAATCTTGGAATATATGAATCTTGATTGCCTGTATTTATGATTTGCATTATTATCCATAGACAAGTCTGTATGTAGAACATTTGTTATTTGCAGAAAATGATCAGATTTGCTGAATTGGCTTGTGCTTATTGTAATATGTTGGAAACAGAAGTTTCATGAGATGTATTTTTTCTGAAATATATAGTATGTGAGTAGATGATTCTAAATATGTTTACAACACATTCATAATATGTCCTTTCTGTAAATTCTACTGTGAAATAAAACAATAAAGATGTGGCCTGTGCAGGTTTTTATTGTTTGTTTTGTAGAGTTCTTGTGACACGTGTAATTACTTCCAATTGAAATACAGTGTTAACTGAAGCCTAATAAAAGAGCCCTAACAGCTGTATTCAATGAACTTTTGCAAAGTGAACTCAGAAGAAGTAGTTGTATTTAGAAAGGTCATCCAGGTTCCTTTCTGAATGCTGATACCAGTTTTTGACAATGCTGGCTATGAGTAGGCAGATTTGTTCAGCCTAAATTCACACTAGGTGAAATGTGGGATAGCTCACTTCAATTATCCGGTCATGATCAGATAAAATTAGTAAGCATGGACTGTCTTTTCAAAATTGAATAATGTAAGTGACTCAACAAAATTTTTATTGTGTGAACATTTATAAATTCTTTAGTAAATCAGACTCAGTGGGCTTGATTTACTAAAGGCAAATAGACTCTGCACTTTTCAATTGTAATTGCTACAGAACTTAGTAAATGGGATAAAGCTTCACCTTACAAAGAATACCCAATAAGGTGCAAGGAAATGATAAAAACTGATTTTTGCTTGCACATGATTGGACGATGGAAGTCAGCAGAGCTTCCCCTTATTTACTAAGCTCTGGAGCAGCTGCACTTGCAAAGTGCACAGTTTATTTGCCTTTAGTAAATCAACCTCAAACACCTGAGCTAAGCTCTGAGGAAGGGTGTGCACCCCCGAAAGGCATCAGCTTGGCAGGGTTGCATGACTACATGCAATTGATATCCACCGTGGCATCTTGTGGTTTAATACTTTTTCTTCCTCCACTTTTGTGGGTATTCATTTGGCACCTATTGGATTTTATACTAAATAAATCCCTGGTAATACACTAAATGTTTGAGCCATCATGTTCTTTCTTTTTTGTAGGTGCTACGGAATTTCCCCATCTGAGGAGAGCTGCACCAGCTGGTCACTTCTGGTGGAACTTATGGATATCTATTTTTGGCCCCTTCTGGCAGTGGTAGTATTCTGAGTGCTGGAAGTGACCGTTTGTTTTTATGTTTGTGCAAGCCCATTCAGTTTAAATGGTTTGGCAACACACCTTACCACATGAAAAAACATACCTATGACTTTTTTCACAATGCATAGATGGTTCATATCTGTGTGTTGTGCATTGAAATGCAGATACAATAAAGTGAGCCAGGCCATGGGGTGGTGTTGTGCAATGTGGTGCCTCTCATTTCGAATGGCCCCCTGTTGCACCTTTCCAGCTCACAGTCTCCACTCTAATTCATCCCAAAGGTGGTCTATTGGGTTGAGGTCAAGTTCCTCCACCCCATACTTGCTTATCCATGTCTCTATGCACCTTGCTTTCTGCACTGGTGCACAGTGATGTTAGAACAGGAAGGTGCCATCCCCAAACTGTTCTCACAAAGTTTGGAGCATGAAATATTTCAAAATGTCTTGTATGCTGGTGCCTTAAGAGTTTCATTCACTGGAACTAAGGGGCCAAGCCCAACCGGACATGGAAATCCATTCCCTAAAGCTCTCTACAAACTGTTGTTGTGCTAATCTGAAGGCCACATGAAGTTTGGAGGTCTTTAGCTATTCTCTCTGCAAACAGTTGGCGACTTCTGCGCACTGTGCGCTTCAGCATGCGCTGACCACGCTTTGTCACTTTACATGGCCTGCCACTTCGTGGCTGAGTTTCTGTTGTTCCCAGTTGCTTCCACTTTGTTATAGTGCCATAATGCCACTAACAGTTGACCATGGAGTATTTAGTAGCAAGGAAATTTCACGGATGGACTTATTGCACAGGTGGCAACCTATCAAGGTACCACGCTTGAATACCCTGAGCTCCTGAGAGCGACCCATTCTTTCACTAATGTTTGTAGAAGCAGTCTGCATGCCTAGGTGCTTGACTTTATACATCTGTGGCCATGAAAGCGATTGGAACACCTGAATTCAATGATTTGGAGGGGTGTCCCAATATGTTTGGCAATATAGTGTTAGTTTGTATGTGCTGCATAAACCTGTGGTCTGCAAATGATTAAAAGGTATTTCCTTTTTTTAAGTCAAATTGGGATTATGCCTACTTTACATTTGTCACATGTCCCCATTCACCTACCATAACTTCACTTTTTAGATGCTCTCCTCTGAAACTTCCAGCAAGGATAAATTCTACTTAGTTCTCTTTGCTTAGAAGGAGGTTGGGAAGTTGTGTTTACCATCATTTGCAAATCTGGAGGCAGATCTCTTATATGTACTAGATTTTGAACACACACTGCTTGAACAAAAGGTTAAAGGTTTAGGAGCTGGGCTTCTCCATTGGATGTTAATGAGAATTGGACAGTCCCCAGCACAGCTACCTGATAAATGTTTGCAGTGAGCTATGGCACCGTCTTGGAAACTTCTAAAAGAAATACTGTTTTTATTTTTTTAGGTATCCTGTGTGAATAGGAACACATTACAAAGATACAGTTGGGTTTTCTCAAATGTATCTTCAAAAACTGAAATACACTTTAAGGCTGCAAGCTTTCAATATACTTTAATCCACTGCTTTCTACATCATGACTTCCTATTTTATGTCCTATAATAAAGTAGGAACCAACAGAAGACAGTACAGAGGAGAACCAGGAATCCAACACTTCCAAAATATCAAATTCTTCAGGCGCTGAAACCTTTTTAATACAGTGAACTTTGGTGGCGTAGGTGACAGAAGGGTAAGTATTAATTGTTTTGTTTATTGGGGTCCCTTTTATTTATTTTTTATCATTTTTATTCCAGCAACAATAAGTCAGTTGAAATAAAGGGACTTCAATTTTGAGAGTGAAGATAAGATAAGGTTTCACACACAGGACAACCCCTTTAACCTTTCAGGTGTACCTCTGGCTACACCTGCCACATCCTGAAAACCCTCACTTTATACCATTCCATTAAATTAGGCATTGTGTATACTTTAGGAAAAACAGGGGCAGATGATGTGTGAAGGGAGCTTCTTACCCATCCTACTATATAGTGCCATTGGCAATTACAGATAAAGGGCCCAGTTACAATTGTGTGTGTTATCCCAAATGTTGATGCATTGTTTGATGCGCTTACACACTTTTTGGTATCTGTGCCCATTTATTTTCTAGGGGTCCTTTTCTGATAAAGTGGATGTTCATTGGAAACCCATAGGAAATGAAAAAGGAGCACCCACAAAACAAAACATGCTTTAAGTGTGCATCGTATATGTATAAAGGCCTGAAAAGCAACTACAATCAGGCACATGTAATGCCAGCGTAACTTACTCTGCAATGTTTTTACATTTAACAATTCGTTTTCATGCGTATTCAGAGAACAGAGAAAATATTTCACAGCAAAGCACAGAGAGCTGTTCTAAATATTTATTTTCACGTAACAGAAATGTCTATGCAAAAAGCACACAATACATAAACATTTGTATCAAAGTACATCCAAAATGGTATGATCCTTGACAAAAAAAAAGATCAAAGAGGAGCCTAAGTGCAACAAGTGGCATTCTGCCCCTTGCCTTCTGGTATGGTTTTATTTGGCTGGGATAAATGATGCATTTAAAGGTCACATATAAAATTAATAAGACACTCACTATAAACGTAAAGTAACACAAGTATTGCCTTTCCGAGCCTTGCGGCTATCAATATAACATTTAGCAAGAAAAGGCTAATCCTTACCCTCCCCCCTCCCCATTTAAAACTGAGAAAGGTCTGATTTTGTTTTCCTCTCTATAATATACTATTCTATTTACTTGGCTTAAATTAAAGAAAAACTGTGCTAAAAGCTAATGAGTGAAGCGTGGTGAGTATAATGTGTAAATAATCAGTGGATGCCCATGTTCCACTATCACGCTGGTTTAAAGGGGTTCTCACCGCCTTCCATCTCTTTACTGTACTGTTGCAATAATTAAAGCTGAACCAATTTAACTCATTTTTAATATTCAAAGCAAATTTGCCCATCCATCCATGCTTTATTTTGCAGAGAAATCACCCCCCCCCCCCCCAGCATTTCTGGCCATGACCAACTTGAGTAAAGACAGATGATTCATATAATGTTTACTTCCTGGAATCAATCTGCCCTTAGTTTAGCCCTAGGCCAGAAACAAGAAAGTAACTCATGAAATATAAAAAGTTTAAAACAAGTAAATATGATATACTTTCCTATCGGTTTAATAATACGAGGATAAGGATTAAAAATAGCTGATTGAGAGAGCGAAGTTCCATCTTAAGTACATACGGGGGCTGACATAGATTTCCCCTCTGTTGACAGAGAAGCTCTTAATGACCTGAGCGTTGATGCAGCTTTACGCACCTATTAAGCTTGACACATCACCTGACTATAAGAGGCATGCAGCTGCTTTGCCATGATGGTCATCAAGTGCCCTGTCTGTCATAGGGGGTCATTTGCCAGTACATCTGCAGCACTGTAATTTTGAACTCTGCATGGCCCATTCACACCCCAACACATTGCACTTTACACATTTTCTTGTGTTGAGGAATATTGCTTTAGCAGTCTATTCATTTTGAATAGGCTCTGAAGGCACCTCAATTCATGGAAAAATAATGCAGAGAGCATCTGCATTTGTGATGTGGTACATTATAGTAGCGGTTGTCCTATACCATGCTTTATAAGTGCATTGGGGTCCAAATATCAATAAATGACAATGCACTGCAACACATTTATGTTGGGCATACTGTAACTGCCTGTTACCATAACACATGTTAATATGTGTGTTATGGTGTGGACGAACCTTTGAATCTTAAAAAAGGACCAAGACTTGCACTGGGGTCCACAATGCCACTGTGTAACCAGCCAGTTCAATGTTTCTCTAATAAGGTGTTCTGGCTGCATCAGAAATACTCTTGTCAACTGATCGTTGGGCCCCCCTCCATTGGGAATACGTGGAGTTTTTCCTGCTCAGAGTGGAAGACCCCTGTAAAGTTTTGACTGGGAAGGTCCAGCACCTAATATGTTCCTTTCAATTGACAGTGTCAGAGATTCATGGTTCTGGCCAACTTTTTTAGGGGGGTAGCTGATTGTCTTTGTCTCTTGATTTTTCCACTTTTCTGAACTTACCAAACCAGTTAATGGCTAGATGGCAAAAGGTTGATCACTCAGCAGCTTCCATATCTCTGACACTTCGTTAGTATGAGCTTTACACTTGAGTTCACAGCTGCACCTACCCTTCATGAAGCAATCACATAATCCCTGTTACACTTTCATGAATATTGAATAATGTGAATTTATTAAGAGTGAGACTCTTAGACAGGGGGGTCGGAATGCCGAGAACTCAGCTAGTTTGATCTCGCTGGTGAAGTCCCTGAGAACAACAGGTTCACCAGAATACATTTATAAATGAACTGACCATTTTTGATGGACTGACTCTTTAAATCAGCAGAATGGTAGCACATATGAGCATCATTTACACATTAATCTTACCCAACTTGCCTATCACTTGTAGCAGAGTTACTCTTTAAATAATGACTATAAAAATGCATCTTTCCAATCAATAAAGATTACGTTCAGCTATGGAAAAAATAGCTAGATAAATTAGACATCTGCATATGGAGGACATGGTTCAAGCTGAAGTTTCAAGAATCTAATATTGCAAATATACTGACAGGTAAAACTGCACACAAACTGATAAAACATCATATGATAAATGCAATCATGACTACAGATAACACACATGGTCATTCCATTTCAGTTAAAAATTAGAGAAGTTTTAAAAACTCAGTTTGCTGGAGATGTTCAAAGTTAAATGCACTTTATTTCCTTATGGCCATACAAGTACATATAATAACACTGCCATGTACACATTGTGTATCTAAAACTGAAATCTATTCATTTTGGCAAAATAGTTCTCTTTCATTGAGACTGGAAACAAACAACGTTGAAGACAATATCAGCCCAAAGAGGCTATTGAAGATGTGTTTAGTCAAGGCAAGAGTTACATCATCAGATCCCACAGGCCATGTCTTGTCTTAAGCTTCACCCACCTACAAGGCAGCCCTAGCCTTGATAACATACACTGCAAGCTCAGCTGAACCAAAATTTGAATTCAGACCACTGAGGTGTATTACTGCATGTATGATAGTGCATTATGTCATGTATTAACTGCATTGCAGTAAGGCATCCCAGTCATTTTTACCATTTAACTATCCTGTGCCTTATATTTTATTTTACATTATGCTGTGGTGGTAAGCTATAACACAGGTTCATTTCTATGTGTTGGGAATGTATGGTGCTGTGTCATTCAAAATGAATAGCACTGCAGTTTGCTTGCTACCGCAACACGATTTGAATCTGACCGAAAAGGTACAATTCACAGGAAATTTTAACCTCTTGCAGCTATGAGATTCAACTGCATGCCTGCAGTAGCCTAATTAGGCAAGATTTTAACTATAGATAGTAATCTTATCAAGTAAGAATATTAAGTAGTGTCTTAAATAGTAGCTTAATCACAAAAATAAAATCACTATACATCTGTAGGAGGAGCAAATTAATCACAAAACAAATGGCTCCCTATTGAATAAAATTAGCATGTCTAGAAGAAACCTTCTGTATTGTTTGAGACTGTGAGGAGCAATTTCACCACCCTGATGACTAAAAAATTACCAGTATTTTACTTGATTCCCATACTAGGTTCCTTAAAAAGTGTGGGCCCCTTGGGGGTTGTATGGTCACCCCACCCGACACCCGACCAGCCTGGGCAACCTATAATGGACGTTATTTATACCCAAGCCTGGAGGTACCCAACCTGACCCCTTTCCTCTCCTCCCCTCCCCCAATTCCTTTGGCAATTGGTTTGTCATTTCATCCTATTTGTCTCTCTATAGTATGTCCCTATGTCTTCGGGCATAGGCAACTTATGTGGACCTATGGCTCCCACCGTATGGTCGTTCAGTTGATATCTTGTACTGCAAAATTGTTCAGTTGCAAGAGATATTACTCATGTCTTTATGATATACTCTTTTGTTGTGTGGGTGAGCAGTTGTCTTCTCATTTTTCCATGCATCAATAAAAATTATTGTAGCAGAATAAGCTATGCATTAATAATGATCCCACAATGCTAAAATGTGCTACTACATGCAGTGTAACTGACTCCGTAGGAAACCATTTCTTTTTCAATGTGTTTTTGTTGATTAATTTCTACACCTAGAAATGACTGGATAGCAATTTTAGTAGCATGACTGAGCTAATAAAAATATCTACTGTAGCTCTAGCCTAATGAATGGCAGCAAGTGTAGCTTAGCCCTAATGGGTTTACTAAAGTGTTTGTATTAAAAAATGCAGACCTCAGTTCACTTATATTATGGATCAGAGTATGGATCTTAATTTTCTGCATTAGATGTGCTTTATTGGGGTTTTCCCTGTGACACAGAGGTCCAATTCTGCCTGAAAAATACACAACAAAACAGATTAAATGCAGTGTACCTGGACTGGACTTGTCGCTCCTGTACAGGGACTATGAATAGCTGAATTCAAAAGTCAAATTTAGGTATTTACCATAGCTGCATTTTTACATTTGATTTTTATTTCCCAAGAGTTCAGCTTTACAAGTATAAAATATAAAGAAAAGGTAAAGTACAGTGCTGCTGGAGTAACTGTGTGTGAAACACTACCCCTACAGGTGAAATCTGCTATTGCAATTCATCCATTTGGATATAATGGTGCTCTATAAGAGCTATTATACATGGAATAGACAGGCTGACTGGCATATTTAGCAAGACAAATATCAAAGGGTGGCAAAGTGGCTTAGCGGTAAGCACAGGAATGGGGTCCTTGGTCTGAATCTTGACCAGGACACTATCTGCACAGGGATTGCATGTTGTTTGTGTGGGTTTCTTCACACACTCCAAAAGTAAGCTTTTAGGTTAGTTGGCTACTGTCTAACTTAGTGAGGGTTGAGGAATGCCCTGGTCACCTACCTCTTAAAAAGAGTCACCAAGAAAACTCTATAGAAAAAGCTTTTATGTGTATCAGACATAGTGCCCATAGAATTGCCAAGAGTCAGATTTAACTAAACGGATATATGCAGTACATACATACATGTCTAGTAATCCACAGTAGTTGATTTAAATCCATCCTTCAGTAATATGCCTACAGTAAACTGACATACCTTATTAAAGTGAGATGTTAGTCAGCCAAAGCCATATTAACAAATTCAAGGCAGGAACCTTTGTGTTGCCTAAAAAGCAGCTATACTACACCGAAGGGCCTGAAAACATTTATACTGCAACTGAAGTTCTCCTTTTCTATCTTAACAGGTTATACTATAATATGTAAATTCCTTGGAAAAGACCCTGCCATGAATAAAAACTACCTCTGTAGAAAACCTCTGATGGAAGCTGACATTCTCTGATAAGAACGGCAGCTTCCATTTGCTTTTTCTAATATATGTGTTTTGCTTCAAGGCAGGTTCTCTTTAAGATGTGTAACCCAACGTGTGGTGACAGAAACCAATAAAAAGTTGCTGTGAACTCGTGGAGTAAATCAATATACATATCCATGAAATCCAATGACTGTGGCTTAAGTTTTATATTATAGCCTATAACAGAAGTCTGACTACATAAGTACCAAACATGAATTCATAAAAATAGTGACAAAATATTTGATACAAAAAATAAACTAATTTAACTATTCTAGATAAAGGATACAATATTAGAAGAGCGGTTATCAGGTTAGCATGATGGCTTAGGCCTACAGGAATCACAGAATACTCCTCCACCCATGCCTTTCGAAAGGGCAAAGCCAGACTGCAGGGTGATTGGCATATCGGATACACTAGGGTCAGAAGAAGCGTTATGCTTCATTCCAAAATGGAATTTTCTTCTGTGAATAGTTCTGTAAAAAGGCCTATATGTATCAAAAAGAAAATGGAGGAGACCTTCACTGGTGTTCTTCAGGAAGCTAAAATGGCTGCAGTAGTAGATGGAAAATCTTTATGAACAAGACACTCCCTATTCTTGTGGAATAATAACAACAGGTGCAGTTGCAGTGAACACCCAATAGATGGCTCCCTACTCCACACAATGATGATATAAAGAACAGGACTGTCAAATGTTTGGTAGAAAGGGATGGAACTAACTATCCAGGCGATTGTCGAGAAAACCTTTTGTGTGCTGCAATAACTGGTGGGCTAGCATACTCAAATGTTGGTGTTTTTTAAGGTCATGGTTTACGGTGATACTCCTTTTCAATTCTTTCAGCATGAACTTCCTTTGTGGCTCTCAGCATTCAGTCACATGACCACACAGGAGGTTGGTGCTTGAAGACTTTGTTCTGACAGATGCTGTAATCGCGGGGCTGAATGGGGTGCAGGTGATGATATAATGCACAGCTGTTTTGCTCTGATTGATGTCCGAATGGAGAATTGCCTCCACTCAGGCCACCAGCCCACCATATCTTTTATTACTGGCCAGGGGAAAATGCTGCCTTGTCTCCCAACCGAGTCCTTCCCTACTCATTGATGTTCTACACAGCACAGCACATGCATCATTCTGCATGCTCTGTTTTTGGTGAATTCAGCATTTAGCAGAGTTTCTTTCTTTTCTACAACCTGCTTTCATAACACTGAAATAAGATTTCTATGGTGACTAAAAGTGCATGTTAGCAAAATTTCAAAACTTGGCAAACTGACCCAGGCATCAGGGTCTCTTTAAGACTTGCACAATGATAAATTATTTATTCCAATTTTAGAAACCAAAAGAACATTTTGGTATGTAAGAAGAAGAAATATATGAAATCTCTTGAGAAAGCAGCACAAAAATATCATTTAAAGTTGTAAGTGTTACAGAAGGTTTTTTCCTAGATTTAAGACTTTGGGGAAATAAGATTATAATTAATTCAGGGCTCATAAAATATTGTGTATAATTAAGGTCTTCTCTGTCACGATTTTGTACTTGTTTTTGTCTAAACATTTGTCATTTGTACTTTTTCATTATTTGAAGTACATAACAAGATGGGACTTTATGAATAAAATAATCCAAATAATAATGTCCTCATTACAACACAATATTACTTTATAAATGATCTGAGACTTTTTGGAATATTATCAGACAAGATCTATAGCTAACAGTGGGCTCCCTTTGCTTGCTGGCTCATAGCAGTTGTTGCCTCGTTATTGAAAAAACCCTGATAGGGCAGGTAGGGACAGTGTCATAACCTTGTGAGCTTTAATTCTTCAATTGGCCATACATGCTGTAGTCTGGAGGTGAAATATCTTTACAACCTCCCAACGTGCTTGATAGTATTGATGCTTGATGTTATCGCAACACATGGTGAATTGCATCCCAATACACATTTGCAGCGCACTGCAATATGCCTGCATTAAAGCACGTCACAATGCAGAGATGCATCTATGCACTGAAATTAACTTAATAGAATGGTGCAGGACCTAGTTTTTCTTGAGATGAGGTACAATTTTGAACAGAAATGCCCCCAACACGCCTCATCACATGAAAATGTAGGCACCAGGGGCGGACTGATAACTCATGGGGCCCCCGGGCAATAGGGAATCACTGCATACAACTGTCAATGAACCCTAAGATTTAAAAAACTATGAGATGTGAGGATGACATTAACAGTTTATTCAATCTATATTGAACTAGGCAGGTGCTTGCACTACATAGTTTCTTCTGCTGTATTTTTTTATGTGTTGTATTGGACTATATCCAATATTGTTAATATTTAGTAGTACGCTGACAGAAGTTTTGTGCCACTACAACTTGTTTACTATGTGATTTGATGTCTCCCTTCCTGTTTAATGCTAGTTAGTTTAGTCTTAGTTAAAATATCCCCATGTTCTCTCAGTCAGTATTAGTAGCTTTGCAGAGACGGAGAAAAATAAATCAATTGCCTTTTTACAAATCAAACTGGAAAAACATCCAGAATTGCAATTAGTTGAAGTAAAATTGATTTGGATTCAACTTCTGTGGCTTACTGAAGAGTTCAGTTGCCTGTGGATGGTGGCAGGTCAGCAAGTGACCATACTGTCCAGAAAGCCTGGGCCTGAGGAGGCATGTCAATGCACAAAGCAGCTTTTGATACAGAACAGTAAGAAGACACATTTCTATAACTTTCTACACAGTCTACTCTATCTGTTGTGAAATTCTAGGCTCTATTCACACAGGCACGTTGTGAATCCCAGTGGCAAGAATCTACTGTTTCCTGCTGCTGGGATTGACAGCTGTGAGCAGATAGCAGTGGCCACTGTGCGCATACACTGCAATGACAGGCTGTCCGCAGCTGTAACTATTCATGCCTGTTCACACAGACAGCGATTTACTGCAGTGATTGCTAGCTTTGTGAACAGGCATGGCTGCTATCCTTACACAGCTGTCAATCCCAGCAGCAGGAATCAGTAGATTCTTCCTGCCGTGATTCAAAGCATGGCCAATCCTATGTCTTACCCGTGCCTAAGTAAGCACATTGTTTTTTCTTCGCTCTGTGTGTGAGCACATACTGTAATATAGATTCTGCGATCTGCTTAGAAGCATCTGATGATCAGATTACAGTCAGCTACAACATATTCATGTATCTGATCTCACTAATTAGAAGTAAATTAGGTAGGTATGTCAATGCACAAAGCAGCTTTTGAAACAGAACAGTAAGAAGACAAATTTCTGTAGCTTTCTACGCAGTCTACTCTATCTGTTGTGAAATTCTAGGCTCTATTCACACAGGCATTTTGCCAAATTGCGAAACCAAGTGGCAAGAATCTACTGTTTCCTGCTGCTGGGATTGACAGCTGTGAGCAGATAGCAGTGGCCACTGTGCGCATACACTGCAATGACAGGCTGTCAGCAGCTGTATCTATTCATGCCTGTTCACACAGCCAGCGATTTACTGTAGCGGTTGCTAGCTTTGCGAACAGGCATGGCTGCTATCCTTACACAGCTGTCAATCCCAGCAGCAGGAATCAGTAGATTCTTCCTGCTAGGATTCACAGCATGGCCAATCCTATGTCTTACTCGTGCCTCATTAAGTCTTCCCTCTGTGTATGAGCACATACTGCAGTATAGATTCTGAGATCTGATGATCAGATTACAGTCAGCTACAACATATTCATGTGTCTGATCTCACCAATTAGAAGTAAATTAGGTAGCTATATCAATGCATAAAGCAGCATTTAAAACAGAACACAGTTGTTGGTAGATCTAGAGAAAATAGTACAATCATATTATTAATTCTTACGTTAGTTGTATTTTAGGGCTACATAAGTAGCTTTAATCTCTTACTACTGAGAGCTTTAACCTCTTGTTGACAGGTAAATAATGTACAGCTGAAGAGATGAAGTGGTTAGATTTCTCAGTATCAATGAACTAAAATCACTCATCTAGCCCTAATCTTTGTCAGATGCTCCTACTGGGCAAATTCGTCTGATGTGTCACAGCATACAAATTTATTTCCCGAAATACTCAACAACAACAAAACATTAACTGTAATCAAAACTATACATTATTTTCTAAATAAATAGGTTGCAAAGCCTAATATATTTTCTTTACATAACTAATATAACAATTACATTGCAATAGTTCCCCTTTAATAAATACATTTGGTGATACAATTTACAGAGAGTTCTTCTACAGAGATGAGTGGTTTGGCAGGCTAGCTGGCCAAATTGGACCACTTATTCAATCAAGTTGTGAGCAAGTCTGATGTTACAAAAACATTTCCTTGCTCAAAAAAAAAAGACTTATTAAGCCATGAAATTATAAGTATTTGTACCCGTGAGACACTTTGGATTATTTTGTTTGGATTTAAAATAAAATCACGTGATCACACTTGTATCCACATCAAAACACATAAGGAGCTCAAAAAATGAAAAGAATGATCTTTAAATGTAAAACTGGAAAAATGTTTAAAGCAGACCATTCTCTTTCTGAAGAACAAGATAAAAGCTGAACTGCAAGCAAACTGTTAATTACACAGACAAAATGCATATATGTTAGATATTTTAACCTGCTATAGAAGTAAAATCAAGATATTTACAAAAGTAATTCTCTATAGCACAGCCCATTCTAGCAAGGTAAAGAGAGGCCCGATCTTCCTCTGCTGCTTCATTTTCACTTATAGGAACCCTCCACACCCCCACCCTGTGACTGTACTGTGAAAGGAGAAGCAGCACACTGATGAGCTACTTTCTGTCATTCTGTTAACTCCTTCCATCACATTGGCCCTTGCACTGCAGCAGATCACATTGGCTCCTTGTGCCACTTCTCCCACCCATTTTCTCAGGCTGATACCAAGTCAAATTCATCTACTTCCACTGCTTGCCTTTAAAAACACATTTATGATGTATTAATCATTACATCACTGAAATGCCTTGTGTCTCTTTTATTTGCCTGAAGTTCAGCTTTAATCAGCTATAAGATGTAATACTTTTTAAAAACTATTTTCATTGCCAAACTACTCAACACAATGTGATAGTAACCTGACCACCAGATGAAAATTAGGTGATATCCCTTTACTTTTTCCTTTTACTTTTCCAGTCTGCCTTTCCCCATCTTTGCTCTCTAACAAGAACTTGATGCTTACATCAGAAAAGTCTCCAGGAATTTAGCATCATTGTGCCTTCTTTGCTGTCCTAAAATCACAACCTCTCACTGCCACTACTATTTATTTCACTAGATGATCCTTCCTTGGCAGCACTCTGAATCCCAACCAGAGCACTATCTGCATGTTTTCTCTGTGCTTGTGTGGTTTTCCTCTGCATACTCCGGTTTCCTCCTGCTCTCCAAAAACATGCTGGTAGGATAATTGGCTCTTGTGAAAAATGGCCCTAGTATGTGTGTGTATGCACATCAGATAAGGACCTTAGATTGTAAGCTCCTTGTGGGCAGGGGCTGATGTTAATGTACAGTATGTAAAGCACTGCATAAATGATTGATTCTATATAAAGACCTGAAATTATTGAAATAGACTGATCTGTAAATTATGACACTTTTTCATGTCAATGAAACTGCACAGCTCCTCTAAAGTAGCCCCTTGACTCCTCACCACAAAATAACAGTTTGTATGTTCTGTAGCCCCACTAACATAAAGACCATCCTCTCCATTAAGGACCCCTTCCTTTTCCTACTACAATGCAAATGGTGCAAAGTTGTATGGAGAAGGAGCATATAATCTTGTTTCCGCCCAGTGGATGAATCTAAACAGTGTTAGTAGTATACAAACAAATATATTTATAGCCAATTCAAAATGCACTTCAGAAAGAAGAGGTCTGCTTTAAAGTCCAATGCTGCCCTCCAGAAATAATTTATTTTGCACCATTTTGTAAATGTATAAATATTTCTGTGTGTATAGGAATGAACATATCCAATTTCCCTGCAGGGAAATGTTTACATGTTGCTTGTTGCCATAGTGGAACTGTAGATGGGCACACTGAATGCAGATTCCAATCAAGTGTTCTGTAGATAGCTTTAGGTAACTTTAAACAGCTGTGTATTTTACCAACTGGCAACAAACAAAATGTTAACAGTTTTCCTCAGAAACAGTCTTTCAAATCCAATATAGGGGCAAGAGAGAGAGCATCAAGTAACTATTTGTCAGGTCAGAAATGCTAGCTTCATGGTAATTTTGTAATATGAAATTGATCAGAATGATGTGAACCTTAAAACCAGTGCTTTTCCATACAGGACAACAGCCACATTTGTTTATACATTATACAGCAATAAATATGTAGACATCTGACAATAATCCAAAAACCTGACTATTAATTTGGAGTTGGACATATTTTGCAACTATAACAGCCTTCACTCAAGATTTTGGAGTAGATTTTGGAATATGTACCTATTTAGCCAAAACAGTATTTGTCAGGTTGGGTACTAATTCTGGATGTGACCTGGCTCAAAATTTGCATACCAATTAATCCAAAAGGTGTTCAGTAGGGTTGAGGTTAAGGCTTTGTGCAGGCCACTCAAGTTCCTCTATACCACACTAGTCAAACCATGTATTTGCATAAGAGCGGCAAAATAGTGTTCATGCCTTCTCTTTGCTTCCGTGGGAGAACTGAGTGGTAGGAGAAACCCTGTGAAAGCTCCAAGTCATGTCATGGGGCTAACAGGGGCTCTGTCTCCACCCAAAAGTGACAAAACTGGGTTCCTAAGTTGACCACTTATCACAGCTGTTACATTAGAGAAAGTGAAGGTCACAAGCCCTCCATATCTTGAAGTATTGGGAATGTCCTTTTCCTGGGTTCACCAAGTTAAGGGGAGAAAAGAGAAGCTATAAGCTGGTATGGGGCCTGGTTGCAGTAAAGCATAAGTTTATGTTATGTGTAGACAACTATTTTATGGTAGAACCAATATGGAATGAGCATAACACAAGATGGCTCTGCTTGAAGTTCTTACCTTGCCTCATTTCTCCACAGCTTTCACTCCCAAACTTTCAAGATATGAAGCTGCCCAAATTCCACCATGGGATCAGTGTGTGTATATATATCTCAAACCATTTCCCAAGCCTTGTCTAATGTAGGGCCTAAAACATTTTAGTAAATCTTGTATTACAAAGACTGTTAAAAGGTCGGTCTCTACTGTTTTCTGCTGTGAGGTACAAAGGAATTGTAAGAGGCCAGGTTCACTATCTGGTGGGCAGGGTTTACTGTCAAAATGGGGGCAGCAACTCACTGTTGTCAAGGATGGGAGCCACACTTTGAATACAGCAATGGTTTTGATATGGACTGTAAGGACAATGTACAATATATGAACAAAACAAGGAACTGTGCAAATTAGTAGCTATGTCTCGTGAAATAAAATTACAATAATGAAATTCTCCTCTGCCAGGAAGGCTTTTTCACGGCAAGTCCTCTGACAGTGAGTAAGCCAAAAAATATTGCACTGCTATGTATTGCACTGCTAGCGGATGTGATGATTTTGCAGTATAGGTAACCCAAGTGTGTAATAAGTATATATTCTTCTCATCTCCTTGTAAAAATAAACTGAGAGCTTCAGAGACATGTCTCCCTGTCGATACCTTTCCCTGAGGCAGCTTTATTCTCCATCTTGCTTTCAGAGCTGCAAATAAAACAACAAACAGGAGAAATTAGCTGAACATGTTCAATAAAAGGTGACCCATCACCCACAGATACAAAAGGTAGCCATTTTGTAAGGAGAGACAAAGTTCATTCCCATCATTGATGCGTTCCCTCAAAAAACGGCCACCAATAGTGTCTATAGGTGATTGGTTCCCGTGTTACAGCTTTGACTTACACAGACACTCTTTCAAGACTATAGCAATATATTTGCCATGCGATGCAACACAATTTGCAAACAATCAAAATGGATGCTGGAAAGAAAGAATTGTAAGCATATTGAGCAAAAATGAAATTTCTTTAATACAGCTTTAGCAGGCATGCATGCACACAGATATGTTAAATTGCATATTCAAGAAGCAAGCTGGATATAATCTGTATATTATTCCAAACTGAATTATCACAGACTAATGCACAGCAA
Source organism: Staurois parvus (assembly GCF_062004578.1). NCBI lineage: Eukaryota > Metazoa > Chordata > Amphibia > Anura > Ranidae > Staurois > Staurois parvus. The sequence goes on along the minus strand of NW_028317827.1, from coordinate 9,637,711 downwards.
TTTTTTAGTTGGAGAAATTAAAGTGTATGTAAACCCTAACAACAAGCTTATCGTATTTTATCCTTTTTGGTCTGTTATAACATAACACTTTCAGTGGTATATTTATCTGTTGGATAAGTACATAAAAATATCCAATGGTATTGCCAAAAATCTTGTATGCTTAAGTGCTGCACTCTTACCAATTGACATTATTCCCAGCTATGTCTGTGGACTAAAAACAGCTCCCCTTTTTTATGAGGAAAGGAGAATGGGGTGTTCTGTAGTCCAGGGGTGACAATGCTGGTCCTCTATAGCTATAGTAAAATGAGTAAACAAACACACATGCAGCCACCACATCTAAGGACTGGTAAACTGCAATGTATTATATTTTTGTTCTTGGGTTTACATATGCTTTAAACAGGTGCCTTGAGATGTTTAAATTGGTTTGGTTCATTAAGAAATTAGATGTAATACTCTAATTGGTTAGATGTAATAGAGAACTAAAACAATTATTTTATTTTTATTAGAAGATGACCTAATACGCTACACCCAACAAAGCAAAATTTCAACAATGCACCAGGTTCACATGAGCTGACAATTAGAAATATTAAACTGCATGAAATACTATCTGGAGTTGTTCTGTGGAAATGTGACTTTTTAAATTCAAAAATAAAAAGCCAATGTTTAATACAAGATAATTAATCTAATACAAGAAAAAATAAGATGGAAAATAAATTATTAGTACTTCTCAACATCATGAATTCTCGAATTAGAGCAACTTTAAGATGTACCTCCCAGTCCCACCCAAGGTCCTCCTCAGACCATGTTAATTTCAGTCATATAAATGCTGACTCAACTATAGAGTTCATTAATTATGTGTCTTTGCTATACAGCCTAAAGATTTGTTAGCTGCTTTTGTAGACAAAAGGAGTTATGAAGATATTTTTCTTTTTCCTAATGCCTTCTTTTTATTGCTCAATAAAATAGATTTCAACCAAGTCATTTGTTTTAAAGTGAACCCATATTTTACTTTAAACTTAAAAATTGTTTTATGCCACAAAAAAAGTTTCTTGTGCGCCCTTTTCTGATTTAGTTTCTCTTTGTTTCAGGGGCCTAGTTTACCCTTGTTTCACAGCTAAGCTCTGCCAATTGTCATTCCAATGTCCACTGCTTCAGTGGCCAGCATGGGCAATCTCATTGGACAAGACGGTAGCAGCAGGCGAGGTCAGGGAAAGTTATGCCCCAGTGAGAAGGAAGCTTACATTAGCAAAGGTCACAGAATAGATTTTTTTGCATAATGCATGAGGTGATTGTAGCCGTATTAGTGTATTTGCGGCAGAAACAATTGAGTACTGTCCGTGATACTTTTTATTTGCACTAACATACAATTTTGAGGACAAGCTTTCGGGGAATGTCCCCTTCTTCAGGTACTACTGCTTAGACCTGAAGAAGGGGACATTCCTCGAAAGCTTGTCCTCAAAATTGTATGTTAGTGCAAATAAAAAAAGTATCACGGACAGTACTCAATTGTTCCTTTGCATAATGCAGTAATTACTCATTTACATTTTAAAATAGAGTACACGTTTAATTTACGTTTTGTATGAATGGAAAAATTTTACTTTTATTTGCTAGGTTTTAACTACTTTCTGTGTCCCTGTTGGGTGTATTTCCCCTCACTTCCTACCCAGCTAGCCACAGTCATAATTAAGCAGTAACGATTTGAAAGAGAAAAAAAAATTATTTATTAGAATTTTGAGAGGATTAATATATACTACTTGGAGTAGTTGTGATATCAAGTAAAGCCAGGTTACTGTAGACTTTAGAACTACAAACTGGTTGCACTGACTAGGAACCTCACAAGTAGGTGGCTAGGGCCAATGGACTTGGTCAAAACTGATACTGCTGTACAAAGGACTATTCCCTTCTGAACCATTCCCAAACACACATATAGAGAAAACATAGGAACAGTTATTCCAAGCTCCTGCTGGTTTTCTCATACCACATAGCTTTAAAAAGTGCCAGTGACTGATACACAACTTTGCTAAAGTATTTAACATTTGTGTACAGCATTTTGACTTCCATCTAATATCAATAAAGCTGACAAAAGTGTAAGGGCATATATTATTTATCATTATTATTATTATTATTATTATTATTATTAACAAAACCAAAGGGCAGTTGCAAAGCAATTTAAATGTCTATCTAACCCTCAGACTACCAGCAGACTGTGTTGCTACTGCTAAGAAAATAAAAATAAAAAAAAAATAGAAAATAAAAATACTCTTTGAAAGCAAAATTTTGGGATAACAAAATGGAAAGCAAATAGAATTAAATCTGTAATTTTGTGCTAAAAAGGGCAGAAATGTCTTACAAAAACACATGTTTTAAGTGGGTGGCACTAACTACTTTCGATGGCACACTCTGAAGTACCAAACCTGTAGTTCCTCTATCAAAACACTTGATGCTGTTCATTTCAATGTATAAAAAAAGATTCTTTATTGTGAGTGGACAACTAATTCTGGTAAGCAGGAGCAATGAAGTTAAACTATGAATGAAAGAACATTACAGAAACAGATCTGCACAAAGCATTTTAGTATTCTGCTTGTCAGATATGATTACTGCATTAAAAAAAAAAAAAGAAATCAATGTAAAAAAAAAGAAAATTCACTCACTTTCTCTCTCTCTCTATTATAGTATTAAACAATGTTTGATGATTCCAAATTTGGCCTGGACATCTAGAATTGAATGACCTCTGCTCACGAAAGGGTTACAGAAGATAGTGCTCTTGATCAAAAAATAGATAAAAGCCTACGCAGTGATATGCACTTTTGTTTCAGAGCGACTAATACAATAAATGCAATCCATTTTGTGTGCCAACACTTACTATAAAAGTCTGTTTTTATTTCCATTTTGTTTTCCCAAATAGAAAAATTGCTGAGCGGCCTGCAAAGCATGCTGTAGTATGCAGTTACAAATGTCAGACTATGTGGACATCCAAGAGGTAAATTAGTAAACAAGTGTTATATTTAGATGCATGTGACCAGTGATCTTACCTTTAGGGATCAGCTCGTACAGTGATTAGGAAGGGGAGCTTATGACAGAAATGTAATATGCAACATATTAAATTCAATGGTGTTTTACTTGTGCTGGAATTTATAAAATGACTAAAACAGATGACACCAAGCTGAAAAAACTGAGGGATTTTCTAGACCAGTTACCTTGGGTTCACATCAGACTTCCAATCATGTTTAGAGAAAATAAACTGTTACCTTTGATTGGGTGGGATTAATTTCTTAAATGAGTAGAGGTTGTTAACTTTGCAAGGTGTGTTCACTTAAAGGGTTAGTTCTCTTGTTCAGAAAAAAATGAAAAGGTGAACTAACACCGTACAACCCCAACCCCTCCGGTCCTGCTTTACGTGCCTCCAAGGGTGATGAGATGTCAATGTGGCGGTGTGGGGATTCAAAATCCCCGCTCTTCTCCCTCTTCTTTCTGCAGTGCTTCTGGGAAAGATCCAAGCAATTCTAGTTGGTGAGTGTCAGGAAAGAGCATCGCTCTGATCTGTCCCAGATGTACCTGTTATGTGGCCACTGACAGCTCATCACAAACTGAGGTATGTAACATGAAGACCGGTGAACTTGCACTTTTAGTTTATTAGATTTGGTGTAGCTATGAATACTCAATCATGGGCACATGGAATTTTGGAAAAATAATTTTTTGCTAGCACATGATTGGAGGATATAGGTGAACCCCGCTGCACATTATTTACTAAATTAAGTGATGATGCTCTATTCTTTTAGTAAATAAACCCTCATAGTGTCTGAAGTAAACACAGGATTGCTTGTTAGACTAGCCTTTAGCACTTTAGGTCTTTTTCACCTCCTAATAATGTTTTTATTATATGATGCTTTGGTGCTTTTGTAGTGTCATGAACTGTTTGGTCGCAAACTCTGGCAATCCAAATTTTCAAATTACTTATAAACCTGAGCAGACGTATTGCTTACTTCTTTGTAATTAAGAACAGTACTTATTAATTATACACAATAATGTTTTTTTTCTTTTTTTAACAGCATCCTTTCTGCAACAAGAACTTCAAGTATGAGGTTTGTTTAAAGTGAAGCAAGAAAACCCTCTGATTTGAGTTCACTTTGGTCCTAGGTATTTGACTTCTTGACTTCTGGGCTGTCTTCTGCCTATCTTTTTGTAATCTGTTTTCCATAACATTGTCTGTAAAGAATATCTAAACCCAAGAACAAAAATGTAATATATTGCAGCTTACCAGTCCTTGCATGTGGTGGCTGTATTTGTTTTTTATTTCAAGCCAACTACATTTTCTGGAAGTTAAATAATTAGCTGTGGATCCTGACAGATATCCAGTGTCCTTGTAGCATCCTGTGGACTAAGCTGAAATCTCAAATAATGTTACCAGCTTTTCCAGCTATCTTTTGTCAACTACAGAACGCCTTCTCTGTATCTAACAGATGATGAAAATGAGGAGCTGTTTGTAATCCAAGACCAGGAAAGCAGCCTAGGGTGACAACCTGCTCCTCCATACATCGTGGGTAGATGTTGTTGCCCTAGGACAGGAAATCTTTTACTGGCAGGATAATCAGGTGAAAATAAAGAGGAAATATCCTAATGCAGCAACCACATCTAGGGACTGATAAGCTGCAAAATATTACATTTTTGTTCTTAGGTTTGGATATTCTTTAGGGAAAATGTTATGGAACCACAATACAGATAGATCAGCAGAGCATAGCCCAGAAGTTAGGATGTCAATTCCGTAGGAAGAATGCAAAACCAAATTCAAAGGAGCACACAAAAGGAGGCTTTTAGGTAAACATATTTCTTGATGACTAATGAAATGCTCTCATTGCATTAATGCCTGTTGGATAGGGCTTATCCCAGAAATCAGGAAAGTCAAAAACTTATCATGTCTCCTCTTAGGGAGGACTTTTTTAATGTGTGAAGTGGTTCATAACTGGTAGTATGAACACTGTAGTTCCATGTACAAAATGCACCTGCATTACTCACATCTACATAATGCAATTGTGTCATCTGCACTTCACTACAAAGCAGAATTTGCAGTATGATGTACTACAGTGAAAAAAACAAGTGTCTGTTTCTGCACTGAAGTTTATTCAAAGTGACCACAAATTGTAATTCAACATTGTGTGAATGGGCACTTAGTCATTTTTATATGGCTTTCAAATTTGTACATGCTCACTCTTCCTTTTTTGTGATTTTAATGAAAACATAAGCTCTAGAGGCAGAGTAGATACTACAGGGATACTACAGTATCCTACAGTAGATATCCAGAGTAGATACTACAGTAGATACTATAGATAGGTTACTACAATGATTCTGCCTAACTGATAAAGGAGAAGTTAGGCAAGCTATTTTGGCCATACTTCTCATGTGGGTCACAGGAGGATACTAACTTTTGCTCTCCTGTGAGCCAGAATCAGCTGATAGTGGGCTATTGCATGCTATCAGTTGATAGGGCAGAGCTGCTGCAGGCTCTGGAAGGACTGGACAATATTGTAGGGATTCACTCAGTTGCCTGATTGACAGCTGGCCCAGCCTCTTAGTCCACTGTCCATCTGCACCTGCCCCTTCACTTGCTCTGGACTAACAAAGCAGAGAACAGTGACTGACAGTCACTGCTCTCCACTCAGAACAGACATAAGCTTACCATAGATGGATCAAAATTTGGCCGGGTCATCAGGAAGCGGCTGAATTTCAATCCATTTTTGAGCAGACTGGTTGTACTGAAGTTAATCTATCGATTGACTTCAGCATAACCAGCCTGTCGGGTGTTTTTTTATGCGTTCATGCCAGCTATAGCTGCGGGCAGTGATCATTGTTTTCAGCCAGTGGGGTAGGCTCCCCGCCAGCAGAACACATTAGTACTGGAGGAGGGATTCCCCATCAACACTGACTGTGATGATGTGGGAATTGGGCAATTTTCTTTCGTTTCTTCCTTTCCGTGGTTGAAGTAATGTAAATCGCATATTGTATGACAAGTCTTAGAGCCGATAAGGGACAGCTGTAGCATCACACAAATACTGCAGCATAGAGGAGAGTTTGAAGGGGTTTTTTTGTTTGTTTTTTTTTTACAAACCTAAACTTCTCCTTTAAAGAACAGTTGAAATAGGATATGAGCCACACACGGGTTGATTTACTAAAGAAATACAAACTGTTCAGTTAGCAAAGTAAATGCTAAAAAAAGATGACACTGCATTCCCCTCATTCAGAAAATGTTAGTAATTTTTTTTTAATTTTCCTTGCATATCTGGGTATTCAAAGTGAACTTTTTTTTTTATTTTGGCAAGGAAAGATTAGAACTCCAGTCAAGTTTTTACAGAAATCTTGGTATATATATATATATATATATATATATATATATATATATACATACACAGTACTCAGCAAAAATGAGTACACCCTGTTTGAAAAGTAGGATTTTAATCAATATCAATGAGTTTTATAGAATATTTGTTTAGCTCATACATGACAGTAAGGTTAATAATATAACTTAGATTACAAGATGTTCAGTTTTACTGAAATTAGTTAATGCAAAAAATGAATACACCCCACAACAAAAACTACATCTAGCATTTTGTATGACCTCCATGATTGGTAAGTTGGCGACATGTTGAAACATCTTTTTCCTTTCTTTAAGAGAGAGATTGATGCTGAACAGACCAGGAGACATACTTGGCCACTGAATCACTTTCACCCTGTTCTTCTTCAGAAATGCAACAGTGGCCGTAGATGTGTGCTTTGGATCATTGTCATGTTGAAAAAGTGCACAACGAACAAGGGCACGGAGTGATGGTAGCATCTTCTCTTTCAATACAAAGCAGTACATCTGTGAATTCATGATACCATCAATGAAATGCAGCTCTCTGACACCAGCAGCACTCATGCAGGCACGCAGAAGGACAGTGCCACCACCATGTTTCACTGTAGGCACCATGCATTTTTCTTTGTACTCCTCACCTTAGTCTGCTTCTTTTTCAGCATGAGCCCTGGCAAATTCTACATGGACTTTAGGAGAGGGCTTTAGGAGAGGCTTCCTTCGTAGACGACACCCGTGCATGCCATTCCTCTGCAGTGTATGCCGTAATGTGTTATGGGAAACAATCACCCCAGTTTATACTTCTTTAGATAACTGCAGTGAAGTTGCATGGCAATTTTCTTCAACCCTTCTCATCAGAAGACGCTCCTGTTGAGGTGTTAATTTAAATGGATGACCTAGATGTCTGTGAGATGGTTGCAGTTCCATCTTTGTTACATTTTTTGTATTACTTATGCTACAGTATTCTGACAGATAAGTAAAGCTTTGCTGATCTCCTTGTAGCCTTCACCATTCTTGTTTAAAGAAATTATTCTCTTCCATGTGGTGCCATTGTTGACAGCAAGAATAGGGGTTTCTTTGGGATTTTTTTTGGAACTTTCATAAGTTTGCAGAATTATTGGGACTTTAATATATATATATATATATATATATATATATATATATATATATATATATATATATATATATATATATATGTATATAGTTTTATACAATTTCACTGTATACACAGTTTGATGGCATTGTATATGTGCTATTTTTAACACTAATGTCTTTTAAGCACCTTGAATTGACATATTGGTTTATTTATGATTTAGCCACTGGAGAGGAGGGATATAATTGTCAGCCCACAGGATATTGTAGTATATGCATGCACATTTGTAGGGGTCCTTTATGTAGTAGGGAGTTTATTTATTTAAAGTATTTTTTGGTAGAGGCAGCACAGCAATTTTATGTTTCCACTCACAAATTTGTGATTTTGCTAGCAGCAGCCAGTCTGATTGATCAGTCCTCTGCGCAGGTTATACTCACATACATGTGGTGCCATTTTCTTTGTTAAGTAACGCCCTTTTATAATCAGCAGTGGGCTGGACACTTGTTTAATGAATATTTAGACCACCTGTAGTTGAAATCTTGTTAATTAGGAATTTGTTGTCTAAACGTTATCTTTGCTCCTAAGACTTTCATTGGGGTGTATTCATTTTTGCAACACGGAATGAATGAATTTGTTAGGAAAAATACTTTTTTTGTGTGTGCAAATTAACAAATCTTGTTTGCAATCAATGGCTGACATTTGTGGGAGTATTTTGTAGTATAGTGTCCCATGAAAAATGTTGACTCTGAAAAGAAAGTGAAGGTTTTCTGACAAATCTGTTGAGGAGTACTCATTTATGTTGAGCATTGTGTATGTATGTGTGTGTATATATATATATGTATATATATATATATATATATATAAATAAAAAGAATATTATTACTGGTAGGAAATAAATGCAAAGACTCTTTTCGTCCTAAAAAAAAATTGTAAAATGTTTCTCAAACGAAAAAAATAAAAGTTTGTGTGTGTATATATATATATATATATATATATATATATATATATATATATATATATATATATATATAGGTGTATATATATATATATATATATACACACACACACACACACACACACACACACACTTTTTTTGTTTGAGAAACTTTTTACGATTTATTTTAGGACAAAAGAGTCTTCTGCATTTATTTCCTACCAGTTATACTATTCTTTTTATTTATTTATTTATACATACACATATATATGGTTTGTCATTTTAGAGAAGTAATAATTATTTAGTGTTTAGACTTATTTATATCTTGCTAAAGATTTTTACATAAGATGCTTAGGTTATCAAATTTGGAATTTTAATATTACATTTACTTTTTAGTATCTCATTCTACCCAATTATATACAATATTGACTGAAAGTTTATTTATTACACTGGAAGTGCTGATGAATTGAGCTATTTTGTACCCTTGAAATGCACTGTAACTTTCTAAGCTTTGCAACTAATAAACTGTAATTGTACTGCTCAAACCTTGTGATGCCCTCATATATTTTGATGTGTATAATCCATTTTAAGGTTTACATTGCCATCTGTATCACTAGGAAGATTTACCATAACTATTTCAAAAGGATTCATTTACTATAGGCAAACAGACTGTTCACAAGGTAAGTTGCACTTTGCAAAGAAATGTTCCCCAGAGCTTAGTGCATGAGGTGAAGTTCTGATTACTTCTGTCATCCAATCATGATCAAGCAAAATTGCTGTTTTTTTTTACCTTACACTTGATTGGGCATTCACCACATTCACTTCTGGGGCTAATTCTCATGCAAAGGGCAACTCCCCTTGAAAAACCTATTTGCCTTTAGTAGAACAACCCAAAAGTGATGGAAAAATGTAACATTTTAAGTTGCAACTGGAACAGTAATAGAGGGGAACCTTCCAATGGAGACAGTTTAACTGACAACTGTTTGACATAAGATTTCCCTTTCTTTAACGAGATTATCTCTCAATTCCTGTTGTGTCTTGAGGAAGTAAAGGAAAATCTCCTAAATTGGGAAACAGACAGGGAAAGAAAAACTTGACAGGAGTTTTAACTAATCCTTACTATTACAAAACTTAAAAAAAAAATTGCACCAAATAAGTAGGTCTGTCTTTGTCTAAAATATCAGATCAGGTCAGTGGAATTCTAACTTTCCACTGGTCCTGATTTGGTAGTAGTTACACTAAACACAGGCTAGGTTTAGAATAATTTTTCTAGTAAATGAGTTGTAACACTATTAGACGATACAGGGTCACTGCAATGCAGACATCACAACTAGGTTTGTAAAAAAAGTAACACAATTTATTTTTCATACTCGATTTACAATAGAATAAAATTTAAATAATCTAAGCCTGAGCTAATGTACAATTCACCAAAATCCAGCACAGTAAGTATTTGGTCTTCAGCAACACCTAATGGAAAATGTAATTTTCTAATACTGAAGTTTGCTCCTGTTTGCCTGTATATAACACCAAATATAGGCCAAAGAAAATTCTTTGATTGCACAGAAACAATGGACAACAATGGATAAAACTGAAAAAAAAAACACAGACACTACTGAAATTTGTAAATTAACGTGTCTATTTCAATGTCAGAACCAATAAGCCCAGATTCCTATGGCCAATAGCAGCCAAACAGGCTTAGTGGTAAACGATACTGTGTAGTATTTAAGATGAAAGCAGATATTTGGTTGATGTGGCTACTTAGAGCATCTCTGGGATTGGTGTACCAAACGACTAAATAAGCATCTAGATGAATTTCATCACAAGTAAAGAACAGTCAGACAATATCTATTAATGGTAATTTTCCAAAAAATGCAAACTGATTGTTGTGACACTCAAGCTATGATGCTAATTAATTTAAAATGCATTTTATTTATGCAGTTTATGAAATTGTGATTTTAAAAATTAAGTAATTTCAAGGTGCATAAGGTGTGGCGCAAGCCACATTTCTTCAATGTAAAAGACCAGTGAACATAAATAATGAAGTTGGTTTATATGCAAGAGCTTTTAGTAACATTCATGGATAAATATTTGAAAGAGTAAGGTGTTATTTAAATGAAAATGCAAAGTGAAAGGACCCTCATCTAAATAATAAAAACATACTACAGAGGATAAAGCTTTCTTCAATACAGATGTTTGACTCTGTACAAAATGGCTTATTTATTATAAAGACCAAAAAGCTTTAAAATAGAATTCCTGTTTTGTTTCTTCCCTCAGTTTATTTGGTGATTTTTTATATTTTATTATTAATATACTATATTATATATTACTTATTATTATTTATTAATTTGATACTATTTTTTTGTTTTTTTTCTCCTGAAATTGAAGCTGAACTTTAGACAAATAACTATGCATGCAGTTGAAATACATCAGCTCTGTCTCGGACACCTGCGATTGGAACATTAAGTAGCAGCGCACACTAAAGGGATTCTCACTCTGCTCTGTCTTTTTCAGTATGAGGCATTTTCTCAGAGTTCTAATGTTTCTTCTCCCAATCTGAACATATTTTACTGGGCATTAAAAAAGACTTCATTATATAAGCATATTAAAATAATTATTCTAGTTGCAGTATATTTAATTTTTAATAAATCCATAGCTGAATTAAAGGTTGGGACTTGTCTAGAATTCAGCTTTAATATTACTTTGGGACTGTTTAATTATTTTGAGTAGGTAAGGTTTTCAATAGCAGACAAATTGAGTTGTTTGATATAAGTAAAGGTTTTATTAAGAATGTTAGCATATTTCTCCAAACTGTATATAAAGCTTTAAGCAAAACTGTGACCTCTTGAGATTTATAATAATATGTTAAAAATGTGTTGATTTTTCCAAAATATTAACAAAAATAAAATTACTAAATAAAATTAAAATACTCAGTGATGTCAGGGCTTAAAGTATATGCTGTTGTTAAAATATATGCAAACATGTCGATTTGCCCTATATGGGTTTGGTTAGGAAGGGTTCTTTTCTCACAGGTGATACTAAATTGTAAAATGATGTTAATATCTCATATTCAGACAGGTATCAAAATTATATTTATGAATGTTACTAGCAGCTCTATTACGTGAAGCAACTTTTTTTTAAAGTTTACCACTCTTTTTAGTTTTCTCGATCTAGTTCTTTACATGTGACAGTTAACAGAATCAAAATAAAAACTAAAATTTACTACTGGTGATGTATATTGTACACTAGCAAAATAATACAAAAATAAGGAAGTTACTTAGAAAAAAATTAAAACCTTTTAGAAGAAGATTCCTTAGTCTTTGTGTTTTCTGAGGTTAATAGCAGAGTCTTCCACACTGATGTTTTTGCCATTTCATCAGAAATATTTATTACTGATGGGTCCTCTCTAGACAGAATTAACACACAGAATAATGCACAAAATGAATAACTTTCCTAACTAACTGTCTGAGAAGCTGCTGCTTGATCAGGTGACTACAATAAAGTTTAAAATTTGTAAAGCAAATACATTCAGAGCTTTTTATCTTTCTGCACTGCTGTGGATTTAATGGAAGCACTGTTTAAACAGTTCAAGTGGGTAGAATATCCATTGCAATAAAAAAAAAAATTTAGTTGTACCATGTATGTATTAAAGAACAGTACCTTCTGTTTTGTGGCTTTAAAATTGATGAACATTAACAGATATAATTACTTTGCCTAAATTGATACAGCATCAAAAATTTACATGAATTTGTTGTTCAACAATAACAATGGAACCCTACTGCAAATAAATATTACAAATACCAGATGATTTCATATAATATAGACAAGTCAGTACTTTTGAAGATCTTTTCTAGTTCTTTCATACTTGCTCTACCAAAGGCCAGTCTGTGTTGTATTTCATGACTGCTGGATCCTATCTCTATGCAATGTGCTCATTTCATATACCTTCATGCTGTTCTTTTGGAATGCAGCTCTCTAGGCAAGGCCATTGGCTCAATGTTTCCCATCTCCTTCTGTTCCCTGCTATTTTATGAATGAAATTAGTTGATGCATAAAGTGGCCCTAACAAACTTCTAATGTTGTAACCAATTCTAAGAAAAAAAAAAATAGCAGGGCCGTAGAAAGTGTATGGACTACAAGTATTCAGCTAAAAATATATCTGTCCACCAGGCTATGTTTCAGGAGAACTGTATCTCGGAAAGCAACGAAGTAAATGTAATTATCACTGCATATTTCAAAGATATTTCCTGGAAATCTAATTTAAAAGGAACCTGTGCCCAGACTATGCACAGCAAAGTATTTATATGTTTTGATGAAGTAGTAAAAGTAGTTTAACACAAGCTCCCATTTACCACTGTAACTATAGATATTTTGAAGAAATTAATCTTCAAAGTTCAACAAAGGTACTGAAATCTTAGCTCTTTACCTCTTGCTTTCTATTACACCAAAATCCTGACAGCCTATCAGTCCTCTAATGTATACATACAGTATGTGTTTCTAAGCTATCTCCAGCTAAAATCTGACTTTAGAGTCTCTATTGTGATCTCTAAGAATCTTTGAGAATAAATTACTGCACAGTACCAGCAGCTAGAGCAGTCAGATGGCTTGTTTTAAAGCCTGTATGCTAATTGTTAATACAAAAGGGATAACAGGAGCATGGTGTGGCAGTCCATGTATGTATTGATGAGTTCCAAGTGGGCATGGGTAAGGGTAGTCCAGTAGGCACTAAGGGCAAGCTGCAAAGAAGTGAAACAAAGAAACACAGCGCCTCTAAGTGTGTACTGTGAAGGTATTTAATAGAAAGATAAGTAGTAATTCACATCTTAGAATATAAAAACAGGCTCATGGGTAAGAGAGTGAGAAGTCTATAGCCAGATGTTGTGTGTCTGATCCAGAGAGGAGATCAATTAGATCCACCAGCAGATGGTGCTGTGCATGTGCAGCATGGACTGTAAGCCTGGTGGAATCTCCAAGGTGTCTGCCAGCAGATAGTGCTGTGCATATGCAGCATAGATGGTGAAGCCTGGCAGAGTCTCCAAGATGTCCGGGATCTGCACTTTGATTATGTCAGATGCCACACGTGCTGATCCCGGACATCTTGGAGACTCTGCCAGGCTTCACCATATATGCTGCATATGCACAGCACCATCTGCTGGCGCGAACACCTTGGAAATTCCACCAGGCTTACCATCCATGTTGCACATGCACAGCACCATCTGCTGGCAGACTTAATCGATCTCCCCTCTGGATCAGTCACACAACATCTGGCTATAGGCGTCTCACCCTCTTACCCATGAGCCTGTTTTTACATTCTAAGATGTGAGTTGCTACTTATCTTTCTATTAAATACCTTCACAGTACACACTTAGAGGTGCTGTGTTTCTTTGTTTCCCTGTTATGCTAATTGTTAAGAATCTCAGTGCTTTAATGTCCACAGTCTGAGCACAGGGGCACTTTAAAGACACAGCAACAAGTGAAAAGCTACTACGGATCTTAGTTTTTGAGATGCTGCAACCACCACTCCTGCCACCAACAATCATTCAATATCCATTCTAATATTTGTTGTAATATAATCTCAATTACAGCATGTCAGTCACAGCTTGTGCTCTGCTGTTTAACATAAGTAGATATTCTTGAGGAAACCAGTGAATGTAAATGCAAAAACATGTGCAAGACTGAACAGACTATGCAAAACTATGCAGTAGTTACTTTGACACAATTGGAACAGTTTGCAGTTCTGTGTTTTCATGTTACCTGCAGTTTCCTTCCATCGGTAGCTGGACAGTTCCCTCATCTTCCAACACCAACATGCTTTGCTCCTCCTGAAAGATGATAGGGCAAATGTAAGTTTCATTGGGGAATTTGGAATATTAAAAATCAACACAATGAACGACAGCTAAGATAGCTCAAGGACTAAGGTTTCCATAGATGTTGTCTATGAAACTTTATTCCATTTGAGGCAGGAACAAATTAGAGCAGATAGGTGATGATATAGGCTTTATGACATATTGTAACACACTGAAACACATGTGGGTATAGTTAAACAGAAGTATTTGTGATAGCTGTCTTTGGATCACACCTGTTAGAATCACACTCAATTTTCTGGTCACACAAACCATTTTGAATGTTATTACCTCTTTCTCTGCATCTTCCAATTTCTTTTTCTTACTTTCAGGCATAAGATCATCCAACCAACTCAGTTCACGTTTAGTAAAGAAAAAATCCATTAATTTCCTTACAAACACCAATGCCAATACCTGGAAAGAAAGGGAAAGTGTTATAGTTGCCACCATGTGTGCCACAAAGCAAATCAAAACACTAATTAGATTTCAAGTCTTGGTCAACACAAAGACAAACTTCCATCTACAAACTTTGATTGATGAGGGCAAGCTAGGATTCCATAAACTGTTGGACTGTTATACAGTTTCTGTCTAACATTTTAGTGGGATACAATTATTTTGGACTTTGACACTATGGTTTCAATTAAAGAGAGAAAGTAGACATCCTATGTTGTATGCTATATGTAGAAAACCCATAGTATGCTCATTGAACTACTCTGAAAGAATGAACCCAGAAGCACTCAGCTCTGAGCACGTCTAAGCTCAGAGCTCACAATCTCTAGCCTCTTAGGCGGGGGAAGAAGTTGATTAAGAACAGTCTGTGGTCAATCACAGTGCAAATGAGACGTCAGGGGTCTAACAGACGACTAATGTATTCTTAAAGGGAAACTGTCACCTGTACTATGCACACACATAGAAGACTAACAATAAAGTTAATACATTCACAAATATGTGTCGTGTGTGCACATGCATGGAAATGACTATTGCACCATACATATTCAGTATCACTGTACATGACAGAGTGACAGAAATAATTCTAGGGAAATCATTGACTTTGAGCTCTAAATTGTTGAGCTAGAAAGGCTTTTAAAGCTTCACCTATGGACAATTTTGGATACTGTATATGTTTGCTGTTTCACTGTCATACATTTTGAGGTTTGACATATAGGGTATCTATTTACTCAATACAACATCATATTTTATATTTTACCAACAATTTGGGCATTTTATTTTATTTGTGCTGACTAACATTAATTTAGGTGTATATAATGTAGACTTGATAAACAGAAGTGCAATGAAAAATGACAACTTCTGCCATTCGACATCGGTTTAAAAAGAAAAAAAGTTTACACCAAAAATAAATAATAAATAAATAGTAATGACCCCAAACAATTATAATTTCTGTTTAAACAATTCTAATTACAGTCAGCCCATACACATTCTTACCATCATTGGGAAAACAATGGCTGCCCTGGAGGCTTTGATTACCCACAGCAGTACAAGACAGGTCAGCTGCAGGATGGTAAAGAGGTGGACCTTACGAAGGGGGACGTGCCTCAAATAGATAAAGTCTGGCTGGTGTTTTGCTGGCATCCAAAATAATAATATCCTGTCAAAGAACTGTGAAGAAAAGTGGTACAGTTTAAATGGCAATTATGTAAAAACTCCATTTAGGTGGCAAATATAATGTCTTTGTGTTGATTTGCAGACGTCCATTGGCCTTTAACTTATAACTAACCTAAGACTATGCACCTAATGCCAATCAGCATGCTCTTACAAAACAATTGATGTTGTACAGATCGATAACTGGAATGTATAGCATCAAAAATGTTTAACCCTCTCATAACCAAATGCTATTAATGTTTAAATATCTATAGGGCTTTTATTTGGTACACTATTTTAATTAAAACCCTGCTGTGTATTTTTAGGCTAACAAATGCACAACTATGTATTTTGCAATATTTTGTCATATTTTGTATACTTCACAATTACAGTTATAATAAACCCTAATGGCACTAAAAATGCCTCTACAAACTCAAGATGGCAGTGTTCATCTGTAGGCTGAAGGTTTCTATTTTTAACAAAGTAGTCTCAAGTCTGCTGTAATCACTATGTCATAGCTAACATAGAGATCACATGATGTCAATCATCAATGGGGACCCAAGCTATCCGTGGCAGCTGGGACTAACAGTCAGCAGCCTCACAAAGTGTTGGTTCTCAAAAGGGGAACATAAGCGGGGCACCATGTTGGAAGACCTTTATTGGCAGATTGTTGGCTGGAAGGCATTAAAGGAGACGTATGACCAAAAATCTGTTGGCCCTTCTTCTCCTATGGATCTAAGGAGTGCACTTAGTTCTGCACTCCTGTGACTTGTTTTCAGCCTACAACAGGATAAACCCCACTGTTGGCTGACATTGCAGAGCCAGTCCAGGCTCTGCAATGATACCAACCATATTGTCGAGATCTGGCCAGATGCTTGACAGGCAGCTGGCTCAGCCTCCAAGCTTACTGCTGAACCAGCCACTCCTGCCCCCTCCGCAGCCCAGCACTTCAGTGACCGCTGGAGGACCATTATTGTTAAAAGCTAAACACCTCTTCAAAAAAAGAACAGAGCAATCAGCGGTCATATGATCACTCAGTTCTCGGTCTTAGAGTTGACGTGGGACAGCTACAACATCACAAAGATGCTGCAGCATAGAGATGAGTATGTATGTTTGCTTTTTTTATTGTTTTTTTTAACCTCATACTTCTCCCTTAAGGAATACAAAGGTGTCATCTTTCTATTAAACAATATACTGATTGGACAATGAAGGAGAAGCAACATGGAGCATCAAGTACATCTGCTTTCTTCTCCTGTTGGTATGTTCCCTGTCAACACATTTTTGCAGCAAAGTCATGGAATTAACTGCCGTAAACTGAAATGCACAGTTCCATAATAGTAAAGACATTGTCCATTTGCCAAAAAGCTATAATAAAATAAAAATAAGGAATGGTAATGAATTTACTTTAAAATTAAAGTTGAATGTCTAGCTCTAGCTCTGCGGTGTCTATTCTATAATACATCACCCGTCATTATTTGCCATTACCTGAATTCCCTTTAGTGATGAGGCACCCATATAGAGAAAGACTCCATAAAGAACTGGCATAGGAATAAACTACGAACCAAAAAGAGAAAAGACATACATGGTTACCAAAAGTGACTTAAAATAAAAATTCATAAGAAATGGCAGCAGACAGTACATCAGGAACATGTAACAAAACGTATATATTTGTGTAGCTTGTTAAAGAGGTACTCTATTCTTTTTAATATGTTTTAAGTATGTCACATTAGGGCCCATTCACAATATGGGGGGGATTTACTAAAACTAGAGCACTCAGAATCTGGTGTAGCTCTGCGTGGCAGCCAATAAGCTCCTAACTTCAGCTTGTTCAATTAAGCTTTAACAATAAAATCTGGAAGCTGATTAGTTTCTATATGTCCTATAACACAATGGTAATACCTGTTAATCCTGCCAGGAGAGTCAATGTTTTTACACGCCCTATTACAGGCTAATTTGTTCACCTACACTGGCAGTCATAGGGTTGGAAAAAATACATAACATTGGGGGTACTTCCAGTGGTTAGCTTTAGTTTGCATGGTTTAAACCATTTTTCAAAAAGAAAAATCTGTTGTTTTAGCTGTGTAAAATTGTCAACTGGAGTTGGGCTTGAATTTTTTTTTTTGCTATTTCAGATCCATTTAAAACCATGGGGTTGGTTTACTAAAGAAAAAATGTTGTTCCTTTTTAAAGAAAGTTGAACTTTACATGGGAATTTGCCAGAGAGCTTAGTGAAATTTTACTTTGCAAAGAATACCCAATCACGTGCAAGTAAATAAAATGCATTTTTGCTTGCAGATGATTGGATGAGGTAAGTCAGAGTAGAGCTTCACTTCATTCACTCAGCTCTGGGGCACGTGCCCTTGCAAAGTGAAACTTCCATTATAAAGTGAACAGTCTATTTGACCTTACTAAATCAACCCCTATATGTTCATTTAAGATTAACCTGTCCATGGGGTGGCAACGCAACTGTGAGATTTCACTGTAGATAAAACAGGGTGGTCACCCTAATACAGGAAGTGGAAATATAAGAAATCTACCAGCAGAGCAACAGTTAATAAGACTATGTTATGAGAGATTCAGAAAACAAAGACTGCTTTGTCACTGCTAGTAGAAGACTTGCATCAGAAATGCTCATGGGCATCACAGCAGCCATTTAACTCCTTTTTGTGCCAGCACTTTCTTAAGGATTAAATCTTCATTTTGAAATCCCAGTCTGTTCTTTGCTTTCATTCAACTTTTGTCTTTTCTGGCTTTTTAACATTCTCATGTAGTTCTCTAAATTACAAAAGTTTACCTAATTCAGGCAGCTGGAGGGTGTTCTACCTACAGGGTACCACCCACATTAAGGGACACATATATGCTGTAGCTTTTAATGTGATGAGCATGGTAAAGAGCCTGACACATACTTATTGTCAACCTAGTGCTATGCCGGAGGAGCAAGGCATCACAGGACCCTTGCTCAATGTATTACTTTCTAGAAAGAAGAAGTTGTTTGCCACCACTCCCTATCCAATGCAGGAGAGAGAGGAGAAAAAAGTCTAGAGCAGTCATATGACCGATCCTTTTTAAGGTATTTCTGGAGACTTGTTTAATGTTTGACATATGGATACATAAGGCGGGGGGGGGGCATTGGGAAGGGGGGGCACTTTGGAGATATGCTCCACTTGCTCACTGGAATGGTCAATTTTCCACTTTATTTTTTCCATTCAGTAAAAGAAAAAACATTTCACTAGTTTCCATGGACAAAAACATTTATTGATTCAGACAATATTGTCCCCGACAATGCTTTATTTCATGGGCCTGTTGAAGCTGTTTACATACCTGAAGAACTCTTGTCATAAATACAGAGGACCCCATGAGTACAAAAATCATGAGTCCCGTAACCCTTTGTTCGCGGATCCCTAAAAATTTAGGCTGTTCTCCTGGAGCCGAACACTCTGACTCCAGCTTGAGACTGTTTACATGAGTGATAGAGAGGACAGTTGCAGCAACAAACCAGGGCAGACCCATCACCGAGCACACGCCAAGCATGATACCAACCATCAGAAGATCAAGATGGTAGCCACAGCCTTTCTGCAGAAACAAAGAATATAAATAATTTAGGTTAACTGCCCTACCTATTTGATGTTTCTAAATTTATTTTTAAAAAATGGTTTATGTATCCATCTGTCAACCTATTTGTGTGTGCGAAAGCGTACATAAACCCTAAAACAAATATATATATATTGTATATACAGTATATACATGCAGTTTGCCTACCCTTAGATGTAGTGGCTCCATTTGTTATTGAGGCCACTTACTTTTAACCCATGATCCTGCCAGTAAAGTCCTGTACACAAGAATATTGGATGAATGATCATCCATTATCTTTTGCATGCTAATCTCTTATTGAAAGTGAAGAGGTTAATAAAGTTATGAAAATTCTTGTACACCAGAAAGAAAATTCGGAAGTGATGTATTCAAGGCTGCTACTTGAAATTCTGGGCCCCTGTATAGCCTACCAAATATTTGTCTAAAAATGCGCCTATTGCTCCGAGCATCCTGTCTCAGCATACATCCCGCCACTTCAAACCCACCCGCTCAATCCGGCCACGTGCGTCTCTCTCTCTCCAGCAGCTGAAAGCCGGAGGGAGGGAGAGGGGGAGAAATCTGCTTTAAAGCTGCTGGAGGGTGCTCCCTCCCCTGCCCCACTGATCCTCCTGCTGTCCCCCCTGGGTGCTCAGGCCCCCTATAGAAGTACCGGTGGTCCCCCCTGATGGCAGCCCTGAATGTATTTGTATTGTATTTTCAGACAAAAACTGTACTAAGTAAATTAAAATCATACGATTTGTTATTGTACAAGAAAACGTTTCATGCTTGTGCCTTCAAATAATTTTGGATGAAAGCTGTGTACAATCGATCATGATATGATCTCTTCAAAAGCAGTATTTTTCATACGATTTTCTAATCATGTGTACTAGGCTCAATACATGCTAGGTTGACAGTACTCACTCACTGTATTGTATCTACAGACGAGCAGCATTGTCACCCTAGAACCCTAGATTACTCTTCTGATTTGAGCTTCAAACAACAACACAAATACCTCCACCTCTCTTCATCTGCACATTGGGAGGTAGTATTTTGAAATTTAGACAGCTATGAAAGCTTATTTTATTGCTTGAGATTGCTGTTCAGTCCATAAGAAGTTACTGGATTTCTGGCAGGAACTTGCAGAAAATGTCCATATTGTGTTACTGCAGCTTTAGAAATCAGGCTCTTGCAAGCTGGCCATTCATTATCTCATACCTTTAACTTGTGTTCTTTCCTGTTAATAATGACAGCTGTAATTTGTTGGTCCATAAAGATCAGAATGGTACAGAGCAGAGATGGAATGACAGCAGCAAGCACTGTCCACCAAGGATTTGGTCCTAACGGGTTAACGAACCAGCCACGATCATCTCTTGTAGGCTAAAAAGAAAGACAATAAGTAATGATATAGGAAGGATGAGATACATGGCAGCTTTATGATCATTTTATGAAGATATTTTTGGAACTATGTCATCCAGGGTCATATATACCATAAGGAATTTGTGGGCTAGTTCCACTGTCTTCACCATTGAACTCCCAAATAGTTTACACAGAGATCCTTATGGAAAATTAACATTCTTTAACAGGCTTTATTTGTACCCTCTTAAATATCAATAATTACCATAAAAAATCAAATGGAAACCAAACTTCAAAAAACATATTCAAGAGAAATATTATAAGGCCTTAAAGTACATATAAACCCTATTGGCCAAATCAAGTGTTGGTGTGATACGGTGTCATTCGTTTTGAATGATACCCCAACAGAAATTCTCCAATTACCTCCATTGTTGTATGCTGCCATTAGAAAAAAAAGGGTTAAAGTCTAAGTTTGGACATGCGGAATCTGGTGGAGGAGTGTTTAGCTGTCTCGTGCACAGCAACCATATGTGATGCTGAGCGATAAGGGAAGCCATAGATTATATGTGATGTTGGTATAGGAGTCTCACTCATTGAAGTCATGTGTTATGGTGTATGACCATGTGTCAGCTGAGCTCACATGATCTTGCTTGTCTGAGATCCAGTCTTTCTAGTAAGAAATGTGTTTATCCTTGTGACATGGATATCCTCACAACACTGGCTCCTATTGGGATTTGCACTGGATTGTGACTGTTAATAACAGATTTTAACGTGAGACTTTCTTTGACCTTGGTGGACTTTATTGAATACCTTTCCTATTGACATATATATTAAGTGCTATTGAATCTGGACTGTACAAGGTACATATGGACACATATGTATATATAGTTTAATAATTGTTATAAACACATATAATTTTATTATATCCCCCCTTTTTTTCTCTCTCTTTCTTCCTTCCTCTGTGATTAGTTACTTAGTGAGAGTTATTGTATTTAATTTTTGGAATGGTCTAATTTTTACATATATTTTTTTTATATTATTTTAGTGATTATTATATCCATATTTCTGAGATCTAAGGTCCTGAGGAAGCAGGCCACCCTGTGAAACACGTCGACCTACAATGTATGATATCTAAAGGACTTAAGTGATACCGTCCCTCTATCACTGTATGTGGGAGATAAGTGACAGAATCAATGTCCTACTTTACCAATGTTTTTAATGGAAACTAAGGGGTTGATTTACTAAAGGCAAATAGACTGTGCTGTTTGCAAAGTGCAGTTGCTCCAGAGCTTACTAAATGAAGCAAAGCTTCACTTTGCAAAGAATACCCAATCAGGGGCCAGGAAAATAAAAAAAAACAGCATTTTTGCTCACACATGATTGGATGATGGAAGTTATCAGAGCTTTTGCTTATTTACTAAGCTCTGGAGCAACTGCTCTTGCAGAGCACACAGTCTATTTGCCTTTAGTAAATCAACCCCTATGCTTTTAAATTATTGGAATAAAAAGCTGTAACATGCATGTTTGACCATTGGAGGGGTATATAAAGTCCCAATATTCTGTGTCTTCTTACTATATACATATATGGACTTTTTGATATTTATTTTTTAGGATAGCGCACCTATTGTGGAGTTATATTACGTACATATTATATTCATATTTAGTTTATTTGAAGATGTCATTTTCTTATTCTGCATGCACTGAGCACAGGACGTTCTTGTTTTCAATTGTTATTTAACTGCAGCAGAGGAAAATTAAGTCTTCTACCCTGCCAGACATGGCTGTGCTCTGTGATGGAGCTGCATAAATCTCAGGACTGTTTGTCTGGAGTTCAGCTCTAGGTCATCATGAGGTTTCTCTTTATTAAATTGATCATTTGACTTTTGAATACCCACTTCAATTAGACATGACATAGAATTGTGCCGAGTATAGCTCAACATTGAAGGTTTTAAAAGATATAAGAAGTCAATGTTGCCTTCAACTTGCAAGCAATCATGGGAAATATTGTATTGATGACCACCATAGTAAATCCAAGCATGATGATTTTTATCATTGGCAATATAACTTCTCTGAAGATACCACGACAATTGGCTTTACTTTTTGTTACCTTGAAATCACTTGGAACCTGAAGCTTTGGGGATGGAATTCCAAGACAATAATCTATTGCTACCATAACCATTATAGTAAGGAACACGGCAAAGTCACTGATTATGGAACGCACCTGCACAACAGAAAAGAAAGGTTATAAGAGTTACAGGCTGTAAACATACATATAATAGATAACTACTGCTTATTGTTTCATAGTGGATACCTAATACCAAATGGTTTTCACTTTTTATTCTACCTCCTTTATAGCATTTCCACAAGATACAAATACGGTGCAGAAGTGAACCAATGGAACAGGCCAGCAGTAGTTATCCAACTGACAGCTGGTGAAGCAAGTGAACCCTATTTTCATAGCATTTCCAAATTCTTCCAACATCATCATGTTAACCCAACATAACTTGAGATACACTATACAGTTAAAGCATAAAAAATTATATAACAGGATACCTATAAAAAAAATACCCTGAAAAAGATATTTTTTATATTCACCATCCCTGGAACATTTTCTCTCTTGCAGGGCACAGCCACCAGTAGAATCTCTACATATGACGCACTTTCCTGTGTTCCCTTAAACATGTATATATAAAAAACATATCACACATACTACCAATCTTAAAATCACTGTATTCATCTCCTAAAGCCCTCATAAAAAATGATGTGTTATTTAAAACTATTTCAACCCATGAATGATGTGTTTTTATTTATATATGTGTCTTGCCAGTCTGTAGTTCCGAGCATAGTGATGTGTCATTGTTATTTTGTACTAGTTTCCTTGGTAACTCCTGGCCATCCTGTTAACGCATGATCCGTCTGTACTACATCCTACCTTTGAGAAAGTCTGGAGGGATGCAATGCGTCACAGAGCATTGTCTATTGACCTCATCATGCTGGGTGGGCCAGCGATACTGAGGAGTGTTTCAGCCTGGTACCTATTGTGGACTCAAGATTACATTGTGAAAAAGCATATGTATCCATATTGTGACATGAGGGATGTTCAGCTCAGTGGTAGATGTCTTGTTTAGTGAAGTATTAACAGTAAAATGGGAAGTCCATAAAACAAGGTTTCCCACCCAGGGGTTCTTCTCCACAAAAGATACAAATGAAAAATGCTAGCTCACCTGGGTCTTAAGTTCTCACTCAACTTTAATCGCAGTACCTCTACTCTTTACGCTGGTCACCCAAATCACAGGTTTTTCAATGTACCCAGCTTTACTCTAAAGCACACAGCTCTTCTGGCCTTAGTCCTCAGGCCTTTATCAGTCTCTTACTCTAATGCACACAGCTCCTCTCTTGGTCCATGAGAGGGCTTGGATTCCTGGTGACTCCTGGATGAGAGACCCTCCTGTCTCTTCTGGGTGGAGCCCTGAGTTATTCCCAAACCTGCACTATAAGGCCTGAGCACACATTCTGCTGGAGCTTCACAATACCTGGATACAGGCTTGGAGATTCTGTCCCTCCCACGACACTATGGAATCTCCAAACTACGAAGCCTTATCCAGGAATACCAAAACCTGGAGAAAGCTGCAAAAGCACTTTTCTCCACTCAAAATATAAGCTCCTTAGTCCTGCACTCAGCAAATGTGGAAACCCTGTGTCCTTTTCTTGACGAATTCCACAGTTACAGAGTTTTGTACTGTTACAATATATAAATGTGAGTGGAATATTTAAGGTGTGTTTTAATAAACAACCAGTGAGCAATATTAAGTCTTTTTATGTTCCCTTGTAATTGTATGAGCTCTCAAGCTGCATTAAAAGGCGGACCCAATACATGATTAAGATCTGGGCGACCTGTTTTGTAAAACTGTAGCTGACTTGTTTAACAATGAGGTCCACTAAAATTGGTGAAGGTACAGCTATAACTGCACCTGGGTGAAGTGGTGTGTTATTTTTCATGTGAATGGAATCACAACATTGTTGATTCACTGAGTGTTTCTGGAATACACTGCTGTTTCACTGAGTTTCTGCGTGATTCACAATTTATATATTGGGACTTTTGCTGGATCTGTTTTTTCTGCACACTCTATGGGCACATAAGATGATTTATGATGTGTCCACAAGATATTTGTTTGTATAAACGCACATTTGATGTTCACAAGATACTTATGCTTATATAAATGCATGTTTTTGACATGGATTATATGGGTTAGCACAATAATTGGTTTTGGAAAGTGCATTATATTACATTGAGTTTAAGCACTTAGAGGAGCACTACCTATTAAGCTTTCCTGACACCGAGAATAGGATAATGTAACTAGAATAGGGTGGTTGCACAATTTTCACAGTTCCTATCCTTCGACAATAACATCTGCTTTTCCATGGTAATTAGACAAAGGTGTTGGTGCTATCAGTGTAGATATAAATGCTGGAGTATTTTCCTGACACCAATAAAAACAGACTTGGCTTTAATGTATTCAAAATTAAAGAACAAGTTCAGGTGAATCTTACTAACTACTGCTAGATATATCATTGTAACCAGGGGTGGACTGACAACTCACCGGGCCCCCGGGCAATAGGGGATCATGGGGCCCCTGTGTCCTTGCCCAAACTCAAAAAAGCCTATGAAAAAGGTACCAGGGGCATCTCATGGGGCCCCCTACTGACCCTGGGCCCTCGGGCAGTGCCCGAGTTTCCAAATGGTCAGTCCCCCCCTGATTGTAACGCTATGGTATAACATGCTTTGTGATTGTTAAAAACAGCAAAAAATATATTTTATTGACCAAAACAATCTATCTGATATATATATATATATATATATATATATATATATTTAGAACAATAAAACTGTTACCTTTGTAGGAAAGTAACGGCTGGTTTTGAATTGTTTCAGAGTTGAGGACATTGTGACAGTTGCAAAGAATAGGATGATGGACCAGAACAGAACATCAGGTACATAGGGACCTTCATGTCCACAGGCTCTACCCACAAACTCTCCTTTAAAATGATGGCATGCCTGGTGGAAAAAAATACAACATAAGAAATACTGAAACTGATCTTTTCATATATAAGTATTGTTTTACTTAAAACGTGACCTGAAGAAAGAAATAAGTATTTGATCCCCTACTGATTTTAAATGTTTGCCCACTCACAAAGAAATGATCAGTCTAAAAATCAAATGGTAGGTGTATTGTAACACTGAGAGACAGAATAGCAACAAAAAATTCAAAGGAAATGCATGTTTAACAAATTATGCACTGATTTGCATGTTCATGAGGGAAAAAAGTATTTGATCCCCTTCAAAAACATGACTTAGTACTTTGCGGCAGATCCCTTGTTGGCAATCACAGAGGTCAGACATTTCCCATAGTTGGCCATCAGGTTTGCACACATCTCAGGAGGAATTTTGGCCCACTCCTTTTGGCAGATCCTCTCCAAGTCATTAAGGTTTGGTGGCTGACGTTTGGCAACTCAAACTTTCAGCTCCCTCCACAGATTTTCAATCAGATTAAAGTCTAGAGACTGGCTAGGCCACTCCAGGACCTTAATGTGCTTCTTCTTGAGCCACTTCTTTGTTGTCTTGGCCGTGTGTTTTGGGTCATTGTCATGCTGGAACACCCATCCACAACCCATTTGCAATGCCCTGGCTGAGGGAAGAAGGTTCTCACCCAAGATTTGACGGTACATTGCCCCGTCTATTGTCCCTATTGTCTCTATTGATGCGGTGCAGTTATCCCCTTAGCAGAAAAACACCCCCAAAGCAGAATGTTTCCACCACCATGTTTTACAGTTGGGATGGTGTTCTTGGGGTCATAGGCAGCATTCCTCCTCCTCCAAACATGACGAGTTGAGTTGATGTCAAAGAGCTCGATTTTGGTCTCATCTGACCACAACATGTTCAGTGGCAAACTTCAGCCGGGCCTGGACATATGCTTTCTTGAGCAAAGGGACCTTGCGGGCACTGCAGGACTTCAATCCTTGTCAGCGTAGTGTATTACCAATTGTTTTCTTGTTGACTGTGGTCCCAGCTGCCTGGAGATCAATGACAAGATTCTCACGTGCTGGGATGAATCCTCACGTTCTGGGATGATTCCTCACTGTTCTCATGATCCACAAGGTGAGATCTTGCATAGTGCACCAGACCTAGGGAGACTGACAGCTGTTTTGTGTTTCTTCCATTTGCGAATGATTGCATCAACTGTTGTCAGCTTCTCACCAAGCTGCCTGATGATAGTTTGATATCCCAGTCCAGCCTTGTGTAGGTCTACAATCTTGTTCCTGACATGCTTGGACAGCTCTTTGGTCTTTGCCATGGTGGAGAATTTGAAATCTGATTGTTTGATTTCTCCTGTGAACAAGTATCTTTTATACAGGTAACAAAATGAGATTATCAGCACTCCCTTTAAGAGACTGCTTCTAATCTCAGCTTGTTACCTGTATGAAAGATACCTGGTAGCCAGAAATCCTGCTAAATGATAGATTTTTGTGTTGCTATTCTGTCTCTCAGTGTTGCAAAACACCTACCATTCGATTTTTAGACTGATCATTTCTTTGTGAGTGGGCAAACATTCAGAATCAGCAGGGGATCAAATACCTATTTCCTTCACTGTATACACAGACATGCAGTCATGTGAAATAATGTCCATTATTTTCTTTTGGATAGAGAAGGGAAGAATTAAAGTGTCTTTTTTTTTTTTTGCTGTCTTACTGGGAAGATTTCTCTTCACTTCCTCTCAGGAATGTAGCTTTTTAGGGTTGAAGATTGCGCTGGACTGACTCAATCAGTCATTGATCAATGAGTAGGTGATGATGGGGACAGGTTGGAAGAATTCTCTTCTAATGATTTTTTCCCAACTGAAAATCAAGGTGGCAGTGAGCCCTTTTTTGGGGGCTTGGGCTGCTACCTCTAGGTATGGCCTTGAAGTTGTTTCTGCAATGTATTTGCAAGTAAATAGGTAAAGTTCCAGTGAATGCAAGTTGAAAGGTGAGTTTGTAAGCATTTATTGAGAGTAGCAACAAGTAATCAAGCCAATGCATTTCGGGGGAATAGAGATTCCCCTTCCTCAGTGCTATTAGACAAACATAACAGTGTACAAAATCATATATATAGAAAAATATGCATATGTAGAAATGGAAAAGTAACAGCTGAAAATATAATTTACATAAATGTTTGAAAAAACATCTTGTAAAAGAATAAAGCATATGAAAACTGAATGTAAAAACAGATATGTATATATATTTTACTTGAGGAACTAAAAAAGATAAGTACAACAATAAAATAGATAATTAAGCTTGTTTAAAAGCCAGCATCCTAAAATGTATTGTGAATCTTCTAACTATGTTTTTATGTCTTTTTAAATACATCAGTGGATACACATTACATTTTAGGATGCTAGTTTTTAAACAAGCTTAATTAGCTATTTTATTGTTGTACTTATCTTTTTTTTGTTGTTCTGATATTTTTTTAGTTTTTCAAGTACTATGTAAAATATACAGTATATATTGTACATGCATGTTTTTACGTCTAGTTTGCTTTATTCTTTTACAAGATGTGTTTGCAAACAATTACGTAAATTATATTTTCAGCAGTCGCTTTTCTATTTCTACATATTCATATTTGTCTATATATAAGTTTTTTTACACTTATGTTTGTCTAATAGCCCTGTGGAAGAGGGAATCTTTGTTCCCCCGACATGCGTTGGCTTGATTACTTGTTGCTACTCTCAGTAAATGATTACAATCTCACCTTCCAACTTACATTCTCTTTGTGAGTATCTCATCAATAATTACATGTTTGTTGCAGGGGATGACAAAAATCCAGCTGATATCTTACTGCAAACATCTGGGAAAATCAGTAAGCCAATCACTCTAGTTGGAAAAACATTTCTGGGGGTGTTCTCTACACCATCTGTGTACAAAAGGCCTCCAGTTTGCCATTTTGCATTGCATTTTACAGAAAACTACAGTGCTGCAGATTGAAAAGGAAAGGTATTTTTTATTAACAATTACATTATGACTTGTGTAGCAATTGTATATGCAATTTTTCTTTATTTACTATTTATTTCCATACTAAAGTAGAGTTCTCCTTTAAGACAGGTAGTCTGGCCTGCTCTTGCTGCAGTTTTACTGCTGAATACAATATGAGGCTTATTTTTAAAATAGAATTTCAATCAGACTGGAACTATACAACACAGCTACAATGTAGAGAGAGAGAGAGTAAACAGATGACTCAGAATTTCAGATTTACTCCTACAACTGTAATGATATGCTGATTACACCCTAGCAATAAAAGGGAAGCAGAGCTTATGATAAGCCTTGCAACTGAAAGAAAAGCTGTTAGATTTCAGTATGTATCCTGAACAGCTGGATGCAAATGTTTTAGAGGAAATACAAGCTTTTAGATACATTTTAGAATATCTTGGCAAAGCCATCTGTCACACATCAGCAGAAATCCTCTTTGTTTTGTGATGGCTCCTGCAGAAACCTATTTCATTGGTTTGGTTTTAATTTTATTTGACAAAGCAAGTCACTCTCAAGGCTCATTGGCTGTACTGCATTGTTCTGTTTTAACACCCAACTGAAGTCACAGAAATAGATATATAGTCAGACACTGTACCACAAACATTTATTACCATAGTATTAAAGTAGACCTGTAGGCAGAACATTTTTTTTTTCATTTTGGATAGAGTAAAGGAGGGTTATAACCCCTGTCAGTTTATTTTTTACCATCTGTGTTTCACTGGGGAGATTTACCTTCACTTTCTATCCCATAGTCAAAACAGGAAGTGAGAGGAAATCCCTGCAAATTAAGGCAATTCCTTGGGGACCCTCAGGTCACCAGAACTAGTGTCTCCATTGGAAAATTTCCCTTCTATTACTTTCCCGGGGACAACCCAAAATGTGGCATTTTCTTTTACTTTCAGTTTCAATGATAATGGTAAACAGGACAAAGAGAGAGGGTGGTCTTCTTAATGGGGGTGCAGACAGGGGATCTAATCCATCTCCACTCTGTCCAAAACTAAACAAAAAGTTTTGCCTTTATTTGAACTTTAAGCTGACCATACATGGATCAGAATCTGGCTGGCTCAGTAGGGACCAGTTGGATTTTGATCCATGTATGGGCAAGCTGGTTGAACACAAGTAGAACTATCAAAAGACTTGTGTTCAACCAGCCTGTCAGGTTTTACCGAAGGATGAGTGCTGCCAGCTGTAGACCTGATCATTGTATTCTGCTGGCAGGGATGCTCTCCACTGGCAGAATACAAAAGAACAGTGGGAAGGGTTCCTCCATCCACATAAAATGTGTGATTGTTGGAATTGGCTCATTCTTGTTTGTTCAGCCAGTTGGTTGCACAAAATAAAAAAAGAATCATGTATGGCCTCCCTGTCTTTGACTTTTCTTCCCACAGACATGTATTGCAGAGAAATATGGGGGGGGGGGAATTGTCAGACAAACTATTTTACTGAGTGATTATTACTTTAGAGCACTGGGTCCAACTAGTCAACCAGTGTTGACTAGTCCCTTTCCCTATGCTTTAGCGTTTTTGGTAATGTGATTTTAAGAGCACTAGTGTATCGTTTTGGTAAAATGATTTTAAGAGCACTAGTGTATCATTTTATTAAGTTAATATA
Organism: Staurois parvus; assembly: GCF_062004578.1. Lineage (NCBI taxonomy): Eukaryota > Metazoa > Chordata > Amphibia > Anura > Ranidae > Staurois > Staurois parvus. The sequence goes on along the minus strand of NW_028317827.1, from coordinate 9,607,307 downwards.
AAGTTAATGGTTGAACTAGATGGACATGTGTCTTTTTTCAACCAGACTATGTAAGTGCTGCACTAGTTTATTTGTCACATTACTTCAGTGACCACTCAGTCTGCCATTTTCAAATTCTTTTACAAAAAGAAAACTGGTTTATATTTACATAAAAATGTGCTAACAAGGTTCAGTACAATTTCTTTATATCAAGAAATTCCTAAAAAATGCTCACTTACAGAGATAGTTAAACAATTTGAAATCATACATGAATTTAGTTAAAGAGGACAAGAACTGTGAAAGCGGTGCCTGAAAATGGAAAACATAAGGAAAAGGACTAGTCACCAGTGTTGCTTGTGGTCTCCCTGCAGCTGCTGTTTCCCCATTGCTGAGTTCCCAAGCATTGTTCTGCATTGTTATGACTACTACTCTAGACTTTTTAAACAAGCTGCTAGGCACCCTCCTATAATCCGTCAGGGGACAATAGTGCAAATATAACAAATACACTGGTGCAGCGCTGTAAGTGAACTTGCATTAAATTGCAATCCACCACAACAAACGTGACATCACTAGAAATGATGTTGCAAGCGTGGCTCCGCCCAATGTGTTTTGTTAGTATGACAGGTTCAGGGGATATGGCGGAGCTACCCTTGCTATGCCACTTCCGGGGACGACACTTCCACTGTTGTGGAACACGCGGCCATATTTGAATGTGAAGTAAAGGTGCCAATAGAAAATACAAAGTCTGATCTTCATTGTTTTTAATGTAAGTGAGCAATTGTTGGTTTTGAAATGAAAGAAAGAGGTATTATACTATTGGAGGTTTGCTTTTTATGGTGTAACTGCTCAGAGCTGGTGGAGTGGAGGAGTAGTACTCAGATGTACATCCCACAGAGGACCCTTTGGAGTCAGCATATAAGCTCTTGAGACCTTCTTATCTCATAAGGGGTCACACAATATTTGGAGAGTAATGCTTGCAAAGGCATGCAGTGAAAGGAGTTTGATGCACAAGCACTTTCTGAATTGGAGTGAGGCACTGGTTTAGAAGGAGCATTTTATAGGGAAGTATTTTAGAAGCACCTTATAGATACACGCATGTGAAAATATATGCGGACTGGAATTTATGGATGCACTTTAAAATAATGTGTTAATCCATTTTTTAGAAAATAGAGTTTATTAGCATTTTAGGTTTTTGGTAATGTGGAATGGTTTTAAGAGTACTATTGTATCATTTTATTATGTTAATTTATGGTTGATGGTTGAACTAGATGGACAATGTGTCTTTTTTTCAACCAGACTAACTATGGAAGTGCTGCACCAGTTTATTTGTCACTTTAAGTTCAGTGACCACTCAGTCTGCCATTTTAAAATTATATTACAAGAACAAAACTGGTTTCTACAGTATTTACACAAAAATGTTCCGGTTCAGTACAATGTCTTTATATAAAGAAATTTCTAAAAAGTGCTCACTTACAGAGACAGTTAGGTTACTCCACGATATCTCTGATGCTGTAATATTATGTTTCTCCCAATATGTTAAGGTACCATTGCTAGGCTTACTGGGCTCGATACAGCTGCACCTAAATAATACAAGATCAAGACAAGATCTTTGGGAGATAGTATCAATTAACCAACAAGAGTAAAACATTAACTTCCTCATACTATTATTATGATGTATAATAAAAATGTGTGCTGAATACAGTTTATTTGTTCTCATTTCATAAAAGCTAATGTTTGGACCAGTTAATGCTTTCTGATGTATATGGGATGATGTATAGGTCATCTTATCTTTAATCTATGAAGCAGCTAAAAAGCAGCCATGCAACACTGAGGCACCGGATTGTGACATGCCTTGGTATTTTAACCTGAGCACAGTAGAAATCTACCTCAAAGAGGCTCTATTGCTTTGGCTGTTCATGACAAAGTGACAGTTTCTCTTGAAAGTAAAAATCCTACCCACTGATACTCACCCCTCAGGTTCTACATTGAAGCCCTCAAGGAATATCTAGTGTTGCCCTTAACGTTGAGATTTTTCTATAGCTTCAGTAGTCTATATCTCTAGATGTATGGAATATATTTTGACAAGCATGGGAAAAGTAACTTTAAAGACCACCCATTCCCCATGCTCTCTCACCACAGGATTAGAACCACAGAGGAACAGAGTTGCATCAAAGAGAAGATGGGGAAAGTTGGTCTCTCCTGTTGTAAATGCTTCTCCTTGCCTGTACACTCTTTTATACTAGTAATGGCGGCGATCAGCGACTTAGAGCGGGACTGCAAGACTGTGGTGGGCATGCTAACATTGGGGGGAACTCACTGTCACTGACATCCCCAGTGACAATAATACAGTGATCAGTGCTAATAAAAAGCATTGACACTGTACTAATGATACTGGACAGGAAGGGGTTAACATATGGGGCGATTAAACTGTGTGCTATGCGTGTTTCACATTATGTGCTGTGTGCGGTTTTACTGTGTAAGCAGGCTGCTTTGTATTGTTCTGCTATGCAGCGGGCTGGTGCTGACAGGGGAGAGATCTGTATGTTTAAATACAGAACTCTCCCCCATCATTGTTCCTTGGTGATCACCAGGTGCCGGCGGGGAAACTTCGGTGATCGACAGCTGTAGCCGCCAATGGCTTTGCATATGCCCCCTACCTGAAAATATAAAATCACGTTTATATACGTGATTTTGTGCAGCCCTGCCGCCCTGTAACAGTAGTTCTGCTATAAGACGGTCAGGAAGCGGTTAATTTTGTGTTTCACACTTTGGACCAATGGCGAATCAATGGGCACAAATTGTTTCAGAATTTTTAGGGTTTGTCAAAATCAGTTAAACCACACAAAATGTATCTCTCTACATTAACAAGAAACTATATTAATTGTTTTCTCTCTACAATAAATTATGTTTCAGGCAATAATAAGATGGCTATTACAAGGCTCATATCTATTCTAAAACAGTTTACACAGTCATCTTCTAATCACAAATAAATATACCAGAAAGAGAGTCATGGGAGTGTGTTAAAATGCATTACATTTTGGCCCTCTTGAGATCTTTGGAAGCCCACTTAAGATCTTTGGCCACCTTGAGATCTTTGCTGGCTGTTGAGGTATCTTACCTCACATTCATTAACATAAAGTATATGAAAACCTTAAAAATTAACTTCTTTGTTCTTATCTTGGGACTACAGAATGGTTTGTCTTTATGCTTTGTAGATGAGAGAGTAGGTGGGTCTGAGTAGTTTGGGCAGATCTGAAAACACTCAGGAGTTGATCTGCTAAAGGCAATTAGACTGTGCATTTTTCAAAGTGCAATTGTACTCTGCAAGTGCAGTTGCTCCTTAGTAAATGAGCAGAAGCTCTGCTGGCTTCCATCATCCAATCATGTGCAAGCAAAAATGCATTTTTTAATTTTCTTTGCATGTGATTGGGTATTCTTGGCAAAGGGAAGTTTTACCTCATTTACTAAGCTCTGGAGCAACTGCACTTGCAGAGTGCAATTGCACTTTGCAAAGTGCACAGTCTATTTGCCTTTAGTAAATCAACCCCTCAGTCCACAAAAATGCTGTGTGTTGTCCACCCACTACAAGACTATGGCAGCCCATAGATTATACAAATTTCTTACCTTCCACCACAGGTTGAAGGAAAGAAAATTGCTTGATTTCCCCCATCAACACAGTCAGTGTTGATAGTGAAATCACTCCTACAGCACTATTGTACTCTGCTGGCATGTATAGCAAAAAGGTGTTTTTTTTATTTTGCCCCAACGAACTTTAAGGTAGTTTATTAATTTTGAATGAGCCTCCAAAGCAATCCAGCGGCATAAAAACATGTATATGACTCTTTTTTTAATGCCGTATGCAAAAATGCACAGCATGAGAATGTGACGCAAATGCTTTCCCTGTCCCTGTACTTTTGTGTGTTTGGCGCTACTCTGAGTGGCACTGAAAGCAGAAACTACTGTGTGTTAACGCATGTTATATTAATCCATGAAACAAAAATTACTGCAACACATAGGATTAAAGGAACTTGAACCTTCATTTTTGGATATACTACTGTACTACTGGAAATTAACCACACTTCACTGATTCTACAATAATGGAAATGCTGGAATTTTACCAGCATTTTTACTGATTAATTCAATTTAGTACAACTAAAAAATCTGCAAGGCTTTCACAACTCCAACTTTTAGGACTCAATCAATCAGTAATCTAAGGAACTGGAAACTAGTGAGAGGTTTACTCTACAGGTTTCTAATTATCTCCCTTTCTGGAATTCATAACTAATAGGAAAAGGAGACTGTACTTACGAATACTGTGTTAGAAGTTCCAAATTATTATTCATGTTGATTGGATGTTTCTCACCTAGTTGAAACAGCTTCTCTAAGGCCTCGTAAATGAAAATGATGCAGATGAGTGCCGCAAACGCTTCCTCAGTAAACCGTGTAATGTAACACACCAGGGAACTTGCGTCGGTGGCAACCAGGACAATGCACATGAAGGCCGTCCACAGACCTATGCTTGCCCTTAATGAGAGATACGACAGTCCATACTCCCTGTATAAAGAAAAGCATTTATAGGACAGATTTACTGATAGACTTTGCAGTTGGCTAATAAGGTGATACACATATAGCCAAGTCCTAGAGACCAGTTTTCAAACACGCTAAAAAAATTAGAGTGTAAATACACACACAGGGCATGACAGGCCTTCCCAGGACTTTATTTTTTATCCTGGAATTGTGTAGTACATCTGGCCAATTCTTATACGGTATATAGAATCTGGTAGAGTACGAAATCTTCATTGGATTGAATGGAGAGTGCACAATGCAAGCACAGACTGGAATCAGAAGACAAGCGGCTCTATGTCTTCATGGGCAATATCTCACTGGATTGGGGACAGGTAAGTATAATACCAACAGGGGAAGCTTTAATATAAGTGATATTGTGCAGTTATACTGAATCCATTTAATTAAGAAACATTGTTGAACCAATAGTATGTATACATACCCTTGTAGAGAAATTTGAATGGAGTTACGTTTTCAATGGTTTGGACATGGAGAACATGGTGTGATCAATAAAATGTAATCTCCCCTAAAAATCAATGTACTCACAATGTACTTACTTGCAAAATTTGAACAGTATCTTCTCAAACACCAGCACTGGTCCCGTGCTTCCCAGAATAGTAAGAGGTTGTCCCCCGAACAAGGAAAAGGCTATTCCTGTCATTGAGGCTCCAAATAGAGACTCTATTGCACTCTAGACAAAGTAAAAGTATGTGTTCAATGTTCAGCATAGTTCATACAATATGTGTGGCTACTGCATGCCATGATTATGATTATGTACAACACCTACTATACGGCCTTCAGTTGCCTCTCCAAGAAGACCTCCGAATGTGATGACAGGGGACATGCATGCACAGTAAAGGAACAGGAATGAAGCTAAACATTGCAAACTGAATGAATCCCTGAAGTCGCTCCAGAAAAAAGGAGCTTTCCTCTTGACATCCATGACCAGACCTCCAAAAAATCTAGAGGGAAGACAATAGTGATATGTTAGAGAGGAGCTCCTAAAAAGAAAAAAAACATCTAAAAAGGCCAAAGAGGCTGTACAAAACATACAGTTGTGTCCAAAATTATTCAACCCCCAATGCTGTAAAGGGGTTTAGGGACTATAGTGTACATTTGGAATTGTATTCAGAATCAAATCCTACAAGGACGTTGTAACTACCCAAATGCAACTAAAATGACATCAATTGTTTATGTAATACAGTAGTAAATGGTTCTTATGTGGTTTCTTCATTGCCACAATTATTCAACCCCTTAAAGACTACCACTCTGAAGAACAGAGGTTCATACAGGTGCTTTCCATCAGGTATTGAAAACACCTGTGGATGTCACCGAGCAGCAATCAAGCATAATAAGCACCAATTAGGCAGCTTTAAAATGACTGTGATACTCAGCTCCTTCTAGACATTTACTGGTGTGGTTACAAACATGGTGAAGGCAAGAGAATGGTCCAGGAAGACAAGAGAAGAGGTGATTTCTCTTCACAGGAAGGGCAATGGCTATAAGAAGATTGCAAAGATGTTAAACATACCAAGAGACACCTTAGGAAGCATCATTCGCAAATTCAAGGCAAAGGGCACTGTTGAAACGCTACCTGGTCGTGGCAGAAAGAAGATGCTGACTTCGACTGCTGTGCGCTACCTGAAGCGTAGAGTGGAGAGAAGTCCCCGTGTGACTGCTGAGGAACTGAGAAAAGATTTGTCAGATGTGGGTACAGAAGTTTCAGCCCAGACAATAAGACGCACACTGCGTAATGAAGGCCTCCGTGCCAGAACTCCCAGGCGTACCCCCTTGCTGTCTCCAAAGAATAAGAAGAGTCGACTGCAGTATGCCAAAAGCCATGTGGACAAACCACAAAAGTTGTGGGATAGTGTTCTGTGGACTGATGAAACAAAATTAGAACTGTTTGGGCCCATGGATCAACGCTATGTTTGGAGGAGGAAGAACAAGGCCTATGATGAAAAGAACACCTTGCCTACTGTGAAGCATGGTGGAGGGTCAATCATGCTTTGGGGCTGTTTTGCTTCTGCAGGTACAGGGAAGCTTCAGCGTGTGCAAGGTACCATGAATTCTCTTCAGTACCAGGAGATATTGGATGGAAACGTGATGCAGTCCGTCACACACCTGAGGCTTGGGAGACGTTGGACCTTTCAACAGGACAATGATCCCAAGCATACCTCCAAGTCCACTAGAGCATGGTTGCAGAGGAAAGGCTGGAACATTTTGGAGTGGCCATCGCAGTCACCAGACTTAAATCCGATTGAGAACCTCTGGTGGGACTTAAAGAAAGCAGTTGCAGTGCGCAAGCCTAAGAATGTGACTGAACTGGAGGCCTTTGCCCATGAAGAATGGGCGAAGATACCCGTAGATCGCTGCAAGACACTTGTGTCAAGCTATGCTTCACGTTTAAAAGCTGTTATAACTGTAAAAGGATGCTGTACTAAGTACTAAGATTGAATGTCACTTGGGGGTTGAATAAAACTGATAATGCTGTGAGCACAGAAAAGACATTTGTGGTTATTTCATTATAACTGTTATGTTATATTTGTCTGACCTACAAGTGCCTCTTTAATGTAAATGTAAGCAAGATGACTGAATGATCAAAAGCAATGTCAAACTGGCCAAAACACTCAATTTCAGTGGGGGTTGAATAATTTTGGACACAACTGTATTCAAAGTACAGTCAGGTCCATAAATATTGGGACATCGACACAATTCTAACATTTTTGGCTCTATAAACCACCACAATGGATTTGAAATGAAACAAACAAGATGTGCTTTAACTGCAGACTGTCAGCTTTAATTTGAGGGTATTTACATCCAAATCAGGTGAACGGTGTAGGAATTACAACAGTTTACATATGTGCCTCCCACTTATTAAGGGACCAAAAGTAATGGGACAATTGGCTTCTCAGCTGTTCCTTGGCCAGGTGTGTGTTATTCCCTCATTATCCCAATTACAATGAGCAGATAAAAGGTCCAGAGTTCATTTCAAGTGTGCTATTTGCATTTGGAATCTGTTGCTGTCAACTCTCAAGATGAGATCCAAAGAGCTGTCACTATCAGTGAAGCAAGCCATCATTAGGCTGAAAAAACAAAACAAACCCATCAGAGAGATAGCAAAAACATTAGGCGTGGCCAAAACAACTGTTTGGAACATTCTTAAAAAGAAGGAACGCAGCGGTGAGCTCAGCAACACCAAAAGACCCGGAAGACCACGGAAAACAACTCTGGTGGATGACTGAAGAATTCTTTCCAGGTGAAGAAAACACCCTTCACAACAGTTGGCCAGATCAAGAACACTCTCCAGGAGGTAGGTGTACGTGTGTCAAAGTCAACAATCAAGAGAAGACTTCACCAGAGTGAATACAGAGGGTTCACCACAAGATGGAAACCATTGGTGAGCCCCAAAAACAGGAAGGCAAGATTAGAGTTTGCCAAACGACATCTAAAAAAGCCTTCACAGTTCTGGAACAACATCCTATGGACAGATGAGACCAAGATCAGCTTGTAGAGTGATGGGAAGAGAAGAGTATGGAGAAGGAAAGGAACTGATCATGATCCTAAGCATACCACCTCATCAGTGAAGCATGGTGGTGGTAGTGTCATGGCGTGGACATGTATGGCTGCCAATGGAACTGGTTCTCTTGTATTTATTGATGATGTGACTGCTGACAAAAGCAGCCGGATGAATTCTGAAGTGTTTCAGGCAATATTATCTGCTCATATTCAGCCAAATGCTTCAGATCTCATTGGACGCCGCTTCACAGTGCAGATGGACAATGACCCAAAGCATACTGCAAAAGCAACCAAAGAGTTTTTGAAGGGAAAGAAGTGAAATGTTATGCAATGGCCAAGTCAATCACCTGACCTGAATCCGATTGAGCATGCATTTCACTTGCTGAAGACAAAACTGAAGGGAAAATGCCCCAAGAACAAGCAGGAACTGAAGACAGTTGCAGTAGAGGCCTGGCAGAGCATCGCCAGGGATGAAACCCAGCGTCTGGTGATGTCTATGCGTTCCAGACTTCAGGCTGTAATTGACTGCAAAGGATTTGCAACCAAGTATTAAAAAGTGAAAGTTTGATTTATGATTATTATTCTGTCCCATTACTTTTGGTCCCTTAACAAGTGGGAGGCACATATGCAAACTGTTGTAATTCCTACACCGTTCACCTGATTCGGATGTAAATACCCTCAAATTAAAGCTGACAGTCTGCAGTTAAAGCACATCTTGTTTGTTTCATTTCAAATCCATTGTGGTGGTGTATAGAGTGGCTGCCGTCTTGGGTCTCTCTCTCCTCACTAGCTAAGAGACAGCAGCAGGACCCATTGGCTCCTGCTGCTGTCAATCACAGCTAGTGAGGAGGGAGCGGGACAGTGCTACGCTGTGTGTGTCCCATAGAGCAAGCACGCACAAGTGCCCCCAGAGCAAACAGCTTGCTCTGGGGGCACTCAGTAAGGGAGAGGGGGACCCGAGAAGAGGAGGATGGGGTCTGCTCTGTGCAAAACCATTGCACAGAACAGGTAAATATGATGTGTTTATGTATTATTTTAATGAAAAAAATTTTAACCTTCAGAACCACTTTAAAGCAAAGATATGTTTTAGCCATGAAAAGCAACATTTTCATTTTAAAGTGTTACTAAATCCACAACAGTAAAATGAGTCTGTATATGCACTAAAGTAGGCTTTTTATACTTGCTGTGGACCCTTAAGAAGCTAATCCTCTGCATTGTATAAAAAGATTGTTTGATCATGTCTTCTCTGATCCTCCCATTCGTCCTGTGCCCCCCTCTTATCGCCTGATAAGACATATCAGGTGGATTCACTTTGCACATGCTCAGTTTGGTGTGCATTGCTAGAGAGGGGATTTTCAGGGATCCTGCATCCTCCTAGAGCATAATGAGAACTCCTCCTACAAGCTTTAACATGTGCACTGCTGGACACTAATAGAAGTCACAAGACTGCTTTAACTGCTGATGAGAAAAGGTATTTAGCAGTTTATATTTACTAAAATAATTGCATTTCCATGTTCTGTGTACTGTGAGAGATCAGATAGTGAATGCAGGGTCCGGGGTTTAGTAACACTCTAAAAATGTCCATTCCTTTTAACCCTTACTACTCTATTTGCCTGTGCAAGTGAGTTGACATATCCAGAGTATACAGAAGAAATGTGTCTCCCTTTCCTCTCACATGACAGTTCTGCTGCTTGGTAATTGGCTGCTCACACAAGAAGCATTGTCAAATGGGAGCCCAGAGAGATTGCAGGGTAAAAGTAACAAGTTTATTGTATTGTCAGGTATTCCACTTCCTCATACTTGCTTTTTAGCTCCACCTGGAGCTTACACTTGACTGAGGACTCAATATCAACCTGTATGACAAGATTGGGTGCTTGAACAACCAATCGCTAGAAGAGAGGTGAATTAGATGCTCCTCATACCAGGATTTGTTGGAAAGTTCTCTTAATTTCCACTGGCTGAACAGGACAGCAGAGAAGGAAAGGAAGAAAAATATGTGCAGATGGAGAAAGTAGTAAAATGAACCTTTTGTTTTGTACTTCTATGACAAAGCAAAAGTGCAATCTTTTTTCAGACATTCAAAGCCACTATATGCAGTAACAGTACCATCTTTCATTAGCTAGCCTCACTCAGAAGAAAAGACTACTAGAAGGTGAAACAGCTGACTGGGGATTTATAAGAACTTAAAGAAAGAATACAGATGCACTTGTCTACAGCAACCAATACACTCACTTTTTATTAGTCAGCTCCACTGCCAATTTCTTTTGCAAGATGAGAAATGACACTTTTTCAAGCTATCCAAGCTAGCGGTCAAAGGTAACTCAGGTATCACCTGCTACTGGACTTAATGTTACAGGAAGGAGGGGGGTTCAACTCTGACCATGATGAAGAAATGCTTATTTCAAAAGAATAATGAGGGTGTTTAATAATTTAAAGATGCTTTCATCTGTACAAGCTAAGCCATTTACGACACGGTAGCACATATATGCGGTGTCCAGGAGGTGGGCTTTAAACCTGGGCACCACATATATGTGTTCTTCTGTTAGTGCTCCCAGCACAGAAATTAGACTGTCACCGAGAGTCCTGGGACTCCTGCTAATGATTGGGAACCGGGAGACCCAGTTCCCGAGCCTCTGACTGGCTATCACAGTGATCAGTCACTGTTTAGCCCTCCCATGAGGTTTTTTCTCCTCTGAATGGAGATGAAGATGCATTGTGTCTTTCTTTTCTTGACAAGGGAGGAAAATGTAAACAAACAAGTGAGTGTAAGAAAAAAAATTACTAGATCAAGGGTTGATTTGGGTCAGTATCAGGATTAGTGTTAAGGTCAAGGTAAGGGTCAAAGGTCAGCATTTAAAAAACAAGGAAAGAAAACAGCACCTCTAATTGCAGACTTTTGATAGCTTTCATAACAAAGTGGTTAGGCAACTCAAATGTATATGAAATAAACAGGCTCATCAGTAAAGGTAGGTGACCAAACTGCCATTGCACGAGGGTAGGATGCAGCAGAAGTCAGAGTGTATAGCTGGCGTAGGTGGAAGAAGCCGGCCAGATCCTCTGCTGCTCCAAGATGCCTGCTGGAATGGAACAGGCGCCTCAGAGCAGCAGAGGTGCGGGCCAGCTTCCTCTACCTACACCAGCTATACACTCTGACTTCTGCAGCGTCCTATCCTCATGGAATGGCGGTTCAGTCCATATAGACAAAGGGGGGGTAACCGGGACACTGCCAACTATGGACTATAGTGAGAATACTTAGGAAAAAGGGGGGTCAGAAAATATGTAATGAACTAAATACTGGCCTCCATATACATAGAAAATATGCCGACTCACATGGAGATAGCCATGTGGTGTCCTCAGGACCCAAACATAACTGAGGGAAACAAAAAGGGAAAACAATGACAAAGGCACAAGATGCCTAAGTCACGCGGGTCCAAAAGAGGTCAAACTGCGACTTGTAATAAGAAAAATGTATAAATCTTTAATGGCAGTAAAAACATGAATCAATACACATGGTAAAACAAAAACAACGATGAAAGGAGAGAGCCTCAACACTACCAAAGAGAAAAATATTTGGAATCGTTGCAATTGTCAAGAGCAGGACAATTTATTTTGGTTTGTTCTTTGGTGGTACGTTATAGTAATAGCAAGAAATATACAGCTAAATAAAAAATATTTTTTTTTACTATTTTGGGCCAGTTTTCCTTAAAAAAAAATCTAGATATCCTTTACCATTTATAAAAAAACTAAGCCCAATTTGTCCTGAAAAAACAAGGTATAATTCACCTGGATACACAAAGTAGTTGCAATCATATGTACAGTCTTACTAACACATGTCAAAGTTGCAAATTGCGTCTGGGAGTTAAGGTTTGCTTTGAACCCGATTATGAAAAGGTTAATTTTACTGTATGAGGCATTTGTTTGAATCATAGTTGTTATTAGTTAGGAGCTGTTGTAAGTCCCAGTTCTCATACTAAAGTTAAGTCCATCAATCCGCTACAGAGTAGCCATTCAAATCTGCAGTATAATTATTAACTCACTTTCCAGTTCTTTCTAGTTCAGGGCCACTGTGTCCTCCATGTTCTTCCGGTTCTCCTAACGCTGCTGTTCCATTAGGCACCCCTGGTGTTTTACGCTTTTCCTGAAATACAAGATGCGGAAATGACAGCATTGTTTCTAAATGATATGTGCAGTAATAGCAAACATTTGCAAGATTAAAAGCACAGGGCAAGGAGCAGACAAATAAACACACAGAACAAGGTGCCCAGAGCCCAGGGCAAAGATACCAAATATCCCACCTTCCACCAATGTGTGCATCCTTTATCTTTTACACCTGGGACCCCATTTCCAGCTGTCACGATGCTTGTTTCAGCATCACTGAGCAGTTTTAGGTGCACCAATCAGGCTATAGATGGATTTGAAAGTGCATAATAGCAACGTGGGACCATACAGCTGTGTGTTCTCTGCCTCTGCCAGTCTCTTTGCACGGTTTGTAATCAATGCCAGACCAGAAGGAGGTAAAACAAAAGGCCCCAGCTCATCCCAACCCTTCCAGGAAAGTTATGCAGAAATAATGAGGCTGTTTTGTGATGGAAACTGAAATCCACAATGCATCTCTTTTGAAATAGAATTTTTGTGCATACTAAATGCCATACACTCACCGGCCACTTTATTAGGTACACCTTACTAGTACTGGGTTGGACCACCTTTTGCCTTCAGAACTGAATTAATTCTTCATGGCATAGATTCAACAAGGTGTTAGAAACATTCCTCAGAGATTTTGGTCCATATTGACATGAGTTAGTGTTGACTTTCTATAATCTTGAACCAGTCTGCCCATTCTACTCTGACCTCTGACATAAACAAGGCATTTTCCTCCATACAACTGCCACTCACTGGATATTTTTCTCTTTTTCAGACCATTCTCTGTAAACCCTAGAGATGGTTGTGTGGGAAAATCCCAGTAGATAAGTAGTTTTTGAAATACTCAGACCAGCCGTCTGGCAACAACAACCATGCCACATTCAAAGTCACTTAAATCACCTTTCTTCTCCATTATCATGCTTGGTTTGAACTTCAGCAAGTCATCTTCACCATGTATAGATGCCTAAATACATTGAACTGCTACCAAGCAATTGAACAGGTGTACCTTGTAAAGTGTCCAGTGAGTGTAGATGCATTTTGTGTTTGTAGATACAATCCATCGCACCTTTGCAGTTTAAATATTACAGTGCTGTTTTATCATCTACAAACTAATTTTCTAGTGAAAAAATATTTCTAAAAGCACAAAATATATTTTATGATTTCGAAACAATTTTATGAACACATATAGGAGTAAAATTAAAATACATTTTATGAACAAGTAATTGGATTAAAAAATAAATGGTCGAAAAATCTGTCTTATGAATAAATGTCAAACCATTGGCTTGAAGTATGCAGTGTCTATTTCCATTACCACAGTGAAATAGGAAAGATGGTTCCCATAGTCCAGTTTTGTATCAAGAACCAAAAGCAGATGTCAAGATGCAGATTAGTAAAGTGAAACACTTACCTGTGAAGGAACATTTTTAGGTGGTTCAATTCGGATTGATGGATCCCACTCGCCAGGTGGAAGCACTGTCACTTGATCAAGAAATTCATCAATCCCAGAGACAAGATCATTACGATCCTTGGCTTTATACGCAACATCATGAAATACCTATCAGGACATAAATACAAAGGCTGCTTTAATTGTTTTTAAGTTTACTTTTAATGTACAAAACCACACTTTAGACATCACTGTAAGCAGAACACTTTCAGTCTGTCTACTGAAGGAAAGCCAACATCATAGCTTTCACCAAAGGGCCAGGTAAATTACAGCCTTCACAAACATATATGAAAAAGTTTCAAGAAGAATCTGCTTTACCTTTAGACACAGTAGGCTTGTGGCTGGAGACTCATAGTGTAAAATAATCAATGCGCTTAGGTTACATAAAGAAAAGCAGCCAACACAATGAATTTGTGATACCAAATCCCAATATGAGCATTAGAAAAGTGTGCAGTGCTATAACATAAAGAATGCCAAACAATGCTAAATCATAAAATAACACAAAAACAAACAAAAATGTTTGCTCTGACCATGCAAACTGATCTATGATCACCAATGCTCTAATTGTGTCTTAAACAACAATATAAAAAAGACAATATAAAAGACCACATATATATAAAATAAGTTCATAAAGTGATAAAGCTGTAATCACTCATGTGATACAGATCAGATCCACGCACCGGGGTAAAAAGGACACTCTCCAGTTTCTTAACAGATTATAATGACCACTGAACTAGTGAATGGGGCCTACGAGTGTAACCTCATCACACACTTGATTGGTGGCCAGGTCCACTTTGTCTGCCTGGAGGGACACTGGTTTACATGACATGTCTTAGAGAGGCATTGTGAGTGCACACTACGTATTTTAAATAAATAGGTTCATATGGTACTACACTATGGTTTTGCTTGTTATCCTTAATTTCTGAGATGCATTCGGGCTCCCATCCCACATGAATCACTGAGGAGACGTGGCAACTGTCAGTTCCATCTCGTGAAGACTGAGATTGAGCTCTGCAGTCACTTTTGCAGCAGTTGCTTTTACTTATTTTGGGTCACAATCCTGGGCAATGTCCTTTTGTCTCTTTTGCTCAGTTGACTATGTCGACCGCGCTTATGATTCTCAGACAACATTTTCTGAGAAACTGTATATGCCATTGTAACCTTTGACACTGGTCCTCACGACACGGCAAATAAATCAACAACTTCAATCACAGAGGCACCAGCTAAGCAGGCACCAACAATTTGCCCTCTTTGAAGCTCAGTAAGCTCTGACATGACTCCGTTTTACTAGCAACGCACGCAATGAATTACAAAAGTGAGGCTTCCCACCTGTTAGCTAGGTGTCTCATTACACAGCGGAAGCAAAATAATGATATATCACTTCTGTTTTCAACACACAATGTGGTCAATTTTGCATCTGCAAATCATGCAGTATTTCCATTTTTTGACTAACCTCTGTATATCCACAAGTACAATTTACAATATTAAGGACTAGTAAAACAAGAAAATGTTTGAAATGTGTGAAAGAGGTGATGCCAGCAGGGAAGGCAAATAGGGAGGTAGGGAGTATTACTGTGGATGCCATAAGTTATGTTCCCAAATTCTCCATTGATGATTTTAGCCTAATCAAAAGAATGTTACATTTAAGAGTTTCTGTACACATACTGTATGAGAACTTATATACTCAGAGGTCTTAGCGACATACATTCTGTGTGTTTGGCCTATGCTGCTACACAAAGGCTCAAAAGAACAGAGGGGGTCAATTATGAGGTGCGGATAGAATATGATGGCATATGGGGGGGGTTCCTGCTGGAAACCTGAGTTTATTTAGTTTAAAGTATCAACGTTGTAGCATGAAACTGTATCCTTTGTAGCCTATTATATCACTGCAACCGATGCCAGTAGTGATGGTGATGCCAGTGATGGTACATATGGGGTGAGTAGTGGTGGGATCTGCAAGGTTTGGAGCGGAATAATGTAAAATGGCTAGAAGCGCTTTCAAGCACATGTGGTATGTTTCTTTAAATGTTTAATGCAGACAGATTAGCCCTATGGCAATAGGCTGGAGAACATGAAATATGACAAAAGATATAAGCATCAAGTAGGGCCAAAGCTATGTCCACTATATTTTTTGTATTTTCCTTTTAATAGCTAAATCAACCTGAGATTGGCATGTCTGCTAAAAGAGGAGGATGATGGTAGGATGATTTCTGCATTGTCCTCTTGTATCATTCTTTGTCTTCATGGGCCCAAACAGATTTTTGACTTTTTGCTCTGACTCTGCTTTGATCCCTACCACACTAATTGGAAGCCAAGCAAAGAATTTTTACTTGTTGAGCTAGAGTGGTAAGGGTTTTACTTTTGTTTTACAGCAGGCAGGATGTATACGGTACTGTAATATACTTAGTAATAAAAATAGAATACAGAGAGTAAATTAAACAGCACGAGTAGTAAACATGGCTGTAACATATGGACAGAATTCTGAGCCCAGGTGTAAATGTCTGTCCAGGGTATCCAAGACATCAGAAACCGATTTTTGATAATGACTTGCCATTCACAGACAGATGTTAAATTACCTTGCCCTTTAATATATGCCTCTGCCAGGTCTTGTTGTTATATTTAAATTCTTTTGTAGTATCTAGACTTCTGATCGTATGTTTCAGGAATCATGTTAGGATGATATAAAATTTTACAATGTGTTTAATTTATCATATTAGTTTAATCATTTATAAAAGGAATTCTAAGTGGTCCATCTTGCATTAATGCGGCCTGCAAAAAGCCGCTATAGCACTTGTCAGCTAGACAAGTCCAGTATCCTATATTTCCTATCTTGCAGCATAAAGGACAGCAGGGTTGTATCCCAGCAAGATAATTTATGTGGTTATCATGAAAGCCTGACCTGGTTTCAGCTGCTGACAGCAAACTCGTGAATTTTCATGACACTTTCCAAGCTTCTTTAACCGCTTTATTTCCAGTGTACCTATTGAAGCAAGCTGTCATTGGACCGGGTGTAAAAAGCAGCACTAATATATATATATATATGCAGTTGTGTCCAAAATAATAGCAGTGTGTTGAAAAAAGTGAATAAAGCTCAAAATCCTTCTAATAGCTTTTATTTCTATACAAAAAATTGCATTGGGAACACTACACATTCTATTCCAAATCAAAACATGAAGAAAAATATATCAAATTTGTGTTGTTCCTCTAAAAAAATTGAAGATAATGAATATTAGACTGTTCAAAAAAATAGCAGTGTTTGTATTCTTCTTTACAAACTCAAACATTCACTATAGAAACTGAAACATGTTTGAAGATTTTGCTTTCCTTTGAATCACTTAATTAATATTTAGTCGTATAAGCACTGTTTCTGAGAACTGCTGTACATCTGTGTTGCATGGAATCAACCAACTTCTGGCACCTGTGAACAGGTATTCCAGCCCAAGATGATTGGACTACATTCCACAGTTCTCTATTTCTTGGTTTTGCCTCAGAAACTGCATTTTTGATGTCACCCCACAAGTTTTCTATTGGATTAAGATCCGGGGATTGGGCTGTCCACTCCATAACGTCAATCTTGTTGGTCTGGAAGCAAGATGTTGCAAGTTTACTGGTGTGTTTGGGGTCGATGTCTTGTTGGAACACCCATTTCAAGGGCATTTCCTCTTCAGCATAAGGCAGCATGACCTCTTCAAGTATTCTGATGTATTCACACTGATCCATGATCCCTGGTATGCGATAAATAGGCCCAACACCGTAGTATGAGAAACATCCCCATATCATGATGCTTGCGCAACCATGCTTCACTGTCTTCACAGTGTACTGTGGCTTGAATTCAGTGTTTGGGGGTCGTCTGACAAACTGTCTCCGGCCACTAGACCCAAAAAGAACAATCTTACTTTCATCAGTCCACAAAATGTTGCGCCATTTCTCTTTAGGCCAGTCAATGTGCTCTTTGGCAAATTGTAACCTCTTCAGCACGTCTTTTTTTCAACAGTGGGACTTTGCGGGGGCTTCTTGCAGATAGCTTGGCTTCACATAGGCGTCTTCTAATTGTAACAGTACTCACAGGTAACTTTAGACCTTCTTTGATCTTCCTGGAGCTGATTGTTGGCTGAGTTCTTGCCATTTTGGCTATTCTTCTATCCATTCGAATGGTAGGTTTTCGCTTTCTTCCACGTCTTTCAGGTTTTGGTTGCCATTTTAAAGCATTTGCGACCATTGTAGCTTAGCAGCCTATCATTTTCTGCACTTCTTTATATGTTTTCCCCTCTCCAATCAACTTTTTAATCAAGGTACGCTGTTCTTCTGAACAATGTCTGGAACGACCCATTTTCCTCAGAATTTAAGAGAGAAATGCACTGTAACCAGCATGTACAACATTTGCTGCCTTCCTTCCTTAAATAAGGGCAATAATTGCCACCTGTTTTTCAAAGAATGAATGACCTCACTAATAGAACGTCACGCTGCTATTATTTTGAACATGCCCCTTTCAATTAGTGATTCAATTACACAGAATCAGCAGCATGCATGTCATGACTGTTGGGTCCGTTTTCATTTCTATTACTCTACTACACCTGCTAGTAAATTATTTGCCATGTAGAAATATCATTTCTACCAAACAGTGATTGATCAGGTTAGTGATGTCTGACTGCTATTATTTTGAACACAACTGTATATATACATATATATATATATATATATATATATATATATATATATATATATATGTTAGGCCTTATTTGTGTTTATTTGTATAGCCAAACTAATGCATGGCTAGTAGTGTTGTAACAGGGATAGCATGTACCTCCGGAGCTTCCATGCAGGGGACACTTCCTGCACATTGTTTCTATTCCACATCCTCAGATCCTCTCCACCATTTGTACTTGCCCAAAATAAAAAAAAAACATTCCAAGCTATTTTGAGTGTAATTCTTCAGATACCAATAAACATTGCTTCAAATACATTTGGAGAAAAATTACCTCATCTGTCATCAAAGTGGCAATTGACCGTCCAATTTCATGATACTGCTGTCCCTTTCCAAGTGGTCCCAGTAGTATAAACAGAAATCTGCATAGCAAGATGAACAAGAAGGATGTGTTCAGTTATTAAAAGATAGAATTAGCTTATATAATGCTGCATTATGGTAGCAGTAATGATAATAGTAGAGCCATGCAAATTTATGATTTACAAAAATGAAGGCTGATTCACTACTGGCAGATAACCATGAAAAGTTATTCTTATCTTTGCAAAAAATAAAAGAAGCTTACAAAAACAGTTCTGATAGGTTTTCTCGGCGTTTGTGTATTTCAAGTAAGAAGTGAAAAACTGCAGTAAACAAATGCTTTTATGGCTGCAGATACCACATATCCTATATGGTCAAGAGTTTATGAACAACTGACCATCACACCTACTTATAGAGCCAAAAGTATTTGGCCATTCCTCTAAATTCAGGATTTAGGTGTTTTCATTGAAGGGTACTGTTAATGTTACAGCTTACAAAAACATTTTAGAAAATTGTGTGCATCCAATAAAGTCATGGTTTGGCCAGTATGGTGTGGAGGCCTGCACAGAGTCCTGGAATTAACTGGAATTCTGATTGCAAGCAAGTATCAAAGGTGTAGTGGTCAACTCTGGACCAAAAGGTTAGATCCTGAAGAGCTGGCTAGTGGCTTCTCATAAGTCTCAGGGTGTCCAACAGAAAAGAGGGAAGTGGGTAAGTACTTATAGTGTAGCAAAGTGCTTAAAAAAGGGTAAATTGCTTCATAAAAGTGAAATGACTCAAAGTGGGATTCCACAACAGGAATATCTTGCATCTGTTGGGGCTGCCCCTATGGGTGGGAATGCACAACCTTCCAAGTACGCAGGTGGCTGCTCCCTATGCCTTGGGGTTCCATCCTGGGTCCTCTGTAGGGTCCTCAGGTGGAGGTATGAAATCAGTAAGTACAAGAGGAGCTTCAAAAATAACCTGTTGGTGGTCCGATCATCACAGGTGCCTAAAGTTATATGTCAAAAAATGGGCCATAGTTGTCTGCTTTTGTGAACACCAAATTTATTTTTCACCAAATAAAACTTGTTTTGTGGCTTTAAATTGCCTCAGTTCAAGGGTGATAACATTGATGTTAATTAAGTACAAGGGGGTGATGTCATCAGCTCTGATTCGATGTCTGAGATGTCATCAGCTCTGACACAATCTCTGGCACTGTCAGAGATCGAATGTGGCCATTTTGATTGGCTGGCTTCACTGTACATTCTAAGAAGTGTATGAGCAGGAAAGTAAGACACTTTTATTGTATACGAGATAGCATGGATTTCTGCAATGAAATATCTTTCTGCTAGCAATTTTATTTTTGGGTAAACTACTTTAGTTTTGAAATACCATTGGCTTCATCTGTAGCAAATGATAGCTAGTCATCTTCTACATCAAGTACTGATCTACAAACTCACATGCAGAAAAAACAACATACCTTGATGGAATGGGGACTTCTGTAAGGCCATTGATCAAAACTGCAGGAGAAAGTCTAACAAAAGCAACCACAGCTCGATCTAAAAATTCCAGTTCACCAACTAAGATGTTGGAAGCTTCTGCCCCAGGAGGGATTTTTTTCATAAAATGTAAATCAAACTAGAAATGAAAGAAATTATGAAAGCTCATAAATATACAGTTGTTTTTAAATATATGTTTCTAAATAAATTATTGACATTGAACTTATTGTGCGTGGTATATGTGAAAGCTTTCATATAAAGATCATTCAAGTAATATAAATTCCAACTCTGTTTATCCTCCACCCACTCTCCAGTCATCCCCTCTTACTTCCAGATGCCCCCCAGCACCAGCATATATTTTCTGCTTTTTTTTTTTTATTTAACTTTTTCCTAAGTCTTTACGTGACGTGCAGCGTCTTCTTCTTCACCTCTTCTCTGGTGCTGGCTGGTCCTCAAAGATGTAGAGAACATGATGACATATGCACAGTTCTCTGCATCATTGGAGAGGTATTATTTGACACAAATGAAGAGCCCGGTCCTGGATCCAGAGTTGGTCTTCAGGGGACAGTGCCAGAGAGTAGGCAAGTATTGCAGCAAGAGCTGAGCCACTGATTAAACACACACTGTTTTCTAACAAATATCACTACCTTAATTTTGACTCTTATTAAACTTTTTGAGTGGTGCATCATTTCTTTATTTCATTTCTATACCTCTCCTTTTAACTATTATACATTCTTTAATCCACTAATAGACTTGCAGGGATGTTATATGCATAAGCTATGTGACATCTATGCAAGACTTGGAACCTACATCGGGAGCAATTTTTTTACAGGTTCAAACAAGATATGGATTTAAAAAGTTGAATTATCACAAAATAGCATCCTATGAGCATTATGTGAAGGTTTTGTATGAGTTATAAAGAAGCTCAAGCTTACATTTCATCATCTATCCTGTTGGTTTACTGATGGACGCTTTGGTTAGATACAGACATATAAGTCAGTAATGAATTTGTGAACCTACACAGGTTGTTTACTAATTTGCAAGCCACACATGATGTTATGGGCTCTAGGGCTCTATTATTACTAGACACCCATAAGGTCTTTGACTCGAATAGCCTTATCGCTTAGAAATATTTGTGAAATTTGGCTTCAGACCTAGATTCCTTAGGTGAACCAGACTGTTGTACCATAAACCAAAGGCTAGAGTAAGGGTGAGAATTAGGTTTCTGAGTTCATTACTAAAATGACCAGACAGGGTTGCCCCCTAACACCCTTGCTATTTGCTCTGGCAATAGAATCCTTAGCCGAATTGCGCCAACCCAACTGTACTATACCTGGGCTGACTATTAACAGATTGGAAGAAAACATTTCCCTATATGCAGTTGACATGCTTATATATCTAGAAAATACACAAACTTCAGTGCCTGCCTTTTTAGATGTTATTCAGAATTTTGGACATTATTCGGGCTTTCGAGTAAATTGGGAAAAATCTCTTAACTGTTCGTTAGATCAGGACCCCCTTACTGCCCTTCCACCCTCTTGTCCTTTGAACATTGTCCAAAACTTTTGATACCTGGGTATAATGATACAACGTCCTCTTTCCCAATATCTTCAAAATAATATGGACCCTCTTTTGTATAAATTAAAGAATACTCTTAAAGTTTGGAATAATCTCCCTTTGACGCTCTGGGGTAGAGTAAATATTTTTAAGATGATCTTCCTGTCATGCTTCCTCTGTGTCCTAAATAATTATCCAGTATATATCCCTAAACATAGGTTTCAAGAGATTGATTCCATCCCAACATCCTTTATCTGGGGAGGCAGTGCAGCCAGAGTAGCTAAGGATGCCCTGAAATTGTCTATTATGTAAAGAGGTCTTGCTGTTCCTAACCTTCAAACTTATTATATTGCTTCTAAATTAGCTCATGCCCATTGGTGACTTTACCCTGAAACTGATAACGCTGCTGCGGCCCTGGAAGCGGCCATGCTTACTTTTTACCAATAATTGCAAAATTTATTACACAGACATTCCAGCATGGGCAGAGCCAGTACTATCATACTAGCTATGACATTGCTCATATTTTGCCTTTCTAAGCTACAGGCCTCCCCTAATGCTCCTTTGTGGCACAATCCACTCCTATCAAAAATCTATCAAAAGATGGATGGACTGTTCTGGGGTTAAACTAACTTCTCATTTATACTCATTAGCTGCTTTTCACCCCTTTTCACAGTACCAAAAGGAGTATAAGCTTCCCTCTACAATCTATTTTAGATATTTGTAATTGCAACACATGGCAGCATCTCAGTTCGGCCTAAATAATGTATCTTGCAACCCCCTGCATTAAAAAATGTATTATGTGACTCAACACATTCTAAACTTATTTGCAAATATTATTCTTATTGACTTCACTCTAAAACTTAATGTCTTCAAAGCACTAAAACCCATTGGAGAGCAGATATTCCAGATCTCACAGAGGAAGTGTGGCAGGAACTGATTCCCTTGCAAGTCCCTATAGTCATCTTATCTAGGGATAAGGTCATACAGGATAAATTTGATTATAGACCCTATTACACTCCATGCCTTCTTTTCTGCCTTGGTAACCTACCCTCTGCTGCTTGCTCTAAGTACATGGTGGTGGATGATACATTTTTCCATATGATTTGGGAATGACGACCTATTAGACCTTTTGGTCAAGGGTTACGGGTTTTATTTGCTCGATTATACAACAACCTAATATTTGTCATCCATGACTTTAGCTCTTAGGTTATATAGATGATGATAGTCTTCCTCAGAGCATGAAGTCTTTTTTGTTCTTGTTGCTTTTTTTACACTAAAAACTCTATAACAATGTGGTGGATATCACAGACCCCTCCCACTGTCACTTCTTGGATAACTTTAGTTATTCAAGCAATTCCACTTTATAAGTTGACCTATGAAGCCATGAAGTTGCCCCAAAAGAATCCATATAGGCTGGTCCTCTTGGGTAGCCTCTGCACAAACTGTGTCATAGTTGCATAGTTAGTCTGGTTGAAAAAAAGACAAAAGTCCATCTAGTTCAACCCATAAAAGGGACAAAAAATATACAATCCTACAAACACAATCCTATACCCACAGTTGATCCAGAGGAAGGCAAAAATGCCAATAAAGATCCAATTTGCTCCAGCAGGGGAAAAATGTCCTCCTGATCCCCCAAGAGGCAATCAGGTATCCCCTGGATCAACTTTACCTACACTCTGACACTCTGGTATCTATCCTTTACCAATTGCATATCCACTGTATATGCTAAAGATGGTTTGTACCTAAATGGAAGGGGGTCTGTTGTGCTTGGGGAGAGGTTTATGGGAAGGCTAGAGGAGTATTTAAACTAGGATTGAGGGAAAAGGGTGAACTAGAATTCAATGGGGCAGACAGGTCAGTTAGGGGTCAGACAATACTGGAGGATGGGATGGGGATAGATGGGGAGAGGGTCATGGCAGGTAATAAGAAGGTTCCCATGTTACAAACAACCATTGGAAATTATAGTACTATTTGTACTACTAAAAAAGATCAGCAAAACACAAGCAAAATGTGATAATGGAGTATTGGCACTGCTGGAACAGCTAAAGGGCAAAAATGTATAAACCAATTATAAGACAATTTTATGGTACAGTTCATAGAGGCTCCAACTAGGAATGATGCTCTGCTGGACCTGGTAATCTCAAACCATGCAGAGCTTATTACTAATATTGATATAAAGAATATCTGGGTAGCAATGACCATAACATGATTTCATTTAATGTTGGTTGTAAACAAAAAACACACACTGGAATGATAAAAACACTTAAATTTTCCAAGACTTAGATTTGGTGGGAATATTGGCATCAATGAACATAGAACAAAAATGGGAATTCTTCATAGAGACTGTATAGAGACACTCTGCAAAATATTTTCCCATGAGCATTAAGTATAAAAGGCCTAAAAATAAAACCTAAGTGGCAAACATCCACATTTAACAAAGTTATAAATAATAAGAAAAGTTCTTTTACAAAATATAAAAATGAAGGAACAGTATCATCATTTAAATGTTATAAAGAATATACCAGAATATGTAAAAAGGAAATCAAGGACGCAAAGACAATCTGTGGGGTGATCTGAAGAGGGCTGTGTACAGGAAATGCCCTTGCAATCTGACAGATTAGGAGTGTTTTTGCAAGGAAGAGTAGGCAAATATTGCCAAATCAAGATGTGCCATGCTGATAGACTCATACCCCAAAAGACTGAGTGCTGTAATAAAATCAAAAGGTGCTTCAACAAAGTATTAGTTTAAGGGTGTGCACACTTATGCAACCATATTATTTTAGTTTTTTATGTTTACTTCCCCCACTAAAAGATTTGTTTGTTTTTCATTTGCGTTGTACAGTTTATAGGTCACATTAAAAGTGGAAAAAGTTCTGAAATTATTTATCTTTGTCTCGTTTTTTTTATATCGCAGAAACCTCACATTTTAACAGGGGTGTGTAGACTTTTTATATCCACTGTAGGTTATACCCTAATGAAAAGTCAGCACAGTGCTCTAGAAACCCAAATCCTTCCCTCTTACACCAAGTCTTTAGCAATGCCTTCCTGCCATCTTTGTTTCCCACCTCCACATTTTCACTCAACTTGGCAAATTTGTTTTGGTGCTGAAACACAGGACTGGCCTTCCTTTTCTGTGAGCCCCTACCAATGATTGCTAAATTATATATCCAGACCACAAAACGTTAGCTTTATCTTGACTACTTCCATTGTAGAACCTGTTTTTGTACCTCATGATTCATGGATACTACCGTGACTATACGCTTCTTATCTTTTGACTATTGTACCCTCTATATGTAGTATACTTTATTATGTCTTTATGCTATATATGATCTTCCTGTATCAGCTATCAGCATAATAATTGGATATTTTGGATTTATGTGGCTCGCCATTTCTATTAAATTTTTTTTAAAGATAACTTTATCATTTACACAGAAACAATAATAGTACAGACAGGAATTATTATTATTATACAGTATATAGCGCTAAAAAGTTTGCTCAGCGCTGTACATTATAGTGGGGGACAGAACATGAGACAATACAGTAACAAAACAAAACATGAGGAGGTCAAGGGCCCTGCTCTTTCGAGCTTACAATCTAGGAGGGAGGGAATAGTGGTACAGGAGGAAGTGGCTGTGGGGGATGGAGTGGTAGGAGGAGTGGAAGAGATCGGCTGTTAGGTGAGGGCGGGGTAGGCTTCCCTGAAGAGATGGGTTTTCAGGGTGCGCCTAAAGGTGAGGAGGGTAGGTGACAGTCTGATGGATTGGGGTAGTGAGTTCCAGATGATGGGGGAAGTCCTGGAGAAGTCCTGCAGTCAGGCGTGGGAGGTGGAGACCAGGGAGCTAGAAAGTAGGAGGTCTTGTGAGGAGCCAAGAGTATGGGTTGGGTGGTATTTGGGTATCAGGTCGGTGAGGTAGTTTGGGGCAGCGTTATTAATGGCTTTGTATGTCTGTGTTAGTAGATTGAATTTAATGCGTTGCGCAATCGGGAGCCAGTGGAGGGAATGAAAGCTTTGTTTATTCCTGTCTGTACTATTATTGTTTCTGTGTAAACGATAAAGTTATCTTAAAAAAAAAGTGATGCATTTCTGAATAGTAGAATATCTTTGGAGTTGTCTCCATTTGGCCAACTATAAACTATTTATAAGGGAACGCTTACTAGGTCAGTATTTTGAAATTAATGTTCAAATAAAGTAATGTGCAGTATTAAAAATAAATGGAATTGATTTTGTCTGGAAGCAACAGTCACATAAATAAATTAAATAAATTACTTACAAATAGTATTTAATCTTTAAATATAGTTTTGCTAAGCACGACTGATCATACAGTAAAATTACACCAAAATCATAAACATATAATGTCTTTCTTTGTAC
This sequence comes from Staurois parvus, assembly GCF_062004578.1. Classification (NCBI taxonomy): domain Eukaryota; kingdom Metazoa; phylum Chordata; class Amphibia; order Anura; family Ranidae; genus Staurois; species Staurois parvus. Next base: position 9,581,253 of record NW_028317827.1, on the reverse strand, counting down.
AAAAACATTATTCATGGGATCTCTCCAGCTCAAAAGTAGCGGTGGAACAATTGTTCTTTCATACTCCTCTTCACCTGTGCAGAAGCATTGTTCCCTGTTCTTACAGCTTTGGCTATGATTATGCAAAGGTGGGTGGGCACTTCCACAATATGATTCCCATTGATTCTCAATGATAATAAAAGGGACCCTTTCATTTGACAGTACAGGGCAGCACAGTCTAGACTACTACATATAATATTTTTTCTATCTTAGTTTTTATCAGGGAGACTACTAACGTATATCTTTGCTGATTTGCAAAACCAATGATACACATAGCTTTCTAATTTGATTCTATTGGGAAAATGTGTTAATCCTGGGTGAAAACTGTGAATCTTGTATGAAAAAAAATATATAATTAGACCTCTCTAGAAAACTTGTCTATACTCACTCTCATCAAAGTGACCCATGCAGGGAAAAGTAAAAGAGGCACTTAAAAAGAAGTTACTTTTGTTCTCCTGTGACCCAGAGTCAACAGATAGCGGGCGATTGTCCACCATCAGGTGATGAGGCAAAGCTGCTCCAGGCTCTGGAAGGATCTGATCCACCCAGCTGCACGGGTGGCTCTGCCTTTCAGCGCATGGCTGAGAGCTGGAGCCAGCGGTTCCTTGCCTGCCTGGTGCTACAGTGAGTGCCGGAGGAACAGAACAGAGAGCAGTGACTGACAGTCACTGCTTTTTGCTCTGAGCAGACCAAGAATAGAGCAATCAGTAGTCATGTGATCTCTCAGTTCTCAGTCTTAGAGTTGACATGGGACAGCTGTAGAATCACACATATACTGCATCATAGAGGGGAGTATGGCTGTTTATTTTTTTCATAACCCCATACTTCTCTTTTGCACCCTTCATTTCCTAGCATCATATATTATTTTTAATAGATCTCCCACCTAAAATTTTTGCTTAGAGTGGAGTTCTTTGTTTAGATGCCAATAATTTAATAGATCATGTATGTGTCCTCAGCCAAACCTAGGCTACAATGACCAAAATCTCCAGCACTCTGTAAAGATGGACATTTAATACAGTAAGCTCTATCTGCCATCTGTTTCCTTAGACACCAGCACACATTCCCTGTCACCGTTTACAAGATTATCCATGCAAATTTACCTGGCATTTCCCCAAAATTTGTGAAGAAAGCACCAGAGATTTCTGTGTTTTTGTCAAATATTTATATACTTCATGTGCCAAAAAATAAAATAAAACAATATAATGTAAGCACAATTAATAAAAAAAATTAACTCAGTTTAGTATAATTAACATAAATGAGAAAAATCAAACTTTCTAATTTTACAACGACATGATAATAAAATATTTGTGAACTGTTGAAAAATATTGGCCAAGATTACCATGCTCTTATAATCAGTCATTTGATCAATGGGCATTTATACTGCAGATCTAAGCACTGAATGCAATTACATAATTCCTTAAATGCTATGTTAACCTTGCAGACAAGGGACCCAAATAGTTTAAAATACACTGTGCTATTTGTAAACATTTTGTTTAATCTCTTACCCTGTGACAGCCAATCACAGTGGTCACATGATCGGCCAATGTTCCTTGTCCTCCCAGGCAAACAGACCCTATTAAAGGGACTCCAGGACTGGGCAGAAAGAGGTTAATGCAATTATCATACCTGTATACTTTTGTCTCCCATGAAATATGGCCGAAACCTCTTTGAGAACAATTAAAGTAAAGGCCCACAGGTATGGTATTTGCATTAGACAATATGTTTTAACAATATTTTTACAAGAGGCAAACTGCCTTGTATGCATGACCTAGTTTATGTAAAGAGTTAACTTAGCCTTTAAAGCAAAACTACACTGAAAGAAATAAAAGGGTGCTGTCACTGATGATCTCCCTACGAAAATGCTAGCTGCTTGACTTGGGCCCTTTATGAGTCACCAAATCAGAAAAAGTATGCATCTAATACAGCATACATTGCACCCAGAAAATTATCATTTTCAGAAGGAGATTTGCACACCTTTGTGTTTTTCTCAGTAAAGAAAGCCTGTGACATTCAAGAATGTATATCCATTACATTTTTAAAAAGTGATAAATTAGCTTTAAATTAAACCCTCACTGACGTTAGGCCTTAGCTGCAGGCACCATGGAGTGAATGATCTTAAAAGTTTACAGCAGAAGTACTGCAGTCATCCAAGCTGTTATTTCAGCTACTGGACTAACTCTTTTCCCACTCCCAGAGGGACTTTGTTTAGAGGTTAGAAGGCTGGGAGACTGTTGAGTCACGTTGAGAAGGGGAATCAGGAAGAGTTGAGTATCTCAGAGAAGATGAATGAGTTTAGCAATTCTTATGTAGACTTTGTGGATGAATTACTTCACAGTGTCTGCAGCTACAAATGTCAGTGAAAACATAATTTAAAATGCATGTGATGCTTGTTAAGAATGTATATGTACTTAAATGTCTATATCCTAGCCATATGTTTTCTTTTGCTTATTTGAGGCAAAGTAAAAGGGTCACTTAACTTTCTTTCCCCAGCAGCATATACTTGTCATTTGTTTGCTCCTAAACCAATCTAATCAGCCACTGGGATAAAAAGAAAAAACCTGTATAAGCTCCAAAATTACTTTTCATAGCTCACACAGGCCAATAGAATCCTTATTCAGACCATGTGGCATTGCTGAACAAAGCACCCAGAACAGTCACAGTGGAGAGGGGAGTGGGTTGCATGCTCACTCTACATGAAAGTGTTGAATTTTTAACTTTGCATGGGCAAAGAAAAGGCTAATTTGTAAGGATTGAGGAAGACTAAATTAAAGACAAGATAATCATCAAGGTCTTTTACTCTGGGCCCACGATCACACCAAAAATAAATAAAATGGGGCTGAAGTACAGACCATTCGCTTTGCAAAGTGAATTTCCCCTTAGCTTAGTAAGGTAGGTAAAGCTTTGTAACCAACTCTGTGCAAAGAGAAACAACAGAATTTGTATTTGCACACCATCAGCTGGTTGAAATGAACAGTTTCACCTTAAACACTTAGCTAATAACCTCTACTTTACTTTGGTAAATCAACTCCCTGAGTTATCTACTCACTCTGCCTGTAATAACATTAGGATGGCATATTCACTACTTAATTCTCCTTTTTATTTTTATATTATTGAGAATTTATCATCAGAAAAAAAGATTACCTCGAATGGCTTCAAAATGGCAGAAGTAGAGGGTTTTTCCAAAAATTCCAGAAGATCTCACTGCTGGGGTCTCCAAAATGATTACAGTTGCATTGGATTCAAATTGCTATCATGCTTCTAATACTGCAAACGTTGTAGGCCAATTCTACACTGGAAACCTTCCATAATTTGGTTCAGTACAGCCTGGGACTTCAGCCACACTCTTTAACTCTACGTGGGGATCATTTATATTCCTAAGGCATCTAAATAATTCATAGCTTCTATAACATTAACATTATATTTAGAAAGAGAATTATGAAAGAAAAATCAATTAACGATAAGAATGACGGTACACTGTGTTTTTGGGGAAAAAAAAAGTCCTAATTGAATTATTAAAACCAAGTAAATAATCCACTTGACAAGCTCTGCTTTGAACCACGCTCATCTACTTACTGGAAAAATCTTTGATTTTTATTTCATGCCTGAATGTCTAATTCTCTTTTGTTTCTTTTATTCTGCAGTGCTTACCTTGGTAACGTCAAGAGTGCTGTTCTCTCGACTGACATCATTTTTATGTTCAATGCAAGAGGGAGCAGACTGCGGGGACACAAGCTGACCTGCTGAAAAATACACAAAGTCATTTAAAAGCATAAAAAATCATACAAAATATAAAATAATATTTTAAAAGTAATACACAGCAAAGCAATAAAACACAGCATAAACAGAAATAGTAATGCTGCAATAATGTCTAACCACTACTCAGATTTCAGTTTACTTTAGTTACATCAGTGATTCTAATTGGCTGCTTTTAGTTAGATTACGTTGAACAATTCTGTTTGCATTACTGAATAATAGTTTTAAAAACCAGAGAACGATATTTTCAAAAATCTGCATTTGTTGGAACACATAGCCTAAAGTGTGGCTGAATGGCTAAGATGAAAAAATTTTTTGAACACTGGGTTGCCAAAAGTATTGGGTTGCCTGCCTTTACATGCACATGAACTTTAATGGCATACCAGTCTTAGTCCGTAGGGTTCAATATTGAGTTGGCCCACCCTTTGCAGCTATACCAGCTTCAACTCTTCTGGGAAGACTGTCCACAAGGTTTAGGAGTGTGTCTATGGGAATGTTTGACCATTCTTCCAGAACCACATTTGTGAGGTCAGGCACTGATGTTGGATGAGAAGGCCTGGCTTGCAGTCTCTGCTACAATTCATCCCAAAGGTATTCTATCGGGTTGAGGTCAGGACTCTGTGCAGGCTAGTCAAGTTCCTCCACCCCAAACTTGCTCATCCATGTCTTTATGGACCTTGCTTTGTGCACTGGTGCGCAGTCATGTTGGAACAGGAAGGGACCATCCCCAAACTGTTCCCACAAAGTTGGGAGCATGAAATTGTCCAAAATGTCTGGGTATGCTGACGCCTTAAGAGTTCCCTTCACTGGAACGAAAGGGCCAAGCCCAACCCCTGCAAAACGACCCCACACCATATTCCCCCCTCCACCAAACTTTACACTTGGCACAATGCTGTCAGACAAGTATCGTTCTCCTGACAACTGCCAAACCCAGACACAGTCGTTGGATTGCCAGACAGAGAAGCATGTATCGTCACTCCAGAGAACACATCTCCACTGCTCTAGAGTCCAGTGGCGGCCTGCTTTACACAACTGCATCTGACACTTTGAATTGCACTTGGTGATGTAAAGCTTAGATGCCGCTCCTCAGCCATGGAAACCCATTCCATGAAGCTCTGTATGCACTATTGTGCTAATGTGAAGGCCACACAAAGTTTGGAGGTCTTTAGCTATTGACTCTTCAGCATGCACTGACTCCACTCTGTCATTTTACATGGCCTACAGCTTCGTGGCTGAGATGCTGTTGTTCCTAGTTGATTCCACTTTGTTATAATGCCACAAAAAGTTGACCGTGGAATATTTAGTAGCAAGGAAATATCACGGATGGGCCTACTGCATAGATGCCAACCTATCACCTAAATTCACTGAGCTCCTGAGAATGACCCATTCTTTCACAAATGTTTGTAGAAGCAGTCTGCATGCCTAGGTGCTTGATTTTATACACCTGTGGCTATTGAAATGATTGGAAAACCTGAATCCAATGATTTGGAGGGGTGTCCCAATACTTTTGGCAATTACTTCCTTTTCAATTTTAATGTTTCAAAGGGTTTACATTTTCATAGATCTAATTGAAAGTTTAAACAGGCAGAATATGATATAATTAGATTAAAATTTGTAAGGCCAACATACGTTAAACTAGTAATAACTCTAGCAGTAATAATAATATAAATCTAGAGAGGGTATGTTTATCATTTGGTTTTACACCAGTTCAAGCTGGATGAGAATTACCACTAAAAGTATCCATATGAAACAAACCCTGTTCAAATATATAAATAATAATACAATGCTACCTCACTATTTTTACATTAGTAGCTTATACATAAAAATGTTATTACATTGACAAACAAATCAAACACTATGGGGCAGCGGAGAAAGTAAATGACAATTAACCAGCGTTTCTTTAAATTCATATTAAATTCTGTGGCAAAACATATAGATAAAAGCAAAGCATTAAGAAACTGAACAAAATGGGATTTGCCCTGTATCCCATCCAATGTTCTCCCTGTGCCTGCGTGGGTTTCCTCAGGGTACTCCGGTTTCCTCCTACTCTCCAAAGACATGTTGGTAGGTTAATTGGCATCTGTTTAAATTGGTCCTTGTATGTGTATGTATGAATGTGAGTTAGGGACCTTAGATTGTAAGCTCCTTAAGGGCAGGGACTGATGTGAATGTACAATATATATGAGTAAAGCGCTGTATAAATTGACAGCACTATATAAGTACCTATAATACTAAAGAGATAAAATAAAATACAGCACTGCTGAAAACGTACAGTCTGTTACATAATGTGCCCTTTAAACATCCATCCACCAGTTAAAAGAGACATTGGCCTTTTCATAAAGGTTTTAGAATTCAAAACTATGTCTTAATGTGTGTTCCATAAAAATATGTAAAAATATCATAACAGTTTTTTTAAGTAATAATAAATTATTATATTTTTCTGTCCACTTTAGATGTATGGTGACTATCAAAGTGTGAACGACTGATGAAGAACTACAGGAGATAAGCTATCAAGAGATGAGAAGATAGCACTAGGCCTCTCAACAAAAAGTTTAGAAGAGAGATGGATGCCTTACTGTTAGGAAGGCATAAATGTAAGTCTTTCTTTCTTGGCAACAGGACGTACCAGCAGCTATGCCACGAGAGAATACACCCTTGGCTAAAATGGTACATACTGGATAGATATGGAGAAGACCAAAGACAAGGCAGGAAAGGGCTCCAATCAGAGTAAAATGGGATGTCTGAGAAAAAACTGGGTGGAGATCAAATCTTGGCCTGCCAGAAAACGTGCCTATGGAATAAATGTCATGGGCTGAAACAGAGGGCCTGTTTTGTTTTTCTGCACAAGAGCCATATGCAGCTTGTTGTATGCTAGATCTCAATTCTGATTTTAAAATGGTGCTATGTTACATCAGCTCTGCTGGGTCCCAGCAGGGTTTAATAATAAAACTGCCACTGACAGCTATGTTCTGACGCTAAGCCCAGGATATGAACTAATCAGCTGCAGGTCTTTTGATTCTTCTGTAGAGCATTCAGGCAGCACACTGTGCAACACAATGCATTTGTATCTGTTCCTGTTTGAAGTAGATGGCCTCTTTCACACCTCTTGTGAACCAGTTGTACTCTTTGTGCAAAATCTGCTTATCACTGTTCTTAAAAAAATGTCCCTTCACCTTTAGATTGACTTGACTGCTGAGCCCTTAGCTGCACCTAAACAGGGGTAAAGGCCTTCAACACCACCTGTTACCCATCATTGCAACATCTATACTGCAGCTATTTGACAATAATTCACGCATTCAGGCATGTAAATCAAACAATTACCATATGCCCCAGACTTCTTTTCAGAATGGTATTTAAATTATGCTTAATAATAAGAAAAACTAGTTTTACTGATTTCTCACTCAAGTTTTTGGACAACCAACATTTGCCTTGAAATATTATATGACACCATGTGACTGGATTAGGGTATCTGAGTTACCCATGTGTCAATTAATAGTGCGGTATGTTTACAACACACATTAGAAATCAGGAAGCTACTTGAATGAGTGGTCAAACCTTTTTAATACTAGAGAACAAACTGAGTTAAATGTGACTAACTTTTAATAATTATACCATGATCTGGATGAATGAAAGCCTTGCTGGAAACTCTTTATGTAAAGAGGTGTTCATTTTTCCTTTCACCTTAAAAGAAAAGAAGACTTTAACTGTGCGTGGGCTATTAACATCCTTTGTGTGCAAAGAGGGTCATAGTGGCTCCAAGTAGGGCAAATGTCTCACTGCTTATATTTCTTGTTATATATGGCCAAACCAGAATTAAAGCTTCAACCTGTTCAGCTGTATAACCATACTTTTAAATGGGTTATGTATATATATGTTCTATTTGGTGAGCAAGGCCAAGCACCCAGATTGTATAAGAGCCCAAAACAAAAATGTTGTGCTCTGAATGTGACAAAGTCTTTGAGGTATAGATTCTCTTTTGTATGCTCAGCATTATGCAATACATTGGTATCTAGAATGAACATTGTACCAAGAAATGAATTATGTATTGTGTAGTAGGCCCTAATATAACCATTGCTGCATAGCAACAGAACTAGCGAAAGCAGCAATCACTAAGACATGGCTGATGATCCCAGGTGACAACTTCGACTTTCAATTTTTAAGGCATGTTTTTTTAACTCCAATTATTACAACAATGGAAGCAGAATTTAGACATGTCACATGTTTACTATTACTAATATAAACCAAGGAAAGGTGCACATGTATTACTGGTCCCTAGCATGTTTTAAAGTATAATTAAAATATATGGGAGGCATATCCAAGATGGCACTGGAGCCAGGTGCTTTTCTCTTTGCTGGAACTTTCTTGCTTTCTAAGCACACGTGAGACTCCTGCTGATTCCCATTGGGTTCTCACATCTGCCCAACACTCAGCAATGCCCAAAGGCAGACCTCATTCACCATCTAAGAGTGCAGGCACATGGTGCTGTCAGGAACACAATTTCAGCATAGGCCAGCAAAGGGAGGACCTTACATGCCCTAATATGCTGTTGCTGTTTCAATGTCTAATCACAGGCTGGAGGAGATCCTGGAACAATACTGGACCTGGAGGGTTTACTAGGATCACAAAACTGGCTTAACAGAGTGACAAATCCTTTAGCAGAAAAAAACAGTTCACCTACACAGATTTCAAATAGGCATTTAGCTATTTACCTGAAAAAAACAAATACCATTTTTTTAATAATGTGCAAGCAACGGAAAATTTTGGCCATATAGCCAACCTACAATTATAACCTTTCAAAGACTTGTACACGCTTTGTGTTGTTGAAGCAGTTAGTCTTTTACCCTGGACCTCAATTTTCAGTTTTGTGATTGTTTTGGGAGCACAAAATAAAGTTTTTTAACAGGAAAATGGTGAATAACACTGGCCCATAAACAGACCAATAATCTACAGGTTATACAACCATAATTTAGATATTATGAGGCATTGACTGCTAGGATTGTGGACAGTGTGTGTATCACCTAATTTTCATATATTGTGAAGGACTGCATAGTTAATGCCATGTGAAGAAAACAAACTTTTGTTTTTTTGACATCCTAATAAGTTTTGTCATGGGTCCTAAAACGTGGAAGCTTTGAAGAGCTTTGAGTGTGCTCAAGTCTCCATTCCTAAGTCCACAACTTACCTGGTAGCCAGACCTCATTATTAGTCGCAGCTGTCCAAAGACCTTGATATACAGTGGGGCAAAAAAGTATTTAGTCAGCCACCAATTGTGCAAGTTCTCTCACTTAAAAAGATGAGAAAGACCTTTAATTGGCATCATAGGTAGACCTCAACTATGAGAGACAAAATGAGAAAAAAAAATCCAGACAATCACATTGGCTGATTTGGAAAGAAATTATTTGCAAATTATGGTGGAAAATAAGTATTTGGTCACCTACAAACAAGCAAGATTTCTGGCTCTCACAGACCTATACCTTCTTCTTTAAGAGGCTCCTCTGTCCTGCACTCATTACCTGTATCAATGGCACCTGTTTGAACTTGTTATCAGTATAAAAGACACCTGTCCACAACCTCAAACAGTCACACTCCAAACTCCACTATGGTGAAGATCAAAGAGCTGTAGAAGGACACCAGAAACAAAATTGTAGACCTGCACCAGGCTGGGAAGACTGAATCTGCAATAGGCAAGCAGCTTGGTGTGAACAAATCAACTGTGGGGGCAATAATTAGAAAATGGAAGACATACAAGAACACTGATAATCTCCCTCCATCTGGGGCTCCGCGCAAGATCTCACCCCGTGGGGTCAAAATGATCACAAGAACGGTGAGAAAAAATCCCAGGACCCCACAGGGGGACCTAGTGAATGATCTGCAGAGAGCTGGGACCAACGTAACAAAGGCTACCATCAGTAACACACTACGCCACCAGGGACTCAGATCCTGCAGTGCCAGATGTGTCCCCTTGCTTAAGCCAGTACATGTCCGGGCCCGTCTGAAGTTTGCTAGAGAGCATTTGGATGATCCAGAAGAGGATTGGGAGAATGTCATATGGTCAGATGAAACCAAAATAGAACTGTTTGGTAGAAACACAACTCGTCGTGTTTGGAGGAGAGAGAATGCTGAGTTGCATCCAAAGAACACCGTACCTACTGTGAAGCATGGGGGTGGCAACATCATGCTTTGGGGCTGTTTCTCCGCAAAGGGACCAGGACGACTGATCCATGTACAGGACAAAATGAATGGGGCCATGTATCGTGAGATTTTGAGTGCAAACCTCCTTCCATCAGCAAGTGCATTGAAGATGAAACGTGGCTGGGTCTTCCAACATGACAATGATCCCAAACATACCACCCGAGCAATGAAGGAGTGGCTTCATAAGAAGCATTTCAAGGTCCTGGAGTGGCCTAGCCAGTCTCCAGATCTCAACCCCATAGAAAACCTTTGGAGGGAGTTGAAAGTCCGTGTTGCCCAGTGACAGCCCCAAAACATCACTGCTGTAGAGGAGATCTGCATGGAGGAATGTGCCAACATACCAGCAACAGTGTGTGCCAACCTTGTGAAGACTTACAGGAAACGTTTGACCTCTGTCATTGCCAACAAAGGATATAGAACAAAGTATTGAGATGAACTTTTGATATTGACCAAATACTTATTTTCCACCATAATTTGCAAATAATTTCTTTCCAAATCAGCCAATGTGATTGTCTGGATTTTTTTTCTCATTTTGTCTCTCATAGTTGAGGTCTACCTATGATGCCAATTACAGGCCTCTCTCATCTTTTTAAGTGGGAGAACTTGCACAATTGGTGGCTGACTAAATACTTTTTTGCCCCATTGTATATTAGCTGACTGATTACTCATTTTGATTGCCGTGGGATCCAAGTCTCACTGCTGACACAACACTAAAAAATGTACAACAACTACCTATTTTGAGGAACTCATTATGGGGCACCCTGTTAGGAACTGGCCTTAAATTTAGTAAGTGGCCCGAACAAGCAGATTTTTTGTTTCTTCATGCAACAGATTTGCTGTACACACTGTATGCCCTTCTGCGTTGAAACTGCTTTTGTTTGCTGTCTTGTTGAATAAACGTGTAGTGTGGAAAACCTTCTTGGACTGTTCCTGAGTGTCCCTGTCTCATGCATGGTTTACCACTGCCAAGTTAAGCCTGTCCCCCTTAAAGTATGTAGACATGGTGACAAATGGCAGACAATTATGGAATTCTAGTAAACATTAACTTAGGAGCAGGCTGGCTGTTTTTGTTTTTTTAAATAAAGACAGAATCAAATTGATTATTATTACTATTATTGCTATTAGTGCTTTTATTATCTTTACTAATATTAATGATTACAAGCTCTTGACTTAGCTACATGCTAGGTTCACTCTATGACTTTCATACTCCAGGGCTGATACTGGACATAGCAAAAATGTTCAACAATTTAGCACATCATACGCATAATTAAAAGACTATTACAGCAAAGCCATAGAGTAATCAATATCTATATTTCTGGTCTTGAAAGGCACGGTCTTTTAATAAAGGTCTATTTGACTTGGATGAGTAAAAACCAATCTGCTCCTGGACAATGTTGTATTGATTCTGTTAGTGACATGCAATAACCTAACATACACTAATGGTAAGCTAAAACACACACAGAAACAAGAATCTAGAATCCAAGCTCTTTTTTTTTACACTACCTCAAAAACTTCAACGGACTTTAACAGAGGCCAAGGGAGGAAGATGAGGGAGGAACAGAGATGAGATGATGAGCCTGTTAGAGACACACACAACAAAGACACAGTAAAATAAAGAAGGATAACGATGAGTGACAAAACATACAGCATGAACCCATAAAGGCACTAAGTAAAAAGTACCCAAAGACATTTGATTTTTTAACATTTGATTTTTGATCTGACACAAGGAAGTTTGATGCATTTGACATAATTAAATGGTGCATTTTGGAGCCCCAGGCAAGAATACATGTGTATCCCATGAGTGTCAATTAATTTTCAGATCAACTGGGTTTTTTACCCTAAAGCCCAACTTTGGGCACAATTACTTTAACAGGTTCATAGCTGCCAAACATTCTTGTTCCTCAAAAGACAAATGGCATCATGCAGGCAAATATTTACTTCAGCAAGCCTTATAGTACCTAGCACTGCATTGGTGTCTCTGTCCCCCTCTACTTCTTGCCATTCATAAGACAAACCACCTCAGGCTTCATTTTGTGAACAGTAAGGAGGAGAGAGGAACGTAGACCCGACTACAGTGCTGGGCTCTATGAGACCTACAGTGCTTACTTCTAGAGCAGCCAGGAAGTACAGTATGAACTGTATTATTCTTTATATGTACACTAACTGATCTGCAGTACATACAAATATGTCTGCCTGATGGCAATTGGCTTTTGAGCAACAGGAATGTTTGACTGCTGTAAACTTTCTACGGTAATTGTACCCAGAGTTGGGCTTTAAAAAGAAAAGCATCAGCAAAGGAAAGTGTTACTCTAAAATAAACCTATGGCCATGATATGGACATTTAAGTATTCACATATTCTTAACATTCTCTATAGCTGCAGGCAATGTAGTGCAATTTACCCTCAAATTTCATAGCAAAAGCTTTAAAGAAGCACTGACGTTCTTCAAGTCCACTTCCTCAGCTACTCCTAACCCCCCACCTATGTTTCATGTATATATTGGAGATTAGAAGGCTGAAAGGCAGCCAAGTCATTTCTGAAAGGGGCAAGTGGGGTAAATAAGGTAAGCTGAGCTGCTGAGCACTGCTCGAAGGGAAGAGTAGGGCGAGCTGAGGTCTCCTACGCAACCACTTCAGTGTTTCTGCTGAGAAATTTGAAGATGAATTGCTCCACAGTGTGCAAAGCTAGAGATGACAGCAAGGGCTTGTTTTAAAGGTAAATTACTGATTGTTGAGAGCATAAATATTTAAAAGTCCATAGCCTGGTCACAGTTACCTTTTAAAGAGATGCTATCACTTTTCTAGATGACAGTGTCTGTATAAATCCCCACCACACCTACTCACTCATGTCTACAGTACTTTCTCCTTGCTCCTTTTTTTCGCTGCAGCCACCACCACTGCTGCCTGGTGTCAGAGCTTAGATGGAATCTGTCATGTCACCTTCCCCCATCCTGTCACGTCATGGTGCTCAGGGCAAGCAGTTGGCAACTATGCTAGAGCATTGTACTATGGGTGAAGTACACATGCTCCCCATCCCATCACTGTTTATTGTGATCCAGCTATCACAACAGAAAAAGAGACTATAGAGGTGAGAGGTGGCCCTATGTTCCCACTGCACTTAACCACTGTGATACCCACACCATTTGCTGTAACAGTGCTTAAAAAGCTGCATTATACAATCCTGGAGTCTGCAAGCACCATAGTGCTTGCAATGGCAAGTGGTTATTGGTCATCGTGGCCACGTAATGCATGCTAACCATTGAGAATCTCTTCTAAGCCTTCTTCTAGCCTTTAATTACACTCTAATTACCTTTAATTACCCTTTACATGTAAAAGGAGGTGAAATAAGATAAAGCCACATACATGACTTGAAAATGGGCCTAAAATACTATAGGAGGTAGAGTGTCTAAATGCATAAACACAATTTTGCAACTTTGACAGTAAAACCGTACATAGCATCACAGCTACTTTGTGTATCCAGATAGATTATATTGGGCTTCCTTTTGGTGGCAAATGGTAACAGATATCTCCCGATTTTTTTTCATTATTATTAAGGGAAAACTGGCCCAAAATAGTAAAAAAAAATATATTTTTTAATTTAACTGTATATTTCTTGCTACTGCCATAACCTACCACCAAAGAACAACAACAAAATAAATTCTCCTGCTTCTGACGATCGCAGAGATGTTATTTGTTGTTTGTACCCATAGTAAGGTCCAGAAACAATGGTGCGCAATTTGCTTTTTTTATCCTACCTAAAACCTACTGACACTAACTGACACTGATACTACTTTGTGTACTTATGATAGTGCTTTTTTTTTTTTTAATTCTGCCCAAAACTTACTAATAATGACCTTCGGCCCTGACCTTTAACCTTTGCTTGACCCTAACACTAACCGTGGCACTGACCTAGATCTAAACACTGATTTAGGTATTTTTTCTTTTTTTCTTTTTAATTTTAACTACACACTTCTGTTTACATTCTCCCTGCATGAGAGATCAAAAAAATGTTTCTCTTCCCCATTCAGAGAGAAAAAACACAGGGGCGAGCTGCGCAGTGACTGGTCACTGTGATAGGCAATTAGAGGCATCACAGCAATCAGGTGACCCAAAACTGGGAGTCCCAGGTCCCGATTGTTAGTACGCTGTGTGGCACACTCCCAGCACAAACACCAAAAAAGCCCAGTTCTATAGGGCCACATATATGCTTACCATTGGCATGAAGGGGTTAAGTTATCAAAGTCATGAGAAATACACCAGATTTATAAGGTCACCCTTTTATAACTTTGTAATAGCCTTCTATGGTACATAAAATAAATAAAACTGCGATGGACATTCCAATATGTAAGCTTCAGAGCCCAACACCAGGCTTGGGGCTTTCCTCTCCTTCACTGAAACACCCTGCACCCATTAAAAATAACTTTATACTTACATTTTTTCCAGAGGTTTACAGTGTGCTCCAGCCCAGACATCACTGGTCCTCTTCACCTTCTTCTTCCTCCAGTTGGTAGGAGGATCCTAAATACTGCAGAGAATGGTGCCACATAATCAGAGGGTACAGCACTTTGCAGCATTCTCCCATAGGACCAGGGTGGGGTGGGGGGAGCCTTGATCTCCTTGGCTCAACAGAAGTGAGTTGAATGATGCTGGATGTCATTAAACCCAGATGGGGGTGGTGCTGGATCAGTGCTAAGGTGATTTGGCAGAAGACAGCACCGGAAAAAGGGTGACTATATAGCCAGAGATTTAATTTTTTTTCTTACAAGTGGCTGGTGAGTGACCCATTTTATTCTTTGACCAAGATAAACCTTGGCTTTTTTACTCATTCACACCAGGTGTACTGAGTCCCAATAGAAGATAAGGCAAAAAGCTGTGTTCTCTATGAGGGTATTTCACACTACTGCACTACAGTACTTTTTCAGCACAGTAGGTTGTGACAAACATCCACACAACAACATCAATGTGTGAATAGAACAGAATAGAATGTTACTTATGATATTTGAAATAAATTTCTAACAAAAAGAAAAAACATTGTCATTTGATTGGAACAACATGCTCATGTGAATGAGTCCTAAAAAAGCCATCACAAACCTCTGTATCTTCAGGCACTGTGGAGTAATTACTTCTCAAAGTTAGCAGAAAAATTTTACTTTTTGCTTTTATTTTCTATTTCTCTTAGCTGTCCACTCTTCTCCCTTCTCCCAGCAGTGAGTTGGCATCCTGCCAATCTTCTAATCTCCAATAAAAACACAGAGCAGGTACACAGTATGAGGGGAAAGCAGAAATTGAACTTGAACTAATTCATGCATTCCATTTGAGCTTTGAGAATGAATTACTCCACAGTGCAACAGCTACAACGTTTAGTGAGGGTTTGTTTATCTACAACCCGATTCCAAAAAAGTTGGGGCACTGTAAAATTTACATATAAGCAGAATACAATAATTTGCAAATCTCATAAACCTATATTTTATTCACAACGGCATACAGAAAACATTTCAAATGTTTAAACTGAGAAAATGTACCATTTTAAGAAAAAAATAGGTAATTTTGAAATGAATGGCAGCAGCATGTCTCACAAAATTAGAACAGGGCCACAAAAAAGCTGACAAAGTAAGTGATACTAACAGGGAACAGCTGGAAGAACATTTTGTAACTAATTGAGGTAACTGGCATCAGGTCAGTAACATGACTGGGCATAAAAAGAGAATCTTAGAGAGTCAGAGTGTCTCAGAAGTAAAGATGAGCAGAGGTTCATTTGGTGCACTCTTCACAGAACGTCTCTAAATCTTTAAGGTTTCTTGGTTGTTGCTTGGAAGCTCAAAGTTTCAGCTCTCTCCATATATTTTCTATAGGATTAAGGTCTGGAGACTGACTAGGCCACTCCATGACCTTAATGTGCTTCTTCTTGAGCCACTCCTCAGTTGCCTTGGTGGTATGTTTTGGGTCATTGTCATGCTGGAAAACCCATCCACAACCCATATTCAGTGTTCTGACTGAGGGAAGAAGGTTCTCATCTAAGATCTTACATACATGGCCCCGTCCATTGGCCACTCAATGCAGCAAAGTCAGCTTGTACCTATAGCAGAGAAACAACCCCAAAACATAATGTTTCCACCTCTGTGCTTGACTGTAGAGATGGTGTTCTTAGGGTCATAGTCAACATTTTTCTTCCTTCAAACACAGCGAGTCGAGTGAATGCAAAAAAGCTTAATTTTGGTCTCATCTGACCACAGCACTTTCTCCCAATCTTTCTCTTTAGATGTTCATTGGCAAACTTCAGATGGGCCTGTACATGTGCCTTCTTGAGAAGGGGGACCTTGCAGGCGCTGCAGGATTTTAATCCACGGTGGTGTATTATGTTACCAATGGTTTGTTTGATGACTGTGGTCCCAACTGCCTTGAGATCATTCACAAGCTCCTCCTGTGTAGTTCTGGGCTGATCCCTTACTTTTCTCATGATCATCCTTACCCCATGAGGCGAAATCTTGCATGGAGCTCCAGACTGAGAGGGATTGATGGTTATATTGTATTTTTTCCATTTGTGAAAAATCACTCCAACAGTTGTCTCCTTCTCACCAAGCTTCTTGCTGATGGTCTTGTAGCCCATTCCAACCTTGTGCAGGTCTACAATCTTGTCCCTGACATCCTTTGACAGCTCTTTGGTGGTGGTGAGGTTTGAATGGAAGAAAGATTCAGTAGACAGGTGTCTTTTATACCCATAACCAGTTGTTGTTAGGAGCACCTTCTTAAATTGACAGGACTAATCTGTGTACCACATGAGCACATATCCAGTCTGCGGGAGCCAGAAATATTGTTGGTTGGTAGGGGATCAAATACATATTTTACTCACTGAACTGCAACTCAATTTATACCATTTGTATCTTGTGTTTTTTCTGGATGTTTGGTTGAAATTCTGTACACTTATGATAAAAAATTATAGACCCTTAATTTCTTTGTAAGTGGGCAAACTTACAAAATCTGCAGGGGATCAAATAATTATTCTCGCCATTGTAAATCTGCCTCTTTATATTAAAGGGATCCTGTTGCCAGACCATTTATTGTAACAAAAAAAAACATAAGATTATATGTGAATAAGCATTAAATGTATTTTATTCATGATATTTACCTGCAAAAGCTTCCCCTTGCGTAGTCATCCAAAAGCCCTGAGACTGCTTCTGGGAGCCGTCATCTTGGATGTAATGCTAGCAGCCCCCAGCAGACTCAGACATGTCATTCAAACAAAGGAGGAGGACAACAGACATAGGCGTTGATTTACATAAACGAGAGAGTGGAAAATCTGGTGCAGCTGTGCATGGTAGCCAATCAGCTGCTAACTTCAGCTTGTTCAATAAAGCATTGACAAAATAACCTGGGAGCTGACTGGTTTCTGTGCAGAACTGCACCAGATTTTGCACTTTCCCATTTTAGTAAACCAACCCCATAGTATTCTCCATCCCTCCTACCCCATCAAATGCATAAACGATTATTTTGACAGGCTAGATGGAGTCGGTAGAGAGAGTAATTAGACACTCCTAGAAGAAGTGAAGGCTATGACATGCAAGGAGGGTTAAAGCTGTACTAGTGAACTGACTATCCAATAAGCAATTCAATTTTTTAAGTTCAGAGGCACATTGCAAGTGAATAGAACATATTCAACATTGAGATACTCAATTTTTTTGTGCTTTTACCTGCATTTTTAAATTTTTAAATTGGTGACAGGGTCTCTTTAAATAGCACATTATATAAAGTTGGGGGGATTGAAAAACTTTTGTTCTGAGGGAATATAAAACCAAATGACCCTTTCATGTTAGGGACAATTTCTGTGGCCTAAAGAAAGTCTACCATGAAATTTGTTCAAAGGTGCCACAGTTATTGTGAGCTTGGTGAGAGAACGGTGTTCATCCAGGTCTTGGTTTATTTTCACACACCTTTCAGCATTATCTTCCTTTGCAGCCCTTGGCATTCGGTGACTTGACATCTCACAAGCTAAAAGGAAGTCAGTCCTGGAAGAATTCCTCCTTCTATACACTGGATCACAGGTCTGAACAAGTAGTAGGTAGCTTTAAAATGTCTACCCTGTATTACTGGCAATGACTCCTACTAAGATTGATGTCTGAATGGTGAAGTTTATCCATTCAGGGCCACCAGGTCAATATATCATGTTAGTACTGGCCCAGGGAGCAGTTGCCTCTCTGCCTGCCATAAGAACCCTACCCTGTATAAGGTAACGGGACCAATGAATATAGGAAATGAATGCTAAGGAAACGAATTCCAAAAACGAAATGGTTCATCAAAACAAATGTGACAAAACGAAATCCTTAAATGAATGAATGCATCCAAAACGAAACAAAAATTTCTGGCGTGCACAACTAATACTAGTAATAGTTAATCCAAAAGGCCAAGAGTTTTGAGAAACCCACAGTAACCAGAAGTCATACACTTTTCTGATTGCTCCAAAAAGAGAAATCTGATTTTGGCTAGGTTCACATCTATGCAGGTTGTAGTTGATACATCTTTCTGAAGCATTTTAACACACATTTTTTATACGTTTTTTATTTTTTTATGCATTTTGCTTTTTTTTGGCTAATAGGAAAGTATGACAGTTCTATTCATGCAGTGTGACTTTGATGCAACTTTGATACGACTTTACACTCTCTGGCACTCAAGTAGCATCAAAGTTGCACTAAATTTGCATCAAAGTAGTGCAGGAACCTTTATGTGTCCAAAAAAAAGCCGGACAAAAATTGTACAGCCAAACTAGCGGATTTTTTAGGCATAGTGAGAGACCAAGCTATCATGTTAAAACATAACAATTTATTAAACATAAAAAAATCACAAACAGAATAAAACAAGAAATGCAAAACCTCCTAACAAAAAGGGGGAAATAGTACCTGACATAGCCCTTTACTTATTAAGTAGTACATATCACCTAGTGGACAAACTGTTCTTCCAAAAAAGTATGACTTTAGGATAAGAGTCTGGGCCCCCCAGACTAGCTATCACTGGCTGCTGCTTCCTAATGTAAGTGCAATGATTGTCTGCATATTACACACATATGTTATTTTGCTTTATGTAATTGATTATGTACATACTTTTTGCTTTTTTGTATTTTATATATAGTAGTACTGCTTCCCTTTATGCAGGAGTCACGGTCCTGAAGAAGACACATGCACAGGTGAAATGCGTTGACCGTTTCTTATCCTAGAGCTATTTCTTGTTTTATTTTGTTTGTGATATTATTTTATGTTTAATATATTGTTATGTTTTAGCATGATAGTTTGGTCTCTCACTGTGCCTAAAAAATCCATTAGTTTGACTGTACAATTTTTGTCTGGCATTTTTTTCTATATTTTTGGGAGGTGGCACCAGGAAGCTTAGATTTATTTTGTTTATGTGTCCAAACTTGCATCTTATGGTTAAATGTTAGGGCTAGGGTTACATGTTAGAGCTAGGGTTAAGGGCTAGGGTTAGGTTTAAATGTTAGGGTAAGGGTTATATGTTAGGGCTAGGGTTAAGGGCTAGGGTTAGGGTTAAATGCTAGGGTTAGGGGATAGGGTTAGGGTTAAGGCCTAGCGTTACGGTTAAATGTTAGGGGGGGGTTAAGGGTAGTCCTTAACCAAAACATTTAACCCTAACCCTAGCCCCTAACACTCGCCCTTAACCCTAAACCTAACATGCGACTTTGGACACATAAAAGTTCTTGCACTACTGTTATACGACTTTGATGCTACTTGAGTGCCAGAGACTGTAAAGTTGCATCAAAGTTGCAAAACGTGAACAGAATTATCATACTTTCCTATCAGCATTTTTGATGCGGATCCATTGAAGTAACACAAAACGCAATTTGTTGCACCCCCTGAATGCACAGAAGTGAACTACAGTAGATCCAAAGGAAACCATGTTAAATGGACTGTAGTGCGTTTCTGCAAACTGGAAAACACACTGAAATCCGCATAAGTGTGAACCTAGGGTAGATCATTGTATTTATCGCCTCATCAAAACCATTTGAACTACCTTATCTAATAACTTGACTGGCTAGCAGAACCAAGGTTTAGGCTGACCAATATTTATAATAATACATAAAACATGTTTGAAGAGAAAAATCACACAGTGAAAAATAGAATAGCTGGACTTTGTTAGGCTGGTTATATTGTAGGCTGATAACTGTAGAAGGCCATGGCTCAAAAGCTACACATAAATTGAAACAATTGGAGCATATTTTCACTGTGCATATATATATATATTTTAAGCATGTTGTCGAATGGTACCATAACAGAAAAATATGTACATGGCAGATAGTACAGCAAGCATCAAAAATCATCCCTCCACAGTCTATTTCCTTCTTCAGATGTGGCCCTTCTCTTTTATTTACTTGACACTACACTAGAATGACAACTATATGCATAGAAAGAAACATATACTTTTGTTGTTTCAAGAAGCACACAGAAAAAATCATAACAAGCAAACATTCATAAATCAAGTAAATAGTTATCAGGCTCAATGTCATACAATAGATGCCCATTACACTCAAGAGACTCTTTGTCTGCGATATACACATTAGTCATATCACTTTAGGGATGAGGAGCATAATTTCACTGCAAACCAGAAAAATAGACAAATGTCACAGGAATCAATCTGAGTAATATTCCACAAGAAGCAATCTGAGTAATATGACCGACACAATGTCAACTACATGGTATTTCCCAAATTTTAGTTGGCCTTAAACTATCATAACATTCTTTGATGTAACTTCAAACCACCTCTAAAAGCTGTGCCAAAAAACAGTAAGCAGAGGTCAAAGGACTAGTTGCCAGTATTACTTGTGGTCTCCCTGTAGCTAATGTCTCTAATGTGTAGCTAATTTGATCGGCTGTGCAGTTTTTAATTTTTTTGCGCTATAAACAAAAAAAGACCTTCAATTTTGAAACAATATTTTTGACCTTTTTGCTATTAAACATGTAAAATAATTGATTTATGTGAAAGTTATAGCGTTTACAAATGGCGGTTTCAATACTGGAACTTTTTTTTTATTTTCTAGTAATGGTGGAGACTGCGGGACTGGGGCGGGCATTCTGACACTGACTGACTTGGTGTCACTGACATCCCCAGTGACACCAATAGAGTGATCAGTGCTAATAAAAAGCACTGACACTGTACTAATGGCACTGGGCAGGAAGGGGTTAACATCTGGGGCGATCAAAGGGTTAACTGTGTGCTGTTTCACTATGGGGGCTGTGCGTGTGCTTTACTGTATGCTCACTGCTTTGTATGGCTTTGCTATGCAGAGCCATACAAAGCAGTGTGCAGGAGCTGACAGGGGAGACCTGTGTTGGTTATACACAGGTCTCTCCCCCGTTGGAGATATTTGGTGATCACCGGGTGCCAGCAAGTAATCACCGGCCGGGACCCGTTGATTGACAGCCAAGGCCGTGAATGACACATGCGTCCCCTACCCGGAACTGCAAAATCACATATGTATACATGATTTTGCGCACCTCTGCCGCCTTGTAGCAATATTTCTGCTATATGTCAGCAACGAACCGGCATTACTAATATACCATGCCTTAATCTGAACTGTGTATCTGAGTGAAGTTGGCCATCTAGATGGAGGAGAAGAACAGTGCTTTCTGCTATCATAGCTTCCCTCCAAAGACTAGTGATACGAAAATGAATGGTTGGGAGTTGTGATCAAAAGAGGAGATAAAGGAAGCACAGTTCCATAGAATGGATGATGTATATACAGGGAGATTATTGCACTTCAGGTCAGCCTCGTATAGATTCCTGTCCCCCAAGGAAAACAGAGAGCAGATCAGTAGTGGCCCCACCAAATCTCATGAGACTAGTAGAAACAAGCAAGGCTCATGAGACTAGTAGAAACAAGCAAGACTCATGGGACTAGTAGAAACAAGACTAGTAGAACTGCCAGAGCACACTGTTCCGACCACTGAAGAAGCACACAGGTTTCTTCACATGTGAGTGAGCTTAATAAAGCATTGCTGTTTTTTATTCACACTGGTCTGGCTCCCTGCTGTTTTTCCTTTACATGCATTTGAGAGATTCCCCTGATCTTCAGTGAGGAGCTGCTTGGGCCTGTGTGTCCTAGGCATTCATGTTGATCCAATTATCCAACAATATACATCTATGGACTCATTGGATTTATATACATCTTACTGTCATTTTGAGCGCTGATACTGCTTGTATTATTTTACAAGATTGCCTGCTGCATCTTCCTGCTGTCAGCTGCTCCTGTTTCCTGGTGTCCTCCCAGTGAAGTATCGACTACTACCAGTGCAGATTACTGGACTGATCACTCATAGCTCGCCATGCTCTTGTGGTTACTGTTCCACTATCAGTGGCCCCTGAGCTGGATCTGTACGAGAAGCCATTCTCTTCACATCAGGCTCACTAACCAGATATATGACAGCTAAGAAGTTGAAGGCACAGAAAGCGCACTACTAATTTTCAGGTGGAATTTATGACAAGAGGTAGATTTTTTAGGGTGCTGTTTAGGCTAAAAAAAAAACTATTTTAGATATTCTCTTTAAGATAGCAAATTCTCTATAAAACAGCAAATCTTAATTTTGGAGCTCAGGTCCAGTTTTATTCTACTGTTAAAATTTATATTCATTCATGTACACTATGGAGTCAAAGATGGAGCAGAATATAATACAATCGAGCACAGAGATGGTAATTTTCTCTTTATCTGAAGAATGCCATGAGCACAGTTCATAGTAGATACTGAATACAGGGGCACAGCTCTTTTGGTTTTATACCGCAAGTACTCTACTAGACTGCTAAAACATACTATTGGAGTGTCTTAGAGAGGAGACCAGATGAACAGCATAGAGGATGCCTGCCAGAGCAAAGGAAAAGGTAAATATTACAGCTGATTCCTCTGCTTTTGGACTTATCAAGCACTTAACCTTCGTAGTACAGGGACCCAACAGCAAGGGTGTTTTGGGTAATACCTGGAGCTCAGCTTTAAGATTATATCCTCTTGCCTTCCCCTCTTTCTTGCCTCCAAATTACAGTAGACAAAGCTTTCTCTTAGACCATCGTTTTCAATTAATAATGATACCAAAGAACCCAAAGAAAAGAAAGGTGGCCAGTCCACAGACTAGGCTGAAAGGTCAAGCTAACAGTAAGCACTTAGTACTGTTCCTAAAGAGATCCTGTAGTGTCACTTAAAGTTTAGATCCAGCAGTTCCTTGCAATAGATCAAAGAATATGCTCACCTCTCCGGCAGCCTCTGTCTCCTTCCCTTCTTCTGATTCCTTCCCTACCATTACAGCAGGGAAACCTTATAAAGCCTCTTTAGCATTCTTCTCACCTATCGCAAGCTGGTTCCTTAGGTCTGTGCTGAGTCCTGCAGTGATGTACAGGGTCAAAGCAAAAAATCAGAGTGCAGAGGGAGACCCAGGCATCCAACACTACCAAATGTGTTGAATACCAAAGAGTCTTTACCAGGTTGCAGCACTGGTAGCAGAAGAGAGTATACTGTACGCTGTTTTCCTTTTCAGGGGATTGTTGGATTTAAAAATGAATATACTCCTAACAAATCCTTTATTGGACAGCTCTGTCTGGGTTTTTTTTTATTTAGTAAGCCTAAAGGTAGCCTCTGCTGTGCTTTCTCATTAGATAATCCACAGCGCTCTGGAAACCCTTTGTCATGTATTAAATGTCTATTTGTAAAACACAAAAAACATAAAACATCAGTTTAAAATGTTTACACTTAAAACAATGTATAACTGTCTGCATATCTACTAAAAAGTATAAAACAGCATAGACTCTGCATTCTGTCTTCGAAGAACATCCCACAATAACTACAGCATGTCATTGGATCAAAACAGATGCATTACTAATGCATTTCCTAATACATGAAGACAACAAATGCGAAAACTTGACCCAGGCAATAGATTCTGAATGTGTCCAGTACTAATCAGGAAATGTTATTTTCCATGTTCTTTCCACTTATAAATTCCCGCTATATTTTTCTCTTTTTAATGACTCATTATCTTTCTTTAGCTTTAGCACATTAGCTCTCTGCCCTAAGAGAGAACAGCCCACTGTCTATCATTATAATGGTGTGATTTAACATGATGACCTGCAGATAAGTGCTATGTGCAGCTTCCCTGCTGCTAATCTCCTCAGTAGATGTCATCTTAGTCATTTTATTATATGTAATGATCAGCCAGTAGAAGAATTCTACAATGTTCTAGAATGTATTAATATTTTAAAACTAGATTCTAAAATACATATACTATATATATATATATATACAGTATATCCAAAGCAATAATCTAAAGGTGGGATGAAAAGCCTTGTGCAATGTAATTAACTTTAGCAGTTAAAGAAACCTTGTCACCTGACAATTCATTTTAACAATAATCTTCCCAGAAAATGATATAAGATTTTATCATATTTGTTATTTTATAAATAGACCCCATGCCCTGAAGGAAAATTACCATTTAGTGACACCCAATAAATTCTCTCCAACACTGCTGCTACTTAAAGAAAATAAACACCTCAATACACTAAATTTGAATTAAATTACACATTTAAGGCAGAACTGTGATTTGAACTCATTCAATACTCATAATATAAAGTCCACAAAAATAAAGTCTACACAAATAGAAGTGACTCCAGTGGGCCCCAAGGAAAGATTGGTTTTAATGGCATTTTCCTTTAAGGACAGTGGGCGGAGTCATGTACTATAAACAGAGACGCAATCACACTAAAAAAACGGTATAACACTATCTGAGTTTTTCCTTTTTTTCCATATTCTAATGCCTTAAAGGGGAAGAAGTGGTGGAAGACTGTGGATAATGCGGGAACACTTCCGTATGAAAAGCCTTCCGTGGCGATCATTAAATGAATTATCCTGAAGAAGTCAGATTTGTAAGCATGTTGAAAGGCACTTTGCAAGTCAATATAAATAGTTTTTGGAAGTAACACTTTAAAATACTTAATTTTTCTGTACTTTCACCTGAAATTTTTTAATTTGGTGACCAGGTCTTTAAATGGTACTTTTGTAAATCTCTACATCAGAACTAAAATAAGGACAGACATTTGAGGAAGAATGAAGAACAGAGGGATTTAAACAGTCCTCAAAAATCTAAAAATGTATCTGGTATATATATATATATATATATATATATATATATATATATATACAATTATGTAAATTGAATCTGTTGTTCACAATAATTCACATCTTTAGCTTTAGATTTATAAATCCATTCTGAGAAACTGACTGCACAATAGTAATGACTGACATAAATAAGGTGCATGTCTGCACTTCTCTCAAATGGATAACGCGCCAACAGAAAGATTATGGATGAAATGTGATCATGGGGCCCTGGTCTACCAGTAACCATCTAAAAACTTGAAATGTTTTGTGAGCAACAGATATCAAAACAATTGTTGCGATAAATATGCACATAAAGTACATCACTCCTTCAATGTTCTTAGAGCCTTAGTTCACATCCAAATGTGGGGGAGGTGTACCCCCGCACAAAATGAGTTCACTGAAATGTTTATCAAATGCCCACTCTCAACTGTGATGTGAGCTTTAAACCCGACTGCATAAAATCCTCATTATACAATATGAAATGAAAAATGTACTTAAAATATGGTCAGTCTAATGATTCTTAAAGTGGAACTTCATCCTCTCAGTCAACACTATTTGAATCCTTATGCCGCTAGCATTAGCAAATAGATAGGAAAGTATATCATAGTTACTTGTTTTCAACTTTTTTTTTACATTTCTTCAGTTACTTCCTGGTTTCCATGCCTAGGCAAATGATGTCATACATCCCAGGAGTCTTCAGGAGGGGGTTTTCTCAGCAAAGACCACCCTTCTGCCTGCATGTCTGAGCTAAGGGCAGATGGATCCCAGGAAGTACATGCTAAATGTATAATCTGCCCTGACTCAAGATGGCCACGACCAAAAATGCTAGGGGGGGGGATATTACTCAAAGTGATTTCTTAGCAAAATAAAGCATGGAGACATGGATGGATGGAGGGGTTTGCTTTGAATATTACAATTTAATTAAATAGAGTTTTTGGTTTGTGGTGCTCGGGTACAGTGAAGTTTCACTTTAAGCTGTCCATACACTGAGCAAATTTCAGCTAGTTCCTAATCAACTTGCTGAAATTCACTCTGTGGGTGATCCTGTCAACACCACCCACCCGACATCTTTTAAGTGAAAAATCGAAGGAGTCAGGCAGAAAATTGTCAGGCAAACAGTGATTACATGCAATCAAATGCAGCCGCTGCTCAGATATTCTGACAGCTGCCAGTGCCATCTGTCAAAATATAATAGCCATCATGGCAGATTCATCCATCTACACTGTTCGGTGTGGATGGAGAAATCTGTCAGATTTTTTTCAGTCTGCAAAAAAATCTTTTAATTTGTGTCCAGCTTTACTTGCTATCTGTATGACTCTTTTTTATGGAAAATTAAAAACAAAAACATATCCTTACAATGTTTCCTCCACTGAGGTCCACCATTAGTGCAGGAGCACTAGAATAGGCTGCAAACTCTAAAATTGAAGAAGAATTTTCCCTGCAACAAACATAACTTTGGCAGCTAAGGTCCAGCTGTGGAAACAATGTCGATGTGTGGCACGTTTATTGGGCTGGAGCACCAGTAACGATAGCAGGATATTCTTCCTTTGTTTGGGGGGCAGATGAAAATTGAAAACTTAGTCTGTAGCATCAACAGCAGGGGTTTTGTAGTCATTGGTCATCCAAGACTGAATTTACAAATGCTGTGACTGTAGAGCATGGCTACTGTGAGAAAAGGCCTCTAGATAGTGTTTTGTGTTCCAAAATCTCCATGTGCAGAACCTCTGCCGCTCATTTTCAGCTTTCCTGACATTTTAATAACAGGTGCTGCCTAAATTTGAAATGTGACTACACCGGCAACAGTAAAATCAGTCTGTATATGCCGTAAAGCATGCTTGTTATATTCACTATGGAACTTAAGAGGTTAAACCTATGCATTATGTAAAAAGGCTTTCTGATCCTGTCGTCTCTGATTCTCCCCCTCTTCCACAGTCCGCAATCCATGTGATCAGCACAGGGCCAGTAAGCACTGTCCAGACAGAGGGTCAGGGGTCATGCAGTTTAATAGGACAGTTAGATGATTCTCCCCTTCTTCCACAGTCCTCAATCCATCTGCTGATAGTACAGAGCTCTAGGAGTCACTTTGTACGTGCTCAGTTTGGTGTGTATTGCTAGAGAGTTATTTGGGTTTTTTTGGGAGGGTGCATGTGATCGGCACAGTGCGAGTAAGCACTGTCCAAACAGAGGGTCAGGGGTCATGTAGTTTAATAGGACAGTCAGACAAGAATGAAAACTCCTCCTACAAGCTTTACCTGTGCTCAGCTGGACACTGATAGAAGTCACAAGACTGCTATATACTGCTGATGAGAAAAGGTATTTAGCAGTTTATATTTACTAAAATAGTTGCATTTCCATGTTCTACTGTAGGAGACCAGATACAGTGAATGCAGGGTCCTGGGGTTAGCAATACTTTAATGGCTGCTATCGCAATAAGGTTAACATTTGGTGTTTTGATGCACACTACTTTACCACAAAAGTATGCAGTGATTTGCTAAAAACAAAAAGGGCAGCTTTTTCTGTGTCAGCATCAAATGTGAGCTGCTGACCCTGAAATTGAAAAAAGAGCCCCCCCCCCCAAAAAAAAACACTTTTCAAAAAATTAAGCCCTATGACACTAGATCCCAACCCATTTTTTTTAAACCAACCAGAAAATAAAAAAAGAAAATAGATAAACATGAAATAAAAGGAAACTGAAAAAAACAAACAAAAAGAACCCACAACATCAACAACAACACAGGGGTGGAGTACGCAAAGGCAAGAAGTCAACCATACAATAATTTAGCACAATATAGCACATTGTAGCTCCATATACAACCTAACTCTTCCTTCACAGACTGTCGGCTCTCTCTAAACTGCTCTAACATACACTGACAAACGGCTGCTGGGAAGCCACCGTAGGGAGGGCCGGCACATAACTATTATTGGCCTTTGTAACCTGGGTGACTACAGCTCAAAGGTCAGGCAGTGCATCATGGTTACAAAATTTGGCCTGGTGAATTTCAACAATTACTGGAACTGCAAATTTTGTCCGGCTATCCTGTACTCTGGCTGCCTTTAGGCGATCCCTGAAAACTCATCTCTTCGGTGAAGCCTATCATGCCTCAGAATAGACATTTATCAATTCCATCAGCTCATCCCCCACAGTTAGAACTTTGTTTACCACTTGACTCACCCTATTAGATTGTAAACTCTTATTATCCTCTTAATCCTCTTGCTTTGATTGTATTGTAGCTGTACTGTCTCGCTTTATATTGTAAAGCTCTGCGCAAACTGTTAGTGCTATATAAGTCCTCTATAATATTAATAATAATAATTTTGAACATACTAGATCCCATGAGACTGCAAACCCATGGAACTGGTGAACCCAAACCTAATCCCTAGTAGTGAAACAAACACTGTCATTCAAACCACAGAAACAGGAAGATTTACCTGCAATGAATTTCTGGTGAATGTCAGATTAAATTCTTTATAAATATGTCCCATTGAATAACTATTCTCCCCTTCCCCTTGCCTAGTACTAGGCTATATACATCCACAGGAATTGTATTATACAATGTGCCCAAGCACAGAAAAGTGATGAGAACTCCAAATTCAAGGCAGATTTATATTCTAGTTTCATATACTTAAGCAGAAGGCACAAAGAGATGAACTCTTCATTGGAGGCAATGGAGAATGTGACATATAAGTGTGGGAGGGCCTTTCAAGAAAAGGAGATACCAAAAGGCCACAGTACAAAGCCTGCAAACAGATTACCCATGTGCCTTGTTAGGAGTGCTAAGGGTGGGCATACAGAGCTAAAAATGAACTTTTCATTATAAGTATACTTTTAGTACAGCTATCCTTAAAATGTGGTTCCCCCCTTCCCTAGAAAGTCCATATGGGTGGCAAACAGCCCTTTCATAGAAACTCTCCCAGGCCAGGCCACACATATGTAGTGGATGCCCAATTGATGGCCTTCCCGTACGAATGACTAGGGAATCTACTGCACATATACGGCCTGGCTGGTCGTTTCAGTGAAGAAACTGTATGGCAAGGATAACTATACTAAATATTCATTTATACTTTAAGCCTGCTATTTTATGAGTGAAGCTAAACATACCACATTCTTCAGATTGCCCGAAACACAGTGGGGTTCCTTGTCTAAAGACAAATAGACTGCTCATTTTGCAAAGGCAATTGCACTGTGAAAGGGGATTTTCCCAAGGACTTAGTGAATGTAATGAAATGTCACTTTGCAAAGAGCACCCAATCACGTACAAGGAATAAAAACACAGCATTTTTGCTTACACGTGGCTGGATGATGGATGTCAGCAGATCTTCAACTCATTCACTTTGAGGAAAATTCCCTTGCACAATTAACAGTCTCTTTGACTTTAGTAAATACTGTAACTGTACTGTACACTATTGAACTTATAATCAGGTTAGGGTGTTTTGAGTTGGGCTGGAAGAAATGGTACAAAATAGTCTGGAATAACTCAGAATTTCAAAAAGAAATTGAAAAACATAAAAGAAACTCATGAGAGTAATGCAGAAACAATTGTTGACTCCTTTCTAAAAGTAATAGTTGACTGGCTTTCTCAGGTTTAAATACTTTAAAGGGACCACACTACAAAAACTACTGTTGAGACTGCTGTTACCTGTAAAAGAAGGCAGTTTTAACAATAATGATTTGCAATAGGGTAGCTTTAAGACCCTATGCTGCATAGTCAACAGTGGAGCTGATCTTCTTCATTACAGGTTTCCAGTAAAGTATGATGTTGAGCAGAAATTAGAAACAATTTATATATGACTTTTCATGCATATTACAGACTTATTGTCTATGAGCAAACCATATCTCAAGGATTGAAGGAACCCACAGGAGTGTGCATATATCATCCATGGGAGAAACAGAGATAATTAAATACAACTATGAGTGCGAATAACACAAAGCAATAATTCACAGGTACAAAAACTGAACAGGTTGAACATAGACTTCCAAAGGTTTCGTAGCATAGTGCACATAACAAAACTAACAAAACCATGATGTACAATATTTCTACCCATAGAAATAAAATATATTGATTCAGTGAAGGAAAACTAAGAACTTACCATTTTTGTCCATAGAATGAGGCTCTGACTGTTTCTTGCCAATATCAGCAAATGAGCGCACAATTGGTATTCGATTGCTTAATTTCTTTTGGTTTTGATGATGGTGTTGTTTCAGGAGAGCCTCGTGAACTCTATGACGGACATCCTCACTTAGTTGGCCTGAAGCTACTTGTTGATCCAGAATCATATCTAAAGCAAAGAAAAAAAAGCTGGGTGTTTAAAATGCAGACTGCTAATTTTTTGAGTTTCTCATTTTTTGTTGGGGAAATTTACAGTTACTTTCTATTGTACCTCAGTGGACAGTGCATAAAATGCTCCCAGATGGGGACAAAGACAGTGCTAAAAACCTGACAGAGGTTTCAAAGCGAACCTGTGACTAGGCTATCCACACTATGGTATTACTTATTCTGAACAAGCAGTAGGAACGCTTTAAAACCAGCCCCATTCACCTACATAGCCATAAGCATTGTGGAGAAAATAATCTTTAAAGCTGAGTTCAGTTTTTTTGGGATACAGCACCAAACACATTAGGTTTCACATTACCTACAGGCTGCTGTTTCTGTTGAAAATCACCCCTGTAGTGTCTCCTTTACACTGCCAGATACTGCCCTGGTTGGCTGTCTTCTGGAACTGCGACAGTTAACAGCAGCAGCTGCTACAGTTTTGCACCTCACTTTCCTCCTTTAACCCTCTCTGCCATTCATTTGTTCATATTACTAATCTCACACAACAAGTACGTGAGCTTCTTTAAGCTAGAATTGCATGTCTTGTACCCAAAGGCTTTATTGGCCTCATCTAAAACACACTTGAACAACAAATGCTTGCCCATCGGTTGTGGATCAGAGTCTACAATATGATTCATTCTGTTACACAAATTAACTTGCAGAAAAATCCGGGGAAAGCCCCTCTCCATAGACTGCTTAAAGATGTCCCACGCTGATATCGCACTTGGATTGTTTTTTTTGTTTTTTTTATGGCAACCAAGCAGACCATAGCATATGCATGAAAGTCCCCTTCCCTTCAGTTTGAGGAGGCTAAATCCAGAATTCAAGGTTTCTTTACCAAGGAAAAATTACCGGTGATATTGGAGGACAAACATGATAAGTTTCTTACAATATGACAACCCTGGCGTGACTATCAACCGATCTTCAGCTTCACTACACGGCTGCCCCACCTTTGACCTGCACAGTTGTGCCCCCACCACCTGCCCCTTTAGGGACGGAAATGAGACCAACTCTCCCTGACAGTGAACCCACCCTTTTCCCCTTCCTCCCCTTTTTCCTTCCCCTAATTAATTCTTTCTCTATCTGTCATTTTTCTCTCCCCTTTGAAGACACAAGGGAATTTTGCCTTCTTTTATCCTCAGCTGGACATCGTTCCCCGAAATATTATAATGAGTGGGTGTCTTTTACCCAGATCTCCATGGCCCTAGCTTTTCAATATATGGAATTACGCCCCTTTTTTTTTTTCTTTCTCTGTCATGAACAGCATCTTAAGTTATACGATACTCTGCGAGGTTTATACTGATGTTTGGTCGGAAGGTCACACTAGTTAAGGAAGTACTATGTTTTTGTCAATTGCCATAAACGACACTGTTCTAGGTTACTAAGCAGACCCCTGCAAGGGTCAACGATTGCGTTGATATACTGGATATACCTTTTTCTACTGAATTACACAGTGTATACCATGTCCTTATGTGCTTTGTTCACTTTTCTCAATAAAGCTCTTTTGGTACCAGAAAAACAAATGCTTCTGCATATTTTTCAAGCGATGCCACTTAAAAGTCTATGGGGCAAAAAACGTGATTCTGCTCCTGCACTGCATAGTAAGTGTGGAAAAATGCACAAAAAAAACTCTAAATGGCCTGGATTTGTTCATGCTATGTGTGGATGGGTGCTTTGTTGGTATCTTTAAGAACTTTTGAGAAAAAATTATTTCACAGTAAAATAATCTAGACAGGTCAGGGGTGGCTTGTTTAAAAGTTATTTTCAGGGTTCTTGCATACGAACACCAAAGCACCACATTTTTAGAGGTTCAGGTATTGATCTGAATGCAGCCTATTGCTTTCAATGTACACACAGGAAAGTAATTGCCAGTAAAGTAGACCTCCATAAGGCCTCTTGCACACTGCTGCCTGAATATGCTACGTTTTCAAGCATGCAGGCATTTTTAGGCTTGGTTCACACCCATGCTTTTTGCTTTTGATGTTTTTTAAATGCTTTTTGCATTGTGCTTTGTTTTTTGCCACTTTTTTACTGTGTTTTGCATTTTTTTAGTCTTCTTTTTTTCCTTTAAAGGGTACTTGTTTTGTTTCTGGGCAGAAAAAAAAATGTGAAAAAACGCAGTAAAAAACGCACTACATGAATACTTCTTTTTGCATTTAAAAAAGTCCCTGACCCTTTCCAAAAACACAGCAGATCAAAAAGCACAGAAGTACACATGTCCTATAAGAAACCATGTTAAATGGACTGTAGTGCGTTGCTGCACAAAGCAAAAAGCACTAAAAAAAGCATTGGTGTGAACCAGGCCTTACAGATCTAAATGCAGCCTGTTGTTTTCAGGTGTGTAAACATGTACAGCGTATTGATCAGTTAAAAAAAAAAAAAATACAGATATCTGAGTTGCCAGTCAGTATTTTTGGATGTATACTCGCAAATACACACAAATTCAAGCAACTATGAAACTCCCTGCCTGTGTGTGCATACCCTAAAAATACAAGCAATCCTTGTGTTTTTTCAGCCAGGAATGTTTAGTGCTTTTATATCAGTACAGTGTGCAAAAGGCCTTGGATCAGCAAAAAACCCTCAAAAAATCTGGGTTACTAGGTAATACTTTACGCACATATGCATCAATACAGGTTAAAATGCGTAAATTCCACCCCGTAAACTCTGGGAGCTAAAACAATCTTTCTGGAATTTTATGTGTGTATACAGTAGACCATTTGCACTGCATTTTTTACACAGGAACTTTCTGCCAGCCGATCCAGCAGTGGTTGTAAACACATATGCCCAATGAAGTGACTGGCCTCAGGTGAAACACAGAGCTGAAACAAATCCTCCTACATAAGTTCTACCCATCTATCTGCAGTCTTCTCTTCTCTACATCCATTCAAAGTGCTGAATTTTAAAGCTTGTTTGAGAGTTTAGAAAAGGGTGAAGAGCTGAAATTACACACTGCAGAGCTCAGTGAGGAGAGTTCTGAGAGCTGATTGGAGGGAAAAGACACCCTCCCCTTCACACAGCTCACAGGAACACAGCTGAGGCTGTCAATCTGCTGGAGGTCCCTCCCCTGTCACCGTTGTTCTCTTGGCGTCAGAAGAACTTGTCAGAAGTGATTCATGCTAATAGCAGAGGAACAAAGCAGCAGACAGAATTTGCACTTAGTGTTTTTCATTGAGACAAGTACACACTTTAGAGGGATAAACTATGTTCATATTTCATGTCTGAGGTTGACAACCACTTTAATGCACTTCCTGCATTAACTATTATTTTAATCAGTGTTACAGAGACTAAAATCCCAAACCATGTAAAAATAATAAATAAGCAGAAACTGGACACTGATTATATAACACTCTGTTGTTATACTGCCAAGGTTACTTTAGGAAGCTTGTCAGTTTTCAGTGATTTTATTTAAATTGGCTCGGCCTACTGCGTGTTTCATTCCGCTAATCCCCTTCCAGCAAGCTCACTATGTCTCATTTATTAAAACCTTCAATAATTGTACAATGTCCAAGCCACATTTAAAACCTGATGTGGTTTCACCACATGG
Source organism: Staurois parvus (assembly GCF_062004578.1). NCBI lineage: Eukaryota > Metazoa > Chordata > Amphibia > Anura > Ranidae > Staurois > Staurois parvus. The sequence goes on along the minus strand of NW_028317827.1, from coordinate 9,547,285 downwards.
CAGAACAATCAAAATGAACTCTTAATTACTAATACTAGGAGCTATGCAGTGTTCCTTCTGCTAAAATTCAGAACAGTTTAAAAAAATCAACATTTACATCTTTTTAGAAAGTGATTTCTCAATAAATATACAAACTGTAATACCAGACCTGATGTTCCCTGCAGCAGTTTTGGATGGCGCAGGGAAGGAGTAGAACTTCTGTCAGGTGTTTATTGCTCATTCAAGACATGGAGGGTGACTTGCTGATTAAGGGGCTATAACAACATTGCCTTGGAAACATCATGTTTTTTGGTGTTTATGTATTTTTAACAATATTTATAAAAAATGATTTTAAACTTATGTTAGATGTATCGGTGGGGTACTTGAAAAGTCCTCAATACCCAAAACCCAACAATGAGTGACACAAGTCATGATCCATAGCAAAATATACGATACAATAATGGATTGTACCCCTAAGCACCTAAAAATCTGGCAACCTTGTGTTACTAGAATCAGTGAAACCTTTGTGCTGCTGTATGATAATAAAACAATATTTAGATTGTAAGCTCCCAAGATCAGTCCCTCCTAACCCTCTTGTATTGAACTGTATTGTTGCTGTATTGTCTCCCTTTATATTGTAAAGCGCTGAGCAAACTGTTGGCGCTATATAAATCCTGAATAATAATAATATTATTGCTACGTGAATAGATCAAAATTATGGAGATTGCTGCAACCACTCACCAAGTGTACTCTCACTCAAAAAAACATATAAATATAAATGCGGTGCACTAACTTCTCAAAGAACATACAGAACTATAGGGAGCAAAATACAATAAACATAAGTCCACAAATATACTCAATCAAAAATTAGTGATCCACTCCCGAATAGAATGTCCTAATATAGTGCTTAGGGATCCATTCACACCTATGCCGTTTGCTTTTTGTCCGTTTTACAGTGCTTATCGCAGTTCGTTTTGCGTTTTTCTACACTTTTTTTGCTGTGATTTTGCATTTTGTTCAGCTTTTTTTTTTAAAGTGGAATTTTTTCTTTGCTGGGCAGAATAAAAATGCAAAAACTCTGCAAAAACTCTGCAAAAACACATTACTATGCATTACACCAGATTCTCCATTGAACTCTATTGTAGCAAAAATGCTGCTGCTGTTTTCCATAGGAAACCATGTTAAATGTACTGTAGTGCATTTCTGCAAAAAGCACTAAAAAACGCATTGGTGTGAACGTAGCCTTTTTTACTGCAGAACAGGTGTGCTTGCTTGATGCGCTATAATAAGTGAACATATCCTCAGCTACATACAGTATACAGCACTGTATTTCAGCATTGGGACAGGAACATTCTGCCCCACTCCTGAAACAAAACAGATTAAGTCTTCATGCACTGGACATTTTTACAGGGGCTGTTTTTGGCTTTTGATGTTTTTTTCTACAGCAAGTAAACTCCCCAGCATGTTATCCTATGTGTCCATGCATGCATAGACTGTAATCAACATTTTTTGGCAGGGACATTTTTTGGCTGGAAAAAAAACCTAGGACTAGTGGGTTTCTAAAGGAGTTTTTCAGCTGTAAAAAGGCTCTAACACTGAAAAACGTGGCAAAATATGGTAAAACGCGGTAAATCACGACCAAAAAAAACGCAAACGCTAAAAAACACTGAAAAACTCACGTTTTTAACATGACTTTACACAGCTAACATTACCAGCATTATTAAAATGCCCTGTGTGCATGGAGCCTTGGGCTGACTGCTGCTCAGACATTTACGGGAAGCTCTGTATTCTATGAATAAATTTTATTTATTTCAGGTACTTATATAGCGCTGTCAATTTACGCAGCGCTTTACACATATATATTGAACATTCACATTAGTCCCTAACCCTCAAGGGGTGCACAATCTAAGGTCCCTAACTTACATTCATACATATGCATATTAGGGCCAATTCAGACAGGATCCAATTAACCTACCAGCATGTCTTTGGAGTGTGGGAGGAAACTGGAGCACCCGGAGGAAACCCACGCAAGCACAGGGAGAACATGCAAACTCCATGCAGGTGGCGCCATGGTCTGGAATCAAACCCATGACCCATTTACTGCAAGGCAGATGTGCTAACCACTAAGCCACTGTGCCACCCCAAATACAAAGCTTCCTCTGATTGGCTAAGGCAGAGATTGTGATGTCATACACCTGCCTCTCCACTTCAGCCAATCAGGGGAAGCTTTCTATTCATTCATAGATAATGAAGTTTCCCAAGAATGGCTCAGCAGTGTTCAGCTCGACTCTATTTTGTCCCAGGAGCAGGTCAGGAAGTTCTTGCCCACTGCTGGAACACAGCACTGTATACTGTATGTAGCTAAGGATAAATACAGTTAATATAGCGCGCCCAGCAAGCACACCTGTTAATGCAGTAATTAATTAATTTGGGCCAGCTTGGTCCAAATAAACTATTTAAAGGGATCTTATATGTGGAGTTAGTATATAGTATAGCTTCTCTATACACAGTGGAGCAAAGGATGATTGCTCTAGTCTGCTTAACAGGCTGCTGATCTGATTACTTAATTATTTGAAAAAACCTTGCGAGCCAAGTAATAAATTCCTATTGTTGGATCGCAAACTTTTTAACACATAACTACCAATGTGAATAAGCGTGAAATAAAGATATATAGTATTGCGCTCACAACCTTCCAATCTATATATATAGACAAATGAAAAAGTGTATACGATATACATAAATAACTAAATGAGTGAATATAAAAATCAACTCACATAAACGGAATAGTGAAAAATACTAAAAGTAAAATGATAAAATAATATTATATGATAATAATGTCCCACAAAAAAAACATATAAGTGACTTTGTGCTGAAAAATCTTCTATATCTTTAAATAGGTGACTGCTTGTGCCTCCTCCCTCAAGTGAAGATGTGCGCTCACCTCATAGATAGCCTGCAATTAGGCTATTAAAGCTTGCGGTTCACCTCCTTGGAACCTACTTGTTTAGGAACTGATGTTGATAAGATAACCATTAAATGCGACATGTGCTGTAGAAAAGTATCCTCTCACTGGGTGCCACTCAGCTGTCTTCTTATTTCCATGTGATTCTCCATAAACAAGAAAATTCTGACATGGTGCTTTATCGTTTTAAAAGCTTTTAATGTGAAGCTGACAGGTGGCTCTCACATAAATCATATAGTGGTAGTACAGCTGATTCAGACCTCCGCTGGCTGTTGGAGCTGTGCGTTCGTGATCCGATGACCGGACCGACTCCCTCCGAGTGACGTGAACAGTCCCACCCCACTGTCCCCGTCACTCGGAGGGAGTCGGTCCGGTCATCGGATCACGAACGCACAGCTCCAACAGCCAGCGGAGGTCTGAATCAGCTGTACTACCACTATATGATTTATGTGAGAGCCACCTGTCAGCTTCACATTAAAAGCTTTTAAAACGATAAAGCACCATGTCAGAATTTTCTTGTTTATGGAGAATCACATGGAAATAAGAAGACAGCTGAGTGGCACCCAGTGAGAGGATACTTTTCTACAGCACATGTCGCATTTAATGGTTATCTTATCAACATCAGTTCCTAAACAAGTAGGTTCCAAGGAGGTGAACCGCAAGCTTTAATAGCCTAATTGCAGGCTATCTATGAGGTGAGCGCACATCTTCACTTGAGGGAGGAGGCACAAGCAGTCACCTATTTAAAGATATAGAAGATTTTTCAGCACAAAGTCACTTATATGTTTTTTTTGTGGGACATTATTATCATATAATATTATTTTATCATTTTACTTTTAGTATTTTTCACTATTCCGTTTATGTGAGTTGATTTTTATATTCACTCATTTAGTTATTTATGTATATCGTATACACTTTTTCATTTGTCTATATATATAGATTGGAAGGTTGTGAGCGCAATACTATATATCTTTATGATCTGATTACTTCCCCCTGCATTTTAGAGGACTCTAGAATCATAGTGGGAGGAAGAACAGAGAGGCAGGTTGAATATCTACGGTGAACTAGCCAATCCCTGGAGAGGTGTGCCCAGTAGGTGGCTGGAGAGCCCATAAATAGTCAAAGGACTGGGGCAGTAGGTGGTGGATTCTGGGCCCAGTCCTGCTAGGAGGAGAACCCTGCTTGTGGCTCTGCTCCTGAGGGAAGGCTTCTGGAGGCGCTGTTCAGGAGTCCTCGAGGTCCAAGCTGGAGTTTAAACTGAGGGGAACGGGCTGTTCACAAAGTCTGGTCTGAGTGTTTTTGGGGTTTGGAGAGCAGGAGAAGTTGGGGGGAAGAGTGTCCAGCTGTCTAGTGGTATGGTAAGTCTGTGTCTACCTCACTGAAGAGTGCCTAGTGGATATTGGAAGGAGGCAGCCGATTATCATATGACATTGTGAGTAAATCAACTAAGTGCTGTGCCTTAGTGACTGTGTGCAGGTCTCAGTTCTTTAACCACTTCCCGTCCGGCCCATGTATATAAACGGTGGGACGGAAGCAGTGCAGGGGCGGGTGGCCATTTATAAACGTCCTCCCCACTTCCCTGCTTGTGCGCGCTCCCTGGAACACCAATCGTACGGGACCTCTGTGTGAAGTCCCAATCATGTGATCACTGATTGGTCAATCAGTAATCACAGGAATATTAGTTAGGAAGATGTCACTTCTGACATCATTGCTTATGTGTGAAATCTGCGAACGATCACAGAGATCACATGGTACAAGCCTATTCACAACAGCCTTGTACCATGTGACAAGCTGTGACCAATCACAGCTCAGACAGTATTTCTCAATGGCTGCAAGAATGCAGCCAGAGAGAAGGAGAAATTATTGCTTTTACAGCCTTTTTTACTAAAAAGATAACTGAATAAATTTTGGCCATGATTTATGAAGAAAGATTATTTATTTGCAAAATTTTATAAGAAAAACACTTTTTCATTTATATAGGAAAAATAAATCCCAGTGAATAAATGAATAAATACCACCAAAATAAAGTTTTATCTGTCTCAAACAAATGCTAAAAAATTCATACGGGTATAGTGTTGCATGACTGCGCAATTGTCATTCAAAGTGTGATAAAACTGAAAGCTAAAAATTGGCCTGGACAGGAAGGGAGTAAAAAACTTGAAGTGGTTAAAAAAAGTTATAGGCACCTTCCAGCCAGAAGGGAGTTGTGTGGGACATTTTGTGTAGATCAGTGTCAAGAGAAGAGTCCTCAAAGAAGTCAGTTCAGCCAATTCTAGGGTATCCCCTCCTCCCCAATCAAGTTAATTTCTGCAATTAAGCATAAAAAGACACCCATAGACTATTCTCTTTGAGATAGAGGAATGTTGCTACAATATAATATATAATGACAGCTGGCCACAATTTTCATTCTATGGGTGAGCCGTGGGCAGGTTTTTAAGCCCCTACCTTTTATTAAGGAAAATTGCAATGGATATTTCGGGATTTCTTAACTGTGTGAAGAAGAAATCTCTCAGGAGTCATTACAGTCTAACATGATAACATATTAATTCCCATGATGATATTCTGAAGTATGCTAAGCCTTCCAGGTCCAAGCCAGCTATATTTGGAGTCTATACCTCTAGAGGTATCCAAGGCTGATATACAGTATTCTTTTAACACTGTTTTATACAAAAGGTTTTGGTGCATTTCTCTTACATGATTTGGCATATTGCTCATTTTTAAAGCTGAGTTTGGTTCACAAGACAAAACAACTTGGGGACCTCCATCGTATACCAACAATAAACCAACTAATTACACTGGCAATATAACACATTGTTCCCATTGCCTCTGTTTCCCAGTTCGGCACTGATCACAGACTCCATTCCTCTTTGATCAAGATAAAAAAAGGTATGTGGATATGATGCTCATAATTATTTCATGTGCCTTGCGGGATGCTTTATGGGATTTTTCATATACATGTAAAGATGAAAAAAAACCCATAGTACTGAAGCCGCTGCAATTCCAGAATCATTCCTTATCAATTGCCTTATTAAAATCTTAGCAGGAATTCAGCTCCCCATTGGATGTTATACACATTAGAGAGACATCAGATCAATTATATTTATATACATGTTCCATAAAATAAGTTATAAGAATTATTAATAATGTGAAATTTAAAAGCATGCAAACCCTAGTACAAAAATGTAATATATTGCAGCTCACCAGTCCCTACATGTTGTGGCTGCATTAGTTTCTTTTTTTTTTTCAAGCTTTTTTCCCTTTAATTTTTCCTGATGATCCTGCCAGTAGTACACTTCCTGTCCTAAGGTGGCAAGGCTGTCATCTCGGCAAAGGCATATATTGATTCCACTAACCTCACAAGCAAAGAAAGGAGGAAGGAGAAAAAAAAGGAGAGATAGAGAATTTTTTTTAAATTATCCCACAGACCTGGCCTTTAACCTTGCAATATTTGTTATCTGAGAAAACTTTATTTCTTCATTTTTACGCACTAAATTTTACACTTCATGGACCCACTGGTCCTATACACAGGTTGAAGTTGCACGTCAATTTGTTGTTGTTATCTTTGCGGCTGCGCCCACCTATGCCGACGTGATTCTACCCCACTCAGTCTATGCTACAACCTTAAATTGTTTTTTTTTTTTTTTTTCATTCTTTTGCAGTGGTCGTTTTTGAGCAAATCCACCTTTTTAAGGCGCTCCAATTTGGCTCAACTGAGTTGGGGACCTTCTGGTATGTGTTTGTTGGACTAGATGGAGACCCCCTCCAGTCCCTAAATTCATTAATTTACAGCTTCACCTAATCTGTAAACCTCACATGGATCATATACAGTAAGTTTGTTTTGTGAGGTATTGCTTGGGAGGGCAGCATGTCCTCTCCAGGCTGGACCAATCCTATACAGGAAAAGACCCAGAACTCAGTGTGCTCGCTGAAAATATAAAGTTGCCCAGCATGCCATCAGAGCCTCGCTGTCTGAGATAGGCTAGGGCTCTGTCAATATTCATGCTGCCATCTGTATAGCTCCACACCTATTATCCAGAAGCTTTTCAAGCTTTCTGGATGCAGAGGGAGCTGTAAGGATACTAGCAGCTAAACATACTGAGCAGACCTTACTAGCAGAACACAGCAACACTGATTATGGTGTGCAAGGTATACTTTTACCTAACAACAATTACAACCACAATGTCTACAGTGTGACAACTAAATTTACCTATCAAAATACAAACTATATTGTATCTATCTAAACCTAGCACTTATCTAGGAAGATGCTATTTTCCTTGAAATGGCACAGCTCCTAAAATTTGAACTGGTTTAAAGCAGAACTTCAGCCAAAAATGACATAATAAAATAAATAGCCCTTTAAAAGATAAAATAACAAAACCAGCTGCTGGGGAATTCTGTACATGGCTTCGAGTAGACTATAGGCCTGACAGTGGTTATGATCTTGTTCCCCTCAGCTCCTCTAGTTAGATAGAGAGTTAAGCATCAGACATTTGTGAGAAGTGCCAGTTGTATATGGTATTAGGCATGCGAAATGCTAGATTTTCCCATATCCAGTCAACTTGTTCTAGGTAAGAGACTCTGGGTTATCTTGTTCTAAGTGAACTAGTTTTGGCTAAATAATGAGAGTGCCTTCTGGAAATTCACAGAGTTTGTAGTTACAGAGGATTACATAAGTAGGTTTGGTTGATATTAGTGAGGGGTATATCATTTGTTATTCAGCTCTTTAAATACATGATCAAAATAGTATCAATATATGGTGAAATTTAAACAATTTGGCACTTTCTTCTTTGCTGCTAAAGCACCATGTATATGCGTACAATAATTTTGTACACAAGACTGGATTTTTCAACAATTGGTGGAGAATGCGGGCACCAGTATATCACTTCATCTACTAGACCAAGATGGCTCGGCTCTGGAGGATAGGTAAGCTATAATAACCTAAGTCTCTCCCCACTTGCTTAGTCTTTCTGAGACCTGGTAGTATTGCATAACAGGTGATTTGATCTCTGTTTTGCCGCGATATATTTTGTGTGCCTGTAACTGGATGCAGCCTGGTGCTGTTTGCTTTGTTTTTAAGCTAATGTAGGCTAATAAGTGTGTAGATGACACTGAATTGATGTAAACTAATATGGGATTGCCTGCAATGATACAAACTTTTACTTCACTTGCTAAATTTCCCACTAACCATACTAGTTGACTTTCAGAATATATAGATTGGGGATTGCTTGTTGCCAGAGCACTTAGACACCTTGTCATTGGAAGACATTAATATAGACTGAGAGAGCTGATTTGGGGATTGATATCAACACTGGCAAATAGGGTGACAGTGAAAAAGAATTTGTTTGAATCATGACAGTATTCATGACTGTTGAGTGGGAAAGAAAGATGTGCAATGCACCACACAAACCTGTAGATCACAGATACCTGTTAGGGCAGCAGTGAGCAGAATGCTTGTGGCTGGGAGTGTGCGCACATATAGACATACACAGAGACATACAGAGAAGCGTATAGGCATCGCATAGCCTGCAAGTATGGGACAAAAAGTGCTGTCTTGGCAGTCAGAGGAGGGAGGTTTCTTCTGAGTGTGAGAGCCTGAGAGATGGGTCAGCCCTTCTGTTGAAATTGCAGTACAAGGACAAAACCGCTTGGAATACACCGCTGGATTGAGATCCATGTGATGCAGCAGATAAATCAAATTCAAGTCATCCTGTGTATCCTCCTCCTTACAGGCCAGATTATAACAAAGTGAGCAACATTTAACTAGCACTGAGCAAAAAACAAGTCGATAAGGGTGAGGTGAACTAATACATCTTTTTTTTTGGAAGAGAGAGATGTTAAAAAAAGGTATAAAATCCATATTGCACTATATTTATAGGAGCTCATTAAACATTTTTTGGTTTTGGAAAAAGTGCACTTAAAGGGGTAAAGGTTCTATGAAACCTGTTCTTAAGGTGATTGTAAAGCTTCTTTTTTTAAATAATAATAAATATATTATACTTACCTGCTCTGTGCAATAAGTTTGCACAGAGCAGCTCTGATCCTCTACTTCTGGGGTCTCTGTCGATGCTCCTGGCTCCACCTCTTCAGCTGGCCGCACTGCCTACGTCTATAGATGCTCTGTCCCTCATCACAGGATTTGATTGACAGCAGCATGAGCCCTGCCCTATGAGGAGTTTGAGAGCAGAGACAACTGCTGCTCTTGGACACAGTGCTGGATCAAGTTCAGGCTCAGGTAAATATAATGGGGGTGAGGGTCTGCTGTCTAACGTTTACCAGCTGCTTCATACAGGTACTTGCAAGGACTATAAAGTGCCTGCACTTCAACACTACTGTAGTTTTAGGCCTGGTCAGGTTCACTTTAAATAATTGATACAAATCTATGTAAAATGATAGCTGGCCAATATAGATAACTGTGTTTCAAATATGTTAATACTGTTAAAATAATTAAGTCTTATTGTGGAAGGAAGCAGAAAAATGAAAGAGAGACAACCAGAGAATTATTTGCTCATAATTTGAATAACACAAAGCTTGCATGCTGAAAATAAAAAACAATTTAATTTGCATATCCTATTGTGGGCAAAGGCCTATAATTTCACACAAGGCTCTGTTCTGCTGTCAAGCGAGATAAAACTGAAACCATTGCTATACTTGGTATATCATTACGCTTCTTAAACTCAAAGAAAAGGTCACTGAATCTTATATAGGTTACCAATAGGTGGTCATATAGGAAACAGTGAATGGTTTATTTTTATTTTGAGTTTTAATTTTTTTATACAAATTTTTTATATAAAAAGATAAAGCTGATTTCTGCCTTTAGTTGATGCAAGAGTGAGAGATTTTTATCTGGATTTTAAATTTAGTGATTGGATCTTCTATACTGAAAGCACAATTTTACCCAGCATTTCTGAGAAGACTGCTTTCAGATTTAATATACAATACCAGCTGAGCAACAAGGGGAATACTACAATCTCCGTGCTTTTCAAGATACTTACCTTACACCTGTTAAAGACCTTTTACAATAATAAGGTCCACTATTTAAGGTGAGCATGTGTCCAATTGGAGTAAGCTTGGCCACACAAGTATTCTGCATTATTTCAGGCACTTTAATAATGAAGATTTCAGAAAGGAGTGCACTTTCTCATTATAATATTTATTTGGACTTTTGGAACAGTTGATGCATTGGGCAGGATTTTCTAAAGGCAAATAGGCTGTTCGCTTTGCAAGGGAAGCAGCACTTTGCAAGGAAATGTTCCCCAGAGATTAGTAAATGTGGTGAAATTTCACTTTTCAAAGAATACCATATTTAAAAAACAACATTTTTTATTGGATGGTGAAAGTGTGCAGAGCTTCACCTCATTCAATAAACGCTGTGAAAAATTCCCTTGCAAAATGAACAGTCTATTTGCCTTAAGTAATTCAACCCCAATGAAACTACATCCTTATGAACTTATTGCATAGTTGATACACTACAGCATACACCCATGTGAAGGCTGTGATTGCCCACATGGGGATGCACAAGTGTTCAGTGCATCCCCATTCAGGGAGTCCCATTCATGTCAACTGGGACAAAGCCACTGCTCCCAATTTGACAGCCTGATTGGTGAGCTCGAGGTTGCGCAATCGTACCCAGACAGCTGCTACATTGGGACCCGCAGCTATGTCTTGACATGAATAGAACTGCTCTATAGTGCATGCATGTGAACAAGGCCTTATTGATTTTTTTTTTTTTTTTAGGTACATATGGATTTTTGCAATTATAGAAAGATACTAATTTATTGCTTCTCATCAGCTCTTGTTCACTAAGATGTTTTACACATAATAGTGTGAATAATTATTATTTAAATGTATTCTATATAGATGTATTTAGTGTAGTGCAGCACATTTTTGCATCTATTGATTATCTGGATTCATTTGATTATTTGTGCAACCAGTACAAAAATCTTTAAAAATATTTTTTTTCTAAAAATTTCTTTAGCAATACTGTAAATAGTTTACTTCTGTCCTATACCTGGCTTGTATTTTCAAAGCTTTCAAGTGGAATATAATTTAACTGATGCCATCCCAATAAAGTATGAAGAAAACATAACATTCAGTCACATCCTGTCTATTACCTGCAATTTCTTCCAAGGAGTTGGCCCTCATGTCCAGCAGCACAGTACCATGCAGAATACAACTTCTCAATTCAAACAGACTGTGAAGTGACAGTGTGGCCACGTAGGGTTTGCTCCATCGTTCTCCACCATCTTCAACATCTTCTTCAAACTTCAACCACCTAGCAAATGAAGACATGAACAAACTTGAGTCCAATACTGAACTCTGTTTTAAAAAGTATTTTGTTCACATAGAACCAGAGTGGCTGATAAGAGGGTACCACCAGTCCTCCTGTAGGGGGCCCAAACAGCAGGTGGGCAACTGCAAGGAAGGATGCACCATGCAGCTCTCTGCAGCAGCTCAATGGCGGTTTCTCCTCCTCTCTCTCCCTTTTAGCTGCTGCAGGGAGAGACACACAGGGCAATGTTCCTGTAATTGCCAATGCCTCACTGATCCCCCTTCCTGTCCTGCCCACGTCTGATTTCCCTTTCTGTGTGCTCCCCACCCCCTGCAGTGCTACCAGCTTCCCTCTCCCGCTGGCTGCTGTGGATACACAGGGGAATCCTCAAAATGGAGAGTGGAGGAAGGGGCCGGTTGATATGTCATTTACCAGCCCCTTCTTTTCTGAATGAACACAGTGAGTGACTGGTACTGATCACTCCTGTGCCCATTCATAACTGAAGCATAGTAAACTGTGTCTACTATGCTTTAGTTTGTGAATGAACGGAAGCCTCTGTCTCGATATATCTTCAGGGCAACAGAGGCTACAGAGAAAAGAATTGAAAAAGCTAATATTTCACCCAAGCCCCCCCCCCCCCCAAAAAAAAACCAAGCATTGTAAAAAAAATTGTAACAAATACATTCATTTAAAAAAGTCATTTTTGAAAACTGTAAACAAAATCATTTAAAAAATTGTTTAAAAATGTGTAAAAAATAATTTGTAGAAATTGTAAAAAGTGACCCCAAATACACACTGTCAGTGTTTGGAAGCCATACACCTGCATCCACATACCTGCCAAATTAGGACATGTGGCTGTGTATGTAAAGCTGCTGTGTTCCCATAGCCTGTACACAGCAATATCCACATTAAAAAGGAAAAAAACTCTGATTCACACTGTACTGGCCACAGCACCTATGTGAATGAACCCCAAGACCTGATTTACACACAGAACTTTATATATTACTCTGTACCATTTTATCCTTTAGAATTAGCAGGCATTTTGTAAGTTATGTTATGCTTGTGTCTGCTAATAATTATTTTAGTGTATTTTTAGTGGAAATATCGATTTCATATTTTCATGGGGGGGCTGTCAGGCAGGCTATAGAGGGCCCCGTCTAACGGAAGCCAGCAGCCCAGCACAGAAAAGTTCTTATTAAAAAAAGTACCAAGAATCCAGTTCAAGGTAAGAAGTAAATATGCTGAAGCCAGGCTTTTATGTCCGATGGTTAGAATATGGAAGAGCAAAGCTAGAATTTGCATTACATTCTTGAATACAACTGAATACATTACATTCTTGAATACAACTGAATACATTACATTCTTGAAATACTGAATACATTTCATTTGTGAATACATATTAATACATTACATTCTCGGATACAACCGAATACATTTCATTTGTGAGCACGAATGTAATACATTACATTCTTGATGCAATTGAAATTGTATTGCATTTATTATTGAAGTTTATATAATTTAAATGGGTCTGTTTATAAAGCAGTGAGTGGAAGTTCATCAAACATTCTCAGGTTCACGTTTTAAAGCATATCTTTGGTCAACAGTTAAAATCATATATTAATTTCCACATTGTATTTCAAGCATTTCTAGCGTATTCTCATTAATCTTAATAATCTTGTTGTTTGTAAACTTAGTTGCAAAGATCCCCCCACATTTACCTCCTGGAATTCTGTGACATATATTTACTATGCCTTGTGATTGGGCACTGCTGTGTCACACCTTTTACAGAGCCTGCCTTGTGAACTACAGACGTGCTGAGAGGAGGAGTTTCAGGAGATGGAGATAGTACAGGAATCACTGCTTGCAGGCAGAAAGGTATCATGGGATATCTAGTCCTTAGGAATTTAATGTAGACAGCAAAGGAGAAGCTACAAAGCATGCAAAGAATCCAGGAAGTTGTGGAAAGAGACACCAGTAGACAGGCAGAGCTCACAGGATGAAAATAGATTTTTAAGTACGATTATATTGTACTCTCAAGAGTATCTTTTATTTGTTGGCTATTAAAATGCTGATGTTATAAAACGAAAGTGTATGCTGTGACCATAGAGTTCCTTTAAATGACTGATTGTCAGTGATTGATTCTCCACCAGTGAATGTCTGGTGAAAGCCACATTTGCTACTTTATAAATAGCCTCCAAAGTGTACCTCCAGTATTGTTGAAAAAAAAATTCCTCTCCATCTCAGTGACACACTGAAAGGATTGTAGTAAACTTCAACACAACCACCTTCTGGTAAACCATCAACTGCATGTTACTGACTTCCTGTTTCCTCTTTGCTAAGTGGGAGGGATCTGCCTGCTGCAGTCACATGATCAGCCATAGTGTTGTATAAAGAGAAAAACTGCTGACAAAAGCTACGAGCCAATCACATGGGTAAGACATGACATTTCTAAGGGTCCTCTAAACAATTAAAGCAAAAAGAACTCTTCCGGTTACCATTGTTTCAAGGAATTTATACAGAACAATACAGCAGCTGACTGCAGATTGCAATGGAGAGGTATGGCTTGTATGGCAATTGTGTAAGTTATATAATTTTTTTCTTCTCAAAAAGTTAAGCTGGTCATACACATATAGATTACTATCTGTTCAGCCTGCGGACTGAATGAAAAAAAAAAATATTCCTCCATTAATGCTATACAGCAAGGGCAAACAAATCTCCCAAGGCAGCTATGGTATTCTAACAGCCAGCACTAGCAGATGCCATAATACTCAAATGAGGGCTGCATCTGGTTGGATGCACCTGCTGTTCATCTGACATTTTTCTATCTGGTTCCTTTGATTTTTAAATTGAAGGATGGTGCCCAGAAAGAAGCCAATGGGGGCACCCACTGAGGTAATTTTGGATGGTTCATCAGCATGTGGGTGAAATTTGAACAGTGTATGGTCAGGTTAAGCCTTTAACCTCCCTAGCGGTCTGATTATGTCAGTATTTCTGTGCTCAAAGCGGTACATTTTTTGCATGGAAATATGTATTTTTTTTATTGTAGGCCTGTAATTTTTAGGAATAACTCACTGAAATCTGTCCCGAGTCTAGTAAACATCCCGGGTATGTTACAATTTGAAACACGAAATCATAAATTATAATTTAATAAATAATCATAAAAAATAATAATATAATAATAATAAATTTAATTCAATAATATAATCAAACCAAAAACACTGAAATTTGAAATATAGCGCCACGTTCGCACAACACTGCGCAAAGTCGCAAAATCGCTTTCAGTGTCTGATGATGAATTTCCCCACGAATCATCACTCAATTCTGCAAGTGGTTCTGATTTACTATCGCTGTTTTCTAGCTGGTCTAAAACCGCTTTTGACCTAAAGGGACGCTTTTTGGATGCCATGGACGTTTCTCAGTTTCCAGGCACAAAGAACAGTAAAAATGCAGACAGGGCACAGGACAAAGCACTTGGGACAAAATGTGTGTGAAATGGTTTCATATAGTAATGTTTTACTATGTGATTTTAGTGAATTTAGTGAATGTCACTTTTTGTCATTTTCAAATTTCCTGCCATTCCGTCCCCGTACGTCCCGATGTCGCAGGGGACGGGACCCAGATGACAGATGCCGGCATCCGCCGGAGGACATTGCAGGGGACACTGCAGGAGGGACATTGCGGGAGCGCAGGACAAGGTAAGTGATCAAGGGATCCCGGAGCAGCGCCGCATGGTAAGCCCGAGTGTAGCTCGGGGTTACAGCTTGTGGTACTGAACCTTTTCCCCCGAGCTACACTCGGGAATATCGCCAGGGAGGTTAATTGAAGCTTTTATTTTGCCACACAAAACACATAAGTTGCAAAATGTCAAGAAACTCATCAATTTTTAACCAACAAACAAAAGATTTCCCAGCATACTTATCAGCCAGCCTGCAAAACAATTGAATTGACTCTTTCTAACAAGTCACGTTAAAACAGACGTTTTGCAAACACTTGGAAATATATGCGTAAGCTGCAGTGCCTATGTCAAGGCTCCTCTGTAAGCTGCAGTCCTAACTCTATAAATATTTGAGAACATATAGCAATGGATAAATTATGGGCAGGTGTACCTGGAGGGAGCCCACCCTTCCTTAAAGACACAGGGACGCACGTCATGCCCTGTAGTTCCCGTACCCAATTCAACCAACTGTGCAAAAAAGCGGCAACCACCCCAACCTATAACTAGCCTTTGCAGTAAAGGCACATGGAAGGGGAACGCATGTCACAAACAAACTGAGTCCTTCTCCTGTGCTGCTGTTTGGTCAGTGGCTGCTACCAGGCCTATCAGCTGATCTGCTCCTTCCCTGTCGCCAGGTGGTCCTCTCTCAAGGGGCCAATGAAGTCTGCAGCTTTCCTCCTTTCTAGCATCACTTCTGGAGGCAAGCCCCTTCCAGCCTGGGCTCCCTCCCAGGCTCCGGCACTTCAGTTTTACTCTTCTGCCTCCTTCCTCCTCCTCTTCTCTTGCTACTGAGCAGGCTCTCTTACTTTTAAGGGTTGTCCTTGCCCCTTCCAAGCCTCCTGTTGGGGATCCTCAAGAGTACAAGCCAGCCACTCCTCAGATCCACCCACTGCCTCTAGACCTTCCTCCAAAGCTCTAGACCATGGGAAATTTCCAGAGGGTCTGGCTTGCATAACCTCTCAGCTCTGAGCACAATTTGACCCCACTCTGGCTATTACACCTGGGAAGCTGCTCAGCCCCCATCAATCATTGGAGTATAGCTCTTCCTAGCTATCTAGGAAGGAGCTACACTGCTATACAAACCTAGTTGACAATATGGAGAGTGGGAGCAAATGTTGTTACTAAATATTGGTTAGTTAAATTGAGAATGTTCACTTTGTGAACTAATTAATTCATCTACATGTTCCAACTTAAAGTTTGTGTAAACCCAAGATTTATTTTTCAGTATGACACCGTGTCTCATTGTATACTGTTTTCTTATCATCTAGTTTTGAATCTACTGCAAAGTTTCTTACCTTAGACCAGTAAAAGTACTTCCTGTTTCAGGCTGACAACGCTAAGCCACGGCTCCTTTATTAGCAGCAAAGTTGTCAGCATGCCAAGAACACTCCCTCAGTTGGCTGTGGAAGCAGGAGTATACACCTGATAGGCTTCCTGGTAGACAGCCCAATGGCCTACTGAAGAAGTGCTCACAGAAGCCTGACAATGCTACTGGTAATTTCAAGGCAGAGGTCATCTTGTCAGCCTGAATATTAGATTTTGGGTTAACATACACTTTAATATCAACACTCAACTGACAACTCCAAAATCAAAGCCTATCACAAGAAAAGTATTTCCCAGTTCAGATCTATATGGCCGCATGTGCAGTTTCCAGCTCCTTACTCCTCGGTGTCTTTATACTTTTCTATTTAATTTAGGATAAGATTAGTTTTTATATTGGCCTGCAGTGTTTCTGGCTCTGTTTAGGAGTGCACTGGATGAGGGCCACTAGGAAGACTTGGAAAGTGGAGTAAAGATGTGACTGCCAAGTGCACTGAACAGGTCTTTCCCGAGGGCATTACCTCTGCCAATAAGACAGCTCATTTATGATTCCTGCAGCAACATTTTACCCTAATATAAGAATTATGCCCTAGCAGAATGTAAAGACACAAAGCGGTAACTGCAAACACTACTATATAGATCTGGACTGGGAACCTATTCTGTGTGGTAGACTGTGTGGTGATTATGGAGCATTTGGAGGCTAAGTCTTAATAATAATTTTAAGTATGTAAATGAATGCAAACTTCATCTGCAGATTTTAGCCTATTAGAAAATAAAAAAAAACAAAGTCAATTATAGCTGTAATATTCAGCTTCAATCCAAATTTCACCAACAGTACATTTTCTGTCATCAGATGTCCTCATTCTGATGGCCAGCATTATTCA
Organism: Staurois parvus; assembly: GCF_062004578.1. Lineage (NCBI taxonomy): Eukaryota > Metazoa > Chordata > Amphibia > Anura > Ranidae > Staurois > Staurois parvus. Next base: position 9,530,156 of record NW_028317827.1, on the reverse strand, counting down.
ACCCACTTCCTATGAGCCCAGATCATCCTGGACCAGGGGCGGACTGACAACTCATGGGGCCCCCAGGCAATAGGGGATCATGGGGCCCCTGTGTTCTTGCCCAAACTCAAAAAAGCCTATGAAAAAGGTACCAGGGGCATCTCATGGGGCCCCCTACTGACCCCGGTCCCTCGGGCAGTGCCCTAGTTTCCAAATGGTCAGTCCGCCCCTGTCCTGGACCCACCTCAGACTGTTACTAGACATTTAAGGAGAAGCAGCAAGGGGGTAATGCTAGATCAAATGCAGGTACCGGTACTTACATTTCTTTAATTTAAAAAATACATTTAATGATGTATAAATGGATACAAAGCTGAACTAATCTTGTCTTTACATTCATTTTTATCAGCCACATTCATCAACCACAATGACTGGTTGTAGAGGATCTATGTGTTTTTACTAGACATTTATTAGAGGGCAATGTGAATATTTGCAAAGAAAAAAACCATATGTGAATGAGGACTTTACCGTTATGCACTAATTTCTGGCACTTTCTTTGTTTAACAAAGGTTGACAAAATACATAATCAAAATACATATCCCCATGACTAAGCTCTGTGGGTAGAGTTCAATGAGTTGGGGGCATGGCCTGATTGGAGCCTGGGCTGAGGCTGTCATACACCTTCTTACGGGGTTTTGCAGAGATGTGCAACTTCCAGGACTTTTCCATTGACAAAATAAATGTTTAATTCCTGAAAGAGAACAGGACTGGATAGCTTGTTGCTGGCTCCTAGATGTGCATAAATAACAAATTAGACTCAGAGGAACTGTCATTAACCTTTATAGGTTTCTGCAAAGACTCCAGTGATTATGATGTATTGAATCTGGGGTGGCAGGCTAACAGAAAACAGAGGTATGGCATAATAGGGCAGTATTGAATAGATGTCATCCCTAGACTAAAACAGAGGGAATGCAGGCCAGCCCCTCAATCTAAATTAGTGTAAGTATTCAAAAGATCCCATGGTCTCCTCAGACTAGTAAGGATGATTATACCAGCTCTAGAATTACAGATCAACTTTCGCTTTCTGTAGATTACTGTATATTTGGTACCACTAACCTGGCCATTTCCCGCCATTCAGCATCATCACCTTCTCGTAAACAGATTTCATCCAGCTCTGTAAATAAGTCATGTGGAATATGTTCTTCATCGTCATCTTCTGTCCCCAGGATAAACTGAACCCTCTGAGATGGAGTGTCTGCAATTACAAGACCCCATTAGCCTCTGTGTTATAAGGCATGGAGACTTTTAACAGGAGGTTCTTAAAGTGGTAGTCCGGTCAAAACCAAACCAGCGGCCAGCTTCAGGGGACAGGAGAGGCAGCAACAATGGTTGCAGAGCCTGGGTGGTGACATCATCGCATAGGTTTACTATGAGGCATCCGTTGTCCACTATTACTTCTCTACCCTGAAGCAGGTGCTGGGAGCCAATTACGTGGCCGGACTGGTGCGCCCTTAGATTAGCTAAGTATAAGCATCTTTCCTTTACAGGGTGGTTAGTAGAGAGGACTTGGAATTTGGGTGGGAGCACCTTTAAGCCATGTTAGCTTTTGACCGGACTTAACTGGTGATATCCATTTGAACCACGGTATGGGACCTAATCTCTAAATAATTAAAAACAAACACAATCAGTGTGCTCTAGACTACTGAACCAGAAATCAATGCGGAATCAACTTAATGTGTCAGATAGAATTCAAGTGGCATTGTCAGTTTCTGTACCTTTATTTCCATGTTTTGACTGCACAAAAACAACAGCATGGTTTGCCATTTTCTATATGAGTACATTTGCTTTTTTTTCAGCTGTCTAGGTATTCAAATGTAAAGTAAAGCCTAACTATTTACATCTTTTAAAATTATATTGGTACCTAATAGGACTGATTATGATTATATTTTTTCAGGGTTAAAGTGTCACTAAGTTCTGGTTTAAAAAAAATATATATATACTGTATATTTATGTAATGTATTACTAAATCAAAAAGTACCTTCTATTGCTCCCAGTCTCCTTCAAATCTCCAGATTCCTTTTATTTGCCACTGTAATCTAAATACCTGTTAGAGGATTTTTACATTTGTTCTCCATGGTCCCACTGTATGTAGGAACATAGCCACCCTCTCTTGCTTGCTCCTAAGATGAACTAGGGACTGTGGACTATGGGATTTGCACTCTGTATACAGCAGTGCTCATGGCCGCAATTAACTAGCACTGCCATTTCCAAACAAATGGAACTTAGTGGAAAAAGGAGATGTTCTGTGCTCACAGAGCATGTTGCAAGGAGGCATAAAACACAGTAAGAAATAATTTAATGAGAAATAGATTTGAGGGCCATTGTGATGTGTACGGACTTCTTTTGGAGAATAAAGGTATTGTTAGTGACACTTTAACTTTATCCTTGTCTCTGAGAAAAGAAGGTGAAGATACAAAAAAACAGAACAGTCTATGAAGAGGAGCGGCTAACAGAAAGCAGCAATGACCTGCCAAAGGGTCCATACATTCTGAGTACAGACCTTGAACAAAGCACTAACAAACCCAATCAATGCACTAGATAGGGAAAGCCAATATGAAAAAATTTTCTACATCTGACAAGGATTGATCACTCAACAGATAAAAGAAAAACAATTACTGATAAATATATTATGAAGTCTATTATCAAGGGATGACCTATGGTGTCTGGGGGAAATACCCTGTAGAAAAGTATTACACCAAATATATAATTCCGCTGAGGAATTTTGGCATATGCTTATTAATGAAGAATATTATTTGATTTGCTAACCTAAGGTTGTGCAGCATCATTTTCAATAGGCGAGAAACAACAAGTGAAATGCTTTACCGTATGTAGGAGATTCCCGTCCATCTTCTAAACCTGAGTCCCGTTCCCTGTCCTTTTTTCGGTGTTTGTGTCCACGATGTCGGTGACTGTGACGACGATGGCTTTTCCTGCCACCAAGTGGTACATGAACTCCAATGAATAATGTTCGATGGCCTACAGAAATAAAAAGTTGATGTTACTTTCCTTGGGAAAGGAAAAACAAATTATTACTGTATTTTTCTACAAACTTTTCATACAGAATATGCAAAACATAAATGAACACATAATGTGCTTCAGTTTCTCATAAACATTACCTTCTGCTTTATATCTGTCTATCACTAATGGAGTTATCTTACCCAGGTCTATTAGACATCACACTGCTCCCACATGTCCCCACCTTAAGGTTGCATTCACACCTAAGCAGGTGATTTTCAGGTGTTTTGAGGCATTTTTATTACAGCTTTTTTTGCACAGTAGGATCTCATGCACACAGGGCTTTAAAAAACGCAATTTTCCAGCCTGTAAACACACCCCTATGCTAGCCTATGGGGTTGATTTACTAAAATTGGAGAGTGCAAAATCAGGTGCAGCTCTGCATAGCAACCAATCAGCTTTCAGTTTTTTTTGTCAACGCTTATTGAACAAGCTGAAGTTAGAAGCTAATTGGCTACCGCACCAGCAGCACCAGATTTTGCACTCTCCAGTTTTACTAAATCAACCCCTATGTGTCCATGCATTTACAAGCATATTAGAAGAAAAGCATTTACAGGCATTCAGGAGAAGAGGTTGTGGGCAGAAAAAATGCAGGACACGCCTAAAAGCATCTAAACGTTAAGTGTGTTTAGCGCTTGAGCATTCATTAGTTCCAATGACCATAATAAAATACTTCCTAAAGGCTTGATGCGCCTAAACGCGTCTCAATGTGCCAATGTATTTATTGCTAATGTGCCAATGTACAAAACATGGCTTTTTTCCTGCCGCAAAGGTGTTCAAGGGAGCAAAATAAGCATGCTGTGTGCATGAGGTTTTATAGTATAAGCATTTTCACACCACATTTCTAGCGTTTTATATGTGTATTCAAGCTTCACGTGTTTTTGTTTAGGCAATAAAAAGCACTAGGGGGAGCAGACCTAAAAAAAAAGGTCTAATACCTCACTTAGAGTACCTTATGTAGCTTTTGGAGCTTCTGGCTTCAAGCTACAGGAACCTAAGTATGAATACCTAAGTATGAATAGCCACCATTTAATTAGATGGGATTTTGAGAGTTTTGGAGATTTGAGCTTCAAGCTACAAAATGGTCCTGATTTAAATGGGGCCTAAAGGATACCGGTCATGGCAGAGGTAAATAGCCTGCTACTGCTTGTTTTCTCCTGAAAATACTAGTTGTCTGCATTCTTCGGACTGGACTGCACCAACATGCACACAACATTTCACAAGGTGACATCAAGATGCATCAACTGGGAGTGTCGAACAACCAGTCTTCTGGGCCACCACCTGCCCAAACCTTATGTCAACAGCATGAAGAAATGCATAGTAAACAATGACAATAAAATGACTCAGCAGTCATGCTAATGAGAGTTTCACAATGATGACATAGGGATCTAGTGGAATGGGGGAGATTGGTAGAGAGGTGGTAGAGAGTGTTGAAGACAACCTGGAAGACTCTATCTGCCAGTCTAGGAAGTGCTGGCTTTGCTTTACGATTGGAACAAAGATATACAGTATCTGCTCATCAGATTCACATAACTGCAGCAGAGAGGGTTTAGCCAAGTACTCATAGTTACATAGTTAGTCTGGCTGAAAAAAGACAAAAGTCTATCCAGTTCAACCATAGAAAAAAAAAAGTTATAATATTATACCCACAGTTGATCCAGAGGAAGGCAAAAAAATCCCCAGCAAAGCACAATCCAATTTGCTCCTGCTAGGAAAAAAATGCCTTCCTGATCCCCTGAGAGGCAATCGGATATTCCCTGGATCAACTTTACCTATAAATGTCAGTATCCAGTTATATTCTGTGTATCTAAGAAATAATCCAGGCCTTTTTTGAAGCAATCCACTGAGCTGGCCAGAACCAACTCTTGAGGGAGTCTATTCCACATTTTCACAGCTCTCACTGTGAAGAAACTTTTCCGTGTTTGGAAAAATCACTGCACACATCTGCACAAACCTTTCTGTGTTTGGAGATTACATTTCTTTTCCTCCAGACGTAAAGAGTGCCCCCTTGTCCTCTGTGATGACGTCAGGGTGAATAGCTCTACACCGAGTTCACTATATGAACCACTGATGTATTTATACATGTTGATCATAGCCCCCCTTAATCTCCTCTTCTCAAGAGAGAATAAATTCAGTTCCTCTAATCTTTCCTCATAGCTGAGCTCCTCCATGCCTCTTATCAGTTTGGTTGTCCTTCTCTGTACCCATCTACAGTTAGTATGCTAAGTAATAGGTAGAGGCAGGGTCTCTTTAAAGCTTCTCACAATTAAAATTGTAATAATTTATGCTTGTATGAAAAATACAAATATAAACTATTCATAGCCATGCGTGCAAATAAGTTTGCACACAACTATTTTAAGGCCAATCTCCCTTCCCCCATGCTCATAATATTTGTTATGCATCTGGCAGAAAGGAACATGTAGCAGAGCTCATTAACTGATCTAAATGGAGTGTGCAGAAGTGTACGACAAACATATATTCCTTAGCACTTGACTGAAATTTACAAGGCTAATTTACATTTTTCTGTTTCCCCGAGGTACAGTATGATGATCAGAACGCTGAAAACTGTATAATGAACACTAGACATTTCTTCAAAGTTCTTTCTGTCACGCCTAGATTTTCCTTGGTGCCAGATGCCTTTGTAGAAACATTATGGAATACTCAGTATGTTCCTCCTCTGGGTTCACACCATCTATCCAAAAATTTTGAAACAGTATTTGCATACAATTTAATCATCCATTGTGTCAGATGGGAAATGTTCAAAATGTGTCACCGTGCAGCAATTATCACCTTCCCTAATGTAAAGCAAGCTAGCACAAATTGTCATTCACACACAAAAAATCAAATAATAATAACTTGAGTTTATCAATGATCAGATCTTGCTTGTTGCCAAAAGGCAACTGTCTTTCACACAATTGTGGAGTATATTCCAGAATTCTGTAGGTTCCTGTATCTAAGTATAGATGAACAAAACTCCTACCACCAGTAAATATATAAATATCTTCCAATGGGCAAAATTATATTTTACAAAAATGTAAAGACCTTAATAGTAACTTACTAAGTTATCACACTGTCCTTTTTTACTATATCTAATTTATCAGCAATGCAGAAAAAGGTAAGGTTGTACTTTAAATATACAAAAAAGATAAATATATATTTTTTCTAATAAAGCTTATTGATATTGTTATGGGTAGCACCCTCCTAGTTAGGTGCTAGAAGTGACGCAAATTTGCTTTTTGGGCTCTGCTGTAGTAGTGAAGTTGCAGTTGTGTTTTGCCTACTCGGAGTTCTGCAGCTGCAGTCTTGCCAGGCTCCCCCTGTCTTTCCAGAAATCCCTGGAACATAATGGGCAGAAAGGGTAAAGTCTGAGCTGGCCCTTTATACAGCCTCAGCCAATCCCTGGTTGGGAAAAGTGCCTGGCAGGGGGTTGAGAGAGGTATATGAAGGTTGGAGCAGGGTCCTTTGCCTTCTGGAGATTGACCCAGCCTGGAAGTGCTGTTAAAGTAGTTCTAAAGGCTCGGGTTTTTTTTATGCATTGTATGCATGAAGGTAAAACATCTTCTGTGTGTAGCAGCCCCCCCAACACTTACCTGAGCCCCATCCCAATCCAGCAATGTCTGTGAGAGCCTTGGTTCTATGGGGACTCTCACCCCTGATTGGTTGAGGCTAATAGCTCCCGATACTGTCAATCACAGCCAGTGAGCCACTCAGGAGAGGGAGGGGGTAGGGCCGAGCTGCAGCTCTGTGGACACACAGAGACGCAGCACAGGAGCGCCTGCTTGGGTGCCCCATAGCAAGCTGCTTGCTGTGGGGGCATCCCACAAGGGGGAGGGGCCAGGAGTGCTGGTGGGGGACCTGAGAAGAGGAGGATCCAGGCTTCCTCTGTACAAAACCACTGCACAGAGCAGGTAACTATGACATGTTTGTTATTAAAATAAAAAAAAACAAGACTTTAGTATCACTTTAAACCTTCCAAGGCTTAGGAAGAGCATTATGAAGTTCTAGATGATTCAAGCTCACCAAGGAGCAGAAGGAATATCCCAAAGTCACAGAAACACCAGGGCAACATCTAAAGAGGATCTTCCTAGGATACGTTGTGTCAGAGTCAGCTGAAGTGGAGGAGGCCTTCAGACTACCGGAGTCACAGTGAGTAGGCGTAGGAGAAACCTGAGAGGGAGAGAGATTGTTGCCTGTACACCCCTTCTTCATTGAGGGACTGTTCCAGACCTGCGCCATTAGAGGAAACCCCTTCCTGTGCTAAAGCTGTTGCTACCTTTTGTGTGGAAAACTCTGCTTTACTTCGGTTAACTGCTTTAAGATAGTGTCTTCATTCAAGTTGTTTAGTTTGGGGCATCCCAAAGCTTTTCCCAATCCTTATACCAGTTCTGCAAAACAAATAAAGCAACAAAAAAAAACACTATCTGCCTGACTACCGTCTGAGGACTGAGTGGGATTTAATGCACCTAGCTGGAAATACTCTGTGCCTGGCTGCTTGCTCCATTAAAGGATTAGAACCTGGGTTAACAGTGGGATCACTCACAAGGTCTCTGCTACATACAGTTAGAGGGAAAAAAAGAGGGTAAGAGGATGCAGAGACACAGTCACACAAGAGAGGGTAATAGGATGCGGAGACACAGTCACACAGGAGAGGAAAGAGAGTAAGAGGATGCAGAGACACAGTCACAGAAGAGAGGGTAAGAGGATGCAGAGACACAGTCACACCGGAGAGGAAAGAGAGTAAGAGGATGCAGAGACACAGTCACACAGGAGAGGAAAGAGGGTAAGAGGATGCAGAGACAGTCACACAGGAGAGGGTAAGAGGATGCAGAGACGGAGTCATATGGCAGAGGAGAGAGGGTAAAATGATGCAAAGACAGAGTCACATTGCAGAGGAGAGAGGATAAGAGAATGCAGAGACAGAGTCACACAGGAGAGGGGAGAGGGTAAGAGGATTCAGAGGGTATGAGGAGGCAGAGACAGAGTCACACAGGAGAGAGTAAGAGGATGCAGAGGGTATGAGGAGGGAGAGACACAGTCACACAGGAGAGGAGAGAGGGTAAGAGGCTGCAGAGGCACAGTCATATAGGAGAGGAGAGAGGGTAAGAGGCTGCAGAGGCACAGTCACATAGGGGAGGAGAGAGGGTAAGAGGCTGCAGAGGCACAGTCACATAGGGGAGGAGAGAGGGTAAGAGGCTGCAGAGGCACAGTCACACAGGAGAGGTGAGAGGGTGAGAGGCTGCAGAGGCACAGTCACACAGGAGAGGAGAGAGGGTCAGAGGCTGCAGAGGCACAGTCACACAGGAGAGGAGAGAGGGTAAGAGGCTGCAGAGGCACAGTCACACAGGAGAGGTGAGAGGGTGAGAGGCTGCAGAGGCACAGTCACATAGGAGAGGAGAGAGGGTAAGAGGCTGCAGAGGCACAGTCACACAGGAGAGGAGAGAGGGTAAAAGGCTGCAGAGGCACAGTCACACAGGAGAGGTGAGAGGGTAAGAGGCTGCAGAGGCACAGTCACACAGGAGAGGTGAGAGGCTGCAGAGGCACAGTCACATAGGAGAGAGGGTAAGAGGCTGCAGAGGCACAGTCACACAGGAGAGGAGAGAGGGTAAGAGGCTGCAGAGGCACAGTCACACAGGAGAGGAGAGAGGGTAAGAGGCTGCAGAGGCACAGTCACACAGGAGAGGAGAGAGGGTCAGAGGCTGCAGAGGCACAGTCACACAGGAGAGGAGAGAGGGTCAGAGGCTGCAGCGACAGAGTCACACAGGAGAGGAGAGAGGGTCAGAGGCTGCAGCGACAGAGTCACACAGGGGAAGAGGGAGGGTTACGTTTCAGGGACATATTCACACAGGAAAGGTAAGAGGCTACAGAAACAGACAGGAGAGAGAGTTGCAGAGACACCATTACAAAGGAGAGCGTGATGAGATGCAGGGATGCAGCCACACAGGAAAGGTAGAGGCAGAATAAACACAGCCACACAGGACAGGGTGGGAGGATGTGGAGGATAAGAAGCTGTAAAGAAAGTCACACAGGAGAAGGTAAAATGCTGCAGAGACTCAGTCACAAAGGAGAAGGGGGTGGTGGGATGCAGAGACATAGTCACACAAGAAAGGGTGAATATATGCAGAAATACAACCGCCCAGGAAAGGGGGAAGGTAACTGGCGCAGAGACAATGTCACAAAGGAGAGTGAGAGAGGATGCAGAGATCCATACAGTCAGATTACCAGTGGGGATCTCTGCACTGTATGGGCTCAGCGGTGGCAGCTATTCAAGCCACAGGAATCAGTAGATTCTTGCCGTTGGGATTTGCAAAAACCCAGCATAATGCAGCCTTACAGACCAAGCTGTCCAACAAACATGGCAATTAGAGTGTTGAGACAAACTATATGACACTGACAATGCCTACCTAAGCATATTAAAGTGATTGTAAAGGCTAAAGCTTTTTTCTACCTTAATGCATTCTCTGCATAAAAATAAAAAACCTTTTACGTACAGCTCCCCCAAATATTTACCTGAGCCCGATTTCAATCCAGCTCTGTGCCAGAGAGCAGTGGTGCTGCTCTTTCTCTCCCTTCTCACTAAACTCAGTGAGAGCAGTGGGAGCCATTGGATCCTGCTGCTGTCAATCAAATTCAGTGATGAGGGAGCAGGGGGCAGGGCTGAGCCACACTGTGTGTGTCAATAGACGCACACAGTGTGGGTCAGGTTAAAGCCAACACAAGTGCACCCCTAGCAAGCAGACTCCTGATGAAGTCACGACATGTGACGTAACGCATAGAGTACGCTGGGGATGTCAAGCTGCATTACAGGAAGCACACGGGCTGCTTTCTTGGTATAGGAAAACAGCATTTGAACACACAAAGTTTATCCTGCAGTGTCCCAGTTGGACATTATCAAATGTGAGTGGAAATTTTTGTATTTTAATAAAGGTGTTTTATTGACAATACAACACTATGACAAGTATCTTTTTCATATGTATGGAGTGGAGTTGGAGGAGATAGTAAGCTGATGGTGGAAGAGCAATAATACACCAGATAGTAAGCTGACGGTGAAAGACCAGTTACATCTATACACCTACCCGGCCAAAAGGGAAAAGCGCAGTTTGACCTGGGATACAGGTCAGACATTAAGGTGAGCGCAATAGTGTGTCGGGAGTGTGTGGACACTGAAGAGGAACACTATTGCATTTCGGTTGGATTTGAATATCACATGAAGCACGGCAGTATTAAAGGCACAATTCACTATAAAAACTGTTTGTTTAATAGCATATGGTGCATTTCAAATACAGCATACAGCAAGTTCACCACGTGGATGTAAGAGTGATTAATGATGAATTTGGAACTTAATATGTTCTAATTTTTTTGATGGACATATGTTTAATTCTGGATAATTTCAACGCACGTTTGGGCACATGCGTTTGTCACTTAAGACACGAGGATTTGCATGTTTTTGTATGAATATTTGGTATTTATTGGAGTATATCTGTTTACTATGCACAATAATATATGTTTATGGTATACATCTACTTATAACACTAGTATATTAGAGCATTATTTGTGCAATGCATATACACTTTTTCAGTTTGCTAGGGTGGTACTCAGAAAGCAGGAGAAGCTTGGAGCACTGGTGGGGGGACCCCAGAAGAGAAGGATTGGGGCTGCTCTGTGCAAACCATTACAATGAGCAGGTAAGTATAACATTTGTTATTTTAAAGAACTTTGCACGGTCCCCTTTAAGGCAACATTTTTTCAGCCACATTGTTAGTTTATAGGCTTAGTACCATTGTCAGATTCTATTTGAGGCCCTACATTTTGTTGATCCGCTCAACCCCACTAAAGAAATTGCTCTTTAACACAAATCCATGCTTTTCCAAAGTGTGGCAATTTCTCATAATCACCATAAGCTGTGAATAACTTGTAAACAATAAGAATTACTTAAACATATGTGCAATGCAAGCAGATCTTAATGAGAACAGGATTGAGACGCTAGTGCATGGGAAGGAGTTTATTGTGGACTGCAATGTCACCTTCAGCACAAGCAACAAATTAAATAGCATGATTAAAGTGGAACCATTTTAATCAAGTAACACATTTCTGGGATAACTGAAACAAAAGTATATTGTTAATTTAAAATCTACACCCAGGCAACATAAGCAGCTTTTGGCGGAGGTTTTATGGTCTAACTACAACAGTTTTTACACACAAAATCATAAGCTCACCAAGTTTTAAACAACAGGTAAAAAAATGTATTTTCTAATTTTTAAAGGATTAAATAGCAATTCCAGGAAATAAGCAAAAACAATTAATGCTATCCAGCACATGCTGAAGGTGTGCTAAAGTTGGAAAACTCACTCTATTCACCTTAAAGCTTATCTAAACATAAGAACAAAAATTTATAGTATTTCAGCTTACCGATCTGTAGAAAAGTTATTTATCTTATTTCACTTTTTTTTTCTTTTGTAAATGGTAGTCCTGCCATTAACTTACTTCCTGTCCACAGTGACAACTGAACTGAGCAGCATTGTCATCCAAGGACAAGAAGCAGGGCTACATAACACCTCTCTCTCTTCTCTGCTATAGGGGAAGTTGTTTTGTAGTCCATGGAGATAGAGAACCGTGTTAACTGATAACAGTCCAGAGGCAGAGAGTACAAAGAAGTTACCAGCTCTCAAGATTTCTGGATGGATAAGCAGGTTTTTTTGCACTTGTCATAGTTATATATAGTTACATAGTTAGTCTGGCTGAAAAAGACAAAAGTCAAAAAAACAAAAGTCCATCCAGTTTAACCATTAAAAAAAAAAGTTATAATCCTATGCCCACAGTTGATCCAGAGGAAGGCAAAAAAATCCAGCAAAGCATGACTCAATTTGCTCCCGCAGGGAAAATAATTCCTTCCTGATCCCCCGAGAGGCAATCGGATATTCCCTGGATCAACTTTACCTATAAATGTTAGTATCCAGTTATATTCTTTGTATCTAAGAATCCAGGCCTTTTTTAAAGCAATCCACTGAGCTGGCCATAAGCAACTCTTGAGGGAGTCTAACAGTTTCTATAAAACATTTTCAATGGTATATTTAACAGGCCAAAATGGAGCAAAAAAGAAAAATGTATTGTTAGAGTTTACCAGCATTTAAGTTTTTTGAAATCCACTCCACTAATCCACAGTGTCCAGAAAAAACAAAAACAAACGATCGCTACTCACTGTATTACCAATCACATTCAAACTTCTAAGTCAGGTTTGAATCCTGTTGGTGACTTTGAGATATTTCAAGTCATTCTATAGTAAAGAAAGTGGGCAGGGGGATCAACCTTCTTTGTCTGGGGTGTGCCAATAAAAAATAAATAAAGGGAGCTGTGGGGGCAAGTACGGCCTCTTTTGACTCCTGGTTGCTGCACGGCAACATCTCCCCCCCCCCAAAAAAAAAAGTGTCACTAAAGTGTCACTAAACCAACATAAAAAAAATAATTACAAGTTTCCAACCTTCCAATTAAATCTTACTGATGAGCAGATGAGGATACGTGGTCATGCGATGAAAAATCATGCAGCTGTCAGCATAGATCCGGGAAGATCAATGGAAGCTCAAAGGCAAAAGTGGCAACAGCGCAGAACCTCCATCAGCAAATATACACAAAAACATAGCACACTTGCTCGTAATAACACAGGTATCCAGCACAGAAGCACAGAGACATCATCAGCAGATGAAGTGAAGCCACAGATAGAGTTCCTGTTATGTCAGTGTTTGGTCTGACAGCTATCAATGACTGGCTTGTGCTCGGCGTCCTGGAATGCTGTAGTCAGCCTTGTGGTGATTCCTGTGTGCCGTGGAGAGATGGGTGGTGTAGGGGATGGTAACGCGTTTCAAAGGGAGATCCTCCTTTGTCATAACCTCCCCCGGTGTATGGAAATTGGGTTTAAATAGCGATCGAAATGATCAGTAAGCAATTGACACAAAGTTGCAATTATTATACACATTATACAATCATTCCCCAGCACAGTATAATGTGTATCAATAATTGCGACTTTGTTTTCTGAATGTAGCTTGTTGTGTCAGAATTGTTTCTGGTACAGCAGCCACAGCAATACATTACTTGAGTATCTGGTCCCCAAGAGTGTCAATAACTTACTGATCGCTATTTAAACCCAATTTCTATACACCGGGGCAGGTTGCGCCAAAGGAGGATTTCTCTTTGAAGCACGTTACCATCCCCTACACCGCCCATCTCTCCCAGGTACACACGGGAATCACCACAAGGCTGAATACAGCATTCCAGGATGCCGAGCACTAGCCAGTCCTTGATAGTTGTCAGACCAAACCCATCCTCTCTCTGCTGTCATGATAGGAACTCTGTCTGCGGCTTCACTCCATCTGCTGATGATGCCTCTGTGCTTCTCCTGTGCTGGACACCTGTGCTTTGGTTGATGCGTTTCGAGGCAGAACATCTTCCTCAGAGCCTCTCAGGAAGAGGTTCTGCCTTGGAACGCATCAACCATTTGGAGGCCTACAGTCCCCCAATAGCCACAATCTACGGAGATTGGACCATGCTGTCTTTTTTGTGATGTGCCTTTGAATTTATTCTTTTGTGAATATACAACTTTTTATTCAATAAATCTCATTTTTAGAAGGTAATACACTAGGCCCATGCGCCCTCTATTTGTTTCTTTGCACACAGCTCCTTTGGATTTCCCTGGTCCGTTGAGGGCAGCAAGGCTTGCATTCCCAAAGAGTACTCCATGTGGAGTTACTGACATTGTGGAGGTCATCGTCCAATGCAGGAGTTTCAGCATTCATTTGCTCATGCTTTTTTATGTATTTTTATAGCCTGTCTGAGTTCAGCTTTACAAAACGGATGCTATGTAGTAGTCAACAGATTAAAGATGAAATCGGCAGACTCTCCAGCGATATGGCGGTAGCAGTAAATTATCATCGCCATAAATTCATGTAAGCCAATCCTACAGTATATAATAGCTAGAAATAGAAAACATCACTAAATCGCTGTATAAATCCAACTACATTGTCACATTCATTTTTAAAGCATTGATTTCTGCACAAAGCATTTGAAAAGCTTGTTGATTTAGAACTGAATGTTCTGGAACGCAGTGTTTCCCCAAGCCTTGCCGAAGACCATGACAGAAAAAACTGTAACCTAATAAACACGGCTTGTCTTGCAGAATATTAATCAGCGGGGGAAGCTGACGGATGGCTTGGCTTTTTTAAATGAACCTTAATGCTCCTGCAAACACAATCATGAAAACAAGCATGCTAAATACAAATCTCAGTTATTTGCCATACGGGCTCCCTTACACCAGCAGATGTCGCTTCCCGAGTGCAAGAAAGTAGGATTAATGATGCAGCAAAGACCAATATATCTCTGAGAGTAGCTATCATTCATTTACAGTAAGGGACGGTTCACACTATAGAAACACAGTCCAGATGCGTTTTCGCATGCACGTTTTTGACGCGTTCCAGTGCATTTTTTATGCATTCCAGTTAATTTTTTCCTCTTTCTTTTTCTTCAATTTGGTTAGGGACATGTGCATTCCAGTGCGTTTTTGGTGTGTTTTTGTAAGTTCCGGTGCGCTTTTGATGTGTTTTAACGCATTCTAGTACAGTTCTGTGCAGAAAAAATGCAGCCTGTTCGACTTTTTTTCTGCAACTGCAACTGCAAGCACTGATGTGAACTATGACATTGACAACCATATAACCTATTTTCTGTACCTTTTGGATGCAGAAAAAAAGCAACTGAAACACATGTAGTGTGAACTGGCCCTAAAGGTGGCTCTAGAATACACCGGATGTTTAAGTCTGGAAAAAGCACTGCTGTAAATCACAGGATCTAATTCTGTTAGACTCCACTCAGCAAACAGCATTGAACTGTACTACATCATTGGACATTGAAACTGATCAGCAGGTTTTAGTGAACTTTAAATAGCTTGTCTGGACCAAGCTGCCTCAGCTACATACAATATAGAGCGCTATGTCTCGGGAGAGGGACGGGAACTTACCATTTCATTCCCCAAACAAAATCAAGTTGGGCTGATTGCTGCTCAGCCATTCACAGGAGGCTTTGTATTTTATGAATGAGAATGAGGCTTCCTCTGGTTGGCTGAAGTGGAGATTGTGACGTCATCCATCAGCCTCTCCACCTCAGCCAATCAGAGGTAGCTTTGTATTCATTCATAGAGTACAAAGCTCCTGCAAATGGCTGAGCAGCTCTCAGCCCAACTTTATTTTGCTCTGGAAGTGGGACAGCAAGTCCCCGTTCCCAGAAAACACAGCACTGTATACTGTATGTAGCTGAGGCTACATACAGTCTATCCTGAACAAACAAAAGATTTTCCAGCATGTGATGTACATAGCCCTTCCATGTGCACCTTACTGCAAAGGCTATTTATAGGCTGGGGTGGTTGGCACTTTGTGTACAAGTATACAGTCTATACAGCGCTCACATTTGCTACATCTATTAGTGAACTAAATTGTTACACTTGGTGGTTACAAAAACACGTGTATGAGCCACTTTTTACCTCCAACTGCTCCCCCTTAGGAGATTCTGTGGGGGCCAATTTGAGCCCATTATTTTGTATGGCTCAAATTGCACCGCATCTGCATGAAAAAGGTGCAGGCACCTTTGTTTTTGCTGCACTGGAATTGGATTGCATGGGTGTTCATTCCCATGCGATACGATTCAGGCAAACGCACTGCGTTCTGTGACCTGCCTTTGGGGTGTCATTAACTTTTAAATTAACACCCGTAGCAGATCGCATGAACAGTGCACAGTGCAATTGCTGTGTGATGGGGAAAACTCAGGGATCTCTGTGCATTTCCTGCATCGCATCAGTGTGAACCGAGCCTCAAAGTGATTCTAAAGGTTCATTTAAAAAAAAAAAAAAACGCACACGCTTTGTTCAATGGTTTTGCACAGAGCAGCCTTGATCCTCTTCTTCTTGGGTTCCCCGTCGGTGCTCCTGGCTCTTCCCCCTTAAGCAGTGCCCTCATTAGCAAGTCGCTTGTTATGAGGGTACTGGTGTGTGCTCGCTCCCAAGCCCCGCTCTATGAGAAACATAGAGTCACAGCTTGGCCCCACCCCCCACTCTCTCCTCATTGGCTCACTAGCTGTGATTGACAGCAGTAGGAGCCAATGGCTGCCACTGCGTTGTCTCAGCCAATAAGGAGATAGAGACCCAGGATAGCCAAGGTTCCTGTGCACAACGCTGAATTGTGACAGGGATCAAGTGATTACAAAGGAGGGGCTGTGGGGGGAGCAGCACACAAAAGGTTATTTTACCTTCATGCATAGAATGCATAAAGGTAAAAAACCTTCAGCCTTTAGAACCACTATAGGCTCCAATGGCAGCAGATGGGGGTGTATACATGCTGCACTGGTGATTCAAAGCATGGCAAATATTACCCCCCCACCAGCTCCACCTTGTACTAGGCAGGTGATATTGCTGTAACCTGTTCATCTGAATGGGGCTGTGTCACAACCACCACTGCCACCACAGTTTTGCACGTTTTTAGGGGTTAAAAATTAAAAGAGGCAGCAAGGAGGCATTTTAGTTTCTCTAGGAAGCCCAGGTCCAGCCCCACTGCCTGCAGCCTGTCAAAGTCTACGTCAGTCTAGAATATGCTGCATCTGGACAGCGCTCAATGCTGAACCAAGTGATGCGCACATTTAGAACCCTATGCATTCACAGACATGCCCAAAAAGCATTTTCCCCCAGAATATTTCCAGGCACATAAAACATTTGCCACAGCTTGCCTAGGGCACCAGGCATATAAATATCACAAGAGTGTCTCCACCTCCACACCAGTATACACACCAGGCATGGCAGCCTCAACAGCTCAGGTCCCTGTACACCTCGTAAGCATAAATTCGATGAGAGAGCTGGAGTCTGATAATGATCCTTCACAGTATTTTGATTGGTAAAAGTAATAGCTACGACTAAGTGTCCATGCACACATAGACTGTAATCAACATTTTTTGGCAGGGACATTTTTTGGCTGGAAGAAAAACCAAGGACTAGTGGGTTTCTAGAAGAGTTTTTTAGCTGTAAAAACGCTCTAACGCTGAAAAATGTGGCAAAACGTGGTAAACTGCAGTAAACTGCCGCAAACTGGTATTTTTGGACGTTTTTTGACTAAAACAATCCACTAAAAACTACAGACGCAGAAAAACGCCGCTAAACGTGGCAAAACGCAGCTAAACACTAATGCAAAAATGTTAAAAAAGCTGAAAAACTCACGTTTTTGACATGACTTTACACAGCTAACGTTACCAACGTTATCAAAATGCCCTGTGTGCATGGAGCCTTACAGTTAAAAATCTCCTCTAGAAACCCACTAGTCCTGAGTTTTTTCCAGTTAAAAAACGCCCCTTCCAAAAAAGTTGATTACACTCTATGGCTCCATGCACCCTGGGCATTCTATTAATGCTGGTAATGTTAACTGTGTAAATTCACATTAAAAACATGAGTTTTTCAGCATTTTTGTGTTAGTGTTTAGGTGCATTTTGCCGCGTTTTTCACGTTTTTTCACATTTGTGTTTTTAGAGGTGTTTTTTTGGTCAAAAAAAGTCCAAAAATGCTGGTTTGACACATTTTGCTGCGTTTTTCAGCGTTAGAGCATTTTTACAGCTAAGAACTCCTCTACAAACCCATTAGTTCTGGGATTTTTTTCCAGCCAAAAAAATGTCACTGCCAAAAAACGATGATTACAGTCTATGTGTGCATGGACACATAGGATAACATGCGGGGGGGGGGGGGGGGTTTACTGGCTGTAGAAAAAGAACGTCAAAAGCCAAAAACAGCCACTGTAAAAACGTCCAGTTATGAACATGCTGGGGGGTTTACTAGCTGTAGAAAAAAAATGTCAAAAGCCAAAAACAGCCGCTGTAAAAACATCCAGTTGTGAACTGTTTAAAAACGCTCTAACACGGCAAAACGCGGTAAAACGTAGCAAACCAGCGTTTTTGGACTTTTTTTTGACCACTAAAACATTTTTTTGGTAAAGAAAATCTCTAACAAACACAAATGTGAAAAAACGCTGCAAAATGCCGCTAAACGCTAATGCAAAAACGCTGAAAAACTCATGTATTTAATGTGACTTTACACAGCTAACGTTACCAGCATTATTAAAATGCCCAGTGTGCATGGAGCCTAAGGCTTCGGTTGAATTTGCGTTAGAATTTTGCTGGGTTTGTCCCAGATCATTTATCTTTCCATGTTCAGTAGATTCTAATAAAGATTTCCAAAGTGCATGTATAAAAGTATAAGTAATAATATAAAGAAGCAGGTGAATACGATCAATGCACAAATACATGTCAGGGGTTCAGCCACCGATAACATTGAGTCAAGTGTAAACATATCTAGTATCCTTGCATATGCTGGACCCTAAGTTAGTGCTGGAATGGTGATCTATAGCTCTCTGAAAAGGAGTAAGGAGCCTAGCATGACACTGGCCAGAATGTATTTCTAGATCCAGTCCGTAGGTTTTGACTGCTTCAAAAAGAAAGACCAGAGAAGAAGTAAAGGGACCTCCACATTACAAGAGGTATCAGAAGAGGGTAGAAAAGGGAGAGGAGAAGAGAGGGGAGAAGGAGAACATTAGATCACTTATTTTTAACCCAATATGATGAAGGACTTCAGCTCTCTCTTCGAACTTAGTGAATCTGGTTCCTTTCATTTTGGGTGGTGCCCAAGAGTACTGTGTATATATTTAAATCCTACTAATAATCCCAACAGAATAGCCCATCAGATGCAATCAAAATAATAACAAATGCTGGCAGCGCTGCCACCCTGTGATCCTTTTCAAATGAGGTTAAATACCTTGTCGGTGCCTCGCTCCAATCCTCTGCAAGGCATTAACGTACAATAGTCAAAAGAGCCGTCAGCTTGTAAGGTTAAAATCCAATCTTCTTTATTGAAAGCAATGTTGGGGTAAAATACCAGGAACAAACCATCGACGCGTTTCTGACTATGCAGGCCTTAGGCCTCAAAAGGTTATGACTAAGGCCAGTACAGGCAGAAATGCGTCAATGTTTGTTCCTGGTATTTTACCCCAACATTGCTTTAAATAAGGAAGATTGGAGTTGCCGCTTCTTTTGACTGTTACCCATCAGATTTCATTACAAAATCACTACTAAACTTATAAGAATCCACCCTAAATGACCGGTTACTATAGAAATCATAAGCCTTTTTTTTTTCTTAATGACCTCTAAAAATTTCTGTACCCATCTGCCACTGCTGAAAAATATGGATTTTAGCTTTTTACAATGTTTTATACAACTTTTATTTTTTTTGGCTAATTTTTTCTTACTTTCTGCCAATTGTCTTTTGCTTTGTACATATTATCCTAAGACTCTTACAGATAATAATTTTTTATCTCCAGAATACAAAAATGTATTTTGCAGCTCTAAGGAGAGAAATGACATTTTTCCTTATTAACAAAAATATGAAAGGCTTTTAGCTCATGTTCTCAAAACGTAATCTTCAAAATGCTATAAAGATAATGTGCGGAATGTGTGCAATTTACTTCGAAAAGTTGAGTACAAAATTATAATTAAAGCATGTTGAGATTTGAGTGCTGAAAAAACAAGCCTAGGGGCAAATCAGAGATAATTTAAAAACTTAATTGTAATAAATAGTCTTAGTAATTATGTTCGTTCTGATGTGTTCTAACAACTGACAAGCTATCGCAGATACATTAAAATGTATTTGGTTCGTATTAAAGCTAACTCCAGGCATATTTTTAAAAAAGTCACAAATAATGCTGGTCTGTATTCAGTAGTAAATCACTACATTCATTTTTTTTAATCCAACACCTGAATTTGACTTGCTATTAGTGTTTTGTAATCCCCTGTACAGTATATTGGGAGAGGGAGGGGAAGGAGCAGAGAGATGACTTTATCAATCTTCTACTGCCTATTCACTGTCCAATCAACAAACTGGGTCAGATAAATGACAGTACTACATTCCTTAAAGCAGCACTCTGGGCAAAAACGTCTTTACATGTTCTTGTTGCTGATTTCTTACCTTCACTTATTATATCATCTATCTTCTGGTTCACTCAGTAGTTGCTCTGAAATAGCCTATTCATTTTCATAACAAACTGGTAATTCTTTTTGGTTTTCTGTTTGTTAAACCGGTGGCTGTTATGCCTCCTATACCCCCAGCCACTGGTCTTGGCACATCCCTTCTGTAGTTCTTTCTCCAGGAAGCAGTGATGTAACTCAGCCCCACTTGCAGTGGTGTTGCGGACCAAGACTCTTAGATACATTCAACATGTACAGGCCTAGTGTACCCGCCCATATTCACTACAATTCCTAGTGGTTGATGGGAACTGTAGTTTCCTTTTACTGCAGAGAGAGAGAAGAGAGGATATGATATAATTCCTGATGTTACACCTCCTCCTTGGCAGAGCAGATGCTGATCTTTTGAATTACAGAGATGAGGTCATGAAAATTCAATTAGACTTTGCTCCCAAATGGCAAGGATTTTCAAAATTGTATTAGCTGCTTAGTGTTTTGTGTAGGGGGTGCACGAAAGGGTGATTTTTTTGCCTATCCCGGAGTTCTTCTTTAACGCTCAGTTCATATTACCTGGCAGGCTATGGGCTGGTTGCGGGTGCAGGAATCACACCTGTTCCCACATCTGCAACCATCCACAGCTGAATTGCTGAAATCTGAATGGCACCCCAGGCATCTCAACCTGTAGCATGATTGCCTGTGCAGGAACCGCAGGTAAACGAATGGTCAAAAAAACATGCAATTTTCCTGCAGCCATGTTCTCAGAAAGGTCCATGCACCTTTTTTCCTGTGTGAAACACAGCACAGCAGCCCGTTCTAATAAAAGCTGGAGCAAATGCGGCCCGCACGCCCCGCAATAGTGTGAAATGAGGGTAATTGTAACAGAGAATGTGTCATCCCTCTGTGATGTGTGGCAGAATTGGGTAAATCTCAGTGCTGGATGGACAGAAATACAAAACTTTGTTGGGAACAAAGGTCTTTTTTAAATGGCTTATGTCCTTTCCCATTAACTTAAACACATTTTACCAAAATGGTAAAATTTTGAAAAATTTCAAGACATTTGACAAAATTGTAGAGAAAGGGGAACTCTCAGTTGTTATTATTATTATTATTATTGTTGTTATTTTTATTTAATTTTTTTTTATTCCAATGGCTTTTATTAATTTTTAAACATTATAAAACAGAGGCACAAAGGGGCTATCAATTGCACAGAAAAAAAAAGCAAAATAAAATAAAAAAAAAAGAAAAACAGTGCTCTAACGCCAACAGGGCAAAAGGTACACCCACGCAGGGGCTATCGATGGCACATAAGGTACAAAACATTAATTCAACTGACTCCAACAACTAAAAGGTAGCTGTCCAGTCACACCAAAAACAGAGAGAGAGAGAAAGGGGAAAAAAAGGGGGGGGCAAAAAGCAGGGGTCCAAGAGCGCCAGTATCGAACGCTATTACATCCCCAGGCTAGCCGGGGGGAGTGTGGGAAAGGCATATTGCAACCACGGCTACCATATTTTCAAAAATTTACGGTGGGAGTCGTTGCGGATACTCGACATCTGTTCGTTGAGCATCATAGTAGTCATACGATCCCGCACCCCCGGAAGAGGGACAAACGGACTCTTCCAGTCCTGAGAAATTGTTCTAGTGGTCGATAGAAACAAATAAGAAGCCAACTTCTGCTGGTGAGCCAAGAGGCCCGGTATGGGGCAATGAAGCAAGGCATACCGGGCATCCCGGCATATGGAGAGATGGAACAAGGTGAAAAGGAGGCCAAACACACGAGACCAAAAGCGAAACAGTCTCGGGCATGACCACCAGATATGTAAGACATCTCCACGATGGCCACAACCCCGAAAACATTGATCACTACAGGCAGGGTTAGCCCGGGCCAACCGAGCTGGAACCCAATACCACTGAAACAATACCTTATAGGCTGCCTCCAGTGTGGTCGTATTAAATGAGCATTTAGCTATGAATGACCAGGCCTTATTCCAGTCCTCCGGATCCACAGCCACTCCCAGATCACGCTACCACTGAACAACATATTAAAGAGAAGTATGCGACGAGAGTCTGTTCAGAGCTGCATAAAGAAGGGACATAAGGCCCGGAGCGCCCGGACGCTGTTGGCACAGCTGTTCAAAGGCACAATTCTGGTATGGGAAAGCAGAAGTGCTCCGCAACGAAAGCAGCCAGTGTTGCAATTGAAGGTATCGAAAGAATTCTGCCGGGGAGACATTCCGCAATTCCCGAAGAGAGTTCCAGGTGGGAAAGGACCGAGAAATCAAAAAGTGTCGCACCTGCGAAAAACCATTAGTCACCCACCAAGAAAACGCCCCTGGATGATCTAAACCCGGTGGGAAAAGAGGGTTGTTAATAACTGGGAGCAAAGGCAAAAAAGGTGACATCAAGCCACCAGAGTAACGTACCGAGTCCCAGACTTGTAAGCCATGAAGTAACATCGGACTCAGTGCCATAGGGCGCAGGGCAGGGGGAAGCCATAGAAGCGTCGACGTTGTGATAGGGGCACAATTACAGTTGCAAGAAAAAGTATGTGAACCCCTTGGGATTACGTGGAGATTTGCATGAATTGGGCATAAAATGTGCTCTGAACGTCATCTAAGTCACAACAATAGAAGAACATAATACTACACAAACATTAGATGTTGCTATGGTTTAATTGCACATAATATGTAAACATTCACAGTGCAGGGAGGAAAAAGTATGTGAACCTTTGGACTTAATAACTGGTTGACCCTCCTTTGGCAGCAATAACCTCAACCAAATGTTTCCTGTAGTTGCAGATCAGACCTGCACAATGATCTGGAGTAATTTTGGACCACTCCTCTTCACAAAACTGTTTCAGTGTAGCAATATTCTTGGGATGTCTGGTGTGAATCACTCTCTTAAGGTCATGCCACAGCATTTCAATCGGGTTGAGGTCGGGGCTCTGACTGGGCCACTCCAAAAGGCGTATTCTGTGCTGTTGCAGCCATTGTTTTGTTGAATTACTTGTATGCTTCGGGTCATTGTCCTGTTGCATCACCCATCCTCTGCGGAGCTTCAGTTGGTGGACAGATGGTCATACGTTTTTCTGCAAAATGTCTTGATAAACTCTGGAATTCATTTTCCCATCAATGACAACAATCCGTCCAGGCCCTGAGGCAGCAAAGCAGCCCCAAACCATGATGCTCCCTTTTACAGTGGGGATGAGGTTTTGATGTTGGTGTGCTGTGCCTTTTTTTCTCCACACATAGTGTTGTGTGTTCTTCCCAAACAACTCAATCTTGGTTTCATCTGTCCACAGTATATTTTGCCAGTAGTGCTTTGGAACATCCAGGTGCTCTTTTGCAAACTTCAAACATGCTGCAATATTCTTTTTGGACAGCAATGGCTTCCTCTGTGGTGTCCTCCCATGTACTCCATTCTTGTTTAATGTTTTCTTTATTGTAGATGTGTCAACAAAAATATTAGCATGTGCCAGAGATTTCTGTAGGTCTTTAGCTGACACTCTGGGATTCTTCTTTACCTCATGCAGCATTCTGCGCTGTGCTCTTGCAGTCATTTTTACAGGACGACCACGCCTAGGGAGAGTAGCAACAGTGCTAAACTTTCTCCATTTGTAGACAGTCTGTCTTACTGTGGACACATGAACATCAAGGCTTTTGGAGATACTTTTGTAACCCTTTCCAGCTTCATGCAAGTCAACAATTCTTGATCGTAGGTCTTCTGAGAGCTCTTTTCTGTGAGGCATGGTTCACATCAGACAGTGCTTCTTGAAAACAGTAAACCCAAAACAGGTGTGTGTTTTTTAAGGGCAGGACAGCTGTCAGAAACACATCCAATATCATCACACAAGATTGGCTCACTCCTGGCTCCAATTAGCTCTGGGAGAAGTCATTAAGCTAGGGCCTCACATACTTTTTCCTCCCTGCACTGTGAATGTTTACATGTTATGTGCAATTAAACCATGGCAACATCTAATGTTTGTATAGTATTATGTTCAACAGACTGTGTTCTTCTATTGTTGTGACTTAGATGACGTTTAGAGCACATTTTATGCCCAATTCATGCAAAACTCCACGTAATCCCAAGGGGTTCACATACTTTTTCTTGCAACTGTAGGCAGTTCCAGCAGGACCCAAAGGGGGACGTCAGAAGAGGCATGCAACATAGACAGCGGGGCAATCTGGTTCGCCTGATAATACTTGGTTACATTGGGCACCCCAAGACCACCCTGGAGTCTATGTCTGGATACTCTGGGGTGCTTATCGGCCCAGATAAAACGCAGAAACTTCGCCTGAAGCAAACAAAGAAAATGAGGGGGAACCCGCACTGGGAGGGTGTGAAAATAATACAACAATTTCGGCAGGATGGTCATTTTCACAGAATTAACCCGTCCTATCCAAGACAGGTGCGGAAATTGCCAAGAATGCATAATAGAGGATAGAGAGCTAAGCAATTGATAATAATTAGCAGCAAACAAGGAGTCATAAGTGGGGGTCAAGCGAATGCCTAAGTATTCAAGAGAAGAAGAAGCCCATTTGTAAAGGAAGTGGGATTGTAGGCGCGAAACCAAATCTGAAGCCAAAGTAATATTGAGGTCTTATCCAAGTTGATACGGAGACCTGAAATCAAGGAGAAGCGCTCAAGAACCTGTTGCAAATTAGGAAGCATCATCAGGGGGTTGGTAAGAGTCAGGAGGGCATCGTCCGCAAAAAGGTTCAGCTTGAATTCCTGTCCCGCGTAAGGATCCCCCGATACATTGCAATCGGTCCGAAGCGCTAAAGCCAGCGGCTCAAGCTCCAGGACAAAGAGTACTGGGGACAGGGGGCAACCCTGCCTCGTCCCTCGCCCAATAGGAAAAGGATCTGAAAAATACCCAGCGTATTTAACAGAGGCCAAAGGGGAAGAATACAAGGCCTGAATCCAAGAAAGAATAGAATCCCCAAAACCCGTACGAGACAGCACAAACCGCAGATATTCCCAGAATAGGGAATCAAAGGCTTTATATACAGTGGGGATCGAAAGTTTGGGCACCCCAGCTAAAAATTTGTATTAATGTGCATAAAGAAGCCAAGGAAAGATGGAAAAATCTCCAAAAGGCATCAAATTACAGATTAGGCATTCTTATAATATGTCAACAAAAGTTAGATTTTATTTCCATCATTTACACTTTCAAAATAACAGAAAACAAAAAAATGGTGTCTGCAAAAGTTTGGGCACCCTGCAGAATTTATAGCATGCACTGCCCCCTTTGCAAAGCTGAGACCACCCATTGTCATGGATTGTTCTCAATCATCGTCTGGGCAGACCAGGTGATGTCAATCTCAAAGGTTTTAAATGCCCAGACTCATCTGACCTTGCCCCAACAATCAGCACCATGGGTTCTTCTAAGCAGTTGTCTAGAAAACTGAAACTGAAAATAGTTGACGCTCACAAAGCTGGAGAAGGCTATAAGAAGATAGCAAAGCGTTTTCAGATGTCAATATCCTCTGTTCGGAATGTAATTAAGAAATTGCAGTCTTCAGGAACAGTGGAAGTTAAAGCAAGATCTGGAAGACCAAGAAAAATATCAGACAGAACAGCTCGCAGGATTGTGAGAAAAACATTTCAAAACCCATGTTTGACTGCACGATCCCTCCAGAAAGATCTGGCAGACACTGGAGTTGTGGTACACTATTCCACTATAAAGAGATATTTGTACAAATATGTTCTTCATGGAAGAGTCATCAGAAGAAAACCTCTTCTACGTCCTCACCACAAAAATCACCGTTTGAACTTTGCAAATGAACATATAGACAAGCCTGATGCATTTTGGAAACAAGTTCTGTGGACCGATGAGGTTAAAATTGAACTTTTTGGCTGGAATGAGCAAAGGTACGTTTGGAGAAGAAGGGGCACAGAATTTAATGAAAAGAACCTCTGTCCAACTGTTAAGCATTGGGTTGGATCAATCATGCTTTGGGGTTGTGTTGCAGCCAGTGGCACAGGGAACATCTCACGAGTAGAAGGAAAAATGGATTCAATAAAATTTCAGCAAATTTTGGATGGTAACTTGATGCCATCTGTGAAAAAGCTGAAGTTAAAGAGAGGATGGCTTCTACAAATGGATAATGATCCTAAACACACCTCGAAATCCACGGGGGATTACATCAAGAGGCGTAAAGTGAAGGTTTTGCCATGGCCTTCACAATCTCCTGACCTCAACATAATTGAAAATCTATGGATAGACCTTAAAAGAGCAGTGCGTGACAGACAGCCCAGAAATCTCAAAGAACTGGAAGACTTTTGTAAGGAAGAATGGGCAAAGATACCTCAAACAAGAATTGAAAGACTCTTGGCTGGCTACAAAAAGCGTTTACAAGCTGTGATACTTGCCAAAGGGGGCAGTACAAGATATTAACTCTGCAGGGTGCCCAAACTTTTGCAGACGCCATTTTTTTGTTTTCTGTTATTTTGAAAGTGTAAATGATGGAAATAAAATCTAACTTTTGTTGACATATTATAAGAATGTCTAATCTGTAATTTGATGCCTTTTGGAGATTTTTCCATCTTTCCTTGGCTTCTTTATGCACATTAATACAAATTTTTAGCTGGGGTGCCCAAACTTTCGATCCCCACTGTATGTCTAAAGACAGTAAAAATCCCGGAATTCTCCGCTGTTGCAGAAAATGTATAAGATGGACCACCTTACGAACATTATCACCCGCCTGCCTCCCAGGGACGAACCCTACCTGGTCCCTGTTGACCAGGCTACGCAAATATTTGTTGATGCGAAAACTAAGGATCTTGCCCAGTATCTTCAGGTCTTCATTAAGAAGAGAAATGGGCCGGAAGGCGTGAGGTTCCTGTACATCATCAGTCGTATTTTTATTTTAGTTTTTATTATTATTATTATTATTATTATTATTATTTTGACAGTCAGAGAGAACAGAGAATTGCAAACTCAGAGCAAGAAAAAAACAACTATTGAAAGGAACCAGAATATGCTGCAAATTAAAATCGGATCTGATTATTTCATAAAGAATGTACAAGTTTCAGAAATGAACACACATTGCTGACAGCAGGTGCATTTAAACATACAATGATAGTTGAAGACAATTGTAGTTAAAGGGACACAGTGATGGCTTTCTTTCATGTGTAATTAGGACATTTTTTCAACAGACTGTACACTCTTTTAACATCTACTAAGAGGTCCAAGACAGACTACACAGTCATTACTATTTTCCTGCTGTGAGTACCTGTCAAAGAGATATCTTACCATACAAGTGAAAGCTAAATTCCAAGTACACAGCTAAATACACAGATGAAACACATATTAAGTAACTGTGTTAGCCTTCCAAATAATTTGTACTTATGTCCATCCAGTCCTGAAATTCCCTGTTACAGAGTAGAATGGTGTTAACTCTCTGCCCCCGTAGTGATGATTAGACAGTGAAAGAGCAGAAGCAGACTGATGTGGTCACTCTGTTTTATCTTCCTATCAAAGTGTTCCTTGTAAGAAACGGAATGCCTCCACTTTGCATGAATGACCCCTAAAATGTTGACTGATATTCATGGAAATCAAAACAATAAAGAAGGTCTGGATTTCCTATCACATGAAGTGAATCACATGCTTCTCGATAATTAGAAGAACTGGATTTTTCCTTCACCTTCTGAATCTGAACGAACTTCTAGAAGGAGAAAAGCAAAGCCTATATGCTGGGTGTACCTGAGAAATGAAAGAAAACCTGTTGAATAGTAAAAGCACGGGTTTGCTTTAATGCCCATTTCCCCGTAAATGTACTCAATGCCTCCCACCCACACCTCACCCATTCACAATTTTTGTTTAAAATAGGAACCAAAGATAGACTGCTGCAGTCTGGACCTGATACCGATCAGTCTATTTGCTTCTCTTCGGTTTGATGTCATTATTATTATTATTATACAGTATTTATAAAGCGCCAATAGTTCGCTTAGCGCTGTACATTACAAAGGGGGACAGAACATGTGACAGAACAATACCAATACAATGCAAAACATGAGGGGATTGAGGGCCCTGCTCTTTCGAGCTTACAATCTAGGAGGGAGGGGATAGTGGTACAGGAGGAGATAGCTGTGGGGGATGGAGTGGTAGGAAGAGTGGAGGAGGTCGGCAAGTTAGCAGGGGGTGGGGTAGGCTTCCCTAAAGAGATGGGTTTTCAGGGTGCACCTAAAGGAGAGGAGAGTAGGTGATAATCTGATGGGTTGGGGCAGGGAGTTCCAGAGGATGGATGACACCCTGGAGAAGTCCTGGAGGCGGGCATGGGAGGAGGAGACCAGGGAACTAGAGAGAAGGAGGTCTTGTAAGGAGCAGAGTGTGCGTGCTGGGCGGTACTTGGATATTAGGTCAGTGATGTAGTTCGGGGCAGTATGGTGGACAGCTTTGTACATTAGCGTTAGGATTTTGAATTTGATCCATTGCGCAATCGGAAGCCAGTGGAGGGATTGGCAGAGGGGGGTGGCGGAGATGGAGCGGTTGGAAAGGTGAATGAGTCTGGCAGCCGTATTGAGGATCGACTGAAACGGGGATAGCCAGCGGCGAGGCAGGCTAGTGAGGAGGGAGTTGCAGTAGTCGAGTCGTGATATGATAAGGGAGTGGATGAGCTGTTTAGTGGTTTCTGGGGTTACAAACGTGCGTATTTTGGCGATGTTGCGGAGGTGGAGTCTGCACGAGTTTGTTAAAGATTGGATTTGGTGCTGGAAGGATAAGTCATCACTGCTGCTGCAGTCTTGGCGACCCTGTGAGAACCCCAGGAATTGTCCACATGATCAGAGAGGGACAGGGTTACTCAAAGAATGACTCTCCTACTCTTCAGGGCAGAACAAAGAAGACATGTGATCACAGATTCAGGTAAGAAATAGGGCATTTAGTTTAGTTTTTTAATTTATTATTTGTTTTTACGTTTCTCAATTCAAAATAAGATTATTTTCTACAAATAAAGAAAATGCAGTACTGTGGATATTTTCCATAGACGTGGACATCCTGCCAAGATTACAAATGCACCGTGCAGAGCTCCAGGACATGAGCAGACCCTAAGGAAGACTTTCTCAATCTTTTAAACATAAATGAACCCTTGAAATAACTTTACAGTCTCAGGCAGCCCCTGGTAATAATTTGTACATCTACAGCTCACTGTACATTAGTGTGCTGGTCAGTGGGAAGAATGATCCTTAAATGTGTGACCAGTGGAAAGAATCCCACTCTTACAGATAGCTAAAATTGCTTCTTGCCCAAGAGACCACTAGCAACCTCTTAAGGAACTCTAGGGTTCCCTGGTATATTTTAGAAAGGCTCCCCTAAGGTAACAACAAAGGATCTACAGACACCTACTGAACTAAAAATATCTGTTCATAAGTCCTAAAAAAAATTCACAAATACAATAATTTCGTTTATGAAAATCATCACTGAGGAAGCCAATGCTGTCCAGAAAAACATAGGCTGCATTTCTCAAGAGTGCAAATTTAGGACTTCTGCAAAGTTTCTGGGACAATATTCTGTAGGCAAAAATAGAACACTGTGCTATTTCAAGCACAATGCTGTGCTTGAAAAAATACACTACAAACCAAAACCCCATCCCAACAAAGATATACAGTACTGTGCAAAAGTTTTAGCCAGGTATGAAGAAACTATTTAAAGTAAGAATGATTTCAAAATATACATTTTAATTGTTTATTTTTAATCACTTAAAATCAAATCAGTATTTAGTGTGACTACCCTTCGGTTTCAAACCAGCATCAGTTCTTGCACACTTTGTACACTTGCAGGGACATTTTAGGACAGTAAGGTGTATGATTAATCAATTATACCAAGCAGGTGCTAAAGATCATCAATTTCATTCATTTTAAGTGAAACACTGTCATTACCTGAAACAGAAATAGCTATATAGTTGGCCTAAAACTGGGGGAGGAACAGCCAAACACATCTACTAAAGTGAGGTTGTGGAAGACAGTTTCATGTCACAAGTCATACACCGTGGCAATACTGACCACAGCAACAAGACACAGGGTAGGTATGCAGCATCAGCAAGGTCTCTCCCAGGCAAAGATTCCAAAGCAGACTCGGGTTTCATGATGTGCTGTTCAAGCTCTTTTGAAGAAGCACAAAGAAACGGGCAACATTGAGAACCATATGCACAGAGGTGAGCCAAGGAAACTTAATGTAGCACATGAAAGACATGTCATGCTTACTGCCCTTCCATGCCCAGCAGTGCTATCAGCACAGAACTGGCAGAAACCAGTGGGACCCAGGCACACCCATCTACTGTCCACAGAAGTCTGGCCAGAAGTGGTCTTCATAAAAGAATTGCAGCCAAAAAAGCCATACCTCCAACATGGAAAAAAGGCTAAGCCACTCAACTATACACAAAATCATAGGAAGAAAAATGGCGGTGAGTGCTCAAAATATTTGTCTGTAGCAGGAGTTAGTTTGTTCGCTGAAGGGCTGGAGAGCGGTACTTGCAAGTTTGGGGCTGCATTTCTGCAAATAGAGTTGGAGATTTGGTGAGGATCAATGGTGTCCTCAATGCTGAAAATACAGGCAGGTAATTATCCTTGAAGTGTTGGACTGGCCTCCACAGAGCCCTGATCTCAACATCATGGAGTCTGTCTGGGATTACGTGAGGAGACAGAAGGATCTGAGGCAGCCTACATCCACAGAAGATCTGTTGTTAGTTCTCCAAGATGTTTGGAATAACCTACCTGCTGAGTTCCTTCAAAAACTGTGCAAGTGTAAATAGAAGAATTGATGGTTTGAAGCCAAAGGGTCTATTTCTCTTCTGTTCATTTACTTTCCATTTTGTTAATTGATAAAAGTGAACTATTAACACTTCTATTTCTGAAAGAATTCCATTTTTCACACCTGCCTAAAACTTTTGCAAAACAGTGTATGGTAGAGAGATCATTATGCTTTGGGGCTGCTTTACCGCCTGAGGAAATGAACAGAGGAAACAACTTAACATTTTCCATATTGCAGCAAGAGATGTTGAATTCAGGAAAATGTCAAGGTATTGGTTCACCAGCTAAACCATAACATAACAAAAGTTGACTGATGCAAAATGACAAAGTGCTAAAATAGGAAGAGAAATAGAAATACAATGTATTCTGGAATGGCCAAGTCAAAGTCCAGACATCACATGAACTAAAGCACTGTGATATGGCCTGAAGGAAGCTGTCCACAAAAGGAATCCCAGACTTATCAGTGAACCGAAACAGTTTTGTAAGGCCTATGACTCCTAGCCATTACACAAGCGAGATTAGCAGCTACAGCTACAGCAAAAGTTTGATGGCGGTATTGCTGCTAAAACAGGTTCAGCTTGTTGAATACAAGCCCAGACTATGAATGGAAAAAAACATAAGCTACCGTTGATGACCTTCTTCTTAAAAACACGAATTTGCTAGCTTTAATATTGATCTTCAACACTTCCTGACCGACACAATTCATGCAAATCACGAGAACTGACTTGCAGGTTAATGATCATGACAGTACTAATTCCAAAGGGAGTTAAATATTTCTCTAAACCGTTAAGTAAAGACACAAATGAGAACAATTATTTAACTTAAAGCGGAGCTCCAACAAAACAGCTAAACATGTAGATTAAATACATATTAACCACTTGAGCTCCGGAAGAATTTACCCCTTCATGACCAGGGCATTTTTTGCTGTTCTGCACTGCACTACTTTAACTGACAATTGCACGGTCATGCAACACTGTACCAACATGACACTTACAGTATATCAAGCTATCCCCTCTTCAGTCTGTCATCCCTCTCTGCCAATCCCTCCACTGGCTTCCCATTGCCTAAAGAGTAAAATTCAAAACATGAACAATAACATATAAAAACATTTATAACTCTGCCCCAAATTACATCACCAATCTTGTTTCCAAATATCGCCCAAACAGTCCTCTCCGCTCCTTGCATGAGCTCTGCTCCCTAGCTCCATTGTTTCCTCCTACCATGCTCGTCTCCAGGACTTCTTCAGAGCTTCCCCCATCATCTGGATCTCTCTACTGCAATCTATCAGACTATCGCCTACTCTGCCCACTTTCAGGTGATCTCGGAAAACCTATCTCTTCAGGGAAGCCTATCCTGCCTTCAGCTAATAATGGAATCTTCTATTCCTCCTACCAGTCCATCCCCCACAGTTAATACCTTTTGTACCACCAGCCCCTCCCTCTTAGATTGTAAGCTCCAAGGAGCAGGGCCCTCCTATCCCTCTTGTATTGAACTGTATTGTTACTGTATTGTCTCCCTTTATATTGTAAAGCGCTGAGAAAACTGTTGGCGCTATATAAATCCTGTATAATAATAATATAATTTTTTCACACATAAAGAGCTTTTTTTTGGTGGTATTTGATCGCCAAGTATTTTTTATTATACAAATAAAGACCAAAATGTTTTTTACTTTCTGCTTTAAAAAACATGCAAAAAAAAATTTTTGGAATACAATTTCTTCACAAATGTAGTCTAAATGTATTCTGCTATATGTCTTTGGTAAAAAAAATCCCAATAAGTGTATATTGATTGGTTTGTGTGAAAGTAATAGCATTTACTAGCGATGGTATATATCATGACATTTTTATTTAGGTTTTTTTATACTTGTAATGGTGGCGATCAGCGACTTATACTGGGACTGTAATAGTGCGGTGGGCAATCTGACATTAACTGACGCTGGGTGGGAACTGACTAAATGATACTGACATCTCCAGTGACGCTAATACAGTGTTTGATGCTAATAATATACACTGTCACTCTACTAATTACACTGGCTGGGATGGGGTTAACATGTAGGAGCAATCAAAAGGTTAACTGTGCGCCTAGAAATGTTAACTGTGTGTACTGTATGCTGTTTTTACTAAGAATTGTGTTGGTTTTTGCTCCCTGCTATGCAGGGAGAAAAAA
The DNA here is from genome assembly GCF_062004578.1 of Staurois parvus. Taxonomy (NCBI): domain Eukaryota; kingdom Metazoa; phylum Chordata; class Amphibia; order Anura; family Ranidae; genus Staurois; species Staurois parvus. Next base: position 9,497,170 of record NW_028317827.1, on the reverse strand, counting down.
AAACATCACATGATTGCTGTCTGTAGAGAGCTCTGCGTTGTTTACCAACACAGGGCTCTCTTCTGACATTCACTCAGCTGATCAGCGAGTTCAGGCCATAAATGATTGGCCAGGACCCATTGAACGGCTTGTGCTGTAGCGAATGACAGCACAACTGGGGCGGGAGTCAGATGCGCACGCCCTACCTAGAGGAGCCAGATCAAGTACATGTACGTGATCTGCCATTGCAGGGACACTCTACCGCAGGTAGAGTATCTGTGGTAGGCGGTCGCCAAGTAGTTAAGGAAGTTGTTTGATCTGGCATAGGATTTGTATTCCTGTACATCCAGTCCTGAGAGTTAAGCTACATTCCTACTGGCGTTTAGCCATGGTGCTAATAGCATTGACAGGAGTCCTGCTGCTGTATTTTGACAGGTATGAGCAGCTAGCTGTGGCCACTGAGCCTTTGCACCAAAATGACAGGTTGTCAGCAGCCGCAGCTATTCATGGCTGTCCACATAGCCAGCAATTACCTGTGGTACTATTGTTCTCAGCTTGCAACAAGAAGTGCTGTTACTGGCAGGATTTCCAAGTAATCAACTCCACAACAGATTGCTTAAATTAGAATTACAGTCAAAATCTAATCCTGTAAAGAAAAGATCATTATACTCACCTATTCTAAAGTTGCTCTGGTCCAGTCCTAGGATAAGCTGTCAGTGCTGGCTTCTGTGTAGAGGAGGGTCAGCCGACAACGGACGCCCCATAGTAAGTCTATGGGTGTAGTTTTCTCCCAGGCATTTGCAGCCGTTGTCGGCTTTCTCCCCTACACACAGGAGCCACCTCTGGAGACTGGAGCGGCTTCAGAATAGGTTGTGATTAGAGATGAGCGAATCGAACCAGGCAAACCGGAATTCGTTACGAATTTCAGGAAATATTCTAAATTTTGCCTACTTCGGGTGCGCGAATCGAATATTTCCCGATCAGCCGGCAAAAGTGTCCCTGCAGTGAGCTCCGCTATTTCTGACAGTTCTCTGACAGAAGGAACACATGTAAAGCGGTTGAAACATTGTATCTATTAGTTTCCATTTAGGATACAGATGTTTCAACCGCTGTACATGTGAAGAAGCTGTCAGAGAACTGTCAGAAATAGAGGAACTCTGCACATACACTTTTTGCCGGTTTGGAATTCTTATTTTCATCCTACTTCTTCTTCTTCTTCTTCTTCTACTTCTTCATCCTCAGAAGAAGAAGAAGAGGATGAGGATGAAGAAGAAGAAGAAGAAGTAGGATGAAAATAAGAATAATTCCAAGCCGGCAAAAAGTGCATGTGCAGAGTTCCTCTATTCTGCAGATACACTTAGAGGAGCTCTGCAGATACACTTAGAGGAGCTCTGCACATACACTTTTTGCCGGCTTGGAATTAATCTTATTTTCATCCTACTTCTTCTTCTTCTTCTTCTTCTTCATCCTCATCCTCAGAAGAAGAAGAAGAGGACGAGGACGAGGACGAGGATGAAGAAGAAGAAGAAGAAGAAGGATGAAAATAAGAATAATTCCAAGCCGGCAAAAAGTGTATGTGCAGAGTTCCTCTATTCTGCAGATACACTTAGAGGAGCTCTGCAGATACACTTAGAGGAGCTCTGCACATACACTTTTTGCCGGCTTGGAATTAATCTTATTTTCATCCTACTTCTTCTTCTTCTTCATCCTCATCCTCTTCTTCTTCTTCTGAGGATGAGGATGAGGATGAAGAAGAAGAAGTAGGATGAAAATAAGATTAATTCCAAGCCGGCAAAAAGTGTATGTGCAGAGCTCCTCTAAGTGTATCTGCAGAGCTCCTCTAAGTGTATCTGCAGAATAGAGGAACTCTGCACATACACTTTTTGCCGGAAACCGCTGTATGGAGGGAATGTCCCAGAACTGTCAGAAATAGACAGAAACTGTCACAGAACTGTCCTTCTTCTCATCCTTCTTCTCATCCTTCTTCTCATCCTTCTTCTCATCCTTCTCCTTCTTCTCATCCTTCTCCTTCTCCTTCTCATCCTTCTCCTTCTCCTTCTCATCCTTCTCCTTCTCCTTCTCATCCTTCTCCTTCTCCTTCTCATCCTTCTCCTTCTCCTTCTTCTCATCCTTCTCCTTCTTCTCATCCTTCTTCTCATCCTTCTCCTTCTCCATCTTCTCATCCTTCTTCTCCTTCTCATCCTTCTCCTTCTGCTTCTTCTCATCCTTCTCCTTCTGCTTCTCCTTCTTCTCATCCTTCTCCTTCTTCTCATCCTTCTCCTTCTCCTTCTTCTCATCCTTCTCCTTCTTCTCATCCTTCTCCTTCTGCTTCTCCTTCTCCTTCTTCTTCTCATCCTTCTCCTTCTTCTCATCCTTCTCCTTCTTCTCATCCTTCTCCTTCTTCTCATCCTTCTCCTTCTCCTTCTTCTCATCCTTCTCCTTCTTCTCATCCTTCTCCTTCTCCTTCTTCTCATCCTTCTCCTTCTCATCCTTCTCCTTCTCATCCTTCTCCTTCTTCTCATCCTTCTCCTTCTCATCCTTCTCCTTCTTCTCATCCTTCTCCTTCTTCTCATCCTTCTCCTTCTTCTCATCCTTCTCCTTCTTCTCATCCTTCTCCTTCTTCTCATCCTTCTCCTTCTTCTCCTTCTTCTCATCCTTCTTCTCATCCTTCTCATCCTTCTTCTCATCCTTCTCCTTCTTCTCATCCTTCTTCTCATCCTTCTCCTTCTTCTCATCCTTCTTCTCCTTCTTCTCATCCTTCTTCTCATCCTTCTCCTTCTTCTCATCCTTCTCCTTCTTCTCATCCTTCTCCTTCTCCTTCTTCTCATCCTTCTCCTTCTCCTTCTTCTCATCCTTCTCCTTCTCCTTCTTCTCATCCTTCTCCTTCTCCTTCTTCTCATCCTTCTCCTTCTCATCCTTCTCCTTCTTCTCATCCTTCTTCTCATCCTTCTCCTTCTTCTCATCCTTCTTCTCATCCTTCTCCTTCTCATCCTTCTTCTCCATCTTCTCATCCTTCTCCTTCTTCTCATCCTTCTCCTTCTTCTCATCCTTCTCCTTCTCCTTCTTCTCATCCTTCTCCTTCTCATCCTTCTCCTTCTCCTTCTTCTCATCCTTCTCCTTCTCATCCTTCTCCTTCTCCTTCTTCTCATCCTTCTTCTCCTTCTTCTCATCCTTCTCCTTCTCATCCTTCTCCTTCTTCTCATCCTTCTTCTCATCCTTCTCCTTCTTCTCATCCTTCTCCTTCTCATCCTTCTCCTTCTTCTCATCCTTCTCCTTCTCCTTCTTCTCATCCTTCTCCTTCTCCTTCTTCTCATCCTTCTCCTTCTCCTTCTTCTCATCCTTCTCCTTCTCCATCTTCTCATCCTTCTCCTTCTCCATCTTCTCATCCTTCTCCTTCTCCATCTTCTCATCCTTCTCCTTCTCCTTCTTCTCATCCTTCTCCTTCTCCTTCTTCTCATCCTTCTCCTTCTCCTTCTTCTCATCCTTCTCCTTCTCCTTCTTCTCATCCTTCTCCTTCTCCTTCTCCTTCCTCATCTCCAAGGGCATTTAAATTAAAGGTACAGTGTTCTGCACTAATTTAAAGGCTCTCTGAAGCCTAGAAACCCTTTTTATAAGTCATCTTCGTAGCGAATAAATTCGCATCGAATCGAATTTCTTCCTGAAATTCGCCGAATCAGCCGAATCGAATTTTTGAATACTTCGCTCATCTCTAGTTGTGATGGATTTGGTAAAATGCCTATTCTGTTTTCTGTTTAAAATATACATTTTATACATATTTACTTTTATACTTTTTATATTTCTAAATATATGTGTTGTACGTATATATATATTTTGTCTGCTGGGCTTTGCAGTCCTCCTTAACTTGTTTTGTTCAGAGCGATGCTCTCAACCCCTCCCTTCGCACTGAGAGGACCTTATACTTGGGCTTTGGGAATGTGAGGGGGGGTGAAAAGATAACGGGATGAGAAGCAAGCATCAAGTTTCTACATTTCTCCTATATTTCAACTGAGCAAAATGTGCCTTTCAGAATGTGACTGTATATACGTAATAGTGACGTATACTCTATTGTTTTCTATGTATAAAAGGTTAAGCACCGCCCTGCAATAAACAGAGATGAGATGATGTGAAAGTGGTTGTACTGGACAGTTGTCCGTGTAATTATTTTCCGGCGTGCACGCAATCCATATCTCAAAATTAGGAGCAGCAGCAGAAATCCTACCCTGAGCCCGATTGTGGTTCTCCCAACCTTTTGTAAGGTAAGTACACAGATCTTTCTTTACAGGGTTAGATAGAATAGACTTAGAATGGGGGTGGAAGTAGGTTTAGCCTTAGTTAGATTTTGACTGCAATTCCACTTTATGAATACCATACACAGCGAGGCAAGATGACAAAAATTGAGAAAATAAGATTTTGGGTTTACAAACTTTTGCTCATTCTTACTTGCCCGCCCCTCATCCACTTATTTACCAGATATTATACTGGAGAGAAAAGCTGAAACAGATGTAATAGAGGGTAATGTAAGTAGATACAGGGGTGGACTGACCATTTGGAAACTCAGGCACTGCCCGAGGGCCCGGGGTCAGTAGGGGGCCCCATGAGATGCCCCTGGTACCTTTTTCATAGGCTTTTTTGAGTTTGGGCAAGGACACAGGGGCCCCATGATCCCCTATTGCCCGGGGGCCCTATGAGTTGTCAGTCCGCCCCTGAGTAGGTATCAGGAGATACCAGGGAATAGATGTCCCTGACTCCCATGGAATTGGTACCAGGATTCAACAAACTGGGGTTTATAGTATATAAGGAAAATAAAGCAAAACACAATTGAACCTGGAAACTGAAAAAGTAAAAGGGAACAAATACTGTAGTACCACCCTCCCCATCAGTAAACATACTATACTGCCAGGCTCTGGTGTGTGTAAACATATAATTCCATTGTTGGATATCACCCAGTTGTATCAGTACATGTTGACATTTTCTGGAGTGTGTAAATGTAAGATGTAAAACCTTTAATGGTTGGAAAGCTATTATTCTTATGTCAAGACCCGAGTCTCTCAAGAAAAGGTCACCGAAAGCTATGATCGCATTCCAGTCTTTAGCACCAGAAAGCTGAATCCTCCTTGTAACATCCGGCAACCTCTGCTGGCATTACAGAACAGACAATATGGCTGAATATCACTATAGTGACAGGTCTGCAGATATTGATTTTACTTTCCATTAAAAATATATCTAAACCTTTTTATTTAATTTTGAAAAGATTGGGGGGGGGGGGGTTAAAACCTCTGCAGTTTCTTTTTCTCCATCTGTGTCTCCTTAGCTAGATTTTCCTTCACTTCTTGTCCTATTGATTCAACAGGAAGTGAGAAAATATCTTTCCAATTCGAGGGATATCTCTTCTTAGTTATTATGGGAGCAAGTGTCCCCATTAAAAAATGCCCCCTCCTGTTTTGGTGGCAATTAAAATTTTTGGATTTATCCACACTTTTGTTGCTAGAAACATCAGGGGTCAGAACAATTATAAAGAGTGAAATTCCCTAAAGAGAACACAGACAGCAATAAAAACTTTACATCTTTTATGGCATTTTTTCCTTTATTTTCACCATGGTGGCCTGGCCAGTGGATCTGTTATTATTCAACTCCCTTTAACATTCCAAGCTGTCCAGCAAATATGACAGTTAAGAAGTTGAAACAAACCATTTACTACTGACAGGGGTGCTTACAATGGTCAGCTTTTATTTATTTGTGTAAGCCATTATCCCAAAAGGAAACAAATTGCTGCTGTAAGTGATTAAAAAGTGTTAGCTGGAGTGAGTTCAGCCTTTGCCAGCCAGATCCATCTAAAATTACTTGTGCATCTAACAATACCCTCCCCAGGCTGACAATGCTACTGTCCAAAGATATCTCTATTGCTCTTTAAATGGCGTGGAGACACCCTAAGGCAGGAAGAGTGTTACTGGCCAGATTACTGGGTGAAAGGGGAAAAAAGACTAAAAAAGAAAGTTATTGCAGCCATTGCATTTATGGATTGATAAGCTGCAATATATAAAATTTTTATTTTTGAGTTTAATACCGCTCTGAGCAACAAATGACCTTTGGCCCTCGTTGACCTTTGTAGCTGCAAGCACTGTGGAACAATACATTCTCAAAGTTCACAGCAGAAGCATGGTTGAAGTCCTCTAAGTAGCTCAGTTACCCCTGCTCCCCCCCAGTAGTGAGTCAGTAGCTCAGATACCCATGCTCCTCCTCACATCAGTGATTTAGCAGTTTTCTAATGTAAACCCATAGTAGAAGCTCTGGGAAGGAGCGCATGATGAGCTGCAGAGAATGACTTGAATGACTTTAGCACGTCTGCTGGGAACTTTGAAGAAGAGTTCCTCCACAATACCTCCAGCTACAGAGATCTATGAGGACATGTCTTAAAGCATATTTACTCAATGTTAAGTGTATTGTATTACTTAAATGTCCATAGCCTGGCCACAGGTTCTCTTTGAGCACCTTTAAGATATGTGTTTTCACAGTGGTAGGTAGGAAGTGTATAGTAAGAAGTATTTGCATTATTTGCTGATTGAATGCTGTTTGGCAGCTTTACATTGGATGCCAAATTACCTTATGCCAACCCTGGTTAATGAGCAGAAGACATTCTATACATGTGTGAATTTCTTAGATTTCCTTTGCTCAAGGGCCTCGAATATTTATGTTGCATTGACCTTTGGGAATTTCTTTTCACAGCTGTTAGGACAATAATGAAAACTTGGAATTGTAATTTCATTAACATCAAACTGAAATGGTGAAACTGACAGGTGGTGTCAGCAATTTGTATTTTTTTTCTGCAGCTCATTAAATGGCTACATCCATCCAAGGCGATGTTCTGTACAGATCATTTGGAAACTGTTAATGTGATCCTGCTGGAACACAGGGTGTTCTGTGGGTGTTTCCAATTTGTGATCATAGTTAAAAGTAGTTTTTCTGGTTCACAATGTTATATGATAACACAGCTTTAAGACTTAAAATGAATTTTGAAGTGCTCAAAGTGCAGTGGAGATGGTAAAGAGATGCTTCCATTATGCTCATTCAGGGTAAAGTGACAATGTTTTTGGAGAGTTCCCCAAATGACTGATGCTCACCTTGCCAGTGCACCTGCAAGTGACAATACATGGTGTTTCCAGGCATGTGACTTCCCTCCATTTGAGAGTGATTAGACGTAGCAGCAAGTTGCTAGGTCCAAGCACTGTCATATGACAGAGGGAATAAGCCACTGCTCCCCTTAGTGCCCCACAACAGCCAACACCAGGATATTAATGGCAGCTGCAACGGAGAAAGGTGTGTCAGGAACAGGGTTGGATTGAGCCTGTCTGATGTGGAGGTGCAGTAATAAATGTCAGGGGGGCAGAGGACATGGTCAGCAGTTTTTAGGTACAGTGTAAAAGGGGTCAGCAGGGCAGAGAATAGGGTCTGCAGTTTGTAGTGCAGTATACAGGGGTTCAGCAGGGCAGAGGATAGGATCAGGAGTTTGTAGGGCAATGTACAGAGGATATTGGTTTGTAGGGCAGTGTACAGGGGTCAGCAGGGCAGAGGACAGTTGGTCAGCAGGGCAGTGTACAGGGGGTCAGCAAGGCGCTGTACAGGGAATACGCAGGGCAAAGAATGAGTGGTCAGCGGGGAATTGTAAAGGACTTGGTAGGGCAGTGTACAGGGGGTCAGAAGGGCAGCGGACGGGGGGATCACCAGTGGAGAAGCAAAGGACAGGGGGATTATCAGTGGAGAGGCAGGGGATGGGGGGGTCACCAGTGGAGAGCCAGAGGACAGGGGTCACCCATGGAGTGCCAGAGAACAAGGGAATCACCAGTGGACAGGGGAATAACCTGTGGAGAGGAAGGGGACAGGGGAATGGCCAGTGGAGAGCCTGTGTGGAGGCAGAGGACGGGGGATCACCTGTGTGGAGGCAGAGGATCACCTGTGGAGAGCCAAAAGACAGGGGGATCACCTGTGGAGAGGCAGAGGATGGGGGATCACCTGTGGAAAATCAAAGGACAAGGGGATCATCTGTGGAGAAGCAGAGGACAGGGGGATCACCTGTCAAGAGACAGAAAACAGGGGAATCACCTGTGAAGCAGCAGAGGACAGGGGGATCGCCTGTGGAGAAGCAGAGGACAGGGGTATCACCTGTGGAGAGGCAGAGGACAGGGGTGGTCATGCATGGAGAAGCACTGGACAGAAGAATCACCTGTCAAGAGACAGTGAAATCACCTTTGGAGAGACAGAGGACGGAATATCACCAGTTGAGAATCAAAGGACAGGGAGATCATCTGCGGAGAAGCAGAGGACAGGGGATCACCTGTCAAGAGAGGCAAAGGACAAGAGGATCACCTGTGGAGAAGCACAGGACAGGGGGATCGCCTGTGGAGAAGTACAGGACAGGGGGATCGCCTGTGGAGAAGCAGAGGAAAGGGAGATCATCTGTGGAGAAGCAGAGGACAGAAGGATCACCGCTCCCAAGCTATTGGGAGAGATCCCTTCCCCTCCTTGCACTGCACACAGCTCCTCCTCCCCTCACTGCACATAGCTGAGATCATATATATTTACATACAACCACATTCTGCACAGTTTGTAACTGGCTGCTATGTTGCAGTTCTGATTTGTGATATTCCCTGATTGGAACAGCAGCACAGCTCTAGTAGCCACCTACACACTGCAGATTGTGGCTGTGTAAAGGAGTACAATGTCAGCTATATGCAGTGAGGGGAGGAGCTGTGTGCAGTGCACGGAGGAGAGAAGTTGCTCAGCTGCCAGCAGAGCATCCAGAGTGGAGGGGGTGGTCACGAGGCTTTGGGGGGGTGCAAATGAAATCTGGGGAGGCATAGCCCACCCCAGCACCCCCCCCCTAGATCCAGTCATGGTCAGGAAAGTGCTTGCAAGGTTAGTATCAGTGGGATGGGGGTGACCCTAGCAAGACACCAAGTGGACAAGATGACAATATCACTTGGTAGTCTGCATACATGTTATACAAAAACGTCTTATTGGCTTATGAGGACATCCAACATACTCATAGACATAAACAGAGGCAGTACTAAGCACAGTTCCAGCACATAACACTTGGTCTCTTGAGCTCCAAATTACTTCTTTGGAGTGCATTTTATGGCAGTGATCTAACGAGGGAATGCAACCTACCCAACAGATTGCAGATCTGGATTCACAGAATCTCTGGTGGAGCAAAACCAAGAGGATTTACTTATTACTAAGCACAAATCTGGAACAACACACCACTGCAGAAACCACCTGGATGACCAATTTTGTGTGAGAAAAAAAGTATTATAAAAATATGAATGCCTTTCCCTAAATTATCATTTATTTGCCTCTCTTAAAAATGTTTCTTTGTCTGAACATGACTATTCAACTTAAAGATTATCTGTTGTCCTGTTAGCTGAATATGAAATTCTAATAATTCAAAGTGACAATAAACCCTCAGTTTTTAAGCATTTTAAGCAACTGATTTAATGCCCATCTACGGGCAAAAAAAAAAAACAATTTTCCTATGAAGTGGGGCTGTGCCTGCACTGCACAGATTAACTGCTTGTTGTTGTCTAGGGAAGAAGAGAAAGAAGATATACTTACCCAATTCTCCAATCCCCCCCGCACTCCAGCACTCTTGAGTTAAGGACCTTTCCTGACGTCATCAAGCCTAGAGCAGGCTCCATAGACCAGGAAAAATACATCGCAGACCATAGCCGAGCACCATTTTCCAGTGAACAAAGGATAGGGTGAAAATAGGCTTTCTTCTCACCCCTAGACAAAATGAGCAGTTGGCGCATGCAGTGTGGGCACAGTTGGACTGCATGAAAAACCTTTTTTTTGTTGGGCTTTAATTACTTACTGAGAATGCGGCTTCTTTAGCCTTTAATCCTTGCGTATGTTCTAGTTTAAGCTTGTGTCATGATCACTGCCCCAGGTTTCCTGTTTCAGGGTGGCTTCATTCTCTTGCACCATCCTTTGAAGGCACCATTTTATGCAGGAACTAGAGCTATGTTTCCTTACACTGTGTGCACCAATAGAAACACGCAACACCATACGAATGTTTATTCTATTGTGCTCAATGTACTAAGCTAAAAAAAATTAGGGTTTTATACTTTTTCAAGACTGAATACTCAGATTTTTACATAAAGCCAGTAATGACTCACTTTCTATAAACTTTTCAGTTGAAACAATCATGCATATTCATGGAAAAAAGAAGAAAGAATCATTTTTGCCATCTCATAATAAGCCCCAATATAAAGGCTTCATCACAAACCTTACTATGACAGGTTTGTAGGCCTTAAAGGGTAACTTCCCTCAAGTGCAAATCTAGGTAGATTAGGGCCCCTGCTTCGTCTTTCATGCTGTCTTCATCCCTTTATAGCCATTTTTCCCCTAGTCCTGACATTATTGTGTGAGGGTAAGCTTATTTTTTGCAGCTTGCCATTATGGGGAGTATAGGGCTGCAATGGTTTCCCAGTGTAATTAATGAATGGCTATAGAAAAGAGAGGGCAGCAGATAAACAGTTATAACTTATGTACGAGGATTGGTTTCATCTCCTTGTATCACCTGAGGCCAGTTACTTCACTGGGTACATGTAATGGTTTACAACCACCTCAAGTAGAACAGTTGAGACCAATGTACAAAGGCAGAAATATAAATGGGGGATGAATTGGGAAGTATTTTTAATCAAAAACATTTCAACCAGAATTTTATTCAGTTTCAAGGGAAGCCTGTAAATACAGAGACAGCGAGGGGCAGATGAAGATGAAAATTTGTTGTGAGGGAAAGACAAGTCTTGCTGCAGCATTCATGATAGACTAAAGAGGGGAGCGATTTGTTGGTAGAGGATCCTACAGTAGTTAAACCCAGAGATAATGAGGGTGTGGACAAGGACTCTGGTGGCCTTGGGAGTTAGTGATTACATGTGTTTCCTGAGTGTACAGAGTGGTATAAATATCCTCATTGATGGCTCCTGTACTAAATCACTGCAGCAACACAAATATGCCTATCGTTTAATGAATTATTGCATCCATCTTACCAGCCTGTAGATGTGGTGGCTTAGAATATTTATAGAAAATACCTGTTAATCTTCCCAGAAATGCCATGTCCTTGTCACTTCTTGTGAGCTTAATTTAAAGTGCTACTTTCCTTCTGCAAACTGCTAATCTCCCCATCCCCCATACTACGGAGATAAGATAGGCAGACATGTTTGAAGAAGGTGTGTTTTTTGCAGGATTACCAGTTATATAGGAATGAAGGATGAATAAAGAGATATAATTCTGCCACTTTGTTTAAGGACTAGTAAGCTGCAACTTTTAATAATTTTGTTTTTAGGGTTTAGATCAGCAATGGGCAAACTACGGCCCGCGGGCCGTATACGGCCCAGCGGACCTTTTAATCCAGCCCGTGGAGCGTGATACTGTCAGGATGGCTGTCAGGATGTGTGTAGGTGGGGCAGCGTGACGAACGTGAGGGGAGCTAGGCTCCTCTCACAGTCCGCCCTGAAGACGGGAACACGGCGAGAGGAACGCGCGGAGCAAAGGTAAGTGAATTGAATTACTATAGGGGGGATGAATTACTATATGGGGGATGAATTACTATGGGGGATGAATTACTATATGGGGGATGAATTACTATGGGGGATGAATTACTATATTGGGGATGAATTACTATATTGGGGATGAATTACTATGGGGGGTGAATTACTATGGGGGGTGAATTACTATATGGGGGATGAATTACTATATGGGGGATGAATTACTATATGGGGGATTAATTACTATATGGGGGATTAATTACTATGCGTACTATGGGGGAATATTACTATACTTACTATGGATGACACATACACATCATTCATCTACTCTTGGTCGTGCCCCCGGGTCCAATATATGAACCCATTGCGGCCCTCAAGTCAAAAAGTTTGCCCACCCCTGGTTTAGATACACTTGAACCGCTTGCGGACTGCCAACTGCACTTTTACTGTGGCAGAATGGCCCCGCTACGCTGGATCATCCAATGATTTATGGCCACTGCTCTGGATCAGCCAATTATTTATAGGCATGACCTGCTGTCCGGCTTAGCAAATGACAGTACAGAGCCATGTGTTTACCAAGAACACACTGCTCTGTACATGGGAGCAGAGATGCATCTGTTTTTTCTCCCTGCAAAGCAGGGGGGAAAAAACAGACACATCTAGTACTAAAAACAGCACGCATTACACACTGTTTGTCACACAGGTAACTGATTGATTGCCCCTAGATGTTAACCTCTTTCTAGTCAGTTTCATTAGTACAGTGACAGTGTATAATTTTATCACTGATAACTGTGTATTAGTGTCACTGGAGATGTCATTGTCAGTCAGTTCCCAATCAGTGTCAGATTGCCAGCCGCACTATCACAATCCTACTAACCAATCAATGTGCACGAATTGGGATTTTCTTTACCAAAGACTTGTAGCAGAATACATTTTAGTTTGAATATATGAAGAATTTTGATTTGATTTTATTATTGGATATGTTTTAGAGCAAAAAGTATAAAATATTGTTTTTTTTTCCAAAATTTTCAGTCTTTTTTTGTTTATATACTGCTGCCCACAGTTAGCATGCTGGTGCCGGGACCAAAGCGCGGAGAAGATGCCGGCTGGGTGAGGACAGCGCTGGATCCTGAGACAGGTGAGTGTCCTATTATTAAAATTCAGCAGCTACAGTTTTTTGTAGCTGCTGACTTTTAATCTTTCTAACAATGACTGAAGAACCGCTTTAATATGAGTGACATGGTTAGTGTGTAGCCTCCTATGTGTTGCAGGTGTTTGGTACTTTTCACAGAAATTATGATACTCCCCTTCACAATGTGTTCATCTGTTTTTGTAGTATAGGACAGAGCTATCTTTGCTCAGACATCATCCAGAGTCAGTTCTGGACTGAAATGCTGGCTCAGAGATAATATACCGGTAATCCTGGTGCCAGTGCAGTTCAGACTGATACAGATCAGCCCCTTGCTGCAGCTTTTTACATTGTGATTGGTTACATAATTGCAATATTGTGGTGCGATCCCTGGGGGAAATGAGATGGAAGAAATCCTTCCTTCTGCCTGCACCAGACTGATGACACTATTTCAGCCTAGGCAAAGTCACTGGAATGGAGTTACATAGTTACATAGTCTGGCTGAAAAAAGACAATTTGCTCCTGCAGGGGAAAAAACTCCTTCCTGATCCCCCAATCGGATATTCCCTGGATCAACTTTACCTATAAATGTTAGTATCCAGTTATATTGTGTGTATCTAGGAAAGAATCCAAGTCTTTAGAGCAATCTACTGAGCTGGCCAGAACCAACTCTTGAGGGAGTCTATTCCACATTTTCACAGCTCCTACTGTGAAGAAACCTTTCCCTGTTTGGAGATTACGTTTCTTTTCCTCCAGACATAAAGAGTGCCCCCTTGTCCTCTGTGATGACCTCAGGGTGAATAGCTCTATACCGAATTCACTATATGAACCACTGATGTATTTATACATGTTGATCATATCCCCCCTTAATCTCCTCTTCTCAAGAGAGAATACATTCAGTTCCTCTAATCTTTCCTCATAGCTGATCTCCTCCATGCCTCTTATCAGTTTGGTTGCCCTTCTCTGTACTTTCTCCAGTTCCCCAATGTTCTTTTAGAGTTTATGAGTTCAATTCATGCTTTTATAATTATTAAAAGCACAGAAATTTTGGAACAACTATTATGAACCAATACCCAGCATGTATTATTACAAACAGCTTATGTTGGGTTTCTGGGTACAACATACTCAGAATTTTATGTACACTTGCCTTTATTCCTATACTATGATGCCAACACAGATGTTGTTCATGCGTACGCCTTTATATAGAACTAATATTATATACATGTGCTATTGTACTGTGACACATACTGGTAACTGATTGTTTAATGTTCCCCACTGCAGGGAGTTTTTTGCAAACAGTTTTAATAAAATGAGTCTATTTAAAAGTACAGCATTTTTTAAAATGTACATTTATTTATTACAGGTACTTATATAGCACCACCAATTTACACACAGTACATTCACATCAGTCCCTGCCCTCAAGAAGCTTACAGTCTAAGGTCTCTAACTCGCATTCATCCACATACTAGGGCCAATTTGCCTACCTGCTGGGTCTTTGGAGTGTGAGAGGAAACTAAAGTAAACCCATGCAGGCACAGGGAGAACATGCAAACTGCAGGCAGTTGGTGCTGTGGTTGAACCAATAACCTTAGAGCTGCTAGGTGGAAGGGTTAACCACTTAGTCCCTGTGCTACCCACACACTGTTTCTGAATGTAGTAAAGTTTATTTATTCAGACTTACTGAACGTTTTACAAAAGTAGTGCATTATAAATATGAAAAAAAACATTTTATGAAGTTCAAACCTGTTCATCATAGACGGCCAACTGTAAAGCCGTAATTTATGTACAGGACATGCCTTAGCGCAATGTTTTGGAAAATGAACAAAAGGTAATTTTCTGAGGGGAGACTTGCTAGGCTACAAAGTTCTCTGGTGTTATATGAAAGAAGACATCTCTCAGATCCTTTTAGATCTTTTTACTTCTGGATTATTTCTGCCGGCCAGCTAGCATACCAGATAGGAATTTCAATGAAGGGAATGAAGGCTACCCTATTTAGAGGATAGGTCCTTGACACCCTCATTCACAATAAAGCTCCCTGTCTTTCAGGTTGAATAATGTTGAACACTGAAGCTGAAGTTTAGATATGTATTTTATTGCATTGTTACAACTGACCAATGTGTCTACACATATATACCTGACAGATCCCCGTGTAAGCTGCCAATCACTGTATTAGTCACAATTACTACAGTAATAGCAGTAGTCTTCGAGGTCCAGTGAGGAGTGGCTGAAATTCTGTGTAGTAACCACAGGAGGTCACTCTTTTCAAAATATACACAGAATTTTCTGATTGGACAAGGAGGAGAGGCAGCATGGAGATGTCACATTCTTCACCTTGTCCAGTGGGAGAGCGCCTTGTATTCCTCGAGCAGCGACTACTACAATGACTTGCAGTGATGGGACTGGCAGGACCAATGTTTACTATGCAAAAAAATAGACATACCTAAACTTCATTTTCTCCCAATTATTATTATTATGATACAGGATTTTTATAGTGCCAATGGTTTACACAGCTTTTTACAACAAGAGGGCAGACAGTAAAGTTGCAATACAATTTATTAGATGGGGAATCAGAGAGCCCTGCTTGTTAGAGCTTACAATCTAAAAGGGAGGGTCAAGTAATACAAAAAGTAATAACTGTGGGGGATGAGCTAATGTGGAAACAAAATTACAGTTGCTAGGTGGAGGAAGGATTAGCTTTTCTGAAGAGAAGAATTTTCAGGGATTGCCTAAGAATGAACAGAGCAGGAGATAGAGTGATTGGGGTAAGGCGTTCCAGAGGATGGGAGAGGCTCTGCAGAAGTCTTGGAGGTGAGCATGGAAGGAGGTAACAAGATAGATAGAGAGAGCAAGAGGTCTCGGCAAGAACTAAGAGAACAATTTGATTGGTATTTTGAGATTAGGTTAATGACGTAACTAGAGGCCGAGTTGTGGATGGCTTTGAAAGTTCTTGTCTTTTTAATTTAATCTGTTGGGTGAGCAGAAACCAGTGAAGAGATCGGCAGAGAGGGGTGGAAGGCATTGAATAGTTGATAAGGAGGATGAGTCTGGCAGAAGCATTCATGATGGACTGAAGAGAGGATAGCCTATGTAAAAGTAAGTCAGTGAGGGGGGAGTTTCAGAAATGACCAGGGAGTGAATTTGAAACTTTGTGGTGTCATTGATTAGGAAGGGAAGTATATTGGAAATGTTCATTAACCAGTTTCTGCCCGTACTATAGCGCAGTTGGCTAGTTCTGGGCGGGCGTCCATGGACATCCTCCCAGGACCACATATCCCTTGCGCCCTCTGGGGCACGCACCATGCGCAAGCTGTGATCATTGTATCCTTCACACACAGCTGATCTGTCAAAGTAAAATCCCGATCGGAGCCGCCTTTTTCCTTGTGATCAGCTGTGTCCAATCACAGTGTAAATAGGAAATGTCAGCAGTCCATTCCTCACGCTGACAGGAGAGCCGGTAAGCGGATTTCTCAGAGGGGACATCTACAGTGATCAGTGCCCTGATGATCAGTATAGCCCCATCAGTGTGGCTAATAGTGCCCATCAGCGCTTTGCATCAGTGCCCATCAGTGATTATCAGTGCTTTGTATCAGAGTGCTGGCTATCAATGCCCATCAGTGCTAGCTATCAGTACCAATCAGTGCTGGCTATCGGTGCCCATCAGTCCTGGCTGTCAACACCCATCAGTGCTGGCTGTCAACACCCTTCTGTACTGCCTATCATTGTCTATCAGTGCCACATATCGGTGCAGCCTCATCAGTGCCTCCTCATCAATGCCCATCAGTGCAGCCTCATCAGTGCCCATCAGTGCAGCCTCATCAGTGCACATCTGCAGCCTCATCAGTGCACATTAGTGAAGGAGAAAAATCACTTATTTACAAAACATAACAGAAACTAAGAAAAAAAATGTATTTCTAAAATGTTTGGTCTGTTTTAATTTGTTTAGCAAACAATAACAATCCCAGTGGTGATTAAATACCACCAAAAGAAAGCTCTATTTGTCTCAAAAAAATGATAAAATTTGGTTTGGGTACAGTGTTGCATGACCGCTCAATTTTCATTCAAAGTGTAATAGCACTGAAAGCTGAAAATTGGCCTGGGCAGGAAGGGGTTCAAAGTGTGCGGTAGGCAAGTGGTTAAAGCAGAACTAAGGTTAAAAAAAAAACATTGCTAGCAGGTAGATTTTTTTTTTACTGCTGGAAGAGAGTTTGTCTAGAAAGTTCACATATCCAGGAGTTACATTAGCATAGACCACCCAATGGCCAAAGGAATACAGCGGGTCTGGAAGCACAACAGCAGTGGTGATGTAATAATGGCAGTGGGCACAGACCTTGCATCATCAAGGTAGGGGCAAACACTGAACAATTGCTGTTCCACACCCTAATAATAAAAATGATAATAGTAATTTCTGTTTTAATCATACCAGCCTCAGTAATAAGAGAGTTTTAACTTTCTGATAACCATTACATTGTATGATTGTATGATAGAATCCCCCCCAGGACTTTAACAGCTTCTAAGGATTAGCGCACATCCACTATGAACGATTTGCATTTAAACTGTCTAAGTAATCAGAGGTGTAGCTAAGAACCATAGGTACAAACTGTGAAATCATTATTTCTACAAAAATCTTTCATTTTTAGTAAACTCAATGAGGCTACTGCAAAGCTCAAACAGCAGGCAATGAATTGATAAGAAGATATGAAGGAAGGCGGAATACTGGTTTGTGTTCGGGATCTTAGATCTCATGGGCCTTCAAGTAGCTGTCATTTCTGTATACTTAGTTGTATCCTAGCACAGAACATTGCCCCAGTGTGATCTTAGATCTAATATTAACTATCTCCAACTGCTATAGGTATGCTAGAGTATTGATTTAGCCTCTTAGTTTTATCCATGCAGGGCACATAAACTAGTTCACTTAATTGCCCTCCCCATTCTCCATTGTGGGAGGTAGGGGAAAGAGTGATGTGCTCCCACATATCCAGAAGTACCAAGGATTTCATATTACTATGCCAAGAGCATAAAGCAGTGAGGGAGTGACAGGAGGGTTAGTATAGGTTGCAGGGAATGGAAAACTAGGTGAACCTACAACAAGGGCAGAGCACATGCTCAATTTAAATTTGTTCTCAAGGTAAATCATTTTTTACTTAATGCATTCCCGGCATTAAAGTGAAAATGTTTTGCTTAAAAATAATGATAAAGCAAGCACTGGTAAATTTATATAGACTACTAGAATGGTATTACACAAGATAAATATAAATCTAGGTATAGATATGAAGGTAGCAGCTAGCACTCAGGGTATTGGCAACAGACCCAGAATAGAAATATGTTAAAGTAATAGTGCAGCGCTATAAATGCATGTTTGCAATCATAAACGCATGTAAAGTAAAAAAAAGTTCAAATAAGTGCAATAATGATGTAAACTGGTAAATGGTGCTAAAAAAAAGTTCATATAATCATTCCTGAATAATGGAATGTCCTTCGTGTGAGAGTACCAACTCAGAGAGTGCCTATGAATGGCACATGCGGTTTATCCGTGACAAACAGTAGTGCATGAACTCGTGAAAGGTAATCCACCCTTGGGACGGGTGTACACTCACCAGAACAAAAGTATTAATGCACATGGGTTATACACATCACATATCTGGGGGTGCAGCGGTATGCTGGCAGCTATGGGTTAGTCATCCAGCTCCATCCATCCATCAGGGTGGGTGCCAAAATGGTCCTGGGGAGGAATTAGCTTAGCTACAGGAGCCAGAAAGGTGTTTAACCACTTGCCTACTGGGCACATATACCCCCTTATTTACCAGGCCAATTTTCAGCTTTCAGTGCTGTCGCACTTTGATTGACAATTGCGCGGTCATGCAAGATTGTACCCATATGAAATTTTTATCATTTTTTTCTCACAAATAGAGCTTTCTTTTGGTGGTATTTAATCGCTGCTGGACACTTTACTTTTTGTGCTATAAGCAAAAAAAGTGCAAAAAAATTTGAAAAAAAAAAAAAGTTTCTTTGTTTCTATTATAAAATTTTTCAAACAGGTAATTTTTCTCCTTCACTGATGTGCGTTGATGAGGCACCACTGATGAGCACTGATAGGCGGCACTGACAGGCAGCACTGAAGGGCACTGATAGGCATCACTGATAGGCAGCACTAATGAGGTGGCGTGGATAGGCGACACTGATAGGCAGCACTAATGAGGTGTCACGGATATGTGGCACTGATATGCGGTACTGATAGGTGACACTGATAATGGGTACTGATAGACAGCACTGATAGTTGGCACTGACTGACATCACCGCTGGGCACTGACTGGTACAACCGCTGGGCACTGACTGGTGGCACTGACTGGCAGCACTGCTGGGCTGCACTGATGGGCACAGGTGGGTGGCACTGGTGGGCACAGGTGGGTGGGCACAGGTGGGTGGCACTACTGGGCACAAGGTAGGTGGCACTTCTGGGCAGAGGTGGTGACACTGCTGGGTGGCACAGGTGGGCGCACTGCTGGGCACAGGTGGGTGCATTGCTGGGCACAGGTGGGCGCACTGCTGGGCACAGGTGGGCAGAATTTGTGTGTGGCACCGCTGGGCACCGATCATCAGAGCACTGATGATCAGTGACCCTGATGATCGGTGCCGATCCCAGCTCTGACAACTGCCGGTTTTCGGCAGTACTTTCCTCACGATCTGACAGCGTGAGGAAAGTGCAGCCGAGAACCGGCATTTGCATTTCCCGGTGATCAGCGTGTCAATGGACACGGCTGATCACGTGGTAAAAGGCTGCTGTGATTGGCCTTTTACCACATCACGTGATCATCTGTGTCCGTAGGACACAGCGATCATGGAGATCGCCGGGTGCGTGCCCCGGGGGTGCGCTGGAGTGCGCGTTCTGGGAGGACGTCATATGACGTCCACCCAGAACTGGCCGGCCGCAGTGCAGCCGTCATTCGGCTATCTGCGGTCAGCAACTAGTTAATAGTGTAATAGTACTTTATTATAATGGTCACGAATAACAATTTAAAATATCCACGTGGAGTAATTAAACTAATAAAACAGCAGCTCCTCAATGGCAGTGTGGCATCAGCAATAGGGCTCCACCCTATTGCTGACGCCACAACACCGCCATTGAGGAGCGGCTGTGCCCACCTGCCAGTCTTCTCTTCTCTCTCCCCGCTCTCTCAAACTTGGCTGAGAGCAGCAAGAGCCATTGACTTCTGCTGCTACCAGTCAAATCCTGTGAGCAGGGGGCAGGGTTGAGCCATGCTATGTGTGTCAATGGACACACACAGCCCGGCTCACATTTAAGCCTGAATATCTGTCCCCATAGCAAGTGCTTGCTATGGAAGCAGACACAGAGGAGGAGGACCCACAATTGCTGTAGAGGGAACCCATAGGAAGTTCGGGCTGCTCTGTACAATTATATATATAAAAATTCTGCGCTCATGTGCAAAAATAAATAATAGCGGCCAGCACAAAGTGTGTTGATGCAAACTCTAAAAATGAAATATAAATGTAAGTGCAACAACACTGAAAGTTGAAAATTGGCCTTAAAGTAAACGAGTCATGGATAATATAGAACTGTACAATCTCATAAACAAACCAATATAATGTAAACGAAAAATTCCCATAAAAAGTCCACCATAAAAAGTGTAAATCCAATTCCATTCTCACAAAGACGAGAAAAGGAATCTTCCAAATTAATGTGAAGCAAAAATTAGCAAACTAGACACTTCCACCAAGCCACCAATATGCTTAAGATTGGACCTTTACCAAATGGTGTGACCACTGGTTAAGGTATGGTCAAAAAGGCTTCAAATCAATGAGTGGCCACTCCCCATGATGATGTCAACTATGATGAAACACGCTGAAAGGGGCTACGGGATGTGACGTTGTTACGCTGATCGAGACCTGGAAGTGCAATTGTGCACGACACAAGCGAAGGAAGAAATATATTGCAAAGATTGTACAAATACTGCCTGGCTATATATCATTTTTGTAAGTAGCTTTTGCTTTTAATAAATTGTAAGTTTTTCACCTACTACACTATGATAGTCCCTAGTGTTTCTATCCATTTCTATCGATATTTTTGAGATGCTATGTGGGGAGGAACCATGCTATTCAGGATATGCATACCCCAAGCACGGATTGATTTGAAACCTTTTTGACCATACCTTAACTGGTGGTTGCACCATTTGGTAAGGGTCCAATCTTATGCACGTGTTGGATTGGTGGAAGTTTCTAGTTTGCTCATTTTTGCTTCACATTCATTTGGAAGATTCCTTTTGTTGTCTTTGTGAGGGCAGCATTGGATTTACACTTTTTGTGGTGGAATTTATTATGGGATTTTTTCATTTACATTATATTTGTATGTTTATGAGATTGAGCTGCTCTGTACAATTCCTTCTTCTTCTCATATTTTGCTCTGCGCAAGTTGTGAGGTTAATCAGCATAAAGAAGTTAGTGGGGGGGTCACAGACATTTTACTAAGGATCAATTGGCCTCCAAATTTAACAGAAGGAGGTAACATTGTCAGGTAATACATATCTGTTCTACAGCTCTTTCCTGCTTTTGCATAAGTCTAATGTACTTCTTTAATTTATATACATATTATTAATGCATTGGATGATATTAAGGTAAAGAATTAAAGAATAAAAAACACATTTTATGCTGTTTTGATTAAGTAAACCTACCACCAAGTCCCACAATGCTTCACTGCAGTTTGGGCAGGAGATAAATAGCTTGCAAACCACGACCATCTGTCAGCACATGTCCTAGTTTTCCTATAAATGCAAAATCTGCTCAGCTTAAGTTTTTTCGCTGTGATGCCCCCTGTAAAAACCCAACGTTTCAGCCAGAGATGATAAAATGGCAATGACTGTCCATATCCAAATTTTGGAATCTAATGTGAGTGTTAATACACAGATTAATGTGTACAGATCAGCTGAGATGATGGATAAAATGGAAGCGTGTCGTGACCATTTCTGCTTTGTGGTTTATAAGCACCTAGGAACAAAATACATGAATAGATATTTGGTCAAACAAGACTTTGACCTAAAACACTACTATTGCAGTTGTAAAAAGAGTTTAAATCAAAAATCTAGTATACCTATTGTAATAATAAACAGATCATAAGAAAAACTACTTCCTGCGATATTTGGTAGAATAGGTGCTCAATCCCATCTACATTCAGTGTACAACAACCCAGAAAGTCCATCATCAATATTAAAGCTTCTTTGGGGAAAACACTAAAAATGACAGACCATAAGGGTGATTTCACTAAGAACATCAAACTATTTTAAATTCACTATTTATATACTATAACTGTTCAATTCACCAATCTAAATATGAGCTCTGAGATACAATCATAGCTATATAGTAAGTCTGGTTGATAAGATGCATGTCCATGGAGTTCAACCAATGGATCAAAAAAGTAAATTAAAAACCTGCTTCCCTCCCTTTCCTCTGGACTTTTTAGTTTTTTTTCCTATGCCTTCTTATATTCCCCTTCTTTTATTCATGTTAACTTGCCATTTACTACTTACATCCCTCTTTGTTGGCAAATAAATATCTTGCCTTCATTTTTCTTCATGGATGAGCCCACCTGAATTTACTCTGGAAATAATAAACTTTTTTTGGCATTTTGAATTTGTCTTATAGTCTTACTGGCTCATGAACATAGGATTGACCAGTCCTCCTGTTTAAACCTCTTTATTGTTCTATAACAATAAGTTTATGACTTTATGTGTAGATGGTCTCACTACAGCAGGGTTCTCCAACCTTTCTAAACAAAGGGTTTACTGTTCTTCAGACTTTAGAGGGGCCAGATTGTAGGCAGTGGGAGTAAACAATGTCTCATCATTGGTTTTACTGGGAGGAATAGCGCTCCATCATTAGTTTTAGTTGGAGGAATAGTGCCCCATTGTTGGTACCAGTGGGAGGAATGGTTCTCTATCATTGGAGTCAGTGGGAGGAAAGAAGCCCCATCACTGGTGTCAGTGGAAAGAATGGTGCATTATCACTGGTGTCAATGGGAAGAATGGTGATACATCATTGGTGTCAGTGAATGGAAACAAGCCCTAGGGGCCAGATAACGGCAATCATAGGGCCACATCCTGCCCGTGGGCCACAGTTTGGAAACCACTGTACTAGAGTTAGACAGAATGAGGAATTGTGGATATGAATATAAGAACTCATATCTCTTTGTATTTCTTCTTATATTGCTTTTCTGTGGAACATGATGGTTTTGTATGCACTTTTCCTAAAAACAAAGTTATTCAAAAAAGTACCAGAACCCACAGAACTCTAATCCCACAGGTAATCCAAAGGTAAAAACCCTTATAAAGCATGGTCCAATTTGGTACACCTAGCTCCTGTGGAACTGATTCAACTGGCTCACCATAAATAAGCTTGTCTTTCTCTTTAATATGGTGCATGCTCAGTGTGCTCCAATGCCGAATACAATTGTCCAAAGGATGATCAGCACTCCCACTTAAAGATAAAATCACTATTTCTTCAAATAAAAAAGTGGATTTGTTTCACTAATGCTGTTTCTGAGAGAAAGAGAGAAAAACAGGAACTGCAATTGCTGACCTTTTTAAAATCTGGATGCCTGGCTAATCCTTCAATACTTTTGGAATCATTGACCTGGAAGAAAAAAGGAGCAATCGAAGTCAAAGTGAAATTAAAACTCCCGATCTGCATACTTTTTCCAGGTCAGTGACTCAGGAAGCATTAAATAATTTAAGACTAAATATTCAAATTCTAGTCTATTCTTGCATAGACCCAACCATGACTGGTTCTCTTTCAAGTCACAGTAAAGATGAAGGGCAGATTAAGGGTTTCATGAATGCTTTGTAAATTCTTGCTGTACATGATGATTAGAGATGAGCGAAGTATTGAAAAATTCGATTCGGCGAATTCCAGTATGAAATTCGATTCGATGCGAATTTCTTCGCTACGAAGATGGCTTATAAAAAGGGTTTCTAGGCTTCAGAGAGCCTTTAAATTAGTGCAGAACACTGTACCTTTAATTTAAATGCCCTTGGAGATCAGGAAGGAGAAGGAGAAGGAGAAGGAGAAGGAGAAGGAGAAGGATGAGAAGAAGGAGAAGGAGAAGGATGAGAAGAAGGAGAAGGAGAAGGAGAAGGATGAGAAGATGGAGAAGGAGAAGGATGAGGAGAAGGAGAAGGATGAGGAGAAGGAGAAGGATGAGAAGAAGGAGAAGGATGAGAAGAAGGAGAAGGATGAGAAGAAGGAGAAGGATGAGAAGGATGAGAAGAAGGATGAGAAGGATGAGAAGAAGGAGAAGGATGAGAAGGATGAGAAGAAGGAGAAGGATGAGAAGGATGAGAAGAAGGAGAAGGATGAGAAGGATGAGAAGAAGGAGAAGGAGAAGGATGAGAAGAAGGAGAAGGAGAAGGATGAGAAGAAGGAGAAGGAGAAGGATGAGAAGAAGGAGAAGGAGAAGGATGAGGAGAAGGAGAAGGATGCGGAGAAGGAGAAGGATGAGAAGAAGGAGAAGGATGAGAAGAAGGAGAAGGAGAAGGATGAGAAGAAGGAGAAGGATGAGAAGAAGGAGAAGGATGAGAAGAAGGAGAAGGATGAGAAGAAGGAGAAGGATGAGAAGAAGGAGAAGGATGAGAAGATGGAGAAGGAGAAGGATGAGAAGAAGGAGAAGGATGAGAAGAAGGAGAAGGATGAGGAGAAGGAGAAGGATGAGGAGAAGGAGAAGGATGAGGAGAAGGAGAAGGATGAGGAGAAGGAGAAGGATGAGAAGAAGGAGAAGGATGAGAAGAAGGAGAAGGATGAGAAGAAGGAGAAGGATGAGAAGAAGGAGAAGGATGAGAAGAAGGAGAAGGATGAGAAGAAGGAGAAGGATGAGAAGAAGGAGAAGGATGAGAAGAAGGAGAAGGATGAGAAGAAGGAGAAGGATGAGAAGAAGGAGAAGGATGAGAAGAAGGAAAAGGAGAAGGATGAGAAGATGGAGAAGGAGAAGGATGAGAAGAAGGAGAAGGAGAAGGATGAGAAGAAGGATGAGAAGAAGGAGAAGGATGAGAAGAAGGAGAAGGATGAGAAGAAGGAGAAGGGTGAGAAGAAGGAGAAGGGTGAGAAGAAGGAGAAGGATGAGAAGAAGGACAGTTCTGTGACAGTTTCTGTCTATTTCTGACAGTTCTATGACATTCCCTCCATACAGCGGTTTCAACCGCTGTATGGAGTGAATGTCCCATAACTGTCATAAATAGACTATTTCTGACAGTTCTGGGACATTCACTCCATACAGCGGTTTCAACCGCTGTATGGAGGGAATGTCATAGAACTGTCAGAAATAGACTATTTCTAACAGTTCTGGGACATTCCTTCCATACAGCGGTTGAAACATTGTATCTATTTGTTTCCATAAATGGATCCATTTATGGAAACAAATAGATACAATGTTTCAACCGCTGTATGGAGTGAATGTCCCAGAACTGTCATAAATAGTCTATTTCTGACAGTTCTGGGACATTCACTCCATACAGCGGTTGAAACATTGTATCTATTTTTTTCCATAAATGACATTCTGCATATACACTTAGAGGAGCGCTGCAGATACACTTTTTGCCGGCTTGGAATTATTCTTATTTTCATCCTACTTCTTCTTCTTCTTCTTCTTATGAGGATGAGGATGAAGAAGAAGAAGTAGGATGAAAATAAGATTAATTCCAAGCCGGCAAAAAGTGTATCTGCAGCGCTCCTCTAAGTGTATTTGCAGAATGTCATTTATGGAAAAAAATAGATACAATGTTTCAACCGCTGTATGGAGTGAATGTCCCAGAACTGTCAGAAATAGTCTATTTCTGACAGTTATGGGACATTCCCTCCATACAGCGGTTTCCGGCAAAAAGTGTATGTGCAGAGTTCCTCTATTCTGCAGATACACTTAGAGGAGCTCTGCAGATACACTTAGAGGAGCTCTGCAGATACACTTTTTGCCGGCTTAGAATTATTCTTATTTTCATCCTACCTCTTCTTCTTCTTCTTCTTCTTCATCCTCATCCTCTTCTTCTTCTTCTGAGGATGAGGATGAGGATGAAGAAGAAGAAGAAGAATTAGGATGAAAATAAGATTAATTCCAAGCCGGCAAAAAGTGTATGTGTAGAGCTCCTCTAAGTGTATCTGCAGAATAGAGGAACTCTGCACATACACTTTTTGCCGGCTTGGAATTATTCTTCTTTTCATCCTACTTCTTCTTCTTCTTCTTCTTCTTCTTCATCCTCAGAAGAAGAGGATGAGGATGAGGATGAGGAAGAAGAAGAAGAAGAAGTAGGATGAAAAGAAGAATAATTCCAAGCCGGCAAAAAGTGTATGTGCAGAGTTCCTCTATTTCTGACAGTTCTCTGACAGCTTCTTCACATGTACAGCGGTTGAAACATCTGTATCCTAAATGGAAACTAATAGATACAATGTTTCAACCGCTAAACATGTGTTCCTTCTGTCAGAGAACTGTCAGAAATAGCGGAGCTCACTGCAGGGACACTTTTGCCGGCTGATCGGGAAATGTTCGATTCGCGCACCCAAAGTAGGCAAAATTTCGGATTCGACGCGAAAAAAATCGAATATTTCCTGAAATTCGACTCGAATTCCGGTTCGCCTGGTTCGATTCGCTCATCTCTAATGATGATCTTTAGGCTAATGCTTTGTGCTAAAGCCTTTGTGAACAGGGCCTTACTCAGAGCAATTCAATAAAATGTATTACATTATAGAGAAAATGGCAGGTAAATAGAGAATATATAAATATATGTGCAGTATACAATATATATTTCCTAAGCACTCCTGCCCCTTATATAATTTTGTTCACTATTTAAATTTAGACATTAGAGCATCTTAGAATTTGTATTTATGTTTTCATATATACTGTACTTCAAATGCTATTTAAAGTTATTAAGTGAAGAGCAGAAGAGAAGAAATACCCCCTAGGGAGATATATAGCAGAATGTATCTATAGTATATACTTTAATATACCATTTTCTAAGCACTCCTGTCATTATATATTATAGTATACAATTATTAAAAAATAATACATAATAAAATCAGAGAATTTGTGTTTATATTTTTACATATACTTAAAATACTATTCTCATTTTTATATGGAGAAAAATACCCCCTGGGGACAGATTTAGCTTAAGAGTCTGCTAATTGTGCATTCTTGAAAGGAAGGAGGTAAGGAACTGAATAAGGCTTCAGTTTTTAAGAACACATGCCCAGTTAGAGCTTCTGCTAAAATATCCCTAAGAAATATAATATATTTCTTCACCCTGTAATACACCAGCACCACTTACCTAGCAAAGGATAAGGTCTTGGAGATCTCAAACAAGCATCAAGAGCAACTACACATAACAAAAATGTCCATATGGGGACAAATCCATTCTCCACAAACTCCATGTCACAAATTGTGGATACTTTTTTTGTCTCTGACAACCCCCCAATGTAAGTAAAATCTGCCTCTTATTATGTTGTATTCCATAAAACCAAGCAAAACTTCTGTGACACAAATGTCTCTCCATGGTTCTCTCTTCTCGTCTTTTTTGCCCACCATCTCCTATTTTGGAGAATATTCTAGGACATTCTCAGCTAAGGTCCCATGGTACCCTAGGGTGCCTGGAGAGGTTGCTAATGGTTCTTTGACCTCCCATCTGAATCCCTATATAATTCTGGGGATAAATGCTACTTGGCAGAGCCAGTGGAATGACAAAAATAATCTTTTTTTAGCTGTTAAGAAGGGTGGCATCCTGACCCTAGCCACTGTAAGTAAGCATTCTTCTTACTGACCACCAATGTAAGGGTTATTCTTCCCAGTATCCCCCTCAGGGATTCCCTGAGACCTTAAAATTGTTTCACGGTTTCCTCTGGGGTGAAAAGGTTGATAAAGACTACCCTAGAAGGTACCTTTAGAAAGTTAATCCTTTATCATAAAATACATTTTTCATATGACTTTCACATTATAAGTTCTATCTCCATTCTTTGTTTTGTACTTGGCATTTTAGTTGCTGAAACTTTACCCTCTTCTATTGTTTTCCTCCAGGAACCTGTTAATAGTTTGCCTCTGAGTACACAGGTCATTAGATGACAATAAGTATCATTTATTAGAGAAGTAAGGCCAAAGCTCTTTAGGCCTTACTGCTCCTGGAGATAACAGGAGTGCACTTCGTTCTTCATTCCTGTGATCTGTTTTCAGCCGACAGCGGGCTAAAGTCTGCTGTCGGCTGAAGTCACAGAGCTGCTCCAGAGTCTGAAGAGATCCCAACTTTAATGTCAGGATTCACCCAGATGCCTGACTGGTAGCTGGCTCAGCCTCTGAGCCAGCTGCTCCTGCCCCCTGCACAGGGCTGGAAGGGCACTGACAGTTACCAGTTCTCCGTTCAAGGAAGAAAGACTTAGCGGTCTTTGATCACTCATTTTCAGTCTTAGAAGTGGCAGGGGACAAAAGCATCATCGTACCAATGCTGTATCCACCTAGGTGAGTATAGATTTTTTTTTTATTATTCTTGCACTTCTCTATTAAAGCAATTGCACCTCATATAAGCAGTTTGCATGTGCATTTTCTTTGCAAAAACATTAGCATTAATCTTTGGGTTTGTTTTGAAACCAAAGCTATAGTTTTAGTTTTGCATGATCATGTAGCCAAAAAGCCATTGTCCACCTCTTTTCTCTGTTTTGCTGCAACTGTAAGTATTTATGTAGCAATAAAATACAACCTGCATACTATGAAAGAAAGTGGAAATTCTAAGGAACACTTTCTAAATAGAGATATGTGAATTGACAAGGGTGGTCATTTATTAAGCAAAATGTGTACAAAGTAAATCCATTCTTAAAATTAATTTAAAAAAAAAAAAAACGCAACATATTATCAACTGCAAAGAAAAAGACAGTTTTCATTAATGCCGTCAAATGTGTGTTATGGACAATACACTGTTATAGGCTATCTTTAGAAGAAACCAATAGTGACTTGGAGATCCAAGGCTGACTAGTAGTTCCTCCTGCAGTCCATGTGAGATAAGTGGCTGCAGAAGACTGTACCATGGAGTGCAGAAAACTGTAGAATTAATGACTCTAGAAGCCCAAACATGACAGCAAATACCAGCCCCATTAGCTCAGTATTTGTAAGCAAATTAAACAAAATATGGTAACAGTTAAAAAAATAGCTCTAGGCAAATATAAATCATATTTAGCTTACCACTGTTTTCTTTTAAAACCCATTAAATCTTATTTTTTCCTAAATCAGCTAATACACTTACCCGTGTTCTTATAATGATGTACCATCAGGGGCGGACTGACCATTTGGAAACTCGGCACTGCCCGAGGGTCAGTAGGGGGCCCCATGAGATGCCCCTGGTACCTTTTTTTTTAGGCTTTTTTGAGTTTGGGCAAGGACACAGGGGCCCCATGACCCCCTATTGCCCGGGGGCCCCATGAGTTGTCAGTCCGACCCTGTGTAGCACCCTCCTAGATAGGTGCAACAAGATTTAATTTGTGTTTTGATAGGCACATTTAGGTGTCACACTGTAGACAGTGTGGTTGTGTTAGGTAAAAGCATAATTATAATCAAGACTTGTGACCTTTTATATCAGATACTACATGCCAGACCAAAATACAAATCAGTGAATCGCCTACACCTAACACATTCTCATATAAGTGCCTACTACATATATTACCAAAATGTACCGTGCTTCACTTTTACCAATATAATTCATGAATATGTGCAATTTCACTCAAATAATATATAAGTGCAATTTTACATAAAACCACTATATAAATAACAAAAAATTGTTCATATATAATTCTTCACAATTCTTGTGTTCACTATAATATTTATGACCAAACCATTAAGTGAGGTCATATACAGAAGCGCTTTGTGCAATAAATTGCGCTATTACTAATGAAGCATGTCAAGTAAAATTCCTTATTAAGACCCAGTGGTGCCAAACATTTAATTTCATAAATCCACTTTGATTCCCTGATCTTGTTATCTCCTATCCAGTGACTTATGTGTTTCTCTATACCCCATGATCTGGTTATTCTCTTAACATACCCACTGATGGAGGAGAGCCACTAGATAAGTGAAGGGGATCCTATTCAGCTGGATACCATCCCATTCACACTTGGTCCAATTAAAGGGACACAGGCTTTATATGACCTCACTTAGCGGTTTGGTCATATATTTGAAGTGAGAGCACAGCCAGTGGGGGTGCACAAGTTTTGAAGTGCATTTTGACACTGAAGGTGGATTAAGAAGCACCAAACATAAATATTATAGTAAACACAAGAATTGTGAAGATTTATACATGGACAATTTTTTGTTAATTATATAGTGGATTTATGTAAAATTGCACTTATATATTATTTGAGTGAAATTGCACATATTTATGAATTCTATTGGTAAATGTGGAGAGCGGCACATTTAGGTAAATGCATAGTTGCACATTGTAATTAGTGTTGCTGTGTACTGCTAGTTAGGTCTGCTCAGTGTGTTCAGCTGCTGCCAGCCTGATAGCTCCCTCTACATCTAGAAAGCTTGAGAAGTTTCTGGATCATAGCTATGACAATGGCAGTATGAATACTGATCATACTGAGAGGCAGGCTTTGATAGCATGTTGGGATACTGTATATATTCAGTGAACACACTGAGCTCGGTGTCCTTTCCTTGATAGGATTAGTCCAGTCTTGTGGGTGCATGCTGCCCTCCCAGGCAATGCTGCTGCACCTGCTGTTGTAGGCCTCAGGTGGGTGACATGAGGACCTAAATGTTGAGACCTGGGTTCTGCTAGAGCTGACTAAGGGGCCGTCTATTGAAGATCTGGTCTGGTATCACGGGGGAAGGCAACCAGCTGTCCTTGGGTCTTGTGAGTACAGACACCCCTGAAAGTATCTTAGAAACTGTGTGCTGCTGAAACCATTCTGGTGCTAGGAAGTCAGCTGTGGGTCTAGTTAAAGGGGACACCAGCTGGAGTCCGGAAGAGCTTTGTACACCTAATCTCCTACTTGAAGGAACTCTGCTCTTTCTTACTGCCATTACTACTGCCTTAAAGCTTTGGTCTACTGTTTGTTGCAAGCATGGACTTTAGTATAGCTTATCCTGAAGAACACCTAAGCCCTCACATTGTAGATGGTCCTTGTTTTTGGAGTATCCCACCTGATTCCCTTATCCCCAACCAAGTCCTCCAAAAATAAAAACAACAAAAACAACACCCCTAAGCTGGATACTGAAGAAGCATGTGAATGAGCCTATCTGCCTGTCTTCTGGGCAAAGCTTTTGGGGAAGACCTGGACAGTATTCCTGCGGCTCCTACAGGAGTAGCTCTACACTAAGTTGCTATATGTAAGCCAAAAGATGTGATATAAAGAGAACCTGTCACAAATGGGCATTTGTATTAATCAAAATCTCCAGTTTGAAATGTTTTAATAGCACTGCCATACCGCTTCTAGATTACTTGATGTGTTTAATATTTGATTGCATTCTTTCCTTGTCTGAGCAGAAGTGCCAGACAGTATGGCTATCCTAAAGCACAATATGAGGACTACATTCCATACAGTGCTCAGCCTTAGTAACAGATGGGGGCTCGTAGTGACGTTGCGGATGGTGCTGCGCAAAACAAATGATGAGACATCACCAGAATTCTGTTGCTGACATATACATTCTTTTATTAGTGCAATGTCACAGCAGTCAAGTATGCCAATGTCGCAGGGCTAAAGTCATTATGTCACCTTGAGGAAGAGACCCTGCATGGCCCCACAATGTTGGTTTACTTGACTGCTCTGACATTGCATTAATGGGGGAGATTTACTAAAGCTGGTGCACTCAGAATCTGCTAGAGCTGTGCATGGTAGCCAATCAGTTTCTAACTTCAGCTTGTTCAATTAAAGTGTTACTAAACCCACAACAGTAAAATAAGTCTGTATATGCAGTAAAGCATTCTTGTTATACTCACTGTGGAACCTAAGGGGTTAATCCTCTGCATTGTGTAAAAAGGCTGTTTAATTCTGTCTTCTCTGATCCTCCCCTTTTTACACAGTCCCCAATCCATCTGCTGATAGTACAGAGCTCTAGGAGTCACTTTGCACATGCTCAGTTTGTATTGCTAGAGTGTTTTTTCTTTTTGGGGGGGTGCATGTGATCAGCACAGGACCAATCAGCACTGTCCAGACAGAGGGTCAGGAGTCATGCAGCCCCATAGGACAGTCAGAGCAGAATGAAAACACCTTCTGCAAGCCTTAATCAGTGCTCCGCTGGACACTGATAGAAGTTACCAGACTGTTATATGCTTCTGATGAGAAAAAGTATTTAGTAGTTTATATTTACTAAAATAATTGCATTTCCATGTTCTGTGTACTATGGGAGACCAGATATCGTGAATACAGGGTCCTGGGTTTAGTAACACTTTAAACTATTACTAAAACCACAACAGTAAAATCAGTCTGTATATGCAGTAAAGCATACTTGTTATACTCACTGTGGAACCTAAGGGGTTAATCCTCTGCATTGCGTAAAAATGCTGTTTGATCCTGTCTTCTCTAATCCTCCCCCTCTTCCAGTGCCCCCCTCTTATCTCCTGATAAGACATATAGTGTGGAGTCACTGTGCACATGCTGTTTGGTGTGTATTGCTAGAGAAGGTTTTTTGTTTTCCTTGGGAGAGTGCATGTGATCAGCACAGGGCCAATCAGCACTGTCCAGCCAGACGTCAGGGGTTCTGCACCCTCCTAGAGCAAAATGAAAACTCCTCCTACCAGTTTTAACCAGTGCTCTGCTGGACACTGATAGAAGTCAGAATACTGCTCTAACTGCTGATGAAAAAAGGTATTTAGCAGTTTATATTTACTAAAATAATTGCATTTCCATGTTCTATGTACTGTGGGGGAACCGATATAGTGAATGCAGGGTCCTGGGTTTAGTAACATTTTAAGCTTTGGTAATAAAACCTGGAAGCTGATTGGTTTCTATGCAGAGCTGCTCCAGATGTTGCACCATGCAGTTTTAGTAAATAACCCCCAGTGTATATTTGCAATTGAGGGTTGGTGACATCTCATTGTTTCAGCATGGCTGTCTCAGTGCTGATAAAAAAGATACTCAAAAAACTGCCATGCAACAAAGATTATTGCAGGATTACATGAAAGAAAATGAAAGAGTTTGTTAGAGCTGAAGTTTAATCTGCTTATATTTTACCTTCTCCTCCCCCCCTTCATCAAAGTGCTAATGACATTTTTATATAAGACCTTTCTGATTTCATTTCATCTTATTTTAGACCCAGCAACATAATGGCTGGGTCTCTGTGCTTCTCTATGCAATGCAGGAAGAGCATGGCTGGTGAAAGGGGCTGGCAAGGTATAATGTATAGCTTCCTGAAAACATTGCAGCACCCTGCCTCAGTACTGCTCTCAGGGCTGGCTGTTAGGAGAAGTAAGGCAAGTATCAAAATGCCTTGATGGGTGTGTGTCAGTCTGGGGGAGTGGGTATACTTAGGCAGGTTGCATTTGGATACAGACTGCCCTAGGAAACACCCCTGTGTGATGCTGAGCCTCAATGATGGAAAGAATTGAAATCCTCAATGAATGAGAAGGGAAGGCCAGGGACAGTAAGGCTGGGGAGGAAAAGACTAGATAACGCTGGATGTGCTCCAGCCAGGAAATGAGGCGGGATGTATCTGACTTGCTGCAGATTGTAATGTACACTGTGAGAAGTTCAGAGTGTGCAGTGAAATCAGAGTAAGCAATTTCAGTCCAAGATACCTGTTCAAAAGTGAAGCTAAGCTCAAAGTGTTACTAAACCCCGGACCTTACATTCACTATATCTCAGTGGTTCTCAACCTTCCTAATGCCGCGACCCTTTAATACAGTTCCTCATGTTGTGGTGACCCCCAACCATAAAATAATTTACCCAGTAATTATAATTCATGAGTGTCGTTTTACCTCCAATACTGCTGCTTTCAACACAGTAGCTGCTTTTAACAGAGTAGCTGCTTTCAACACAGCAGCTGCTTTCTACACAGTAGCTGCTCTTTACACATCGGAAATATGTGTTTTCTGATGGTCTTAGGGGACCCCTGTGAAAGGGTCGTTCGACTCCCAAAGGGGACGCGACCCACAGGTTGAGAACCACTGCTATATCTGGTCTCCCACAGTACACACAACATGGAAATGCAATTATTTTACTAAATATAAACTGCTCAATACCTTTTCTCATCAGAAGTTACAGTAGTCTTGTGACTTCTATCAGTGTCCAGCACAGCACTGGTTACAGCTTGTAGGATGAGTTTTCTCTAGGAGGATGCAGAACCCCTGACGGCTGTCTGGACAGTGCTGATTGGCCCTGTGCTGATTACATGCACTCTCCCAAGAAAAAAAGAAACCTCTCTAGCAATACACACCGAACTGAGCATGTGCAAAGTGCCTCCTAGGGCTCTGTACTATCAGCAGATGAATTGGGGACAGCAGAAGAAGGGGAGGATCAGAGAATTCATGATCAAACAGCCTTTTTACACAGAGGATTAACCCCTTAGGTTCCACAGTAAGTATAGCAAGCATGCTTTTCTGCAAATACAGACTGATTTTACTGTTGTGGGTTTAGTAACACTATAGCCACATGAGCTCTGGAAGGTTTAACCCCATTCCTCTTCATGACCAGGTATTTTTTTGCTATTCAGCACTGCGCTCCTTTAACTGGCGATTACGCGGTCATGCAATACTGTACCCAAATGAAATGTTTATCATTTTTTTCACAGAAATATAGTTTTCTTTTGGTGTTTAATTATCTTTGACTTTATGTTTATAGAAACAAAAAAAGATTGAAAATGTTGAGAAAAAAAACAATATTTTCTACTTTCTGTTATAAACATATCCAACGAAATCAACTTTCTTCATAAATTTAGGCCAAAATGTATTCTGCTACATGTCTTTGGTAAATCTTAATAAGTGTATATGGATTGGTTTGTGTGGAAGTTATAGAGTCCACAAACTATGGAATAGTAAGAGTCATCCGGTCAGGGGTGGACTGACAACTCATGGGGCCCCTGGGCAATAGGGGATCGTGGGGCCCCTGTGTCCTCACCCACACCCAAAAAAGCCTATGAAAGGTACTAGGGGCATCTCATGGGGCCCGTACTGACCCTGGGCCCTCGGCAGTGTCCGAGTTCCCGAATGGTCAGTCCGCCCCTGCATCCGGCGTAACCTAGGGTGTGGTTGCCATCATCCCTATTTTTCTAACAGAGAGATTTATATCTTACATTTGGTGGGATTTTTAAGGCAACCTTAGAATATATAAACAAAACAATTTTTTAAAAAAAGATTTAACTTTTTTTGACACATATCATATTTGCTTGACAATATTAGTAATTATTTCATTGGAAAATTAGCAGTATCTCTTGAAGCTGATTTTCATCTTGCAACCTCATATGAGGGAATTCCAAGTGCATTCAGCCCATATCCAACGCGTTTCGGATATTTTCGTGCAGATTCTCCCTCAGGGAAAGGACACTGCTCTAAATCAATAATCAATACTTAAACCTTTATTATTATTATACAGTATTTATAAAGCGCCAATAGTTCGCTCAGCGCTGTACATTACAAAGGGGGACAGAACATGTGACAGAACAATACCAATACAATGCAAAACATGAGGGGATCGAGGGCCCTGCTCTTTCGAGCTTACAATATACATATTGTTTATGATCCAAGAATTGAGAAACCAACTTTACAAATTTTACATACCACAACGATTGGTCAAACTGAAAATGCTTTGCTTTTTTTGGAGAGTGAGTCCCCTCCCCCTATGTGTAGGATGAAACTATGGAATATACATATTTGAAGACTGATCAGTTCTGATGTACAGACGGCCTCTCCCATTTATTGAGGCCCCAAAATGCCAGGACAGTACAAATACCCCCCAAATGACCCCTCTTTGGAAAGCAGACAGTCTAAGGTATTTAGAGGCATGGCGAGTTTTTTCCTGTCATTTTTTGTCACAGTTTTTTGGAAAATGAAGAGATTAAAGTGGAGTTACTCATTAAGTGTGCAATGACTGTTCTGTTTGCTAAAGAGCATGGTGGCGGCTAGTTGGCATTACTGGAGGGAAGAGATTTTGGATGGCATCCCCCATGTAGAGGTATTTACTATTTATTTATTTCAGGTACTTATATAGTGCCGTCAATTAACGCAGCGCTTTACATATATATTGTACATTCACATCAGTCCCTAACCGTCAAGGGGCGTACAATCTAAGGTCCCTAACTCACATTCATATACAAGGGCCAATTTAGACAGGATCCAATTAACCTAGCAGCATGTCTTTGGAGTGTGGAAGGAAATCGGAGTACCCAGAGGAAACCCACGCAAGCACAGGGAGAACATGTAAACTCCAGGCAGGAGGTGCCGTGGCTGGGATACGAACCAACAACCCTAGTACTGCCAGGCGGAAGTGCTAACTATTTAGCCACTGTGCTGCCACTGTATTAAAAGCTGAAAGAAGAAAAAGTATTGGAAAAATGTTTCTCATGCATACTAAGTAATATGTAAGTGTAACATTTCCAGGTACTTATTACTGTACTGCCTCTGACTAGGCATTGATCTGTTTGCATCTCCAAAATGATGGAGCCATATTTGTTACGGCATTATCCAGGGTCACCATCTACTTCCTAAATTCAATTGCTGGCTCAGAGATGGTGAAATCATGTTAATCTTGGTGTCTGTGCAGCTCTTGGCTGTGATCACAAATGTCTGACACAGATCTGCCCCCTGCAGCAACCTCTCACTTTGATTGAACCAGGAGTTGATACAAAGTAACGTCAAATTCCTGAAGACTGTGGAAATGCTTCCACCTGACTAGAGCAGACTAGTGACATCATCTCAGCCAAGAAAAAGTCACTGGACTGGATCGAAGGACTTTTAGTTCTTGTTCACAGTAGTTAATTAGGGGCAGTAAAACCACAAGCCACACATTTACCACCCCTCAATCGCTACCTCCTTTAGCTGCAGAGGCAGCGGCCTGGGGTTTAAAAATAATGTGACTGTATTGCATTGCTTTGAGGCCGTGGCAGGAATTACAACCTTTTTCTGCTTTTGCCAGACGTAGCGCCCGCTGACTGCAACTCATTCAGGTGAATGGGGCTGCTCTGCAAATGCACTGTGCACTAATGCAGGGAGCAAGGAGTTAAAGCAGGCAGTGAGCAAGTGACTCAATGCCTCCTCACCACTTGTCAAAGGCTCTTTGAAGAGTGCTCCAGATGTGGATCCCTCTTCAGAGACCAAAACTAGTGCAAATGAGCCCATAATGAAAAAAAAAGTTGAGCTTTTACAAAGTATGAAAATCTGTACTGTTGCTGTATATTGTATATTAATATATAAGTCAGGATCAGGAATTTATTCATCCAGGCCCACTTTAAAGAGCAGTTGAAACTGAAGTGCTAAAAGGTCCAGATACAACTTTATTCCATTAAGGGCTGGTTCACACAGTAGAAACGTAGTCCAGATGCGTTCCGGTGCGTTTTTGATGCATTCCGTTGCATTTTGATGGGAGTTCATTTTCCCCCCCTCTCTTTTTCTTCGATTTAAATAGGGACATGTGCATTCCTGTGAATTTTGGTGCATTCCAGTGTGTTCAGGTGCCTTTTTTAGGCATTTTACCGCGTTCCAGTACAGTTCCGTGCAGAAAAAATTCAGCATGTTCTACTTTTTTTTTCTGCAGATGGAATGCACTGGAATTGCAAGCGCTAATGTGAACTATGACATTGCCAACCATGTAACCTACTTTCTGTGCGTTTTGGATGCAGAAAAAAAAGAACACTGAAACGCATGTAGTGTGAACTGGCCTAAAGGTCAGGGGTATAATTCAAGAAGTAGCCAATGTGTTTTGGGGGTCTAAATGCCCCCTTCATCATGAGCTATAAAGAACATAAGAAGATTTTCATATCAGTCTGATATCAATACATTGATATCAGACAGACATTGACCTCCATGGGGTCATAATTAAAGCTAAACAGTCAAATGCAATAAGAGTATTAAAATAATTACATAAAATGAGAACATGAGTGCTGAACAAAAATTAAAATATGGGTGCCGAAAAACAAACAAAAAATAAATAAATAATAACAATAATAAGAAACATAATAATAATCATCACTATTATTACAATGATACATTATGACGATATGTTAACCTAATTAAAAGGAGAAAAAAAATTGGTAAAAACTCTTAAAACTGGTATATGTAAAAATTGAGCCAAACATTATACAATCTGATTGTATAATCGTAAAACGAGTTAAAAAATTCAAAATTCCAAAAAAAAAATTATTTAAAGAGCAGGCAGGAGATGGGGTAGGGGCACAATTTTCCAGACTTGCAGCCTCTGAAAAATGTTGTCACCCTCTATGTGTTCTATAGAAATAAAGCACAGCATCGTTATACCACTGAGAACTATGATACGTTATAAAAAAAAAAAAAAAATAGGATAAAAATAAATGAAAAGATTTGCTCACCTCTGCAGGTAAGGAGAGAATTAAGAATAATTCTCTTCAGCATACAATCCTTCTAGCATGCTGAAATTTCCTTTAATTGTATAATCGTAGGCTCTTTTAATAACCAGTCATTTACATATGACATTTCAGGCTGATTGTGCCTGTCAGTGCAAATCGTTGTGCAGGGAAGGCTATTTGTATAGGGTTTGACAGGCTCATTGTTTCTGTTCATGTACAGTATGGAGGTGTCAGAAATAATATGCAATGCATGCAATTTACTCTAATGGAACCGTGCATTGAAAAAGTATCAAAAACATTGATTTGAAAATGTATTAAAAGCAAAAATAGCTATGAAGTTGATTCATCTTCATGTAAAGGGGTTCTCAAGCAATATTTTGAAAAATATTGTATTCTGATAAGTACATGGTTAGTATTGGTAATGACACGAATTACTATATTAATTCCAGTTTTCTTTCCCAGCCTTAACTTGTGTTTAGAGACAGAAAAAAAAAAAACCTTTGTTTTGCGTTTTTAGAGCGTTTTTCTGGCAGAAAAAAAAAAAAAACACTAAATGCTCCTAAACACTAGTACAAAAAACACTCAAAATTAGCCAGTGTGCATGGAGCATATAAATCAGGGCCCCTACCCCATGGGAAATCCATGCATGAAAGTTAAAAAAAAAAAAAAAACATGTGGGGAGGGGGAAGGTTAGTGAATATTTCAGGGATGACATCACACTATTTGCAGCAAGATTCAGAGGAATGCTGAGTATTCCAAATCTCACGAGATCATCCTCCTGCACTGTGCTGAATTACCTGAGATTTGAAATACTCAGCATTTCTCTGAATCTTGCTGCAAGAGCAGCTCCCTCCTAGTATAGAGTAAGCTGCTAGGAAAATGTAGCATTGCACCCCTGTAATCAGAGGAGTGGGGGATTGATTGGTTAGGGCTGCTCAGTGTTGCACAGATTGCTGCTTTGTTACATCCCCTTGTCTTCTAGAGGATTCTAGAAACACAGTGGGAGGAAGAACAGAATAGGAAGCCTGAATATTTATGGGACTCTAGCCAATCCTTGGGGAGGTGGGCCCAGAAGATGGAGAGAGAGCCCATAAACAGTCTGAGGTCAGGGCAGCAGAGTGCAGTGTTCCTGGGTCCAGTCCTGCAGGAGGAGATCCCTGGACAGGGGCTCTGCCCCCTGGTGCAGAATCCTTAACAGAGCATTGGGGAAGATACCGAGGTCCCAGCTAGTCCTAGCTGGCAGCCTTTTCACAGAACCATGTGCAGGTATCAAGCTGGGTCAGGAGGAAGCTCACTGGAAAGAGCCAAGAGGAAGTTGGTGGAGAAGATATTCAGTTGTCCTATGGTGGTGTGAGTTTACATCTCCCTCACTGGAAAGAGCCTGGTGGATATCAGCAGGAGGCAACTGGTGATCCTGTGGCTAAGTGAGTAGATGATCCACAATGATGAAGGAAGAGATAGTGTGTAGCTTTTGATTCCTGAGGGAGTACAAGCAGCGGTGTATTTAGGTTTTGTGCTGCCCTAGGCAACACAAAAATTGTCTGCCCCCACGGACACGAACCAACACCACCCACACTTCCCCCTCCTGTGAAGAAAGCCTGTCATTGACCAACACCCCTGACTCCCACCTGGGAGAGCCTTCCAATAAACCTCCCCCCCACCAGTAATAGAGAGAAAGACATTCATCTTCACAGCTCCAGACATCCCCAGGAATGTAAGTCAGGCTCTACATACACCATCATGTAGCCTCCAGCCTCTCTCAGATCCCACCTGATTCCCATGGCATGCGTGTCTCTTCTTTCATCCCTTCTTCTGGCGGGAGGTGCTGCCCCCCTGAAAAATGCTACCCTAGGCAAGTGCCTTGTGGTAAATATGCCCCTGAGTACAAGTCACTATCAGCATTAGAAATCCTGTGGGAAGCCTTACCTCATACCTTGCAGGGGTCAGGAAGGCATAACACAGGGGTCTAGAGTACATAACGTCTATACTGCAAGGCTCAGGAATGCATACCGCAAAAACAGCAGGTTTCTGGTGTGCATAAAGCAGACTGCAGAGCTCTGGATTTTTAAAACAGAGTGTAGAGGTCAGGACTGCATGATATACAGAGTGCAGGGAGTGCATGAGGCAGAGAGTTCAGGGGCAAGAAGTAGAGATAGGCCTGGACAAAAATGGAAAAATTGTCAGAAAACAAGTTTTTTCCCATTTTTTTCCAAAGCTGGTTTTTGTTTTTTTCTGGAAAAGTGAACAAAAAAAGAAAAATGTGTAATGTGTTCTTTTACAATGATAATATATCTATGAGATCATATCCAAACTATACAACATGAAGACCTTATTGAAAGATTTGAGACTTTATGTAAAGTCTTAAATTATTGTAAGTTCTCTCAACTGAAGACAAGAAAATCCTGGAATACAATTCAAGTGACACTGTACTTCTCAATGGAGTTCTCAAACAAGAGAAATATGCATTTCCACCACTAGGGGCACTGCGGGGGAAAGGTTTCAATTTAGTTTGCTTGTGGGCTCCATCTTGTATCTCCTACATTTGGGTGATCGTTAGGGTACAGTAATTGATAGTTTCTGTCCTCTCAGACCTTAATTGACAGGCAAGAGGGTAAATTTGTCTGCCAAATTAGTTTATCTTTTTTAACCTTTAAATGATTCCTATTAATGTTCTCCAACATCACAGCATAATGCTTACCTATAGTCTGCTGTTTACTTTTCCTCCTCTCAGTAAATTGGTTAGACCAACATCTAGAGAATGGAAAAATTTCCACAGTGCAATTCTAGCTGAGAGCAAAGCTTCAATTTCCAAATACTGTGAGAAGAAATATTATTTTCCAAATGATACAAGGATGACAAACACATCCTTGCAATTTTTATGGAAATAAATGACCATAAAGAAAGTGCAATTAGCTTTTCCCTCCAGAGTTCTCATTTCCAGAAACACTCTTTCTACTGCTTCCAGGTTTTATTGCCAAAGCATAATTGAATAAGC
Source organism: Staurois parvus (assembly GCF_062004578.1). NCBI lineage: Eukaryota > Metazoa > Chordata > Amphibia > Anura > Ranidae > Staurois > Staurois parvus. The sequence goes on along the minus strand of NW_028317827.1, from coordinate 9,456,032 downwards.
TGAAGCTAGAAGCTGATTGGCTACTAAGCACGGGTGCACCAAATTCTGAGTGCTCCAGTTTTAGTAAATCTACCTCAAAGTGTTTCTTCAATAGTAGCATCTTCATAATCAGGAGAACATTGATCAAGCTCCTGCAAGACCAATACATTTATGCTTCTGGATCAGCATTGTCAATAACTGAAAATGCCTTTTGGCAGGCAGCTTTTAAATTATGAGAAAACGGGAGGTGGTGCCTGTTCTCATGTATAGTTGATATGTTCTTAACGTGTACAGTCCTTGTTATTCCATTTGTAGTAATAATAAATACATAAAGCAAGCAAGTTTAGTTTCTTTACTGAATCAGCTATACTTTAATTTCAAGCATATTATTTTTATATACCCTGCCTTTCATGTTCCCAGTGTAACAAAACGACTTTCAATTTGTCAAACTACTCCACACTGAATTTTTTTAAATTTGTCCAAAATTTTCCATTATTTCCAGAAAAAGTAGTTTTTTTTCCCCATGGCTTTAACATTTCTGGAAAATTTACATCTATAGCCAGGAGTATGTAATAAAGACAGTTCAGGGGTTAGATAACGAACAGTGTACTGTACAGAGTAAAACCTAAAATTACCTGCTTCTCCTAGTGAAAACCCCATACATACTGTATCTCCCACAGTACAGATCTTCCCCAACATCCCCACCCAGTACATACAGTATATCCCCCCACAGCCCTAAAACTCCTTAACACAAACCCCCTTCATCGGAACAGACCTCTGTCCCAGGAAACACCCTCAGTACAGACCCATTCTCAGGTACAGACCCTTCCTCCCAGCTCACTTCCTCAGTACGGGTCCCCCCTTTAAAGCCCAACCCATCAGTAAAAAACCCTAGCCCCCACTCAGTAGAGACCCCAGTACATACATACTACCTGAGTAAAGAACCCAGTATAGACTACCTCCTCAATACAGACCCCTAGCCCAATCCACAGTACAGACCCACCTCCAGTACAGCCCCCCCTTTTAAGCCCAACCCTTCAGTACAAATCCCCTAGCTTCCACTCTGAAGAGACCCCCAGTACAGACCACCCCCTCAGTAAAGAACCCAGTACAGACTGCCTCCTCAATACAGACCCTCAGTACAGACCCACCTCCAGTACATACCCCTTCTCCCTAAATTCACTCACCAGTTGCTGGAAATTTGGTGTGTAGTGGCAATGGAAATTCTTCCCCTCAACTGTGTATGTGGGGAGAAGTACCCTCCCTCAGCTTTGCACATTAAAAAGCCAGAGACAGGATTTGCATATGAAAGCTGCACTATAACTTATTCATATGCAAACCCAGTCAGATCATTTAAATATAAATTACATGTCAGTTGTATTTATATTCAAATCATGCTGTGATTTGTATATGAATGCATGGTCACTGTGGGCACAATGTACAGGAACATAACTTTCTGCGAGATTCAGCCCCTTTACACAGAAAAGGTGGGATCGTCCTGCACAATTCGGGACTATTGGGAGATATGACTTTCAGCTGGCACATACATGTTACAGTCTGATTGTTAATTTTATGGCCTGCCAAAAAAATCATTTAATTTATATCTAATTAGGCGGACCCTTGCTTACTAAACTGAAAGAAAGCTGGTAAAAATTGAGCAAAGGCAAACATTTTAATATTCAGTGTTAAATTATTGTAAGTAAATATGCAAACAGAGCCTCGTGGCTGTTTACATTCATCTAAACTATAACCTTTGCTATACAGTTGCAAGAAAAAGTATGTGAACCCCTTGGGATTACGTGGAGTTTTGCATGAATTGGGCATAAAATGTGCTCTGAACGTCATCTAAGTCACAACAATAGAAGAACACAGTCTGCTGAACATAATACTACACAAACATTAGATGTTGCCATGGTTTAATTGCACATAACATGTAAACATTCACAGTGCAGGGAGGAAAAAGTATGTGAACCTTTGGACTTAATAACTGGTTGACCCTCCTTTGGCAGCAATAACCTCAACCAAACATTTCCTGTAGTTGCAGATCAGACCTGCACAACGATCTGAAGTAATTTTGGACCACTCCTCTTCACAAAACTGTTTCAGTGTAGCAATATTCTTGGGATGTCTGGTGTGAATCGCTCTCTTAAGGTCATGCCACAGTATTTCAATCGGGTTGAGGTCAGGACTCTGACTGGACCACTCTAGAAGGCGTATTCTGTGCTGTTGCAGCCATTGTTTTGTTGACTTACTTGTATGCTTTAGGTCATTGTCCTGTTGCATCACCCATCCTCTGCGGAGCTTCAGTTGGCGGACAGATGGTCGTACGTTTTCCTGCAAAATGTCTTGATAAACTCTGGAATTAATTTTCCCATCAATGACAACAATCCGTCCAGGCCCTGAGGCAGCAAAGCAGCTCCAAACCATGATGCTCCCTCCGCCATGTTTTACAGTGGGGATGAGGTTTTGATGTTGGTGTGCTGTGCCTTTTTTTCTCCACACATAGTGTTGTGTGTTCTTCCCAAACAACTCAATCTTGGTTTCAGCTGTCCACAGTATATTTTGCCAGTAGTGCTGTGGAACATCCAGGTGCTCTTTTGCAAACTTCAAACGTGCTGCAATATTCTTTGGACAGCAATGGCTTCCTCTGTGGTGTCCTCCCATGTACTCCATTCTTGTTTAATGTTTTCTTTATTGTAGATGTGTCAACAAAAATATTAGCATGTGCCAGAGATTTCTGTAGGTCTTTAGCTGACACTCTGGGATTCTTCTTTACCTCATACAGCATTCTGCGCTGTGCTCTTGCAGTGTCAAGGTCCTACCTTTTCCCTGAGGTTATGTTACTCCATGTGCTGGTGTCCATCTTGGATTCTGCTGTGCATGGTGGGAATCCTTTTATGCCTTCAGGTCTCTGAGGTCCATCCCCCAGAGGGGCGTGGCTGATGACATAAGCCTGTGGCCCGCACATGCTCTTTGCACTTGTGTCTTGTGTCTTGGTGTTGCTATTACTCTGTTCTGACTCTCGTGACTCTCCTGGTATCTGATTCGGCTTGTGACTTGACTATTCTTCGTATTCTCCTTTGATCTGACCCTCTGTTGCTGAACCCGGCTAGTGACCTGTGATTCTCGTCTGCTGTCCTGTACTGTTTTGTCCTGTTGTTATTGACCCCGGCCTGTCTGACTACTCTTTTGTCTCTTCCACCAGCTACACGCCATTGGCGGCGGCCATTACCGCAGCTGAGGTGTCTCGGGGGCCGCGACCTGGTTCCTGGCTGCGTCAAGTCCATCCCCACCATCAGGGGCCCTGGTGAAGGGCAGCCTGGGACTTAGACTCCGCGCCCTGAGGGACTTCGGTCTGTGGGTGGTGGTTGTCGTCAGCCAGTGCGTTACATTGTTAGGCCTGCCTGTCCGTTCCTCGGCTCCTGCCCTGTCATTTTTACAGAACGACCACGCCTAGGGAGAGTAGCAACAGTGCTAAACTTTCTCCATTTGTAGACAGTCTGTCTTACCGTGGACACATGAACATCAAGGCTTTTGGAGATACTTTTGTAACCCTTTCCAGCTTCATGCAAGTCAACAATTCTTGATCGTAGGTCTTCTGAGAGCTCTTTTCTGCGAGGCATGGTTCACATCAGACAGTGCTTCTTGAAACCAGTAAACCCAAAACAGGTGTGTGTTTTTTAAGGTCAGGACAGCTGTCAGCAACACATCCAATATCATCACACTGATTGGAGTCAAGGTTGGCTCATTCCTGGCTCCAATTAGCTCTGGGAGAAGTCATTAAGCTAGGGCCTCACATACTTTTATCTCCCTGCACTGTGAATGTTTACATGTTATGTGCAATTAAACCATGGCAACATCTAATGTTTGTGTAGTATTATGTTCAGAAGACTGTGTTCTTCTATTGTTGTGACTTAGATGACGTTCAGAGCACATTTTATGCCCAATTCATGCAAAACTCCGGGTAATCCTAAGAGGTTCACATACTTTTTCTTGCAACTGTATATACTAAGGAGCTAGGGGGACAGATCTGGCATCGATGTCATTATCAATGGCTGTCCATTTGTACCCAAGCCTTCCTTAAAAGACAATTCTAAGCAACAATCCAAATGAATCAGTTCATAAAGTCACAATGTTCAATCAACTTACCTTAATCTGTGTTTGGTACAATCCATTGCAGCCAAGTTCTACAAAGCTCCTTATATGTGAAGTGGACGGGTCTGCTTCCTGGATCTGTGCTATGTAATTTCTTTCTAGCTCTGTAACTTTTTTTCTCACTGCTTCATGCACCACCAGTCAGCCTTACAGGCTAGATTTCAGGCTAACTGGTAATATTCTAATAAAGTGGTCTCCAAACTGAGGTTTGGGGATCAGATACAGCCATTTGCTTGTCTTTATCTGGCCCTTGGGGCACTATTCCACCAATGATGGGACACCATTTCTCCCAATGACAATATCAATGGCACTATTCTTCCCATTGATACCAACAATGGTGTCTTCTTCCTCCCACTGAAACCAATGATGGGGCATTGTTTATGTCCACTGATGCTGGGGCATTTTCTACTGGCTATTCCCACTGGCCATAGTCTGGCCCCCCTAAAGCCAATAGAACAGCAAACTGCTCCTTTGCTTAGAAAGTTTGGAGACCCATGTTCTAATACATCAAGTTTTGTGTAGGCAAAGCAGGGAACCTAGAGTTACTGTATTTGAGAACAGCACATAAAACTACAAATTGGAGAGAGGAGGCAAGAGAAATGTCTCCCTCAAACTGACTAATGGATTTACTGGTACCACATCCTTTAGAATCAATACACATGAAACCACAAGTCCTCAACAAAGAACCACTAATGTAGGATTTTAAAGCTACCACACCAAGAATTTTATTTTTTACATTAAAAATGATTAAGCTTTATTTGAAGTCTTCCATAAAGATAGTTTTGTCTTTAAAACGGCCCCATAGAGCTTAGCAATGAAAAAAAAAACACATAAAAATAGTGTACTGCATTTGATATATTACAGATTAACAATCATAGTATAATATTTAATACAACGAACGGCAAAGGTACATTCACCAGCCACTTTATTAGGTCCAATTGTGTGATAACACAAATTGCTAATCGATCAATCACATGGCAGAAACTCAATGCATTTAGGCATGTAGACGTGGTGAGGACTAGTGGTAGGCTGTATGTTCAAGACGAACGTTAGTTCGACGAAGATCGGCTGTTTGTTTGGCGAACACACGAATGGCAAGGCATTTGGCAGGCTGTTCATCTGTCGTGCCCCACAATGCACTGCACCCTGACAGTGCATTGTGATTGGCCAAAGCAATGCACCTGACCACAGGTCAGGTGCAAAGCTTTGGCCAATCTTAACACATGATGATGTCACAAGAGGGGGGTGTAACCCCACCCCCTTGTGATAGCATCACACTATATAAGAACTGTCATCCCGGCACAGCTGTCGGATGGTGGAAGTCAGTGTCGAGAGTGGATTGTTTTTTTTCTCTTTTTTCGAGTCGGCAGTGGTGGAGGGCATCATGATTGACGTGGATCTACTTTGGGAGACATTTATAAAATTTTTGTTTTTAATATAGTTCTTTTCAAAGTCAAATTTTTCCACTACACTTTTTTTTGTGAATGGGCAGCGGTACCATGTACTCATTCACATAGTGGGGGCCAGGATCTCGATTCCGCCAGACCCTCACAACCACCGGCCACAAGGTGCTTTGGGGGGGGGCCCCTCCCTGCCCCAAAGCACCCCCCCATGTTGAGGGCCTGTGGCCTGGTATAGTTTAGGGGGGGGCTCGCTCGTCATTTTCTGTGAACCCAAGAGACGATTGTGCATAAAACTCCCGGTAGATCAGCAGTTTTTGAAATACTCAGACCAGTCGGTCTGTCACCAACAACCATGCCACGTTCAAAGTCATTGCTCAGTTTGAACTTTAGGAAAAAGTTGTCTTCACCATGTCTAGATGCCTAAATGCACTGAGTTGCTGCCATGTGATTGGTTGATTAGCAATTAGTGTTATCAAGCCATTGAACAGGTGTACCTAAGAAAGTGGCCAGTGAGTGTATATTGCCCCATATATAGTACTCCATTATGGGTTCTGACACATGACACATAGAAATCTTCTACACCTTTTGTGAGACCCAATCTGCTTCTTCAGGAAGGGGATTACTGTTGAGTGTCTGCTGCAGATACTAGAAACCTCTATACACATGTAAAAACATAACTTGCTTGAACGGATGCCACTCATGAGCAAATCCACCCCTGCTTATCTTCAGATATTTGCCAAGAGGAAAATATACATCCAGACTATATATGTATCCCAGGCACTTTATACTTATACTCAACCATCAATGTCCTATAGTCCAGGAAGCCCATTATGGCTTGTCAATGGCATTCTGCAGTCCTGTGACCCTGATTTAGCCAACAATGGGCTAAAAACTGCTCTTGGATGACGTCACGGAGCCAGTCCAGGCTTAGCAGGGATCCCAACAATAATGTCAGGATCTGCCCAGAGCCTGAGCCAACTACTCCTATACCCTCCATATTCCAGCACTCCGGTGAGCACTGGAGGGGTAGAGCAGAGAGTGGTGACTGACAGTCACTACTCCCTGCACAGAGGGAACTGAGCTGTCGGTATAGAGCCTTTGGGGGACAGCTGCAGCATCAATCTAGGTGAGTATACAGTAGATTTTTATTATTTTGGTTTCCCGCACTTCTCTTTTAAAATAACTTTAGCTTCAAATTATCAAGTTTAAAAAACCCTAAGAATAGATGTAATGAACTCACACAGTGGGTATAGTGCGGATCATCACACCCTTCCCAACAGCTGATTTTTATTTTGTCATTTGATGTACATCACCAGGACAAGACCACAAAAAGGTGCTATGCCCTAAAGTTCCCACAAAAGCATTTTACTATGAGAAAACTTCAACTAACATATGCATGGAGATACAGATTTTTCACAGATAATTTTAAGTACCCCCAGGCATCTAGCAGCCTCTTCAAATGTAAGTCTAGTCCTGCCTTAGTCTTTTTTCCAACCATATCTCTTATACCTATTGAAGCATTCATGAAATACTACATTGTAGAAGTCACTTTTGTAGTCTTCCTTCTTTTTTTTCTATTCTCCCATTTTGTAAACTGTATCACATCTATATTAAGAGCCAGTTGCTGATAGATTGCTCAATATTATGAAATGACAGGACTGATGTGCAATTGTAAGCAACCCCTGTTGTCATCCATAGATTACAAAGCCTAAATTGGAGCACCAACCTTCCAAATCTTCTTTTTCAAATTGTGTGTTTAGAAGGGAACGTGTTCCTCCTCTGTCGACTACTGCTTCTTCATCATTTCTCTGCAACATAAAAAGAAAACCACAGCTCATATAATAGCCTTGAATAAATGTTCTCACTTAATTTGTCTAACCTTTTACAGCACTGTGAGCACAACAAACGAGGATGAAGACAAGGGAGATTTTGCTGTAAATGGAACTGCAGAAAATTACAGCCTTTAAAACTGAAAGAAAGAGACCAATTTAATCTACAATACGTTCAGGCCTGAGTTATGCACCTCCAATGTCTCCGGTCATATGGTCATCATTTTAGTAGAAACTGACTGACCAGCGTTAGTACTTTAGGAGAAGCTAAACTCGAAAACCTCTTCCCAAAAAAAAAATGCAGACAGAGAGCAAAGAACTAATCACCAGCATTGGTCCCCCATTATACTTATACCTTACCTTGTTCTACACCATCTCTGTGTAGAGGAGGCCATCTTGGTAGAGGCAAGACTTTACTTCCCTATTTCAGAGCCTCCAGTAAGGAGAACAGTACAAGTCACAGCAGTGGCATCACCAAATCTCACTTTGAATTTCCTGACTATTACTATTAGTCAGAGACAACAGTGCCCTTGGTCTCACACTGAAAATATAAAGCTATGAGGCTGTAGGCATAGGAGTACCTAGGCACCCTCACATACCAGGAAGTGCACTACTAATTTCTAGACAAATTATTCATTTTTGCAGGCTATTATAAATTCACAATTAACATTTTTAAATGCTCCTAATACCATAGCGTATCTTCTCTTTTGTAGTTCATTTTAATGACCAAAATACACATTTTTCATGCCACACATGTATGGACACAATCAATACGGACACTGGAGCTATAGTTGATGGGGAAATTGTATATTTTATATTTATTTATTATTGCTGGCTCACAATATCTAATAAGGAGACAAGGATGGTCACTTTAGATGACTAAACCAAAGTAATGTTACTGAAAACTGACCAAGTCCTTTTAAGGTCATATTACCTGCATGGAGTGTGGGTTGTTGATGGCTTACACACAAGTCCAGTATATAACACACAGCTAGACTGGAAATAGTTGTCTCGACCCAGAGCTTGCGTTACGCACACGTCTGTTCTGATCGTCGGCCACGCCATATAATGGAGGGACTCGTGGTGAAAAACGCATCTTTAGTTAGGTATTCTTGTTATATTTTCTTTTTATTTATCTGTATCTGTCATTACTTGTAATAAATGTTTTACTTATAAGTATTTGTGTGTTCTCTCTTTGCACATATTGAATACAACCCCAAAACCCTAACAAAACAATAGTACAGTGACACACCTTTTCTATTTACAGTTTACACAGTAAAATCTAACAAAGTATGCTTGCATGCAGTAGAGTAAGACACTACGTTGTATGATAGTTGTTGACATTTTCATTGCAGATCTCTTGTGTAAATCCTTAAAAGCAGTAGTAAACTGCACCTACTAAAAAAAAAAAAAAAATAAAAACACCCCTGCAAGGTAATATGATAATGTTCTGGTATGTATTGTATACTAGCACATTATTAAGGACTAACCTTAAAAAGAATCCCTCCAGCGGTGTGCTGTCACCGTTGCAGAGGCTTCCATCTTCACCCGGTCTTCCTGCCAGGTTCACGATCTCTGGCAGTCTGAATGGCCAAGACGCAAAGATGTCAGCCCCACGCATGTGGGTGGGAGTCCTGGGACACAGCACAGTGCCCTGAAGAAACGGCATGAGCATGCCGTTCCTTCTAAGCGCATGCGCCAGCTGTCAAAAAGAGCGAATATCTCCTAAATGGTGCACGTTTTGGAGATATTCATTTTGCCTACTGGTAAGTTTTATTATAAGCGTTCCTTCTAGTTAAAAGCATATAAAAAAGAGTTTACTACCATTTTAAAGGATAACTTCTTCTTTTTAAAAAAATTATTTAAGAAAATAAAAAATAATAATAATAATAAATGCACATTTTTTTTGCACGTAAAAAAAATGTGCATTTAAAAAATTTTTAAGAGCCTGGAAAACCTTGCACCAGAGATCAGCAGATTGCTGGTGCCATACAGGACTCCTGCAGACTGTCAGTGTAAGCTGTCTGCCTGTACATCGTACACTGACATGAAGAATTAATGAACTACCAAAGCACTCAACCGTGCCATGGTAGTTCACTTAGAACTACAAGGGATGTTGGTACTTGTAGTTTATTCATTCACAGAATTCTGTGAATGAATGACGTGGCCACATCATCCCAAGAGCGTTTTTAAGAGCCAACGGTCGGCTCTCTAGTAAAATCAATCCTAGCAGCTAACTAGCCGGGAGGGGACATTGTCTGCCTTCTGCGTCTTTACCGGGATCTCCTGTTCCACTGGGAGTCCTTGTTGACCAGCCAATTTTTCTGACAGCCGATCATAAAGCCAAAGACCAGATCGGTTTTGTTTGGCTCTACTATAAAGTAACCAGGAAGCAATGACCCTACATTACCTCTGGTTTACACAGTTGTATACGGTGTCTGTTCTAAAAATGAAAAGCATTTGATCAAACTGATCTTGGTATAATCAAATACTTTTAAGGGAAGAGGAGGTATGTGGGGTCTTCTACACCCCAGATCTCTCTATAAAGAGTACCTGTCACATTCCTATTGCTTTCACAAGGGATGTTTACTCTCCGTGTGACAGCAATAAAAGTGATTTAAAAAAACGTAAAGCGAGAGTGTAAAAATAGGTAAATAGTTTAATGAAAAAAAAAAAAAAATAAAAAAAAAAGGACCTCACTGACTTAGTGAGTTGGCGTATTTCTACGATGTAAAGGATAAGTTCACCTGTCCATAAAAAAAATAATAAATGCACATTTGTTTGCAGGTAAACAAATGTGCATTTATTATATTTTGTGTTAGGAGCCTCTAAAGCATTGCACCAGCGATCAGCAGATTGCTGATGCCATGCAGGTCTCCTGCAGACCTGTCAGTTCCTTGTACATCCCTTACGGGCAAGCCAATGCTTCTGACAAGAAGAAGCAATGAACTACCACGGCGCCATGGTAGTTCATTGAGGATTACAAGCAGACAGCCACTAAGGCTGTCAGGACCTGTAGTCCATTCATTCCCAGAGCACTGTGAATGAATGATGCAGCTGTGTGGGCAGGGCCCGACACGGCCTCACTGTTTTTAATCAGTGACAGCTAGTACAGGGAACTTCTCTGGGGTGCAGCTGACGGCAGCTGCAGGATAGGGAACATATTACATGTTTCACCCTAAAAACCAGTGGAACATGTCATATATTTCCAAATGTGAACTTATCCTTTAAACCATTTTACCTCTTTATTAGCAATAAAAACTGGCAGGGGCTCTAATTCTTCTCCGCTGTGTCCATCCCACTGGATATCGCATGAGATAAAATACTGCATGGCTTCATGAAATAAATACTACATATTTTGATTAAATACCGCACGCCTCATTTTAGTACCATTTTTTTGTGAATTTCAAACTTTTTTTAAAAAAATACTACAAGATATTTTATCACACATTTTAAAGAGGAAAATACCGCTTTGTAAATGGAGCCCATGATCTTCTAACCCTGGTTCAGATCTGCCCTTCTTTGGTCAAATGCTGAGTGGTGACCTACCTCCAGTAGAATAATTTAGGTTTCCCCACATTTCCTCACAATAACATGAAGATATATTCTTCACAGGAAGGATTTTAGCTTCCCTAGAATTATAATATGGTTATGTGATTGGTCTATTTAAAGGAAAAAGTAATTGCCAGAACTCTGTATATGTATATCATAGGATACTAAATAAATCACATGACATACCGTATTTGCACTATTATTTTTTCCAAGGGAGCAAGTTAGACAAGCCAAGCAATTAAGGAAGGTATCCAAACTGTTTTCCAGGCAATCATAATATTCAGGATAAATGTCACAATCCATTACTTCTACATCAGTGCTACACATTCATACTGTGGAGAGTGGTCACAAGCCAAGCATGTCAGTGTGTCGAGGTCACATGACGTCAGGCCATGCTGAGCTTTTTCTCAAGCTCAAAACGGTCTTTGGCTGACAATGTGTGTACATTTTATTTAAAAGAGAAGTATGGGATCTTTGTTTATTATACTTACCTTTATGGATGCATCATTGATCCGATGCTGCATCTGTCCCTTGCCGGCTCTAAGGGTGAGAACTGAGCGATCAGACACCACTGATCGCTTAGTTCTCCCTGCTACTATGAGTAGAGAATGGTGACTGTCAGTCACCACTCTCTGCTCTGCCCCCTCCCAGCACTCAATGGAGCGCTGGGCTGTGGAGGGGGAGGGAGCGGCTGGCTCAGGCTCTCAGCGATTCATTGAGAAGCTGAGCTAGGCTCCTGAGTGGATCCCAACCATATGGTCGCAATCTTTCCCCAACCTAGAACAGCTGAGTGATGTCAGCCAATAGGGTGACGATGGGTCACAGGAATAAAGAATGAACTTTGTTATCTTAAAGCAGGATTCTCCAAACTATGGCCCTCCAGGTGTTGGGGAACTGCAAGTCCCATGAGGCCTTGCAAGACTCTGACAGCCACAGGCAAGACTTCCAGAGGGAGAGGCATGATGGGACTTGTAGTACTTCAACAGCTGGAGAGCCATAGTTTGGAGACCCCTGTCCTAAAGAATATGTAAAACCAACATTTCATATTTCTCATATGTGCCTGCTGTACCATGTACTTGTATGAAAAGTAACTTGTTCTCTTTGTTTGTTTGTTGTTGCTTCCTTTGTGTGAAATCCCTGGTGTTCCCGCCATCCCTCTGCTTTCCTATTAAAAACTGACCACACTAGGCATGATAGCTCTTTGTGGTCAGTTTTCTAGCTGTGCTGAGAACTCTGCCTGCACTTTTCCAGTGATCAGACTTGTCCCCACATTTTCCCCCCCTGCACAACCTTTCACTGGGATGATCAGTGTATTGCTTTTTGTCCTCTCTCATCAAGCTATGTAGCTGAAAACAGAGAGTATGTGATCACTTACCAAAAGAGGAAAAAGCATTTATACATTTTTTTTAACAGTATCATATTTACATTTTTTTTATATTTATACAAAAATATTTTGGCTTTCATTTCGGTTTTAACCACTTGCCCTCCAGAGGATTTACCCCCTTCCTGACCAGGCCATTTTTTGTGTTGTGATGCTGCATTATTTTAACTGACAATTGTGTGGTCACGCAACGCTGCACCCAAATTAAATTTACGTCCTTTTATTCCCATGAATTGAGCTTTCTTTTGGTGGTATTTGATCGCCTGTGCATTTTTTATTTTTTGCGCTATAAAAAAAAAAAAAAAGGCTGACAATTTTGAGAAAAAAAATATTTTTGACTATTCACTATTAAATATGTCCAGTAAAAAAATTTTAAAAATCTAATTTCCTCATAAATTTAGTCCAAAATGTATTCTGCTCCATGTCTTTCCTATAAAAAAAATCCCAATATGTGTAAATTAAGTGGTTTACATGATAGTTATAGCATTTACAAATGGCGGTATATATACTGGGAATTTTTATTTTTTTTACTAGTAATGATGGCGATCAGCGACTTATAGCGGGACTGTGGTGGGCATTCTGACACTGGGGGGAACAGACTTGGTGTCAATGACATCGCCAGTGACACCAATACAGTGATCAGTGCTAATAAAAAGCACTGACACTGTACTAATGACACTGGGCAGGAAGGAGTTAACATGGGGGGCGATCTAAGGGTTTTACTTTGGGCTGTGTTTGTGTGCTTCACTGTAAGCACACTGCTTTGCATGGCATTCAAAGCAGTGTGCACAAGCTGACAGGGAGCAGAACTGTTTTGATTACAAACAGTCCCCCCCCCCGTCGGAGATACTTGGCAATCACCGGGCGCCGGCGAGTACTCACCAACCGGAACCCGGTGAATGACAGCCGTGGCCGCGAATGGTGGCGTGCGTAGGGCGCTCACACCCCCTACCCGGAAATGTAAAATCACGTATATATATACTGTATATGCGATTTTGTGCACCAGTGCCGCCCTGTAGCAGTATTTCTGCTATAGGGCGGACAGGAAGCGGTTAAACTGAATTGGTTGTTTCACATAATGGCTGAAAAAAGACAAAAGTCCATCCAGTTCAACCATAAAAAAAAAAAAAGAAAAAAGTTAGAATCCTATACCCACAGTTGATCCAGAAGAAGGCAAAAAAAGGCAGCAAAGCATGATCCAATTTGCTCCTGTAGGGAAAAAAATTCCTTCCTGATCCCCCAAGAGGCAATCGGATATTCTAAGCAAAATGGTAGTGTGACAAGAACACCCCTACCTGGAAAAAGAAGGTTACTAGGTGATCCACGCGGAGTAATATGAATTCAAAATATTCCAAACAATACTTTATTTGATCACATAGATCATAAGGAGGTTAAACATGAGCACGGTGTACATATGAGAAAAGTTAATAAAATCATGTTAAAAAGCACTAGGCGTCTTCAGTTTCGGGTCATCTTAGCAAATAGAGTACCATAAGGCAGAGTTATATAGTGGTGATATAGTTATCCTGGGTTTCCATGGGTTTTCGTCTTGTATTCAAATGAACCATGTATTCAGCAAATGTGTTCCCAATATATGTCAGGTATCTCCTGGTATGGAAAAGCTGGAACACAGAAGTACATAGTATATATATGGGAGTATGAAAACCAAAAAACCAAAACACATCCAAAGTTCACCAGGCCTCCCTCTGCAGTAGTCAATGGATACTACTATTACCTTCTCAATAGTGAGATTAACAGGCCAACTTCTCAGATGTAGGGACTTCCTGGATAGCCACCCCAAGTGAAACAGGATCCACAGTACCAAATGATTCTGAGGATATATATAGAAAAATAGTGATACATATAAAAATCATGGGCATCAGGTCACCCTGAAAACAAGACACACATAGAGTGGGTATATTACCATAAATGAAGATCAAGAAGACTTCTGTCGACTTGAAATAGGATCAGGTCCTTGATGCTTTTCCAAGATACATGTGGGGGTGGGGAGCCAGGTAGTCACAATACATGGATTCCAAACACATAAACTGTGTATATAGCATATAACAGGCCATGCAGGCCTGAGTTTTTATGCCCAATAGAGGGTTTCCAAAAATTACTCAAAATGAGAAGATTATTGCTCCATATACTATGTATATAGCATGTAACAGGCTATACAGGCCTGAGTATTTATACCCAATAAAGGGTTTCCAAAAATTACTCAAAATGAGAGGGTTATTGCGGTTTCATGAGGATATGGCTATGTCACAGCACAACACCTGGATAGGATAGCGTATATATATATATATATATATATATATATATATATATATATATATATATATAAATCGTCCTCAAAAGAGGATTTACAAAAAATTCCCCGAATATACAGGGTAAATTAGGCCCATATAGCATGCCCTTTTAATACCATAAATGCTCTATAGATCTCAACAGCCGTAAGCTGAAATAACTTGCCACCGGTGGAAGATAAATTTCCCTGAAAGATTGCCGTTTGCGAACCGCTGCAATAGTAGCCTTATGGTAGTTTTCAGAGGGTCAAGGGCCTTCCTAGCAGAGAGCTGTGACACCGCCGTTCCTTCCCGCCTCGTGGGCGCCGCACCCAGTGAAGACGCCGAGTGTATTGACGTCACTACGCCCGGCGTCTTCACTGGGTGCGGCGCCCACGAGGCGGGAAGGAACGGCGGTGTCACAGCTCTCTGCTAGGAAGGCCCTTGACCCTCTGAAAACTACCATAAGGCTACTATTGCAGCGGTTCGCAAACGGCAATCTTTCAGGGAAATTTATCTTCCACCGGTGGCAAGTTATTTCAGCTTACGGCTGTTGAGATCTATAGAGCATTTATGGTATTAAAAGGGCATGCTATATGGGCCTAATTTACCCTGTATATTCGGGGAATTTTTTGTAAATCCTCTTTTGAGGACGATTTACACATATATATATATATATATATATATATATATATATATATATATATATATATATATGCTATCCTATCCAGGTGTTGTGCTGTGACATAGCCATATCCTCATGAAACCGCAATAACCCTCTCATTTTGAGTAATTTTTGGAAACCCTTTATTGGGTATAAATACTCAGGCCTGTATAGCCTGTTACATGCTATATACATAGTATATGGAGCAATAATCTTCTCATTTTGAGTAATTTTTGGAAACCCTCTATTGGGCATAAAAACTCAGGCCTGCATGGCCTGTTATATGCTATATACACAGTTTATGTGTTTGGAATCCATGTATTGTGACTACCTGGCTCCCCACCCCCACATGTATCTTGGAAAAGCATCAAGGACCTGATCCTATTTCAAGTCGACAGAAGTCTTCTTGATCTTCATTTATGGTAATATACCCACTCTATGTGTGTCTTGTTTTCAGGGTGACCTGATGCCCATGATTTTTATATGTATCACTATTTTTCTATATATATCCTCAGAATCATTTGGTACTGTGGATCCTGTTTCACTTGGGGTGGCTATCCAGGAAGTCCCTACATCTGAGAAGTTGGCCTGTTAATCTCACTATTGAGAAGGTAATAGTAGTATCCATTGACTACTGCAGAGGGAGGCCTGGTGAACTTTGGATGTGTTTTGGTTTTTTGGTTTTCATACTCCCATATATATACTATGTACTTCTGTGTTCCAGCTTTTCCATACCAGGAGATACCTGACATATATTGGGAACACATTTGCTGAATACATGGTTCATTTGAATACAAGACGAAAACCCATGGAAACCCAGGATAACTATATCACCACTATATAACTCTGCCTTATGGTACTCTATTTGCTAAGATGACCCGAAACTGAAGACGCCTAGTGCTTTTTAACATGATTTTATTAACTTTTCTCATATGTACACCGTGCTCATGTTTAACCTCCTTATGATTTATGTGATCAAATAAAGTATTGTTTGGAATATTTTGAATTCATATTACTCCGCGTGGATCACCTAGTAACCTTCTTTTTCCAGGTAGGGGTGTTCTTGTCACACTACCATTTTGCTTAGTATGTACCTTTTGGGTTTATGGATCCACACTTATACAAGTGAGTCGGAGATAAGTCAATGACACCAGCTATACGTGTCATTCTGGGTGGCCAGTTTGTGTTTTATTGTTGTGGCAATCGGATATTCCCTGGATCAACTTTACCTATAAATGTTAGTATCCAGTTATATTCTGTGTATCCAAGAAGGAATCCAGGTCTTTTTTAAAGCTATCCATTGAGCTGGCCAGAACCAACTCTTGAGGGAGTCTATTCCACATTTTTACAGCTCTCACTGTGAAGAAACCTTCTGGTGTTTGGAGATTACATTTATTTTCCTCCAGACGTAAAGAGTGCCCCCTTGTCCTCTGTGATGACCTCAGGATGAATAACTCTACACAGAGTTCACTATATGAACCACTGATGTATTTATACATGGAGATCATATCCCCCCTTAATCTCCTCTTCTCAAGAGAGAATAAATTCAGTTCCTCTAATCTTTCCTCATAGCTGAGCTCCTCCATGCCTCTTATCAGTTTGGTTGCCCTTCTCTGTACTTTCTCCAGGTCCCCAATGTTCTTCTTGTGAATTGGTGCCCAAAACTGAACTGCATATTCCAGATGAGGTCTTACTAATGATTTGTACAGGGGTAATATGATATCTCTCTCTCTGGAGTCTATACCTTTCCTAATACAAGAGAGGATTTTGCTCGCTTTAGAAACTGCAGCTTGGCATTGCATGCCATTATTAAGCTTGTGATCTACCAGAACCCCCAGATCCTTCTCCACCATTGATTCATCCAAATGACAAAGTTATCACTAAATAAACAGGTTAAATAAAGAGATGTAGATACGTCACTAGATGGGTGCCCTCTCTGGCTCAGACATTATTCTGTCTCTCTCGATTCAACAGTTCAATTCCTTAGCTGACTGATAGACTTGCATTGTGATTTGTAACAGTAAGGTACAAGAATTGTGTAGCAATACTCAGAGCCTGACTACACAATGGGCAAATATGGCTGCCCTCATGTTCAAATAGAACTACAAGTTATTTAAAAGATTTAGATGTTTTAGGACATAAATCGTTTTAGGTCGATAAAATCTGTTATACTGTTATCTAAAAAAATAAATGAAAAGACAAAGCGTTCCCTTTAATGTCGGTGGTGCCTCATTCATCCAAAGAAAAACAGAACACTCTAGGTAAAATAAAGAATGTTGGTGGATCTGACTGCACAAGCCTAGAGCTCCTGAGCATTAATCCAGCACTTTAGGCCTTACGAGTTGCTGTCATCACACTCACTTCTACTTCAATACACACTCATTATTACTCTATGCGGAGAATACCTGCAAGCAATATTTCTGAACATCCACCAATTACTGATCACTGGACCAGAAGGAAAGCAGCGGCAAATTATTGCCGAAAACTCTTAAAGGACCATTACATCTAAAACAAAAACTATTCCGTATGTGAAAGAGCTACTGACAAGTCTCAACTAAGTATATAACAGCAACCACAGATTAGAAACTGGAATATTTTAAGTGACCCTTCGCCAGACCATTTATTTCAACTACAATCTTCCTATAAAGATCATATGTGCATTTAGCATGTTTTATGCATTTTTTTACCTGTAAAATTCTACAGTGTATAAACATTCAAAAGCCTGAGACTGCTGATGGGTGTCCTTGACCTGATGTCAGCAGCTCCAGCAGACTCAGAACTGTCACTCAAGTCACACTCTCTTTCACTCTTTCCTTAGCTGTTGCATACAAGGTTGGTAAGAAAAGTGAAGGTTGGGCCAGAGGAGCTGGGCCATCACAGACAATTATAAGGCATTCCCAGAAATGGAGAGGGCTATGATGAACAAGGAGGGAGGGGACTGTGCTAGGAAATAATATTTATTTATTTCAGGTACTTTTATAGCTCTGTCAATTTTTGTAGTGATTTACATATATATTGTACATTCACATCAGTCCCTAATCCTCAAGGGGCATACAATCTAAGGTCCCTAACTCACATTCATACACATACTAATGCCAATTTAGACAGGATCCGATTAAACTACCAGCATGTCTTTGGAGTGTGGGAGGAAACCAGAGTACCTGGAGGAAACCCACACAAGCACAGGGAGAACATGCAAACTCTAGGCAGGAGGTGCCATGGCTGGGATTTGAACCAATGACCCTAGCACTGCCAGGTGGAAGTGCTAATCATTTGGCCACTGTGCTGAATTAATATCCAATATTCTGGAGTAGGCAAGAGGTAAGCGGGTACAGTAGTAACTATCAGCTGAAGATTGGTAACATCATAAGTCAAGGCATATATCACCAGTACACCACAGGTCTTCAAGACTAATTCCAAGTCTTCCAAGGTCTTTCCAAGTCCAGACATTTATTAAGGTGATTACACCACAGCAATGAGGTGCAACATTTCAGGATCAAGCAGGACCCCTTAGTTAGGAATTTGATGTGCAGCATTTCAGGGCGACACATCACATGCCTGATGAAGGTCTTGCATGGTCCTGAAACTTAGGGTCAGGTCACACTACATGCGTTTGTTTCTGCATCCAAAATGCACAGAAAGTAGATTATATGGTTATCAATGTCACCAGTCCAGTGTACCTCTGCCACCTCACTCCCGGTTGCAAAATGGGCTCCGCCGTGCACCTGCGTAGACCTCCTGCATGCTCTCAGTAAACTCTTTACTATCTCCCATACCATGCGGTTAGGCTGTGGATCTCTATAACGTAGGTACAATCTCAAACCTGGGGAGGAAGTCAGCAAACCCTCTCTACCGTAGAACCCTGCACCTATGCCAGATACCACACTTATTAACTGGCTGCTGTGTACTTTACACTAGTTTCTATTTACGCATAGCCACTACTAACCTTTAGTAGTGGCTTTTTTTCATACCCCATAGTGCTTTACAGACCCTGTTCTTCTGATATGCCAAAATCTACCCTTTGGATAACTTCGGATCAGGCTCAAAAAGTATAAAAGCTTTACTGAAAGTGCTTAAAAGAATTCACAGTAACATGAAGTGCAGACCGTCTGACTGTATCTGCCCAGGCATACCTGTCACAGGCGTAAGTACGTATCTGGCAATCCTCATCGAGTGCTAGATGTCCAGCATTTCATGTTCCTTGATGCTCTTAGCAATCCTAGTCCATGGCAGAAGGTCAGAGTCAGAGTGGGAGCAGGCTCTCTGCTAGCCCAACCTTCCCCCTTTTTATAACACTCCGGGTATGGAAGGCAGGACCTAAAAAGCTCAGGAAAGGAGACCAGACAGGTTACCCCTTCTTTACCTGGGCAGAATAACTTACTGACTTTAATCAAAACCCAACCTGTAGGCAACCTGTTTACACACGTATTAATGCTAATATATCAATCACTTGAGCGTTAATTCAGAGTCAATTGCCAGAATAAATTATTATTCTGGACAATCAAATGAATTAACGCCCAAGTGCTTGTTGCACCTAAATCCATCTAGATGTATTTAAAAGTGTAGGGGCAAGGGTAGGTAGGATGGTTGGTCATTCCTCAGAATTTCAGAGAGAAATGCACTGTAACCAGCATGTACAACATTTGCTGCCTTCCTTCCATAAATAAGGGCAATAATTGCCACCTGTTTTTCAAAGAATGAATGACCTCACTAAAAGAACTCCACACTGCTATTATTTTGAACATGCCCCTTTCAATTAGTGATTCAGTTACACAGAATCAGCAGCATGCATGTCATGCATCTGCCAAAAACAGTGATTGATCAGGTTAGTGATGTCTGACTGCTATTATTTTGAACACAACTGTATATAATGAAGCTATTTTGCCTGCGAAGGATTTGTATTTCTGTTCATCCAATCCTGAGATTTACACAGCGTTTCCACAACACACAGCCCTGTTTGGTATGACAAGAGACCTTATTTTTCTCTGTTGTGATTCATTTACACTTACAGGTCTGGTACCTCCCCCAGCCTGTGAATGGGTAGTAAACCCACATCCTGATGATCTCATCTCTGTATTACTCTGCCTCTCCTTCAGTCAACATGCTCCATAAATTGCAAAACAACATTTATGTACATTATAGTTATTTTTTACTTCCTAGGCACTAACTGTAATGGTCTGCCACAGACAGAAAATCATAGTTGACTGAAGATTGAAATGTTAAAGACATTTACAGCTGAATCCCAACCATCAATTTTTTATTTTGATCAGAGGGAGTAGGGCAGTGTTTCTCAACTCCAGTCCTCATGGACCCCCAACAGGTCATGTTTTCAGGATTTCCATTATTTTGCACAGGTGATTTGATCAGGTTCACTGCCTTAGTAATTACCACAGCTGTTTCATCTGAGGGAAATCCTGAAAACATGACCTGTTGGGGGTCCATGAGGACTGGAGTTGAGAAACACTGGAGTAGGGTTAGAACTTCTGATGGGTTTTTAATGCTGCCTGTGTCTCCCATAAGAAGATTTACCCTCACTTGAAGTCTTATCATCACATGATTGGATTGTTTCCAATCCTATCATGCGGGGCTGGTTCAGGGCAAAGTAGATGGAAACATCAGGATTCTCCCAGGCACAGTTTTGCAAGGTTTTACCTTCAGCTGTTGGAGCCCTGGTGAGACCAGAGCAGGGGAAGGGACACAAGCTGTAGGCTCTCAAGGGAGAGGGAAGTCTATGACACAGTGATGGATGTAGCTCAAACCCAAAAACTGAATGACACAAAAAATAACCCCAAAACACCAGAATGATACCAAGGAGCTACAGTAAGCGCTACATGCTCTCTTTTATTATTTACAGTATGTTCCGACCACAATGTTTACTTTGGTGACATTGTCTCTTATACCAGTAAATGAGCTATAAAACAAGCCCAATTGACCTCTTTATCTGCTAGCACTGTGGAGCAATTCAACCTAAAAATGTACAGTACCAAAAGTATTCCAGTCCTTTTTTCAACAGCTCAGTTACCCCTATTCCACCTTTCCATAGCTTCTGCCTTGTGTTCATGTTAAAGATTAGCAGGAGGGAAGGCTGTTGAGTGACTGTTGGTAGCAAGGGAAGAAGAGCTGCTGAGAGAAAATAATTCTGCTCTGATCTTTAATTATTAATTCCCCTACAGTGCCTGCAACTACAAAGGTCAATAAGGGCTTGATTATAACTCCATTTACTACTTATTATTACAAACATTGAAAAAATAAATAGCCATGAAAAGTTAAAATAAAAACAAAAGCATTATGCAGTAGTACTCACTTTCAATCCAGAGCTGCCCTCGCAGTGCTACTGTTTCAACACAAGAGGTCTTTGAGGTTAATAATAGCCACCACCATCAGCGCACTGAGCCCAGGCAGTCATGTGCCTTTCCCCAACATGGTACTGGACATTTAAAGTGAAAGTAAACCCTATTTTTAATGTTTTACCTATGGTGAAGCCTTTAACCACTTGCCCTCCAGAGGAATTACTCACTCCCCCCCCTTCCTGACTAGGCCATTTTTTGTGATATGGTGCTGCGTTACTTTAACTGACAATTGCGCAGTCATGCAATGCTCCACCCAAATTAGATTTATGTTCTTTTTTTCCCACAAATGGAACTTTCTTGCAGTGGTATTTGATCACCTGTGTCTACAAATGGCGGTATATATACTGGAATTATTTGTAAAAAAATGTTTATACTAGTAATGGCAGCGATCAGTGATTTATAGCGGGACTGCGGTGGACATTCTGACACTGGGGGGAAACTGACTAACTGCTACTGACATCCCCACTGATACTAATACAGTGATCAGTGCTAATAAAAAGCACTGACATTGTACTAATGACACTGGACAGGAAGGGGTTAACATATGAGGCGATCAAAGGGTTAACTGTGCGCTGTGTGCTGTTTTACGATGTTGTCTGTGTGTGCTTTACTGTGTAAGCATGCTGCTTCGCATTGCTCTGCTATGCAGAGCAATACAAAGCAGTGTGCTGGTGCTGACGGAAGAGATCTGTATTGTGTATATACAGACCTCTCTTCTGTCAGTGTTCCTCAGCGATCGCCGGGTGCCGGCGTGGAATCTCTTTACTGCAGCAGCACCGGTGATGTCACTGGCGCATACGTACTGCACTCTCATTAAGCAGCGTACTGTCCATTGAGAGAGCCATGCTGCAGCTGAAATGAGACGGCAACGCGGCTCGGCACGTCAATCGGCCACTGCCTGCAAAACCAAAATGAAGACCGGGTGAAGATGGGAGCCTCAAGGAGCCGTGACAGTGCTCCACTGGAGGGCTTTATTTTCAGGTAAGTCTTTCAAAATGTGCTATGCATACTAGCACATTATACTCTTAACTTGCAGGGAGAATTTCTTTTAGATTTATTTTTTTCCAGTTTACTAGCACTTTAAAAGTAGCACAGTGATGAGATCACATCTCTGTCACTCTGCTTTTTTTTTTTCTATCAGCATGCTCCTTGTCAGCATATGAACTGACAGGCTCCTTGTGCTGCTTTTTTTATCTCCCATTCTGAGCTCTGCTGTACAGATATTGCAAGAGGCTGATACCAATTGAAATTCAGGTAGCTAAACTGCATTTAAAAATGCATTTGACGATCTATTAATTAATACAGAGCTGCAATAATTTGTATCTTTCATATCTACTAGAATATCAGCTTTAAAAATATTAAATGTAACATTAAACTAAAAGAACTCAATATATGTACTCACTGTAAGTAGAGTATGCCTTAGCATGCAACCAAGTAGCAGAGGGTTTTCTTACGCCTTTATTTCTAAATCAGTGGCTTCCAAACGATGGCTCATGGTCTGGATGCGGCCCTTTGTTTGCCCTTACTGGCTCATGGGCCAGATGTGGCCCTTTGCTTGGGGCACTATTTCTCCCTCTGCTACAAGACACTATTCCGCCCATTGGACACCAACAGCAGAGAATAATTCCTGCCACTGACACCAATGATGGGGCACTATCCCTCCCATTGACACCAGTGATGGAGCACTATTCCTCTATCTAATAACAGTGATGAGGCAATATTCCTTCAACTAATACCACTGATGGAGCACTTTTTCTCCAACTAATACCAAAGATGGGGCACCATTCCTCCAACTAATGCCAGTCATGGGGCACTATTCCTCCAACTAGCACCAATGATGGAG
The DNA here is from genome assembly GCF_062004578.1 of Staurois parvus. Classification (NCBI taxonomy): domain Eukaryota; kingdom Metazoa; phylum Chordata; class Amphibia; order Anura; family Ranidae; genus Staurois; species Staurois parvus. The sequence continues at coordinate 9,432,588 of NW_028317827.1, read as the reverse complement.
AACTATTTTTCCTAGTAATACCAAATATGGGGCACCATTGCTCTAACTATTACCAAAGTTGGGACGCTATTCCTCCAGCTAATACAAATGATGGGACACTATTCCTCCAAATAATATAAATGATGAGGCACTATTCCATCAACTAATATAAATGATGGGACAGCATTCCACCAACCAATACCAACGATGGAGGCTTATTCCTTCCACTAATACCAATGAAGGAGGCCTGTTCCTTCAACTAATACCAAGGATGGGGCTCTATTCCTCCAACTAATACCAATGATCGGGCACTATTTCTTTAACTTATTCCAATAATGGAACACCATTCCTCCAACTATTACCAATGATGGGGCACTATTACTTCAACTAATACCAATGATGGGACACTAGTTCTCCAACTTATACCAATAATGGGGCACCATTCCTCCAAATAATACCAATGATGGGACACTATTTCTTCAACTTATACCAATAATGGGGCACCATTCCTCCAACTAATACCAATGATAGAAGCCTATTCCTCCATCTAATACCAATAATGGGGCACAACTCCTCCTTCTTTTGACCATAGATGCTATGAAATTGTTTTAGTTCCAATGACCACCAAACTTGAGACAATATTTACTTCCACAGATGCCTAGACATTTTCCATTCCCACTGGTCACAATCTGTCCCCTTTAAAGTATGAAGGACAGTAAACAGGCCCTTTGTTTAGAAAGTGTGGAGACCGTGTTCTAAATGGTTAACTGTCACATAGCTTCTCAAGCCTCAATCCACTAATTTCCTGTTTTCCAGGAGTGCATGGGTGCCCAATATTTTGGCTATATCTGTTTAATAAATCAGTGTATTGTATAGAACAATTTTTTTTATTATTTTACCTACTACTCTAAAGTGAAGAATATGTGAAAATTTCCAGGTATAAGACGCTGCTTTATTTTACATTTAAGCAGATCAATAAAAGAATAATAAAAGAAGAATGGTTGTTATGAGCATAAACATTTTGAGCATTGGCATATTTGAGCAGACATATATCTAATAGTTTGCATTTTTGTTGCATATTTTCATATGGTTCAACAATTTAGGGTTTAATATATTCTGTTATAACTAAACAAGTCACTCATATTTCCTCAGTGACCAACCACTTTAGTCATATGTAAATCAGATATTTCATATTTTTCTAAGCCACGAATGTATTAGTCATGTTAAATTTTCAGCTCTTTATGTGACTGACCCTTTGCTTTCAATTCCACACATATGACACATGAGGATATAACTGCTCCAAAGACACTCTTCGATCATGGCTGGGTGTTGTTTCCATGACCTAAATTCCGTTCCTGAATTGTGACCTCATGATATTTGATCTCCTACACAAGAGCTGCATGAATTCTGTTTTACATTCTTATTGTTTTATCAATTTAGACCTTTTAGCTGCCTATGAACAACAAATTCCAACATGATCTGGTGGTTCTGGCCCTAGCTGTGGTCATTATAACATGCACTTATAACCTCTCTAGCTGAGGAAGAAATGCAAGTCCCATGACATCCTGCCAGAAGCTTGTCATCCATCTTTGGGAGAACTACATGCTCCAAAATGCTTTGGTGGCTTTTGACCCTTCAGAGGAAGAAGACCTTTAAGTGCCACCATGCTCTGCATACTGTGGAGGAACCAGAAGTCTGAGCACGCCATGCCAATTTGTCGTTCTCCAGTTGAGAAATAACAAGACGTTCCAGCATGCTTGGCATACCATAATAGCATTTTGCACTCCAGTTAAGTAGAAAGTAGAAGATTCAGTATTTTTGCACCCCATAACCTCCATCTGACAAGAAACTAAAACTGCTAGCATTCCCTCCAACTAGTTGTACAGGGAGAACAGGTTCCAGCATTCCCTACCAAAGTCTAATCCACTAACATCAAATGCTAACACAAGGTGCTTAGCTTTAACTTGCAACTCTTAAATAACTACAAGTCCAAGAATACCCTTCCAGCCCTTGGCCATGAAGGTCAGAAGAAATGCCAGTAGTCCCCTAGACCCTCACAAGTCAAAGATTGCAGCTTTCTTCAAGGTGGTAAGCCTGATCTGCTCCTGGTGTGGGGTCAAAGCATACCCAAAGGCCAGAAACCAAGTATATGACAAAAAAAACATAAGCGGAGAGGATCCGTTAGGCCTTACCTGGTGACAGAGTGCCTGGAACAGCTCACTGCTTGCAGACAGCATGGTTCCACCACGCACAGAAGCCACCACAAATTCTATTTATTATCTCCGTCCAGAATCCAAGACCCATTTATTTCCCCATTGTTATGTGAAATCATAGATGAAAAAAAAATAAAATACAAACGTAGTTGTGCGATTTGGCTCTAGCAGCTCTCTGCTGTGCAGCCCCCCATATCTGCGCTGTTATCACACTAATGCTATCTGAACAAGCTCAGCTTAGTGCCCAAAGCTATTCAGCTTCGGCCAACGAGAGAGCATGTCGCATCTTTCAAGCTCATCACTGTCACGGGAAAATCCATCTTGCTGCCATGGATTTATTTCCGTTCTGTCTCTGTAGCCAACCAAAGGAAGTCCAGATTGACTGAAAAAGGGGAACACGGAATGTTACCCTTTCCCATAGGATGTATAGATGATTACAATGGGGTGGGGGGGAAGGGAAAGACTGACTCAGAACATATCATATTTGTAAAAGTAAAAGTATAGATCCCCCTCCCCCTCTCTGTCTTTGTACGTGGTGTTCTGTCACAGGCGAGCTGAATGGTGAATCTCTGTGTGTGTGACAGATGCTTGCTCCTGTCACATGGACCCTCCTCCTCTCTGCATCCCGTACCGTTGTCTATTGACAATGACTAACAGCATGTGTCACTAGATCTGAAAAAACTGACAGCCTACAGATACATACAGGCGTATTCTAGAATGCAAAGAGCAATATGCCAAGGGCTCATTCACACGCACAGTGCCCTCTGAAGAGCGATCTGCCTGATTTAACTCTGTAAATGCCACACTACCATGCCACAATCGTATGCATTGCATGCAACTACAGGGAGGTTGCAGCATGACCCCCTAGACTTGAGTTGGTTGCATTCAGCAGCTGTAACACCTGCCAAATGCAACATGCTGTTTACATTTTGTACAACATTGCAGCCATGGCATGTGTACAGCCCTGAGCAGCTGCATGCCTAGGTTCAGGTGGGTGGTTAGGGGGCGGCTCAGCCATGGCCCAATTGCCTAGTTTTATCAACCCCTAACTGCACATGTGAACAAAACCGAAGGGAGTTCTTCATCGTCAATAAACTGGTTGCTATGGGTTACCGCACCTTATAGAAAAGCCCAAGCTGTCTGAATGATACATGGTTTACTGGAGAATATACAGTTGTGTTCAAAATAATAGCAGTGTGTTGAAAAAAGTGAATAAAGCTCAAAATCCTTCTAATAGCTTTTATTTCCATACACACAAATGCATTGGGAACACTACACATTCTATTCCAAATCAAAACATGAAGAAAAATAGATCAAATTTGTGTTGCTCCTCTAAAAAAATTTAAGAAAAGTGAATATTAGACTGTTCAAAAAATAGCAGTGTTTGTATTCTTCTTTACAAACTCAAACATTCACTATATAAACTGAAAAATGTTTGAAGATTTTGCTTTCCTTTGAATCACTTAATGAATATTTAGTTGTATAAGCACTGTTTCTGAGAACTGCTGTACATCTGTGTTGCATGGAGTCAACCAACTTCTGGCACCTGTGAACAGGTATTCCAGCCCAGGATGATTGGACTACATTCCACAGTTCTTCTCTATTTCTTGGTTTTGCCTCAGAAACTGCATTTTTGATGTCACCCCACAAGTTTTCTATTGGATTAAGATCCGGGGATTGGGCTGGCCACTTCATAACGTCAATCTTGTTGGTCTGGAACCAAGATGTTGCACGTTTACTGGTGTGTTTGGGGTCGTTGTCTTGTTGGAACACTCATTTCAAGGGCATTTCCTCTTCAGCATAAGGCAGCATGACCTCTTCAAGTATTCTGATGTATTCAAACTGATCCATGATCCCTGGTATGCGATAAATAGGCCCAACACCGTAGTATGAGAAACATCCCCATATCATGATGCTTGCGCAACCATGCTTCACTGTCTTCACAGTGTACTGTGGCTTGAATTCAGTGTTTGGGGGTCGTCTGACAAACTGTCTCCGGCCACTAGACCCAAAAAGAACAATCTTACTTTCATCAGTCCACAAAATGTTGCACCATTTCTCTTTAGGCCAGTCAATGTGCTCTTTGGCAAATTGTAACCCCTTCAGCACATGTCTTTTTTTCAACAGTGGGACTTTGCGGGGGCTTCTTGCAGATAGCTTGGCTTCACATAGGCGTCTTCTAATTGTAACAGTACTCACAGGTAACTTTACACCTTCTTTGATCTTCCTGGAGCTGATTGTTGGCTGAGTCCTGCCATTTTGGCTATTCTTCTATCCATTCGAATGGTAGTTTTTTGCTTTCTTCCACGTCTTTCAAGTTTTGGTTGCCATTGTAAAGCATTTGCGATCATTTTGGCTGAGCAGCCTATCATTTTCTGCTCTTCTTCATATGTTTTCCCCTCTCCAATCAACTTTTTAACCAAGGTACGCTGTTCTTCTGAACAATGTCTGGAATGACCCATTTTCCTCAGAATTTGAGAGAGAAATGCACTGTAACCAGCATGTACAACATTTGCTGCCTTCCTTCCTTAAATAAGGGCAATAATTGCCACCTGTTTTTCAAAGAATGAATGACCTCACTAATAGAACTCCACACTGCTATTATTTTGAACATGCCCCTTTCAATTAGTGATTTAATTACACAGAATCAGCAGCATGCATGCCATGACTGTTGGGTCTGTTGGATTTCTATTACTCTACTACACCGGCTAGTAAATTATTTGCCATGTAGAATATTATTTCTATCAAAAACAGTGATTGATCAGGTTAGTGATGTCTGACTGCTATTATTTTGAACACAACTGTATATTTATATCAATGCTTTATTATCCATAATGACAGTAGATACTAGAACATAGTGAGCCATTATCTCTGAATCAATCAAATAAAATGTTAATGTGCCTATACTTTGTATTTTATCCAATCAACTGATGATAATATCCCTATACTTTAATGGTTCCTATTAGAGATGAGCGAATTATTCAAAAATTCGGTTCGGCTGATTCGCCGAATTCGCCGAATAAATTCGCTTCGAGCCGAATATATTCGCTGCGAATTTAACTTATAAAAAGGGTGTTTCTAGGCTTCAGAGAGCCTTTATATTAGTGCAGAACACTGTACCTTTAATTTAAATGCCCTTGGAGTCTGCTGGGGAAGAGAAATAATACTGTCAGTCAGTATGACATGCAGATGAGTGCCGTCGATCTTAGAATCACCGCACACTTCACTCATTTGGGCAGTCACGGGGCCAAAACCAGAGTGTGGAGCCACAGTGTGGCGGTGGAGGCAGCAGCAATGGGAGGCCATACAGCACCCTATGACAAAATGGAACCCACCAGCAGTGTGAGGAGACCTGAAAGTGGCACATGGCAGAGTGTTGCGATGGAGACAGCAGCAATGGGAGGCCGTACAGGGACCCATGACACACTCTGGACCTGGCAGCAGCATGAGGAGGCGGTACAGGGGCCCATGACAGATTACGTGCCTGGCAGCAGCATGAGGAGTCGGTACGGGGGCCCATGGCAGATTACGGGCCTGGCAGCAGCATGAGGAGGCGGTACAGGGGCCCATGGCAGAGTGGCGGAGCGTAAGCAGCTAAAATTGAAGGCCATACAGAGGCCTATGTTAAAAAGTCCCCCCAGCAGCAGCGTGGGGAGACGACTATCAAGAGTCCAATGGCAGAGTGGCGGAGCAGAAGCAGCTTCAATTGAAGGCCATACACAGGCCTAGGTTTAAAAGTCCCTCACAGTTAATTCCAATAACGAACTCTACACCTCCGTGCAATCTACTTACGAGACCCTGGGCAGGTCTGGGTCCAATTTGTGGTAGAGACTGGTTTTGTTCAGCCATGCTTGAGCGAGTAATAACAGGTCTGTGCTGCCCTTTGGTGTCTGGCTTAATGCGCACAACACTGAACGTCCCAGCGTTTGTCAACGATTTGCCGTTAAGTGATGCAAACCCGCTGAACCACGTTCATGAGGAGCCGGTACAGGGGGCCATGAATCAGTATGGACCTGGCAGCAGCGTGAGCAGACAACAGAGGCACATGGCGCAGGGTGGCGGTGTAGGCAGCATTATTCTGAAGCCATACACAGGCCTAGGTTAAAAAGCGGAAGCCGTCAGCAGTGTGAGCAGACGACAGAGACACATGGCACAGGGTGGCGGTGGATGCAGCAGTATTCGGAAGCCAAACACAGGCCTCGGTTAAAAAGCGGAAGCCGTCAGCAGCGTGAGCAGACGACAGAGGCACATGGCGCAGGGTGGCGGTGGAGGCAGCAGCAATGGAAGGCCATACAGCACCCTATCACAAAATGGAACCCACCAACAGTGTAAGGAGACCTGAAAGTGGCACATGGCAGAGTCTGGCGATGAAGTCAGCAGCAATGGGAGGCCGTACAGGGACCCATGACACACTCTGGACCTGGCAGCAGCAAGAGGAGGCGGTACAGGGGCCCATGGCAGAGTGGCGAAGCGTAAGCAGCTTAAATTGAAGGCCATACAGAGGCCTATGTTAAAAAGTCCCCCCAGCAGCAGTGTGGGGAGACGACTATCAAGAGTCCAATGGCAGAGTGGCGGAGCAGAAGCAGCTTCAATTGAAGGCCATACACAGGCCTAGGTTAAAAAGTCCCCCCAGCAGCAGCGTGGGGAGACGACTATCAAGAGTCCAATAGCAGAGTGGCGGAGCGGAAGCAGCTTCAATTGAAGGCCATACACAGGCCTAGGTTAAAAAGTCCCCCCAGCAGTAGTGTGGGGAGACGACTATCAAGAGTCCAATGGCTGAGTGGCGATCCGGGAAGTCAGCGTTGTGATTGCAGATGCAATGCAGAGATTCTATGAGGTGATGCCGTGGGTGCGAAGAAGATCATATACCGTCGTACTTCCATCCATAAGACGGAACAACCTGCGAACCGGGAGCTTTATTGCCCTGACCCGCTGAGCAGCTTCTGGGATACCCAAGAGGCCCATGGCAGAGTGGCGGAGTGTAAGCAGCTTCAATTAAAGGCCATACAGAGGCCTATGTTAAAAAGCCCCCCAGCAGCAGCGTGGGGAGACGACTATCAAGAGTCCAATGGCAGAGTGGCGGAGCGGAAGCAGCTTCAATTGAAGGCCATACACAGGCCTAGGTTAAAAAGTCCCCCCAGCAGCAGTGTGGGGAGACGACTATCAAGAGTCCAATGGCTGAGTGGCAATCCGGGAAGTCAGCGTTGTGATTGCAGATGCAATGCAGAGATTCTATGAGGTGATGCCGTGGGTGCGAAGAAGATCATATACCGTCGTACTTCCATCCATAAGACGGAACAACCTGCGAACCGGGAGCTTTATTGCCCTGACCCGCTGAGCAGCTTCTGGGATACCCAAGAGGCCCATGGCAGAGTGGCGGAGCGTAAGCAGCTTCAATTAAAGGCCATACAGAGGCCTATGTTAAAAAGTCCCCCCAGCAGCAGCGTGGGGAGACGACTATCAAGAGTCCAATGGCAGAGTGGCGGAGCGGAAGCAGCTTCAATTGAAGGCCATACACAGGCCTAGGTTAAAAAGTCCCCCCAGCAGCAGTGTGGGGAGACGACTATCAAGAGTCCAATGGCTGAGTGGCGATCCGGGAAGTCAGCGTTGTGATTGCAGATGCAATGCAGAAATTTTATGAGGTAATGCCGTGGGTGCGAAGAAGATCATATACCGTCGTACTTCCATCCATAAGACGGAACAACCTGCGAACCGGGAGCTTTATTGCCCTGACCCGCTGAGCAGCTTCTGGGATACCCAAGAGTTTGGCTTCTGTGGGGAATATGGTTGAAAACTGAAACTTAAAGGCATGTTGACGGAAGGGCACCAGTGTCAGTGCTCCGGAGGGAATATAGCTTCAAAGCTGACACTTAAAGGTATATCGACGGTCAGAGACCACAGGAAGTGGAGCTTGCGTCTTAAATCGACTGAATGTGGCAGACGTGAAACGTCTACGGGCCGTATATGAAACGGGTTGTTCCTCTTTCTGGAATAAGTGTTGGAAATGGCCACTCTTTTTGGTGTGGCGTTTTGTCTATTTAATTCCGATAATGGACTGTACTCCTCCGTGCAATCTAGTTACGAGACCCTGGGCAGGTCTGGGTCCAATTTGTGGTAGAGACTGGTTTTGTTCAGCCATGCTTGAGCGAGTAATAACAGGTCTGTGCTGCCCTTTGGTGTCTGGCTTAATGCGCACAACACTGAACGTCCCAGCATTTGTCAACGATTTGCCGTTAAGTGATGCAAACCCGCTGAACCACGTTCATGAGGAGCCGGTACAGGGGGCCATGAATCAGTATGGACAGTGGGGCTGAGCCCACAGCATGCGATACTTCGCTTGGTGAGGGAACACCAAAGGACAGGGGCAGGTCGAGGACACGTGATTTCAGTGGGCTTGCTCCCGGGCCATGCCAACTAACGGTTGTGTCTGACGTACCCACCGACCATTGGCTGTAGGTGTCAGAGGTGACCTGGGAAGAGGAAGACGACCGAGTCAACCAATCGATGACGGCAGGGTTGTCGGTGGAGACACGACCGCTGGATGACACCGGGAGCACTGGCCTCTGGCTGCGACTAGTGCTGCCTCGACCCCTTCCTCTGCTGCCACGTCTGCTCGCTTCTGAAACATTGCCTCCTCTGCCACTCCTCTGCGTGTTGTCTGACATACTCTTTAATTCAATAAGCACCCCAAAAATAAAACCGGACTTAACTCTTTGAACGTACAATAGTGGTTGTGAAGCAGAAAGTCAGTTTATTTAGCACAATCGGTCAATTGCAGCTTGCCGTTGGCTGGAAACTGTACGTTTATGTCACTGGAATGCACTAATCACCCAAAAAATATTACCGCCACCCGGCGTGTATATGGATTTAACTCTTTGAACGTACAATAGTGGTTGTGAAGCAGAAAGTCAGTTTATTTAGCACAATCGGTCAATTGCAGCTTGCCGTTGGCTGGAAACTGTACGTTTAGGTCACTGGAATGCACTAATCACCCAAAAAATATTACCGCCAGCCGGCGTGTAAATGGATTTAACTCTTTGAACGTACAATAGTGGTTGTGAAGCAGAAAGTCAGTTTATTGTACACAATCGGTCAATTGCAGCTTGCCGTTGGCTGTAAACTGTACGTTTATGTCACTGGAATGCACTAATCACCCAAAAAATATTACCGCCAGCCGGCGTGTAAATGGATTTAACTCTTTGAACGTACAATAGTGGTTGTAAAGCAGAAAGTCAGTTTATTTAGCACAATCGGTCAATTGCAGCTTGCCGTTGGCTGGAAACTGTACGTTTATGTCACTGGAATGCACTAATCACCCAAAAAATATTACCGCCAGCCGGCGTGTAAATGGATTTAACTCTTTGAACGTACAATAGTGGTTGTGAAGCAGAAAGTCAGTTTATTTAGCACAATCGGTCAATTGCAGCTTGCCGTTGGCTGTAAACTGTACGTTTATGTCACTGGAATGCACTAATCACCCAAAAAATATTACCGCCACCCGGCGTGTAAATGGATCTAACTCTTTGAATGTACAATAGTGGTTGTGAAGCAGAAAGTCAGTTTATTTAGCACAATCGGTCAATTGCAGCTTGCCGTTGGCTAGAAACTGTACGTTTATGTCACTGGAATGCACTAATCACCCAAAAAATATTACCGCCAGCCGGCGTGTATATGGATTTAACTCTTTGAACGTACAATAGTGGTTGTGAAGCAGAAAGTCAGTTTATTTAGCACAATCGGTCAATTGCAGCTTGCCGTTGGCTGGAAACTGTACGTTTATGTCACTGGAATGCACTAATCACCCAAAAAATATTACCGCCACCCGGTGTGTAAATGGATCTAACTCTTTGAACGTACAATAGTGGTTGTGAAGCAGAAAGTCAGTTTATTGTACACAATCGGTCAATTGCAGCTTGCCGTTGGCTGGAAACTGTACGTTTGTGTCACTGGAATGCACTAATCACCCAAAAAATATTACCGCCAGCCGGCGTGTAAATGGATTTAACTCTTTGAACGTACAATAGTGGTTGTGAAGCAGAAAGTCAGTTTATTTTGCACAATCAGCAAACTGCAGCACCAACTGTGCACGACAGCCACCAAAAAAAAAAAGGGTGTATGTCACTTTAAATTTTCGATTCTTTGATAGCTGTGGCCCTAAGTAACGATTCTGTGTCCCTGAGTAACGATTCTGTGTCCCTGAGTAACGATTCTGTGTCCCTGAGTAACGATTCTGTGGCCCTAAAGTCTCTGTGGCCCTAACTCTGTCCCTTAATACACACAGGTCTGTCTCTCTTGAATGACCGGAGGCTAATGGAGAATTCTAAGATGGCCGCGATTTATAGCTCCACCATTACACAGTGCTGGCTGGCTGCTGATTGGCTAATGCGATCACATGTCATGAATGCATTATGGGTCAGCGCGCCTTGTCTGCGCGCCTTCCCAGAGATCCCCGCCCCATCTTCTCTGTCCATTTTCTCCGTCGCCACACATGTCGCCGCCATTTTTGGGAAAATTCGATTCGTGCATCCGAAGTTTGCTAATCTTCGGATTCGTCGCGAATAGAATTTTTCCAAATCTTCGGAACGAATTCCACTTCATCATGTTCGATTCGCTCATCTCTAGTTCCTATGATGTGTACAGTGCAGGAACTCTTCATAAAAAAACATTCCAATTTACTTTTAGGTCTAGTTTACAACTGTGATTTGAGGCCTGCAAAACGTATTTTTACCGCCACCTCCCTACTGCTCCCTTTTAAGCCGCAAAGACAGCAAACAGGAATGCACATTACGCGTGCCGACAATGCAAAAAATTATTACAGTACTGCTGAACATTCAACTAAATGGGGCGTCCTGGCAACCACTCTGCAATCGCATGCAGCTGTTGTACACTGGTTCAGGGTTTAAGGGGTTAAAACAGGCACTGAAGCGGTAATAATTAGTCTTACTGCCATGAATTGATTTTCATTCTGTCTCTGTAGCCAAACCCCTTCTGAAAAGCGATCCAATGCAGATCACTCCTAAGAGGGCTAACGCTAGTATAAACTAGGCCTTAGTCACTGAATAATATTTTCTGAAGAGATGCTGCGCTTGTACACAAACATAATAATTTACTGCTGTATATACACAGGGTCATGCTGACAGAAAGATCCTGGGTAAAAAATACCAGTTTTGTTCAACAAAGACCTCACGTATACCCACACAAAATTCTCCTTCGTTCTCTTCTAGCTGCCAGTGTTGCAATGTACGCGTGTCTACTTGCATATACACTCTTACGCTCATAAATTACTAAATTCATATGTAAAAATTTCAAATTTTTTATTTACGACTTTACGACTTTGTGCGCAAAGCTGCAATTATTGATATTTAAAGCAGTACTCTACTCCCCACACTCCCATGTTTTTTTTCTCCTCTCAACTGTATTCCTGGATTCTTTTTAAAACACATACTTACCTCTGCAATCCGCGGTTTGGGTGTGACACAATGGGTCCCATGTCACTGTCTTGGCGCTCTTCAGCTGCCTGCCTCTTCCAGGAACAGGCAGCCAGTTCCAACGATGCACTGAGTCCAGCCGCTCTGTGTGTCAATCCTCCATCTTTCTGAGAGATGTAATAAAAGTATCTCAGGAGGCTCCAGAACCAGAGACACATCATTCTGGACCAGGTCAGAATGGCAGTGGGCTGCATGCAAAAAGACAAAAAGAGGGCGCACAGGCCTAGTGCATTACCTTTAAAATTTTGTTTATTGTATAAAATGTGATATACTCACAAAAGAGTAAAAGTCAAAGGGACATCATAAGAAATACAAGGTCCAATCACCCTGGAAGGTGTCTGATTGGGGACTATAGACCTCCAATGGCTGACATGTTTCGAGGTGATGCCTCTTCCTCAGAGCCACTACCAACATACCGTAATTTTCGCTCCATAAGACGTACTTTTTTTCCCCCAAAAAAGGAGGGAAAATGTCAGTGCGTCTTATGCAGCAAATATGGAGCGGCCGGTCCGGTATTTCCACCACCGCCGTGTCAGAATACCGGGCCGGCCGCTCAGCTCTGCAGTGGGACCTTACCTGTTCCTCTATCCAGCGGCGCGCTGTCTTCCCGGCTTCTGTAGTGTGGGCGTTCGGCTTGACAGCCGGGTGCCAAGTGCATATGCGCAAGAAGGGGTGCTGTTTGTGAATGGTAAGGCGGCACCTGGGACACATGACAGGTCCCAGAAGCCGCCGGACCAATCACAAAGCGCAGCGCTTCTCACTTATGCGCACTGGGCACCCGGCTGTCAAGCCGAGCGTCATTACAGAAGCCGGGAAGACAGCGCGCCGCTGGATAGAGGAACAGGTAAGGTCCCGCTGCAGAGCGGACACTAACCAAAGAACAACTCCGCGGAAGTAAGATCGGGTACCTGTCAAATGCAGGTACCCGCTCCCCCCCCTTCCCAAAGGTCAGCACTCATCTCCTGTACTGTCTGCAGTCTCTGGTCATCTCCTGTACTATGTCTGCAGTCTCTGGTCATCTCCTGTACTTTATCCACAGTCTCTGGTCATCTCCTGTACTATGTCCGCAGTCTCTGGTCATCTCCTGTACTGTGTCCACAGTCTCTGGTCATCTCCTGTACTCTGTCCGCAGTATCTGGTTATCTCCTGTACTGTGTCCGCAGTCTCTGGTCATCTCCTGTACTTTGTCCACAGTCTCTGGTCATCTCCTGTACTATGTCCGCAGTCTCTGGTCATCTCCTGTACTATGTCCGCAGTCTCTGGTCATCTCCTGTACTATGTCCGCAGTCTCTGGTCATCTCCTGTACTATCAATACAAGAAAAAAGACCTCAGCGCCCAGGACCTCCTTCCCAACCCACTTATCCACGTGAAATGCTGCTGTACACAGGTATGAAACCACAAAAAAAAATTTTTTTTTCTCTGGCCATCTCCTGTACTATGTCCACAGTCTCTGGTCATCTCCTGTACTATGTCTGCAGTCCATTGGTTCAGAATATTTTTTTTCCTGTTTTCTGCCTCTAAAACCTAGGTGCGTCTTATGGTCAGGTGCGTCTTATGGAGCGAAAAATACGGTAGTTTTTATGTCTAGATGTAGATGCCTGGAAGGTGTCTTGAGGATCCCTGGAAGGTGTCTGCTCAGGGACTACAAACCTCCAAATTTCTGATGCGTTTCGAGGTGATGCCTCTTCCTCAGAGCCACTACCAACATAGTCTCTCTGTTCATGCACATCAGGCCAGCATGCACGCACTAGCACTCCCACTGTGCCGGGATGAGGGCGCGCAGAGAGGGAGAGGAGTACAGTGACGTCACTGCTACACTACCAAGCTCCGGAGTGCCACCACGCCCACAGAAAGGGACAACTTCGGAGGGCTACATCACAAACATGGAATGACAGAAAAATGTTTTGAAGAGAACACTCAGAGCACCCAAAGGTATGTATGGATGGCGGTCTTCCACATTACACCGACATTGGGTTTACAACCACTTTAAGTTCTGCTATAAGCAGCTGTAGTGCATTGTCCCATGAACAATACATCTGTGTTCAGATCCATTAAAAAAAAAAAAGAGCTACACAGCTACAACTGCATTGTTTTTTTTACCCGTGTGCAAGAGGTCCTATGAATTAAGCAAATGATAGTTGAATTTAATATATAAAAACACTAGGTGCAAAAGAGTTTTTTATTTATACATAACTATTTAAAAAAAATCACATATATGACAGCAGATATATAGGTTCACTCATTTTGTTAGAGTGATTCATATAATTATATACTCCTTTGCCTTCTAATCTCTCTAATCCTATATATACAGTCCTGGCCAAAAATATTGGCACCCCTGCATTTCTGTCAGATAATGCACCACTTCGCTTGTGTGGAATGTGTCAGATTTGTCTTTTTGTTTCTCCAATTTTTGTGTCATACCAGTACAAGCAAAAGAAACAAATGTGAGACTGCCTAAACATTTGTGATTACAACAATTTTCTGGGTGAAGTGGGGCATTATCGGACAGAAATGCAGGGCTGACAATATTTTTGGCCATGACTGTATACACAACATGGAGCAGAATCTTGACACGTTTTGCAGCTTTGCTTCCTCAGGAGAGTAAAGGAGGACAGATACTTCTCTCTTTTTACCACTGCATTGTTACATAGTTACATAATTTATAAGGTCCATCTAGTTCAATGTATGTGTGTATGTGTGTGGTTTTTCCTTTCTAACAATTCCCATAGCCCTGTATATTTTGCTTCCTGAGGAAGACATCTAAAAATCTTTTTTGAAGTTATCAGCACTCTAAGCTAGTAGCACTTCCTGAAGAGGGAGTGCCACATTTTAACTGCTCTAACAGTAAAGAACCCTTTCCATATTCTAAGAGTAAACCTCCTTCTTCTAACCTCAAATCAGGGCTTGCATGTGTTCTCCAGGCATCTAGAGTAAACAGGTTATTGTTATAACCTCCCCTCTAAAAGCAGAATTGAACTAAAAAAATACCACTTACAGGAAGGGATTTTATGCCAGAAGAGACCCTCCCACATGGAAGAAAAATTTATTAGAAATATATTTTAAAGATATTCTTCCCAAATATATTGACATATATTTGAAATATTACAACTTTGGCCACATTCAATATATTTCAAAATATACTGCATGTTGAGATGCGTTTTTATTGCAAAATATATGAAAATATTTTTAAAAATACATTTTAAAATATACTCTATATCTTTAAAAATACAAATCTACATTTTTAGAATGCATTTACAAATATATGTAAAAATATATGTTAAATTACTTTTTTATATGTTAAAAAAATCTGAAGAATATTTTTAAAAATATATTTTTTTAAAATATATATTCTTAAGTTTTTTTTAAAATATGAAAAAGTCCTTTTAACATATATTTTAACATATATTTGTAAGTGCATTCCAAAAATGTAGATTTGTATTTGTAAAGACATACAGTATATTTGAAATGTATTTTTAAAAATATTTTTCATACATTTTGTATAAAAAATGCATTTCAACATACAGTATCTATCTATCTATCTATCTATCTATCTATCTATCTATCTATCTATCTATCTATCTATCTATCTATCCATCCAGTCGTATCCGACCCTTGGCGATTGCATGGACCGTCACCCGTAAAGTGACTTTTTCACAGTATATATATATACTATGTATACATACATAAATTTTTTGAAATATATTGAATATGGCCAAAAATGTAGTATTGCAAATATAGGTCGATATATTTGGGAAGAATATTTTTAAAATATATTTCAAATATATTTTTCTACCATATGGGCTATTGGTCTCTTCTGCCATAAGTGCTTTTCCCTGTCTTTCAGTGTTAATGTTCAGTAAGCCACACATGCGCAGTTCAACATACATTCACAGCACCCCTATGATATGACGTGACTGACATCATCTCTGCTCAGCCATTCAAGTTGCCAAATAGACCGAAATTCGGAAGAATACTGGGAGAAGATAAAAGCACCCATAACCAGCAGGTGTGCAGGGAATTGTTTTGACAGGTAAGTCTTTCATAAACTGCTAACAGGCTGTCCATAGTAACAGATTATGGCTAACCGCTCCACAGGGCCAATTTAATTTTAAAAAGATAGAGGACTTTAATTCCACTTAAAGCTCCTCGTCTCCAAAGTGCATAACTGCAATGTATGTAATCAATCCTCATTGCTGAGGTTCTCCATTTCCTTTATTAATTTTCTTGCCCTTTGCTGAACTAGTTCTGTATCGACAACATCTGTCCTGGGGATTGGTGACCAAAACTGATCAGCATATTTAAGATGAGGCCGCACCAGTGTTTTGTAGAGGGACATAATTATTGATTTATCTCTGGAATGTATTCTCTTTTTAATACATGAGAGTATTTTGCTAGCTTTGTTAGCTGTGGCTTGGCATTGCATGCCATTGCTAAATCTGTTGCACTAAAAGAGAATTTAATTATATGAATCACTGCAAAAAAAAAGTGAGTAAACCTTTACATGAACTGTCATATATGTGATTTTTTTAACAGTTATTTAAAATAAAAAACATATATTTATCCTATATTGTATGTACTCATCTGTACCTTAAGAGTCCCATGCACTTTTTCTCCATTTGTCTATAATTGGGATGTGGTGGCAAGACCTGTCAACCAGCTGAACCCTCAATTTAGGAATTACTAATGTTTAATTTAATTAACAAGGAGAAACCCAGTAACCCATGACAACCCAACAAAAATCATGCTGTAGTAATTCAACAATTTTAGACTGATACAAATTGAACATTAGTTGCTTGCTTAGGATTACTGCACTTTGAACATCACCACTGTGATTTGTGCTGATTTACTGAATAGGATGACAGTTTTTTTCTCTATCAGAGAAGTCAGTTTTGTCACAATGCTGGCTGTAACATCAGAGATACACGATTCATCACACAAAAGGTCCATCTTTCACTATGCAGGCTGGGATTCTGTAAAGAATTTGCAACACTTTTCTGGTGGTATGGGTGAATTAAAAAGTCCTGCGCCTAATTAATGAAAGTCTTGTGACGGTTCTGTTAATTGTTGCGACATGTGCAATATATTCAGATAGTTTTTGTGTGCACCACTTTCACAATGTATCACTATGGCTGCGACAAATTCAAAAACAATTACTTGGCATTTTGGAGGTAAGGAAATTGGAAGTTATTTAGACCAAGACTATGTTGTCTTATAGAGACAGGCCGGGGTGCCCAGACTGAGATTACTGTGTGTATAATGTATGTCTGTTGTAAAGAGCAGGGCAAGTTTGCAAGGCCACCCCCTACCCATGATTTGTCACTGGTTGCTAGGATGCTGTCAGCCTTACAGCTTGATTCGTTGCTAGCATGCAGGCAGCTGCCAGCATCCTAGCAGACAGTAATATGGGTCTACCCATAGTATTGGGACTGCCAGAATGCAGGCAACTGTGGAACTTGCCCACTTCAGCCTGCTGCCAATAGGAAGAAAACTAGGTCTAGAACTAGTCTCTCAGCATCACTCATCAGGCTTCACCCACTGTCAATTCAAAGGGAGGTGGACCTAATGGGGAACAAGTATCGCAACATAATTCATCAGGCTCCATCCACCGAACAGCTCAACCCCGATGAAAGACTGGATGGCCTGACGGAAAACTAGCAGCCTAATGCAGGCCATAGACGGGTAGAAAACCGGCCAGTTTTTCGCCCGACGGAAAAATCGTCAGATTTGCGCATCGTGTATGGCTTAGTTCATCAGCCGTTTTTCATGTTTTTCCTCGTTTGGATTATCGTTCATGTTGGAAAATTTTCAGAAAACGACCGATTTTCACCTCATTGATGGTCAAACAGTATGATCGTTTTTATGAAAATGTAATGCGCATGTGCAGTGACCTGGAAAGAAAAGAAGTCTTTTGCGTCCGAAATTTTGTTTCCGGGACAAACTATCAAGAGTTCTAGAATATAAACAAAACATTATTGCATGTTCTCCTGTGTTAATAGCTTTGTGTGTCATGTACAGAACATGCATCCGCTATGGTTACTGCACTGTTCATAAAGTACCCCACAAATGAACGAATATATGTCCATTATCAACACTGAATAAACTTTATGCATTATAGCTTATGTCTAAAAAAATATTAACAGTCATATCGCATTTTTATTTTTTTTAAGCAAAATATGCTTACGATGCTGATGTCTCCTTCCGGAAGGCTCCGTAGAGTGTGGGAGGGTGACAAAGGTTACAAAATGACATCATTTCCTGTTAGAGGTTATGATTTTCACGGTTTAATCGACCGAGTTTTATAATCATTGGTGGTTACGTCGGATATAAGACCGACCAATATTTTGTTTATAGAACGAAAAAACGGACAAATTTCGTACCATCTATGGCCTGCATAACAGTCACTGAAGAGGCTCAGGTGCCGCACCTGCCTTTGTGACAGGCACAGTGACCAGGCAGGGAGCTAAGTAATGCTGAACCTGTGGTTTTATCAAGCATGGTGTTACTGAGTTGCACCGATGAGAGACACTTTGATTACAGTGCCACCCCAACTATGGACAAATTCAGGTATGTTTTCAACACATACATGAATATGTTCCCGGTTCAGGGGCGGATTGACCATTTGGAAACTCGGGCACTGCCCGAGGTCCCGGGGCCAGTAGGGGGCCCAATGAGATGCCCCTGGTACCTTTTTCATAGGCTTTTTTGAGTTTGGGCAAGGACACAGGGGCCCCATGATCCCCTATTGCCCGGGGGCCCCATGAGTTGTCAGTATGCCCCTGTCCCGGTTGCGACATTTTTGGCATGCATTGGAAGCAGTTTTCTTATGGGTGTTTATTATCCTCTTATTGAATTCCAGGGTCAGTGTTTTCACTAAATATCTGTACGGAGCATAGGAAATGACCCTACAACACATCCTAGAATGTAATATCTAGTGCACAAGTTAAAGCTGAACTCCAGCCAGTAAAAGGCATAAAATAATGCGACTCTAAAATCGGTATTAAAATATGACATGCATTTTTTAAAGAATACCTAAATGCAATTTGTTTTTGTTTAGTTTTACATTGAGTGGAGAGGGATTAGAACCCCTGGCAAGTTTGTATTGCTGTCTGTGCCCCTGTTTGGCCCCTTCCACTCTTCCACTTCCACTCATCTTTCCGTTGATCCCCGCTAAGCAGGTAGATGGAGGGTCTGTGTCTGCTTCGCTTATACAGAGCGGACACAGACACAGCCCGCTCTCCTCTACAGGCAGTCAGATGTTAACGGACCGCCTTGTCCGTTTACACCCGACTGCCATACGATTCAATTCTCTAGACGGAAGGGGAATGGCATCCATCTTTTTTAGTGAATCAGATTGTATTGAATGTCAACAGGTGTAAACAAAAACACATCCGTTTACACCAGACTTAGAGGAGAATGGAGGGTCTGATCAGGTCAGCCTAAAAAACTGATAAGCAAACCCGATCTGTCTGCCTGTGTGAAAGAAGCCTTAGGGAGATGAATCCTCTCTATTGGTCCTGTTTACTATTACCATTGAAAGTAAAAGTAAAATAAAATCCCAAATTTTGTGTTGTCCCCAGAAGAGTAATAGAGAGAAGATCTTTAAAATGGGTACACTATTTCTGGTGACCTGGGGGGCCCAAGGGATTCCCTCACTTTGAAGGGATTTTCCCTCACTTCTTGTTTTGGCTATGGAACAGGAAGTGAAGGGAAATCTTCCTAATGGGACACATATCATATAATTATCCCTTACTCTATCTAAATGGAAAAAAATGCCTATAGTTCTATATTAAATGCAAGCAGTATACTGAGTCTGATTTGAGTCTTTACAGCAGGGCTCAGAGAGAAAGAAGAATAAGAGCACAAGGAGCCAGTCAGAGGTGTTACAATGCAAGGAGCCGTTCTGATAGGAGGAGAGAGCAGAGTGGCAGGGATGAGCTTAGCAATGTGCTGTTTCTCCTTTCGCTGCTTAATCACAGGATGGGTGTGAGGAGGAAATCTGTAAGTGAAAGTAAAACTGAAGCATAGAAGGATCAAGTTCCCTTACCTTCTAGACAGGCTTTTGTTGTGCAGCAGAGCTGTGTAAACCTCTGGAGTAGATGGATAGATATAAGGTGTAGAAGTCTCTAGACAAGGAAAACAGTTCCCTTATATGTATTTTACTGGTGTATTTACGGAGCTGTTTGTTGATGTTCACACTTACAGTGGGCTGGAACCTAATACATGGTATGCAGGTAGGGAGGGGCTGGCTTATAATATCTGCATCACTGGTGCCCACAATACTCTGGGCAGGCCATCTATTAATCACCTTATGGTGCCTGTACTTGTGTGCCAATGTTGCTTTATACTTTTTGAAATGATAGGTTCATTTTAAGCTGTAATTTCTTAGTCACACCTATAAAGTACAACATTTGGACAATACAGATGGTAAGTATGTCTTATGACTCATAAGCAATGTGCTGCTGTTCGCAATTGAAATCTATGGTGAATGCATTGACAGCTATGTAGGTGGATTTCAGCACCATGGACAGCAGCAGCATTAATGTAAGTGGCCAAATCCATAATAAAAAAAGGAAGGTAATGTAAGCCAAACAAGAAAAATCTGAACTTACCCCTAGGAAGGATATACAAAAAAATCATGGACAAGGAGAAAAGGAGCATGTGGTAAGCCAATAAGATTCCAGCAGCTGCTTTCCTAGCATAGCCCCAATAATTACTACATGAGAAATGAACTGTTGGGTAATAAGCCAGTAAAGGAATGGAAAAGCAAGATATCTCAGTCTGACTGATTAAAGCGGACCTCTGCACAAAGTATGGCTGTCTGTGATTTATTTGCATAATTTAATTAGAATTTTTTTTTATGTTTCTTTCACATAAAATTCCAGTTTAGAAACAATAGAGTTCTTTTACAAATGTTCTTCTATTCTTACAGGAACCTATAGGCAGGGGCAACACAGTGGCTTAGTGTTTAGCACTTAGTGCCTGGCAGCTTGTAGGTTGCTGGTTCAAGTCCCAGCCAGGGCACTATCTACCTGGAGTTTGCATGTTCTCCCTGTGCCTGCATGGATTTCCTCCCAAACTCCAAAGGCATGCTGGTAGGTTAATTGGCTTCTGTCTAAATTGGCCCTAGTATGTGTATGTATGCATGTGAGTTAGGGACCTTAGGCTATAAGCTCTTCAAGGGCAGGAACCGATTTGCATGTATATGTAAAGTGCTGCATAAATTGGCAGAGCTATATAAGCACCTATAAAAAATACTCTTGCTTCTGATTACTGAATTAAATTGATGGTGCCATCAGGGTTGGGATGGGCAAAGGGGCAGGAGGGAAACCTGCAGTGTTTATATGCGATGGGAGCTTCAGCCGCTCTGTTCTTCAGTACTGAAGTGACTGCAGCATCACCTCAGTAACTGCTGGAGAGAGAATTCTACTATCTTCTCTCTCCAATAGCAAATATATGCCGGATGAGGGTGCGTGTCCCTACGAACCATCTAGCCAATTGATGAATCTAAAATACAACCTTTATTCAGATATATATGTAGATATATAATGTAAGCTCAGCTGTAATTAATTCCTATTGGAGTGGACTGTACTGCGCTCAACAATATGACTGGATATCATTACAGTTATTTATCTTACATCCAAATGGTTAACAACTTCTTATATCTTCTCTCTGCAATAGCAGCCAATCTTTGCAAGAGAAGAACACACCCCTGTCTCAGTGTGGTACCTCTATGGAGTAAGGGCAGACTGCCCTTCTTCCTGTTTCACCTTGCCATGTGGCATATCACATAACCAGAGATGTGAAGAAGTAGAAGCTTCTGTTATTCCCAGTTGAGAAGGAGGTCTGTACTGAGTGAATACACAGAGGATGGGGAACAGCTCAGCCCTAGACCTCCCTATCCTTCTCAGAAACCCCTTTTACCTCCACCCTCTCTTATAGCCCTGCCACCCCCCCCCCCCAATCCCTTTAGTTCCATGCACCCCACAAAGCCTACCTCCCAGCTTTCCTCCTGTCCTTTGTGACATAGATACCAAAGCAGTCCTCCTCACACTGATACCACAGCTGCAGGGAAATTGAAAAAACATGGGCATGTTTTTCCTTCTGGTAACACCACCAATGCAAGGACATTTTGTTTCCTTCCATGGATGCCACCAGCACAGGGACATTTTTTCCTTCCAGTGACACTACTGACACAGGGACATTTTCTCCTTTGCCATTGTTAGCCCCATATATGTGCACCGGTATTGAACTTTTTAGTTTACTGCAGTGTACCGTAACCCTTGGTACTATTTCACCATAGGTACCAGAAGAACTTTTCCCAGCAGTAGGAGACCACGAGTTGTTCCTGTATTAATTTCTAATTTCTAAAGGAATATCTCTAAATGGTAATGATACCCTGGAAATTTCACCATTTGTCTTACATTTCATCTTGAAAAAAAATCCTTATGCTTTGAGCCTCATACCTGTATATCTGCAGTGTGAGATCATCTAAGACCCTACTGCCTGATTCAGAACAAAAATGACAGGTGCTGCTCAAGGCTCCACCATGTCTTGCATAACAAACCACTAGGAGTGCCAACAAGGACAGAGCTCGACCCAGCTCAAAACATCAAGTAAGGAAAAAGAGTCCTAAAAATCGAACATCACAGCCAAACCTTGTGAGGAAGTCTATGACAGCAAACAACCCTCTAAGCTAGCCATACAAGGAGTGAATTTCATTAGGTTCCTGATGAACCATCGGGAATTCAAGCCATGGATGACCCTGTCAGCACCCTCCCACTGAACATTCTTCATTTTGGAATCAGGTGGAAAACCGTCAGCCAAACAGCAGTTGCCTCTGATCAGATGCAGCAGTTGTTCAAGTATTCTGACATGGGTGCCGATTGTCAAAATACAATAGTCAGCAGGTAAAGATAAGTCCATCCACTCTGTTTAGTGTGGATGGGGGAGTCAAGTGAAATATTACAGTGTATGGCCAGCTTTGCCTCCAAGATGGCCACCCCCACAGAGAAACACAATGCAGAAATAGAAATGGTAAGTCAGTAATGGGGAAAATATTACTGACTTACTGCCCGCAGGGATACCACAGGCAATACTGGTGCACAGTCCTTTGCCCTCTGCTAGTCTTTTTAGGGCACAGCTTCCACAGTTCAGTTGCTCTTCAAATTTCACTTCTTTACATAGAATTGTTAAACACCTTTACAATGTATAGTATTATTCTTTTCAACAGATTACTGTCAGCACTGCTACATGCATTCAAGCCATTATGTAACAGTGTGCTGGATAAAAAAAAAAGCTACAAATTTTAATGGCCCCACTGGACAGCTAGAGATTAATGAAATGGCTTTCAAAAAAGTCCCAGTGGAATACCGATACTTCGAGGAATCCCTAGTTTGGGCAAGTGTATTGATGGATGCATTTGTGCTTCAACGCTGATAGTGCTGCTTTTCCTGTCCCCTTTCACCCTAGGGTCTCTTCAAGAATTTCAACCACATTGTTAAGTAACTAATAAAGGACATGGTATTTTTTTATTCAGGTAACAGTGTCACTTTAACAGGATTTGAGTAACAAAATGTAGCCAGCTAGATTTTCTGCTGACTAGTGATAATTATTTGGGTGTTAAAATAATTCATTAAAGTAGTGATTAGTGGCACGGAATGAATTGAGCTTTGCTTTCTGCATTTACATAAGCCATAGATGAAGCGAGCAATAGCTGGCATCAAACCCCTAAGCTGTGAAATACCCACATTCGGATCTGTGTGCTGCAAGGGTGTTTCTACAGTTTCAGGTGAGCTTGTCATTTTGTTTTTGGAAATGCCAAGGTGACCTCTATTCAGATGGGTTCTGAATGGATCTAAAAAGCAGCATATGTCAGCAAAAGAAATAGTGGACTTTACACATAATTTTTTTTAAAAAAAGTTGAAACAGTGTGCAAGCGACATAGTAGACTACTATAGGGCAGGGGTCTCCAAACTTTCTAACCAAAGGGCCAGTTTACTGTCCATCAGATTTTAGGGGGGCTGTAATGTTCCCAGTGGGATTAAACAATGGCCCATCTTTGGTATTAGGGGGAGAAATTATTAGTGTCAGTGAGAGGAATTATGCCCCATTGCTGGTGTCAGTGGCAGAAATAATGCCTCAAGGGCCGGATAAAGGAGTGCAAAGGGTCACATCCAGCCCACGGCCTTAGTTAGGAGACTACTGCAATAGGGTTTAGAAGCATGTGAACTAGCTTCGGATATCCAGAACCACTCCAAATGTCTTGACCTGTAAAAAGAAAATAGCACAGGGTTGCTGCTAGGACATGGAAACCAAGGCACAGTCCCTGGGTCTTCTACTGATTGTCCTGAGTCTCCATTGCAGTGTTTGACCTCACATGGTATGCCATGCATTAACGTGCATTAAGTTAAGGCAGCACATTCATTTGAATGGACTGCCTCACACACTAAAAAAAAGATGTATGTACTATTGTTAGTAAAACAGTACACCAAAACAAATGACAGTGTGTTACTGTTCATTTCAGTGCGCTACATTGCAGGTGCATTGGTAGGAATGAATGGCACCACAGTGCACTAATGGACTTAACATGTATTCCTGCATTTTGGGGTCTATCCAACATAAATGTAATTCTAAAGACAAACATACTTCAATTGTTTTTATCAAATCATTGAGCTTCTTTGTTTATCTGTACTTTGCAATACATATTTCTTTTTCACCTCATAGATTATTGCCTATTGATTAGCAATGACAAGATCCTTCTTGTCACCCTGTTAATAGAATTACAATTAAAACTGAAACACTTTTAAAAACTAAAATATTATATTAGTCTAATGTGGGGTACACACAGGCTGAAATCAGCTATTACAGTAGAAACTGGAGGATTTTTGGCCCGTGTGTACAACTGTCTGTCCGACAGAATCTCATGTCTGGCTTCTGTCGAAAAAGCATGCTTGAAAACTAGAAGCCAACTGGAATCCGATCAGTATATGCAGTCAGTGGCTGCAAGCACTGACCGGTGTGTTATGCCAAGGGGGCAGTCCCCTTGTCAGAACACAATAGCACAGAGGGGAAGATCGCTGCTGTAACATCACTTGTGTTTGTATAGCAATCTGTCAGGTTTTTTCATTCAGCCCACTGGGGTGAAGGAAAAAAAAACTTATAGTGTGTACCAGGCTTTAGGCCAAGATGTAACCCAAAGAGGATTTTGTGTAAATCAATGAAAGGCATTTCCATGTTGCAGTTTAGTTTATAAATGTAAATTAATTAGGTGCAGTTTTTTCTTCTTCTTTCTAACTTAAGAAACCTATTTATTACAGTTTTTGCATCTAGTGGAATTGATGTATTGCTTTAAGCTTTACATATAATATGTTAACATTCTCTTGAGTAGGTTTACTAAATGTTTTGTTTACAAACAATTTTATTGCATAAAAGTAGACTGTAAAACAACAGCACATTGTCAAATAGAACGTTCAACAATAACAAGGCACTTTTGAATAGTACAAAAGTATATTAATGTAAAAAAGAAAAGAAAAATTAAGATTGCAGAAACATGAAGTGTGCAAATGATGAGGTAGATTAAAAGATACATCTGTCAACAGTATATGCCATACGACTTTCACTGGGAATGTTATTAATCATGCAATAGATGTCTACAATCCTTCCATGACTCCCACTTTTTATCAAATAAGTGCATCCTATCCAATAGGGTATAATGAATGCGTTCCATGAGCATTACAGTTTCAATTCTGTGTAGGACGGAGGTCAAGGGTACAGCATTGGACTTCCAATGCAAGGCAATAGACCATAAAGTGGCAATACATATAGCATGTATCAATCTCATAATGGCATCAGAGACCCCCGGGATACGAGCCCCCAGTAAGCAGGTCTGCATAGACAATCGTACCTGGGTACCCACCAGTGAGGTAGCCACCTCAGATAGCTTGCACCAAATCACAGATACTATCGGGCAATCCCAAAATATATGAACCAAAGTTCCCGTAAGGCCACAGCCCTGGAAACAGAGGGGACGTTTGTGGGAACAGTACATGTAGTCTTGATGGGGTATAATACCATCTGGTCAAAACCTTAAGGGCCGTCTCACGAACAGAAAGGGATCTAGAGCACTTACATATGTTATCCACCATGGAATCCCAATCCTCATCCGAAAAGGTGATGCCACTATCCACCTCCCAGGTTTACTAAATTTTGAGGACACATGCAAGAAGAATATAACATAAAAAAATTTGGTAAATATACAATATACCCATATATGGGCAGCACAGTGGCTAAATGGATAGCACTTCTGCCTGGCAGTGCTAGGGTCGTTGGTTCAAATCCCAACCATAGCACCACCTGCCTGGAGTTTGAATGTTCTCCCTGTGCCTGTTAATTGGATCCTGTCTAAATTGGCCCTAGTATGTGTATGTATGAATGAAATTTAGGGACCTTAGATTGTACACCCCTTGAGGGTTAGGGACTGATGTGAATGTACAATATATATATGTAAAGCACTGTTTAAATTGACAGTGCTATATAAGTGCCTGAAATAAATAAACATATACTGTAGCTAAAAGAAATTAAATTACAAGAATATCAAACAGAGGCATACAAGTAATTACTGTGGAAGAAGGCAGTATGTGATACCACATTAAAATACTGTGTTGGAAACGTACTGCCTAAAAACACTAATAACATTGAATTATAAAAACAATAAAAGCAGAGTTAATGGGGTAGAGTGAAGAAATAAAGGAAAGAAAAGGAAGACGTGGCACAGAGGAGGTGATCCAATCAAGAATCAGGAACAAAAATACATTATGTAACGTTAGTAGAGATCTATTAAAATTAGCAGCGAGATAGAATGTTACCCAGGAAAACCAGATACTCTCAAATTTATGAATTTATTTGTTTTCATAGCTACCATTTTTTGTGGATCAAGTACCAGGACATTTTGCATTTTACTTGATCTACATTTGGGATAGAGGACCACCACTCTTTAGCTAAAGTTTGTTTAGCTGCTGTATACAAAAATGTCAATAAGCGGAATTAGTCAGTTGTACAACCAGGTGGCCTAAAATTTAAAAGAGCTATTTTTGGTGATTTATGAATATGTTTATCTAATATCTGAAATATTTCCATCCAAAAATCTTTAATTTTGGGACATTCCACCAAATGTGGAAAGAGTGCCCACCACCTGACAACCCTGGAAACATTTGTCAGACATTGTATAGGTAAATTTGGTCAATCTCTGGTGAACCATGTACCAACGCATAAGCAATTTATAATTTGATTTATTTGCTGCGGTATTAATAGAGCGATGAGCTGCGTATTTCCAGATTTGGGTCCAGTCCTGCTCTCTCAATGACTCCCCTAAATCATTTTCTAATATAGTCATGTATTTGTGAGGATAAAGAAGTTGTTTTCCCAGTAAAGAAATATAGATAGTAGATATAGAGCCTTTAATTGAGGTACCATGTAGATAGATATGTTCATAAGAGATCAGTGTGAGAAGTGAGGACATGGGATCCGATTACCTCAGTAACAAAAGATTTCTTGTGATATTATCTTATGTAGGTTTCTTAGAGAGTGGAAAGTCAAAACACCCAATAAGGATACCAAGTCATAGATTTGGATCACAATTTTTAATCCAAAATTTGAATTTAGGAGGATCTTGATATCCGGGTAGGAACATTGGATTACGAATGTTTGTGAGCAACGAGGAATCTGAAGACATTAGTTTCCTAGAGTACTTAACATTATCCCAGATCTGGAGGGAATGTTTAATTGGATTATTAAAATGTTTCCAATATTTCAGAGGAATCCATAAAATATTTGAGATGGATATTGGATCTACCACCAATGCTTATATGGATACCCGTAGGGGAAGATCAATGGAATTGTGGTATGCATTGTGGTATGCAGTTAGATGAGCTATCTGTGCTGCCGAAAAAAAGAGAGAGATTTGTGGAACTGCAAGTCCTCCGTATAAGTTGAAAAAGAGTGGCACAATTGACGCAAGGTTTGTTTTTTTACCATATAAATAAAAAAATGGGATAATTTGCTCCGTAAAAAGTAGCATAGGAAGAGGGAATAAAAACACAGAAATATGAAAGGGACGTTGATTCCTAAATTGCAGGTGGGAAAGAACATCATCTGATAAATTAACGTTAAAAGCTTTGGATTTAGAATTATTAATATGTAGGCCAGATACATCCTTGAAACGTTCTAATTCCCAGATTAAATTAGGTAAAGATACATCAGGGTTGGAGATGATCATTAAGACACCATCTGCAAAGACGTGTTATTTTATGATCATAGCCTACCAATTCAAAACCTTTAATATAATAGTTGTTTCTTAAAGCTATAACAAGAGGTTCAGTAGCTAATGTTGAATAATAATGGGGATGATGAACATCCCTATTTGGTTCTGTGTTGAATATTGAGGTAAGAGGAACAAAAATCAGCTTATTGTAGATAAGCAAGAGGGGTAGGGAGCTTATCCATTTGCAAAAATTGGGGCCAAAACACCATTTTCAAGGTTGAGTAGTAAATAAGGCCACAGGACTGTGTTAAAGTTCTTTTTGATATCTAAAGAGACCAAGAAGACTGGATATTTTCTAATTCTACTTATATGGATAACTAAAATTCTTCTGATAGGTGCAGTTGTTACATGTATAATACTTTCTATACTCTGTACAAGTTAGTTCCAGTTCCTCTTGTAATAAACCTGCATAGGTTTTATGTATGCTTGCATGTGTTAAAGCAGAACTAAAGGCATTTTTTTTTTCATTTTTGAGAGTAAGAAAGAGATATAACTCCTCTCAGTTTTCTGGCATCTAAGTCCTATCGGGGGGGGGGGGGGGAGTTCTGTTCACTTCCTGTCTCACAGCCAAAACAGGAAGTGAAAGGAAATCCTTCGAAAGTGAGGGAGTCACTGATTGTCACTAGGGTCACCAGAACTAGTGTCCCCATTGAAAGGTTTCCCCTCTATTTTTGTTTTGGGGGAAAAAACATTTGGGATTTTCTTTCACTTTCACTTTTGAAGATAACGGTAATATATGACAAATAGGGTGTTGGGGAGGAAATTTCCCTAACGATGACACAGACAGAAATAAAAACCTCACAAGTGTCCCATTTCCTCTCCACTCTATCCAAAACCTTAAAAAAACTTCTTTACTTATAAGTTATAAGTTCTTTACTTATGCATTGACCACTTCACACCCTTAGGATGTACCTGTAAGTCCATGGGTTGAAGTGATGGCTGAAGCCATGATCCTGGTATCAAAATTTTCAACCGGAGATAAGCTTTCCTGTAGAAATGATTTGTGAGGCTCTGATTACTGCTACATAGCATACCACTGTTTCTGGGCTCTTCAGTTCAAATGCGGAGTCCAGAACCGATACTACTTGTGGGACCAGCTGACTACAGAGGAAAGGCAGGTACATCCCTACCTTCCTCTCCTCCATGACAAATGAAACCAGAAGCTACACAGATTTAGTCACTTCCACAAACTTCAGACACAAACTTCGGTTTGTTGTTTACAAGCCATTACCAATGTAACTAAGTAAAAAATATTCATACCTGGAATTCTTCTTTAACTACACTGCTTACCACAAAGGGTCTAGGGCAAGCAGGAATGCATACAGCTAGATGATCAGCAAGGCTACTAAATTTTAACTAAACAAGTGATACACTGTAGTTACTGATATAAAATTATCAGCACAAGTAGATTGTCATGAGGGACAAGTAGACTGGGGCCCCAATTTTATCCCTGGACAAGTAGTTTTTTCAAAAATGTCCACACCCCTGCTCCTCTTTGGCTGAGACAGCAGTGGGAGCCACTGTCAATCACAGCCAACGAGGAGAGACTGGGGGCAGGGCCAATCCATGCTCTATGTCTGAATGGACATACAGAGTAGTGGCACAGGAGCGAGTTTGATATGAGGGCACTCAGCAGGACGGAGGAGCCAAAAGAGTCAGCAGGGGACACAAAAAGAGGAGGATCGGGGCTGATATGTTCAAAACCACTGCACAGAACAGCTAAGTATGACATGTTTATTATTAAAATAAAATCAGCTTTTAATGTCACTTTAAGAAAGTATCTTAGACAACTTGTACATTAAAGTCACTTAAGAACTTAAAAGAACAAAACAAAGAATTCATCTTGCATTACTTGTTAAGAGTTATGACAAATCAGCAGTGAAACACCCTCAACCACTCCACTTAGTGCCATATCCTGAATTTGTTTGGGAGAAGCTTGCTACTGATATTGTTGTAGGTACTTTCACAGAGGCACCTGTAGACTGCCAATTCTTTTTTTTTGCTTTTTCTTTGCATAGCAAATATATTTTCTAACAGGTACTTGCCCCTACTTCCTTCTTCCTAACCTAGCAAGGATGAGGTCTGCTCGCTTCTCCCCTTCCCCTCCATGTCACACATCCCAGGAGGCCACTGGACCAGGGTCTCTACTGTATATGCCTCATGCATGTGCAGTAGGTGAGCCGACTGTGAGTCAAGAAGTCAAAGCTGGCTTCCTATTCCAAGATGGCAGTGTGGAATCCAATTGACCCATGAAGATGTCAGGTTGTAGGAAGACAGCACTGGACCTTGTGTGGCCTGGTGTGTATTTAATTTGTAGCTGCTTTTATTTTTTTTTCAAACAAGGTTTTAAAAAGAAGATCTTCAGAGTGACTCTTACAGAGAATTCTTGAAAAGCTTTTACTACAGTGTTTTTAAGTGACTAAGCACGAAACTACACCATCTTCACCAGTTGAGTTACTACACGAAAGACAATCGCTCACTAATGTTACAGACATACAGCTCCCACAAAGACCAGTGCCTCTGAAATCCTCATTTGATAGAACTGTTGAAAATTAAAAAGTTAAAAGTATGGCAAATACACTTCAGAAACATGGAGGAAGAGAAGAACACTTTCAGCCTGAATTTGTAGTTAGAGTTAAGAAACCTAGCTTATTGAAACAGGATCAGCCCAGATTTCCCTATCCACTTAGAGAAGATTTTCTCAACTTTTTCAACAAAGAAGAACCCTTGAAATAACATTCTGGTCTCAGGGAACCCCATCTAATAATTACTTTATCTACAACTCATGATACATTAGTGCGATGGTCAGTTGGAAGAACGCTCCTCACACTTATGGCAACTGATAGCTAAAGAGATCAATGGTGTCAGTGGGAACTTATCTGAGAGGCAGAAATTACTCATTGCTCAAGGAATCCCTAACAACCCAGGGAGGAACCCTGGTTGAGAAACCCTGACTTAGAGTGACAAGTCAACAAGGAGCCTAAAACTATGAACTGTCTGAAGGATGCATATGGAATGCCAAGTTTCATTTGACAAAGGACATTTTTCTATTTCTACTGGTAATCAAACTGGAGATCAGTAACCAAACCACCTAGACATAGTCAAAGAATCAGAAGGCCTCCTGTGTGAACCAGGGATTATGTGATGTAATTAAATGTACTGTACTGTTTTGTGAGATATCATTTTTTTAGATTGCTGTCTGTAGTTTTCAATAATGAGGAAAAAGGGAAATGTGGTGTTCATACCTCTGGTCTGTATGTCTCTAACTACAATAGTTACATATATATTTTCCATACCCTGCACAAGTTAGTTCCAGTTCATTTTATGATATACGCAGGGCCGGTGCTACCACTAGGTAAACTAGGCCGCTACCTAGTTCCTTTTTAAAGTCTTACTAAACCCACAACAGTAAAATCAGTCTGTATTTGCAGTAAAGCATGCTTGTT
The DNA here is from genome assembly GCF_062004578.1 of Staurois parvus. Classification (NCBI taxonomy): domain Eukaryota; kingdom Metazoa; phylum Chordata; class Amphibia; order Anura; family Ranidae; genus Staurois; species Staurois parvus. The sequence goes on along the minus strand of NW_028317827.1, from coordinate 9,401,143 downwards.
ATATTCGCTGTGGAACCTAAGGGGTTAATCCTCTGTACTGTGTAAAAGGGCTGTTTGATCCTGTCTTCTCAGATCCTCCCCTTCTTCTACTGTCCCCAATCCATCTGCTGATAGTACAGAGCCTTGGGGGCAAGGTACACATGCTCAGTTTAGTGTGTATTGCTAGAGTTTTTTTCTTCTTGGAGGGTGCATGTGATCAGCACAGGGCCAATCAGCGCTGTCCAGACAGAGGGTCAAGGGTCCTGTAGCCTCATAAGACAATCAGGGGAGAATAAAAACTCCTCCTTGAAGCTTCAACCAGTGCTCTGCCGGACACTGATAGAAGTCACATGACTGCTCTAACTGCAGAGGAAAAAAGGTATTTAGCAGTTTATATTTACTAAATAATTGCATTTCCATGTTCTGTGTACTGTGGGAGACCAGATATAGTGAATGCAGGGTCCTAGGTTTAGTAACACTTTAAGTATCATGCAAACTGCAGAGACGTCTAGAACATGGCTATGCAGTCTGGCAAGAGTGTTGGAATCTCAAGACTGGTAAAAAAGAAATACCAATCCGTGTGCAGGTAAAGCATTCCCATACATGTACTTCTATGTATGTAACAGTTTATCTGGAGTTCAGCTTTAGAAACTAGCACAGAAACTGGAGTCAACTTGAGTTCAAAGTGAATAGGATAGTGCTCCCCTGTCATTACATGGACACTTGACATTAATTTTACAACACACACGTGCAGGTGTAAATCACACTGACTCGTTTGATTTTGACTGGTTGTCCTGGAACTGTACAGACAGTTCATATTTTAGACATTGCAGTAAAGGAGTCCCTGTGTCTGCAGGCTTTGTTGGGTTTCCTTTTAGAAATGTTTTCCTAGATTTTCTTGGTACTGGTAAGATGCCAGTTTTCCTGCACAAGGAATTTTAATTCTTTTGCACTGGTACATGATACTCATTAAACACTAAGCAAGATCTATGTGGGTTTCTTCAAGACAAATCGGCTTTAAATATTAAGTTATGTTCATGGCCCGGGAAATCCAGCAGAAATTGCTTAGAACTGTACTTCTGCAAGAAACGTACCAAAAAAGAGAAATATCCTTCTTTCTTTTTGTCTAAACTAAAAAATAACTTTTTTGTATTTCCAATGTAACATCTGAAGACAGTTTGTGCAGTAAGTTTGATATATGTGTTACTTGACATCTGAGACATAATTTAATGGTCAACTTCACATATAGATTTGCAGCCACTAGAGGGCACACCTATCAGCTTGTTAATGGATCGATAGCATCAACCTCCGGCATTTGTGCCGTTATGTTTGAGCACGGGACTGTGAGGATCCGGTACCACTGCTCCCTCTGCAGGGGCACAAGACAATGTGAGAATATGCTGCAGAGGGGGTTAAAATGGAAGGAGTGATGGAGTGATGGAGTGATGTCATCGTGGCTTAGCCAATCAGATGTCCAGAGCTTGCAAACCTGGAAGGAAGACTAGGTGAAGATGGAAGCCTTTGCAGCGGTGACAGTGTGCCACTGGAGGGCTTCATTCTAAGGTACGTCCTTCATAATGTGCTAGTATGCCATGCATAATAGCACACTATGACATTACCTTGTAGAGGATTTTTCTTTTCTTTTTTTTTTTTTTTACTACTGCTTTAATAGTAGGGGTACCTGTTGATACTTCCAGAAGTTTTGTAAGATGATAATTTCTCTGCCTCTGCTGGCTAATACTAATTACAGCAGTTCCCAGTTCTGTCTATGCACTATAGAATGCCTCCTATATAATTGTAGGCAAGTGTAGGTTGACCTCCATACACAGGTGGTGCTTTTGCAGGGAGAGTAGAGGACAGGAGGAATGCCCATTCCTCTTAGGCAAGGGTCTCTAAACTATGGCCCTCCAGCTGTTGAAGTACTACAAGTCCCACCATGCCTCTGCCTCTGGGAGTCTAGCCTGTGGCTGCCAGAGTCTTGCAAGGCCTCATGGGACTTGCAGTTCCTCAACACCTAGAGGGACATAGTTTGGAGACCCCTGCTCCTGGCCTCTGTGTCATCGGGTGGGCTGTTGTTTAATTGAACACTGCCACCTGGATGACATCTGTGGCCATCTTTAGTAAGGGCAGAGGTTAGAAAAAGCACTGGCTCATTGGAGTAGGCACACATTTTGCATGTGGCTAGATCAGGGACCAAAACCCGCTTGATAGGGAGAGTGTGCCTAGCATAGGGAGAGGTTCCAGAGGAGAAGCAACAGCATATATACTGTTGACAGAGCTACAGAGGTCAATATTTCTGTTACCAGTCTTTGCTGCATATTACTTTCCACTCACCCCTGGCACCAGGTGCTGCCAGTCTCTGTACATCACTCTCTGTAAGCACTGTGTAAACTTCTGTATGCTGCTGCATAGACTCTGTTACTGTACTGTATGTTGGAACATTTTTGATAATTCAATTTTTGCAATTTCAACCACTGTGTGTGCCATGCCTCCCCTCCAGGATGTCTACCACCTGGGCTCCCACTACAGCCTCCATAATATGCAGAAAAGGAGAGGAGGTATGCTGTAGTCCTAACACATTTTCTGTCCCAGGCTCAGGACACTAGGGACACCTGGGTGCAGCACAAGCCGACACTCTCACTATGTGGGATGCCACCACTTCACAAATGATCCTTCATGAGAGGAGGGGTGGCAGAGGGGAGGAAGAAAGGACAGAGGAAGATGCTGGGTGTCTGTGGCCAGTGTAGCAGCTGAGCTGCAGCTCCTTCCAGTGTTCCTCTCAGACTCAGTCCCTTACTGCAAGCCAGCTGGCAGCTGCTGATTGCTGTGGACTTCCAGCCCTTCTCTTCCCATTCATTAGAGGAGGCAGAGCTGCGCCTGTGGAGGAAGGTAATGTCTGACTCTGATGTCTCTGTGAGTGTGACCCAGTCGGCCAGTCATCCATCACATTTGCAATGTGTCAATGAGTGATAACATCATTACAATCCCACAGCCTGCTGTTCTAGTGCCTGCTGGACCTGCTGATCTGTGTCAGTGTTGGTGGCGGTGTGTTGTGTCGGATCTGTCACTGTGTAGGATCGCTCGGTTCATGTGTTCTCTGTGTGTGGGGGGGGGGGGGCTGGGCTGCCTGTTGTCACAGCATTTACCTCCCCCCATTGCCTGGGGAATTCCAGCCTGGGACCTGTCAGAGTGTGGATCCATCATCCTCCACTCACTGCAACTGTCACCCTGCCACTGCCAGCCACAGATACAGTCCACCCGTGACACTGATTTTGTCTTTAATATTGGTTCTGGTGGCCTCTTATAAAACTTATTTTTGCAAATTAAAAGAAATTTAGTAGTTTGTTGATTTATTATTTTTTGTTTTTAAAAATGTTCATTAATTTATTTCTTTTGGGGGGGGGGGGGCGCAAGTAGCTGGTCTTGCCTAGGGCGCAAAACAGTCTAGCACCAGCTCTGCCTAGGAAACAATGCTGCTCTTCCACAAATACAGTACACTGTGTGAGCATTGTTACCCTAGGACAGGACACTTGTTACTAGCAGGATCGCCTGGTGAAAATAAAGGAAATAAAGTCTAAAAAAAAAAAAAATAATGTGGTCATGGAGCCTAAGGACTAGTAATACACCTTATATTACTTTCTTTGTTCTTGGCTTCAGACTGTTTAAAAAAGAGGCTTTAGGTAGCCAGTAAGATGAAAAAACCAAACTGCTAATGCAATCCAGGGAATAGTAAACTAAAATTAAGCAGCATTTTCACAATGCTTCTGAGCATGCCTTGTGTCACATGGTTCTGTGATATGTTCCGTGCCTTTACAGAGGATGGTGTTCAGAACCTGGGAACACTTCACATGCTAAAATTTAAAGGAAATTCAGAAAGAAAGGATACTATCAAACCTTAAAGTGATATTAAACCCTCAGTTTTTTAAACACTTTCAACAGCTGATTTAATTACTTACTGAGTACGCAACTTCTTTATCTTTTAATCCTTGCCGATGTTTCAACTTAAACTGGTGCCATGACCGCTGCCCCAGGTTTCCTGTTTTAGGGTGGCTCCTTTCTTCTGCAGCAGCCTATTGAGCCACCCTTGCATGCTGAGACTAGCATTGTGTCTCCCTACCAGGGGCAGACTGACCATTTGGAAACTCTGGCACTGCCCGAGGGCCCGGGGTCAGTAGGGGGTCCCATGAGATGCCCCTGGTACCTTTTTCATAGGCTTTTTTGAGTTTGGGCAAGGACACAGGGGCCCCATGATCCCCTATTGCCCGGAGGCCCCATGAGTTGTCAGTCCGCCCCTGCTCCCTACACTATGTGCATCAATAGAAATACACAGCCCTGTAACCTAGGATGGCAAGGCACTCCCCTACTCCTCCCTACTCCTCCACCCTTACTTCTTTAAACTAAAAGACTGGCTGGAGACTGCACTGTCCACTGTTATCTTCTTTAATATGAAGTCTGGAAGTTCAGGGCTGAGCACTGAGAAAGCAGGCAGCATTGAAAGTTGTAAACTGCAAGTGCCGGGGTAATAATTTTAACAAATAGTTTACTGGGGGAAGTTTATTATGTTGTGCCCAAGATTGAGTTAAAAAATGCTGAGAGTTTAATGCTACTTTAAGTTTCAGCAAGTAGGGTACCAAATGGCATTTGCAGCAGGTTGTGTTCCTTGAATATGTTCAAGGGCAAATTGTCCATGTTTGACTGCATTGTATTGTTAATTACAAATGGATGTGTGATCCCCTCCCTGCTGACGTCCCTTAACCCACGTCAATCTTTAAACCCGCCTTTGAACAATGTGAAGATCTTCACATTTTACTGCTAATGACCTTGATATGCTTTTAGCCTACGCTTTTCGCCGTTCATTCAACATTCTATAGTACAAGGCGGATACTGCTTCAAAAGACAGACACACACAGAACACAACATCTCCAGTACACCCGGAATAGCTTTATACCATGGCAACAGCAGAAGTGGCCTTTTGTACCATTGCAAGATGCTTGTAGGTGTATTGGCTATTCAATAGAAAATGATTGATGCAGCTAAACATAACATTACCTATTACAATACAACAAAGTAGACCTGTACTCAAATGCTAGCATAAAGCTATATTAGTGTGAAATTAAATTATGCACAAAAAATGTCTACAGCCATCCCTTCCCCCCACAGACATCTCTAATGTATAAAGGCAATGACCTGAGATCAGCAGCATCTAGCAGACCAAATGGAAATGCAAGCTGAGGCAAAGCAGAAATGTAAAGCTGAACTCCAGGCAAAAGGCTAAAAACATCTTTGTGATACATACTGTATATCAGAATTGTTTTACCTACAAAAGCATTTATATTTCTATCAATCCTGTCTTGAGATTTACACTGTCCTGCCAGATGCACAGCCATCCTGGTGACCTGGCCTGGTGTGAGCTCTTCAGGAACCTTTCACCTGTATAGGCCAATCATCTGCAGCTCTCACATTCCCTGCCCCACCACCCAACCATCACATATACAGTATATAAGGGGCATGTATTTGTGTGACTTCATTATGGGGAATGGCCCAGTCACAGATGATTGGCTCATATAGGTGACATCTTCTTGACGAGCACATGGTCCAAATCCTACTGCGAACAGGCTCAAGCTCATCACTGCCCCTGACCCTTGGAACTTGGCACACTTTATAACTTTTCTTCATCCAAGCACAGGCCTGTAGAGAAGAGGGTAAATACTTAATATTGCTCAAAGTTGCGCCTTTGCAAAGGTTTGGTCATCTGAAAACCAGCAACTACCAATTTCTGGGAGTGTCCATCTCTATGGTCCCCCTTCGGCTCTTTTTCCTAAAAACTTGTTCATTTGTAAAGAAATAAACACTCATAATAAGAACATACTATGAGTCAGGATGAGCTATTTTTCTGGATTTTCTCTGCACTTTATCTTGATCTAGGCTTTATGCACAGGATATCAATTGTTATACAAATATTGTTCTTTAGTAGAGCAAGTCCAATGTGCTAGACAATGTCTTTGAATTTTGATATTGTGTTCCCCACACAGAGTGATACTTTCACTGTGCACTGGAGCTCCCCTTTAGATGTTACATGGAGTGAATGTCAGGTGGATCCATTGCAGCTAATAATCCCCAATGTGATTGTCCTAAAGCAGATCTCCATCCCCCCCACCCAATTTTTTTTCCAGACCAGTCCAAACATTGTTTCAGGTTATAACCATTTCAGTTACTCATCTTCCCAGCGGATCCAGTGGTGTCCTGTAGAATCCTCTCCGAATTCTGCCCCACTCAGTCTTGCACAGCCATTTTCTTATGTGATGTCATCAGGAGGCCCACTGGCTCTTCCGGGTTCAGTCTTCGGGCCTCACAATGAAGTGCCGATAAGCCCACCCCCACCACCTTTTTCAGTGAAGCGCTATACCTCCTGGGATATGTGATATGCATATCCCAGGAGGTACAGCAGGCATAATGCTAGTCATTCACCTAGACCAGGGATGTCCAATCTGTGGACCATGGGTCCAAGACAGTTATGAATGCAGCCCAACACAAAATTGTAAACTTAAAAATGTTGAATTTTTTTGGATTTTTTTGTAAAAATGCATTTACACTTAGCGAACACATTAGACCGAAGAAAAAATTGACAGTGTCCCTTTACTGGAGTTTTATGAATTTTATCTTTCCAAAGAAAAATATCCCACTTTTCATGTCATCCATTTTCAGCAGCACCTATATTTGTAAGCATATATTTTCAGGGATGAAGCAAACGAAGGACAAAATTAGAACCAAAATATCTAATGAGCACCTTGAATTAATTGAGTATTGCTACTACTTCCATCAAATCAGATACTGATGCGTTAGTTTATCAAAAACAATATCACACTAGTTTTATGTTGCCCTCTTTTTCTATAATAATAAACAATATTACAAAAAAATATGTTTTATTACTCAGATAGGTAAATTATCTATATCAGTGATCTGCCCAACTTTTTATTGCTCATCAGCTATCCTTATTGTTAGTGTATTTTATGTGTAGCCCAAGAAAATTCCTCTTCTTTTAATTTGGCCTAGGAAAGTAAAAAGGTGGGACAACCCTGGCCTAGGCAGATGACGTGCATGGGGGGTGGTGGAGGCTGAAGTTTTCACACAAATTAAAAAAGCTGAAAAAATAGTGCACTCTGTGTGTAGTGGAGGGAAAGAAGGGAAAGAATTTGAGGATGAAGATCTGCTTTAAAATCTGCAATACTTACCAAGGTCCCTCACTGGTGCTGGCATCTTCTCTCTGGCTTCTTCTGGGTACTGGTCTTTGGCCATTTAAAAAAATTGAAATTTAAACTGGCTCAAGGAATAAAACCTTCATGATAAACTCTTCTAAATCGTATTCTGTCACTCGTTTGCACCTGGCAACCCCTCTAGGCGAATTCCTATAGTTTCTGCTATCCTGATCTTTTGAATATTCAGACAAAAAATTATGCACATGACAATAAAAATAAAGATAAAATGAAATTGAAATAGAAATGAAATTAAAATAGGTGTATTGTACACTAGCATCTTAAAATATCATGTAAACATCATGAATATGACAAAGGAGATTTATAAAAGGTATATATGTGACCATTTAGAAGATTGGGAGAGCCCTGATGGGACCTGTATCAGACGCCAAGGGTGTGTGTATATGAATATGAAATGTGTTGGATCTATGTACTTGTTGCTATTCTCAATAAATGCCTTCTAACTCGCCTTATAGGACAAAAAAAGGCGCTCCTTTTTACTTACCTTTCCATACTTTGCTTGGAGACAGCTATAGTCTCCACATGTGCTAAAATGCTTTGCTTGACAGTCTAGGACAGGTATCCAGCAACTTTCTGAATGTGAGCATAAGTTTACCACACTTTTTGCTATACTTTCCATATATGTGCAACTGAATACTATTCTTAGAAGGATCTTTCTCGTGGCTTTTTATCTTTCTTTCCTCCTTGACTCTGGTCACCTGGAGCACCACTGACTCAACAGTGGACCTTGTCTCCACACATTGACTCTCAAAGGGAAGAAGGGAGAACCACTTTCCATTTAAAAGCCTTAAATTCAGTTTATTTATCTCTCCTCATATAGACTGCTTCCACCTAGTATATGTGAGCTTTAACATATTTCACTCTATTGGGAACTTTTTGAGTAAGCTTTCAATGCAGTGAAACGTGTTAGAACTTACTTATGCCAAGTAGAAGCAGTCTATGTGTTGAAGAGATTATTAAACCGGATTTAGGGGGTTCAAACGTTCAGTAGTTCTATCTATCTCTCTTTGACAGTCTATGTGTGGAATTTATGAGCAGCTAGCGATTTCTGAGAACTGGCTCACTGGAATGGCGGACTAGTGACGAGTTACAGCCTACAGTAGAATATTGTACTTGGACCTTGTCTGTGTACAGCCAAGTGATGTCTCCATCCAAAGCCAGTGTAACAGGGTGACAACACAGCTATTAGGAGACAGGGACAGAGCATTGTCACCCTATAACAGAAAGTCTCTGAACAAGGACCTTCATAGCAGAATCACCGGGTGTTATTTTAATGAAACCTACAGATTTACAAATATTGAAATTTACTTATTTATTTACATGAACATGTAAAATCAGATTTTAGTGACTGGGACTACACATATGTAAATGCCCTCTGGCTGACTAATTGTATAGGTTGGAGTTACTTTCTAACCTATACACTGGTTGATCACTATGTAAAGGCAATGGTTCAGTCATTTCTATTTCTTGACTGTACACAGGCAGCCTGTTCATATTACTGCAATGAAATACTTTCCAGTCATTTCCCTGGGGTTTTATTTAGTAATGATCTGTTTGGAGGCATTATATGTTCTCCTTGCTTTATCTCAAGGATTCAGGCAAATTTCTGTGTTGTTTTCTAATAACACTGTTCAACAGGTAAAAAATTTTGGGCATAAAATTAGCTAATCTTACATAATTTTGGGGTGCTAAAAACGAAAATGACCCTAAAAAATGTTGATTGGCTCTAGTTTCCATGATATATTCACCCATCTAATGACGTAAGCCATTCAAAATTATGATGCAACTTCAGCTGCATATTGCGCAATTGATACTGGTGACCAATAGAAAATTGCATGTATACTGAGATGATGCAATATTAGCCTTTAATTGCATCACTTCACTGCATAAAAGCTGCAGTATCTGTAGCTGATTGTAGTTCGACAGCGTCTTTACATTTCGTTTTATGCTTATATAGGCTACTCAGTAATGCCTCGAACTTGTGTGAATAAAGCAGATAATTTCTGCTATATCTGCGGTGAAATAACTTTTATCTCACAAAAAAGGAGGATAACAGGAATGATTAAGGAAGCCTACAACTTGTATTTTGGCGGCAAGATAGGAGACCAGGACAAGAGCTGGGCACCACATATATGCTGCAATTCTTGTGGGACGGCACTGGAGCAATGGTTGAATGGAAAAAAGGCATCTATGCCTTTCGCTGTGCCAATGATTTGGAGAGAGCCAACAGATCAGGTTAGTAATTGTTACTTTTGTATGGTGCCTCCAACAAAAGGGCTAAATAAGAAGAAAAAGTTATCTGTGCACTATCCAAATATTCCATCGGCAATACGTCCAGTTCCTCATGGAGAGGGGCTACCAATTCCTAAAGCACCAGAATCCTTCGTGGTTGAGTCAAGTGAGGAAGAACCTGAAGCGTGTAGTCATCAACAGTCAACCTCACATGACCCAGACTTTCTTCCATCCACACCCACTGAACCACACCTCATTACACAAGTGGAATTGAGCGATCTTATCAGAGACCTGGATCTTCCCAAGAACAAGGCAGAGCTTTTGGGGTCAAGACTACAACAGTGGAATCTCCTAGCAAGTGATGTTCGTACGTCTTTCTACCGTCATCGTCAGAAAGATCTGATCCCATTCTTCGTCCAGGAAGGTGATATTGCTGTATGTAACAATGTTCATGGTTTAATCTCAGCCATTGGCGTATGCTATGATCCCGATGAGTGGAGGCTGTTCATTGATGCTTCAAAGGCGAGTCTTAAAGCTGTATTGCTCCATAATGGCAATCGGCTGCCGTCAGTTCCAGTTGCTTACGCAGTTTCAATGAAAGAAACGTATGAAAACTTGAAAGAGCTTTTAAGGTGCATCAACTATGATGAACATCAATGGTCGATTTGTGGTGACCTGAAGGTGATTGCTATCCTACTTGGACTTCAAGGTGGATATACGAAGTACTGCTGCTTCCTCTGTGAGTGGGACAGTCGTGCGAGAGAAATGCACTATGCCAAAAGAGACTGGCCATTACACCAGTCATTGCAGCCTGGAGAAATAAATGTTAACTATCCAGCACTTGTAGACAGCAATAAGATCTTATTACCTCCATTACACATCAAGTTGGGAATAATGAAAAACTTTGTTAAGGCAATGGACAAGAATAAAGCAGGTTTCAAGTACCTGATTAGCAAATTTCCAGCACTTAGTGCTGCAAAAATAAATGAAGGAGTCTTTGTTGGGCCACAGATTCGTAAACTTATTCATGATGATGAGTTTCTTTCTCTGTTGCGTGGAAAGGAAAAGGCTGCCTGGACAGCATTTGTATCAGTGACATGAAATTTTCTTGGAAACAATAAAACACCAGACTACAAGAAAGTGGTAGAAAAACTCATCCAGACTTACAGAAATCTGGGTTGCAACATGTCTCTAAAAATTCATTTTCTACATTCGCATCTGGATTTTTTCCCACCAAACTGTAACTGTGGAGCAGTGAGTGATGAACACGGAGAGCGCTTCTATCAAGACATTGCAGCTATGGAAAGAAGATATCAAGGTAAATGGAGCCCATCAATGCTTGCTGACTATTGCTGGACAGTTGTAAGAGATAGCCCTTTCCTCGAATACAAGAGAAAAGCCAAGAGAAGCAAAACCGACACAAACTGAAGACAAAACTAGTGAGAATCCTAAGTATTAAAATGATTCAACTTAGCTTATGGCTATAATTTTTCCTGGTAATCCTATGCAATATATTATGCCATTTAGGCTTTGTTATGTAGTCAATATCACTTGCTTTATATTTGTGGAAAGACATCTATCTATATAATTACTGTGCATTATGTAGTCATTACGCCTATAGTAGAAAACTTTCCGTTTACAGAAAAACTAGAGCCAATTGACAAATTTCATTGTTATATTTGAACTCAGAATGTGAAATTCATTAAGAAATGGATCCTTTTGTTTCCAAAACTGGCAAAAAATAAAAATTTGTTGAACAGTGTAATCTATTTAGAAGCCATTACCAATTCCTAGAAATGCCTGGACAAGGAAGTCCAATAGAACAAGCTTTGCATATTTATTTGGGCAAATGTGATAAGAGAACTGAATTCCAAGCAGCATATAATTAGGAAAACAATTCATTTTCTATTACAGGCACAGCAGGCCAATACAGCTTCAGGTTATAATGGCTCAGAGACTAGACTTCCCAGCCATGCCTGATGAGTCTTATGACCTACTCTGTATTATCACACAGCATAATTATTCAATAAACTATCATGGCCAGTACTATGTACAGGTATTATTAATCACAAATTTTAATAAGTACTGTCCTGACAATACCGAGCAGCCAATATCACAGCCATCTCAAAGCACCCTAAAATCCCAGAGTCACCCTTTTTTTTTACACATTTCACTCTGTCACCCTGCAAGATGTACACATTTTCCATTGATTCCTCTTAATTGACAGAAACCAGACCCAGAGCTCTTTCTTGCATAGTCATGGTGCTAGGTGACCTATAGTCCCTGTCAGGAGAACCATATTTTGCGAGACAGCACTGATATGTTATGATATGTAAAATTCAGTTAATGAGTATTCTGCTTTTTCAGTTAAAGTGTTACTACACCAACAACAGTAAAATCAGTCTGTATATGCAGTAAAGCATGCTTCTTATACTCACTGTGGAATCTAAGGGGTTAATCCTCTGCATTGTGTAAAAAGGCTGTTTGATCCTGTCTTCTCTGATCCTCCCCTTCTTCTACTGTCCCCAATCCATCTGCTGATAGTACAGAGCTCTAGGAGTCACTCTGCACATGCTCAGTTTAGTGTGTATTGCTAGAGAGTTTCTTTCCTTTGGGACAGTGCATGTGATCAGCACTCTCTAGACAGAGGGTCAGGGGTCATGCAGCCTCACAGGATAGTCAGAAGAGAATGAAAAACTCTTCCTACAAGATTAACTAGTTCCAGACACTGATAGAAGTCACAAGACTGCTATACACTGCTGATGAGAAAAGGTATTTAGCAGTTTATATTTTCTAAAATAATTGCATTTCCATGTTGTGCGTATTGTGGGAGATCAGATATAGTGAATGCAGGATTCTGGGTCTAGTAACACTTTAAGCTGTCCATACACTAGTAGATTTGTAACCATGAATATTGATCGAAAGTACTTCAAAATGTAATTTGTTTTTATAATTTGATTTTGGAATGAATGGGCTTTCTTGAATGAAAACCACATTCACTATTAGAAATTTGACTGCTTGAGAAAAAATTTTCAATCCTGCTCCTTCACATTTTCTCATCACTGCAGTCAAAAGGGAATGTTCACTTGACCCCACTAATGATTAGAACATCAAATTAATGATCTTTGAATCTTGACTGGTTTAGAAGGGACATCTATGGGCAAGTCGATCCATGGATTCACATGGGTACAACCAACATGTTGGATTTATACAATATATAGCTATAGCCACTAGCAACAGTCAATCTGTTCTCCTGGCAGGGACGGCTCTCCATGCCATCCCCAAACCGTGGTTGTAGGAAAGAAAATCATCTATGGCCTGCCTTAAAATTAAATTATACTAGCGTATGGCCAGCTCAAAGGTTCTAAGTTCACAACATTTATATATGGTCATTGCACAGTACTAATTATTTTATTAGGAGCACCCTTCTTCTTTTGTTCTTTTTTATGTAAATGTGACACAGTACCAGTTGACATATTTTGAATGCTATTTGTAATTATCAGTATCTTTTCTTAGGTAGGCCACAGATTATGCAATTTTCTTTACTTCCACCCATGGAAAATTGCTTGATTTCCCCATCAACACTGACTGTTGTGCTATTATGTTTTGCAGGCAGCGAGCTTTCTCTGCCATCAGAACACAATGATTAGGGTTGCTGGCTATGGCTATAACCATAGGCTGTGTACAACCAGGGAGCTATACATGGATTGAAATGTGGCCGGTCCAGGCAGGGGTTAATGTATGGCTGGATTAATTCTGTATTTATGGATGCTGCACAGAAGCACTTTTCATGTCCTGCATGCTAGTCGTAATTCTCAGTATCTGTTCTTATTCTATATGTATTGATGCTGCATAGTGCCACTTCTCTTGTTTGTATGCTGGGTGTAATTCACGGTATATGTTCTTTTTCTATACACAAGGATGCTGCATGGTGCCATGTCTCTTGTTTTGTATGCTGGGTGTACATGTTTGTTATTCTGTATGCAAGGATTCTACAAGATACCATTTCACTTTTTTGTATGCTGGGTATAATTTTCAGTATTTGGTATTATATCAGCACAGTTTATTATATCATTTCTTCTGGTTACTGGAAGCAGGGCTGCTGTTAGAAAAAACAGCACCCCATACAGTCAACCAGGCCCCCAACCCCCCCCCCAAAAAAAAAACACAGTTTATTATGCTTCAGTTATGAATGCACACAGTGAGTGATCAGTACCGACCACTCATTGTGTTCATGTAGGAAAGGAAGGGGCTGGTGAATGTGGCATATTTCCTGGATCCTTACCCCACTCACCATTCTGAAAGATCCCATTGTTTGCTTGCAACTGCCTGTGGGAAGGAAAGGAGGGAAGCCAGCAGCACTGTGGGGGTGGGAGCACACAGGAAAGCCTGGCCTGGGCTGCAGGAGGAAATGTACAGTGCATAGGGAGGGTGATTGGTACAGTGGGGGGGAGGCAATTACTGGAACTAATCCCCTGCAGCCGCTGAAAGCCAGTGGGAGGGAGACAAGAATAAGCCAGCCTTTAGCTTCTGCAGAGAGAGCACTATGCAGAATTGACTCTAGTAATTGCCCCCCTGCTGTGCTGATCACCCTCCCTATCTATATCCGATTCACTCACCTGCCTGGGCCCCATATAGAAAGACTGGTGGTACCCCCTTATCCACCCATAATTATGGGTGTCTGTTTATTAATGCACTTGTTTATTAATGCACTCTTGGGTGGATTGACCCTCTAAGCATACAGTATTTTACATAAAGCAGAGAGTACTGCTATGAAGCTACATTTCCATGTCATACCAGTGCACCACAGCTTTCAACTACCAACCAAGAACAAGACAAGAATATTAAATGTAGAAATATAATGACTCTTGTGAGCTACCACTAGCCACATTTATGTGATCTTTCATCAGTCACTGGCTTACTTTCTCTGCCTGTAATGAATTCCTTTGTGGAACACTTTCAAATTTCCGTTCTGTGATAACATCACTTCTTTAAATATAAATTATAGGAGAGATATTGGTGCTCACTGCCCGAGAGATTCAATGAAAACTCATAAACCAGAATTCAAAGACTTACTTTTGTGGAGTTTAGAATTTAGAAGACTCTGCAAACACACATTTAATAGACCAAACACACATTTAATAAACTGTAATATTAGTTAAGGGCTAACAGTGTTAAAATGGAAATGTCAAATAAAAAATTGGGATGTCAGTCATACATGGCATGTACTCCCGCAACTGCCATCATCTTGGTCACTGTGGGGTAGATGTAACAAAACTTGAGCACTCAGAATCTGGTGCAGCTGTGCATGGTAGCCACTCAGCTTCTAACTTCAGCTTGTTCAATTAAGCTTTGACAATAAAACCTGAAATGCTGTTTTTTATGGAGAGCTGGACCAGATTTTGCACTCTCCAGTTTTAGAAAATGTCCCCTTGTGTGTTTTTGTCTACTTCTACTGTATCCCTTCCATTTGCATGTTTATATGGGCATAAATATGACACTTTAACTAGGTAGAACAGACCATTGTCAGCATGAAAAGCCAGCACTATCCACTGTCTTCAAATGGCCCACCTTATATCACAAATATAGTGATAACTCCCTAGGGAGCTGCTGACAATATTGGGTTCTTGTACCTGTCCTGTGGCTACCTGCCCTGTATCTAGAACCGAAAACACGCCAATCTCAGTGATCAGTCTCCAGTCACTAGGGTCTTTTTACCATTCACTGCAGGACACTTTCTCTGACTGTTATGAATTGCTTCATAGAACAATTACAAATTTCTTTATTTCTGTGATAACATCACATTTCTAAATATAAATTACATCAAAGCTATTATAGTTTACTGCCCAAGGCATTCAATGAAAACTGACAAACAAGATGTCAAAGATGTACTTTTCTGAAGTTTAGAATTTAGAAGACTCTGAAAGTAATTTCTAAAGCCTAAACACAAGTATTAAACTGAAATATTAGTTACAGACTAACAGTGTTAAAATGGAAATGTCAATTAAATAAAAGAAAACTAAGATGTCCTCCATACATGGCATGTACTGGCGTGGTACTGTGGTACTGTACATAGCATGTACTAGTGTACATGGCATATACTGGCATGGTACTGTACATGGCATAAAACTGCCATATCCTTGATCATTGTGTGTCTCTGGCTACTTCTACTGTATCTCTTCCATTTACACGTTTATATGGGTGTAAGTAAACATGACACTAACTGGGTAGAACGGACCATTGTCAGTATGATCCAAGTGTGGGTAAATGCAGCGTGGTGCAGCGGCAGTAAATACCCTGAGTCCAGTTGTAATTAACAAAACTAGTATTGAAGGAACTGCTTAAGGGTACACACAACCCTGTGGGCCAGTCTGAGCCCAAAGGGAGGATTCCAATGCACGATGGTGTGTCCATAGCCTGTCCCTACTCATCCAGAACCTTTCCTTACCGCTATTCACCCTCCCTAACAGACGGGTGCACTGTCCCTGCTCTATTCACTTGCCAAAAACTATGCCCAACATTGGGGGCAGCCACTTAAAAAGGCTCTGCTGACCCAAGATGGCCATCGGGGTCACATGGAAGCAGTGTAGCCAACCAGAAGCCAACACTGCCCAGGGGACCAAGGAAACCATGGCGAAACCAGGTTTCTCTTAACTTCCTCTCCAGCTGCAGTACCGCTCTGGCAAGTGCTGCCTACAGTAGAGGACAGAGACTGCACCAGCCTACACAACCAGTAACACCCAATGTTTTTGATTGGCCCAGCTCCAATCACAGAAATATCTGACAACTCCCTAGGGAGCTGCTGGTAGTTTTGGGTGCTCCTACCTGTTCTGTGGTCATCTGACCTGTATCTCGATCCAATGGCAAGAAACCTCTGACAATATTCAGGCTCTGATCACTAGGATCTTGTTACCATTTATTGCAGGATGCAATTGGAGAGAGGATGTAGGGGTGCAGAATACCCAAAATGCAAAATAGGAGGACAAATATACTGCATCAAAGGCAAATCCTGTTTAAATGTAATCCTTCCAAACAAGACCATCAGATAAATCTATGACCCTTTAAGGACAGTACACAGTGTTTCCTCACACCAAGGTCTGACTTCTGTCCCATTGTAAGCAGACCCTATTCACAGTCTGACTTCTGACCCTCTGTCCCTGAGCAAAGATCCCTCTTCCAAGGTCCAGTCAGTAGCTTCTACCCAACTACTCAGCAACCCTCTTTCATCAAAAGTATTCAGCCCAGCTCCTTTTAGGAATCTCCTCCAGTTCTAACTTGGTTTCCAGGGTCCTCAGCACATGGCACATTCTGAGGCCTGGCTCAGACAGCAGCCTTCACACATTTCTCCCTCCTGGGGGAGGGAGAGCCCCAGGGGAAAGAAAGTTCTGAAAAGGTATTTCCAAACATTTATCATCTTCCCAGACCATACCTCAGAATGTACTGTAGCTACTCAGCAATTGGCTGGGCCAGATAAGTATTTATAACTGTGGGATTGTGGCTGTACTAAGCAAAAAAAATCATCATTTGCCAGGTAAAATAACTCCTATATATATTTCATTGGTGTATTTAGCTATTTGCCTGAGGTTGAGCGTTACCAATACCATTATTTTAAGTTATGTACCCAGTAAAATTGTGCAGTGAATTTTTAGCTTGATTCACAGTCCTCTGCATTGTTTAACTGTCTAAAGATTTATATTCTTCCACACGTAAATTACAGTTTTTCTTTCCTTCTCCATGATGGGTTCGTTATAAATTCATGATCCCAGCAGATCTATTTTCTTCCAGCAGAACATAGCCTTGTGTGTGGGACGGCATAATAGTGGAGCACTTTCCACAACACAGCTCTCCTATAGAAAAAAATGAAGCAGACTCCCTAGAGAAGTCACAACCTACACTGGTCAAACGATAAATATTCTGAGATGCTTCAAGGAAATGAATATTGTTTTTTTATATAGTTTATTTATTTAATATGTTTGTAAGGGGAAATGTGTAGAAAAACTTCAGCTCAACAAACTGGTCTCTAAAGTTATTCCTTTTTCACTGGATAGAATTAAGTAAAGGAATTTATTTTGCTGTGTATACCTTAAATATGTTAAATTATAATCAAATGTTAAACTTTATTTTAGGTTTGGATAGACTTTATAGGGTCCTGTCAAATTTTAATATCTGTCTGTGCCACTGATAAAGAAACTGTTCAGTTTAACATTATCACCGAAATTAAAAGTGGAAGAAAATCCCAAATTTTGGGTTGTCCCCAGAACAGGTATAGAGGGGAAATCTTTTCATTTTTAGTAGTTCTGGTGACCCTGATGACAACCAGGGATTTCTTTACTTTGGAGGGATTTCCTCCCACTTGCTCATAAGGCTAAGGAAGAGAACGTGAATGGAAATCTCTCAAATGGGACACAGTTGGCAAACTCTATGTTGTTTGAACTAAATGGGCTTAGACAACCAGATTAACTATGTGACCATTGACAATGGTTATAATCCTCCCTTGCAAAATAATTTTCAAAAGTGTTGCCTTTAGTTCTACTTTAAAGCTCAACTGCACATTTTTGCTTAAAGAAGTTGTAAACCCCTTACATATATCCACTGGAGTAATAGGCCTCCGGTTACACAGAGGTTAAACAAATCCTCCTACATAAGTTGTATATGTTTATCTGCAGCCATCTCCTCTCTACATCCTCTGAAAGCACATATTTTACATCTGAGCTTCCACATGCAGGGGGTGGGCATCCGATGTCACACACTCCAGAGCATAGAGCACAGAACTGAATGTAATCTGAGATCTGAGTGGATGGGATGGACCCTCCCCCATACACAAGCTCCCTGGGGAAACACACACAGATGAGCCTGTCAACCACTAGCAGATGTAAAAAGAAGAAAAGCAGTTATCACTAGAATACTCACTTCCTCCCCCCCCCCCTCCCCCAGACTTACTGCTATGTGAGCCATTGCTGGTACGATAGACCTAGTTCCTGGAAGCCCAGGCATTTTCAACACTCAGCATAAGTTCACATAACTCCAGGACAGAACAGAGCTTTGTACTTGAGTAAGGACCCATGAACAGCAAGTGACCAACCTGAATAAAAAAAGTATAGTAAGGCCCCTTTCCATGGACAGTAAAGTAGAGTGTAAAATGTTTGCTTAGTTCAGGGGTTACAGAGTTACATAGTCTGGTTGAAAAAAAGACACAAGTCTATTCAGTTCAACCAACAGAAAGGAAAAAAAATGATACAATCCTATACCCATATTTGATCCAGAGGAAGGCAAACTCCCCCCCCCCCCAGCAAAGCATGATCCAGTTTGCTCCAGCAGGGGGAAAAAAATCCTTCCTGATCTCCCAAGAGGCAGTCGGATATTCGCTGGATCAACTTTATCTATAAATTATATTATATTATATTATGTGCATTTAGGAAAGAATCCAGGGCTTTTTTAAAGCAATCTGAGCTGGAAAGAACCAACGTTTGAGGGATTCTATTCCACATTTTCACAGCTCTTACTGTGAAAAAACTTTTCAGCATTTGATGAGTAAATCTCTTCCTCCACTTGTCCTCTGTGATGACCTTAACTCCTTCGCCCCGGTGCCTCACGGCCCTATAAGGGTTTCAGAAGCCGGGAGGCGGGGCGGGGTTTAAGGCGGTCACATGATTGGGAAAGGTCCCAATCGAAAGAGGAGATCGGGACCTTTCCATCAATACCAGACATGTGTGCGGGAAGCATGCTCTCAGCACATATGTTCTTTTTTAGTAGAACGCAAATGTGCCGCCGCTCGGCGTCTAGGCCCAGACGCCGGGAGGCCGCACATTTGCGTTCGGCCGGCGTGAAGAGGTTTAGGTGAATAACTCTAAACCAAGTTCACTATATGAATCATTTATGTATTTATACATGTTGATCATATCCCCCCATAATCTCCTCTTCTCGAGAGAGAATAAATTCAGTTCCTCTAATCTCATAGCTGAGCTCCTTCATGCTTCTTAATAATTTGGTTGCCCTTCTCTGTACTATATCCAGTTCCCCGATATCCTTTTTTTTGTGAATTAGTGCCCAAAACTGAACTGCATATTCCAGATGATGATTTGTACTAATGATTTGTACAGGGGTAAAATTATCTCTCTCTTTCTGGAGTCTATACCTCTCTTAATACAAGAAATAATTTTGCTCACTTTGGGAACCACAGCCTGGCATTGCATACTAACATTAAGCTTGTGATCTACCAGAACACCCAGATCCTTCTTCACAATTGATTCCCCCAGTTTTACTCTCCCTAGTATGTTTGATGTATGCATATTCTTAGTCCCCAAGTGCATAACCTTACATTTATCAACATTAAACCTCATTTGCCACATAGTTGCCCAATTAAACAGTGCATTGAGGTCAGCTTGTAAATTGGAGATATCCTGTAAGGATGTTATTCCACTGAAAAGAATGGTGTCATCTGCAAAGGCTGAAATGGTACTTTCAATCCCAGACCCTATATCGTTTATAAATATATTAAAAGGGTCCCAACACTGATCCTTGGGGTACACCACTAACAACCCTAGACCATTCAGAGTATGAATCATTAACCCCTTCACGCCTAAGGGTAAAACAAATCTAAATGCCTAAGCACAATTCTGCAACGTTGACGTGTTAGTAAAACCGTACATATCGTCACAACTACTTTGTACATCCAGGTGGATTATACCTTGTTTTTTTCAGGACAAATTGGGCTTTCATTTGGTGGTAAATGGTAATGGATAGCTCCTAATTTTTTTTTTATTATTAAAGGAAAACTGGGCCAAAATAGTAAAAAAAATCATTTTTTTAAATTTAACTGTGTGTTTCTTGTTACGACCATAACCTACCACCAAAGAACAACCCAAAATACATTCTCCAGTTCTTGACGATCGCAGCGATACCATATATGTGTATGTTATTTGTTGTTTGTACCCGTAGTACAGTCCAGAAACAACAGTGCGCATTTTGTTTTTGTCTTTTTTTTAATTTTTTTTTTTACATAAAACACACTGTCACTGACATTGACATTAACACTAACTGACACTGATACCAATTTTTTTTTTAATCCTGACCTTTGACCCTGACCTTTGCCCTTGACCCTGACCTTTGACCCTGACCTTGACCCAAACACTAACCCTGGTACTGAACTAGATCAAACCTTGATCTAGGTATTTTTCTTTATTTTTTCTTTTATTTTTTAATTATTTATCTTTTTTTTTTTTTTTTACAAACTTTTTTTTTATCTCTCTATGTCAGGAGTTAGAGAGATACAATGTATCTCTCTTCTCCATTCATAGAGAGAGAGAAAACAAGGGGGCCGGGTTGCACAGTGATTGATCACTGTGATAGCCAATCAGAGGCTATAACAGCGATCACGTGACCCGGATTCGGGAGTCCCGGGTCCCGATCGTTAGAACGGGACCCGGGGCTCTCAGTGACACCGCGGTCTTGGTGCTGGGAGCGTGCCGAGCGGCACGCTCCCAGCACAAAGACAGGTACGCAAATATGCGGCCCCACGGAAAAAAGCCCAGGTCCGTGAGGCCGCATATTTGTGTTACATCGGCGTCAAGGGGTTAACCACTACTCTCTGAATAGGGTCTTTTATCCAGTTTTCTATCCATTTACATACTGATTTTTCCAAGCCTGTAGACTTTATCTTACACATTAGCCATCTATGTGGTCTTTTATTAAACTCTCTAGTGTATTCGCAACTATACAGGTCTATAATTAGTTGATAAAGACTTTGACCCCCTTTTTAAATATAGGCACTACATTGGCCTTACACCAATCAAGTTCTACTATGCCAGTTATTAAAGAGTCCCTAAAAATTTTAAATAATGGCTTTGAAATAATAGAGTTCAATTGTTTTAGAACCTGTGGGTGTATGTCATTCAGTCCAGGTGCTTATTCACCTTCATTCTGTCTAAATATTTCTGGACCTCATCAATTTTGAGCCATTGTCATTTGTGGAAAGTATCTAATAAATTTGCCTTCTCTTTGTCCCCAGTCACCCACTCTAGGTTATTTTGTAAAGGGCCTACAGACCTAACCTTTTTACTATTAATATATTTGAAGAATTTTTGGGGGGTTGCCCTACTACCTTTTGCAACCTGTAGCTTCTTTTAAATTTTTGCAGCCCTGATTTCCTATTTGCATATTCTATTATATTCCTTGTGTAACATCTTCCAGGTTAGCTAGGTATAATGTTTGTGAGTAGCGGCCTGGAAATGAGTCAGCCTGGGAATGAGATAGTGAGGTTACCTCAGGACAGGCTGGAAGGCTCTAATGGGTCAGGGCTTCTGGAGCCCTCCCACCTTTCCAGAAACCTGAGAACTTTCTGGAGCAGGGGAGGAGGGGAAGAAGCTCAGATCTGCATATTTGAGGGACTTTGGCCAATCCCCTGGCAGGAGGCTGGGCATGGTGACCAAGGTGACCCTCAAGTATCAGAGAGACTGAGCAGGAGGAGTAGTGTCAGGTGGAAGATGGATTGAGGAAGGCTGTAGTGAGGTGCCTGGGAGGAGATCCCAGAGAGGGAAGCCTACCTACAGGAAGGTCGTTGGAGAAGAGGATCTCCACTGCCTCAACATCTCCTGGGGAGGACAGCCTGTGCAGCAGGGAGTGAGCCAGCTCAGTGTAAGGCCTGAAGGCAGCCACCAACCCACCAAACTAACAGGAGAGGACACTGTGAGTACTCTTACACCCCTTGGGCCAGATAAGTGGAGAGGGTGGTCAGGTGTAAGGCCCAGCTAGCTTCTCATCTGGGACTGTTTAATTGACAGCTTCTGGGCCCCCTTGCTCAGGGAATACCATCAAAGCAGCTGAATGGAGAGGAGGACTCATCCAGGGTCTGAGGAGGTACATCAAAGGGGTTTAATGCTCCTTTAAGACTGACTGTTGCTAATCTGCATTTTTGTACATACAGGTGAAACTCGAAAAAGTTTGTTTATTTCAGTAATGCAATTTTCAGGGATTTCCTCTTACTTGATGTTTAGCTATGAGATAGGAAGTAAAAGGGAAATCTCAGAAAGGAGACACAGATGGCGAAAAAAGTGTGACTGGGTTATAACCCTCCCTTGCTTTATCCAAAATGAAAAAAAGTTTTGCCTATAGTTCTGCTTTTGGTCTTACTTTAAAGTTTATCTAAACCCCCAGAAAGACCTTCAACCTTCCACTGTGTTGAACTGTAAAAATGTTGAATTTTAATAAGGGCAGAATGGGTGGCTTTCCCCCAGACTGGGGGGAAAAATAAGGGGTGATGTAAGAAAGAGGAATACTTACCTTTTACTCCACTTCCCTGACAGCTGGTGTGCTCCTCTGCTTCCAGAAGCGGGCAGGCTCATGGCGTCCTGATGTTGGTATAGGGTTGGCCCTAAGGTTTGCAAAGAGGAGCAGCTTTGTGTGATCATTCTTTCAAAAGGAAGTGCACAATTGTCTAAAATATCTTTGTATGTCATAGTAAAAACAGTACCCTTTACTGGAATTACCTGCATGCAATCATTTGGAGAGGTGTCCCTATTATTTTGCCTGTTTAGGCAAGTGTGATGGCCAGATCTCCACAAACTTGTGACCAAATAGAGTACCAATAGATTACCTTTTTTTTCTTTTCTTAAAACATCCTTTTTCAGGGAACTCTGTTTACTCTATAAGTAAATACCAAATTTCAGCTTAAAATCAAAAGACCTACATACCCTCTCTGCAATGTGAGCCTTTTCTACTGGTCAAGAGTTTTCATTGGAATATGGGATGCAGGCAGTGTGTTTGAGCCCTGACCTTAGTTGTTAGTATACCATTCTAAATGAGTAGCAAGCTTACTGCAGGCACCATTAGATTCCTCTTTTTATGTGTCTGTCCAAATTTTAGATGTACATGTACATGATAATTAGCGGTACTTATAATAATAGTAAATTCATGCATTCTATTATTAATTGCATTCATTCCTGGAAAAAAAACTCTGCCTAAGACCGATTTGTTTACATAATTAAATCATTCATCTCTATAGTCATTAAGTCAGTTATTAATTTTCTAGCCCACACCACCACTTTCCTAGAGTTACCACCAAGTAAAACAAAAGATCTAGTTTTTATTTAAAACTCTTGTAGCATCCTATTAAAAGAATAGTGTTTTGCTAAAATAATTACTACGATAGCAAGATTTAAATCTGATCTCCTGATACACAACGAAGTAAACAGATTACATACAGTACATATACTAGAGCTGTTTTACCTGCCAAAACATTTGTATCTAAGTACATCCCATCCCAATATTTGCACAGTTCTGTCCCACAGCAAAGCCCTGTCTTTTTCTGCTGCAGTTTCACTTTCACTTATAGGTCCCCTACCCACCTTTACCATGTGATTGGACAGTGAATACATTAGGAACAGAATAAAGAGCTAATCTGCTCTTTTCTCCAAATAACATGGCTCTTTGCACTGCACCATATCTGTCTGGTTACTTTTTACTGCTTCTCCCTCCTTCTCTCTGAGCTCTGCTTTACACACTGTAAGACTGGAAGAGGCCAAAGTTAAGTCATATTCAGACTTACAGTGCTCAGCATAAATGAGTACACCCCTTTTAAAAAGTAAGATTTTAATCAATATCTCAATGAACACAAGAACCATTTGCAGAATTTTGACAAAACTGAGTTTTATAGAACATTTGTTTAGCTCATTACATGACAGTAAGTATAACTTAGATCACAAAATCTTCAGTTTTACTCAAATTAGTTGATGCAAAAATGAATACACCCCACAACAAAAACTATTACATCTAGTATTTTGTATGA
The DNA here is from genome assembly GCF_062004578.1 of Staurois parvus. Lineage (NCBI taxonomy): Eukaryota > Metazoa > Chordata > Amphibia > Anura > Ranidae > Staurois > Staurois parvus. Next base: position 9,376,876 of record NW_028317827.1, on the reverse strand, counting down.
CCTCTTTGATTTGTAAGGACAGCACCAAGTTTTCTAGGCATGGAATGAACAAGTTGGCAACATATTGCAACATCTATCTTTTTCCATTCCTCAAGAACGACCTCTTTTAGAGCCTGGATGCTGGATGGAGAATGATGCTCAGCTTATCTCTTCAGAATTCCCCATAGGTGTTCAATTGAGTTCAGATCAGGAGACATACTTGGCCACTGAATCACTTTCACCTTGTTCTTCAGAAATTCAACAGTGGCCTTAGATGTGTGTTTTGGATCATTGTCATGTTGGAAAAGTGCATGAGGACCAAGGGCACAGAGTTATGGTAGCATCTTTTATTTCACTATAGAGCAGTACATCTATGAATTCATGATACCATCAATTAAATGCAGCTCACTGACACCAGCAGTACTCAAACAGCCCCACAAAAGGACACTGCTACCACCATGTTTCACTGTAGGCACCATGCATTTTCCTTCTACTTGTCACCTTTGCAACACCATACAGTTGTAAAGCCATCAGTTCCAAAAACATTTATCTTGGTCTCATCACTCCAGAGTAGAGAGTCCCTGTAGTCTTCTTCTTTTTCAGAATGGACCCTGGCAAATTCTAGAAAGGCTTTTGTGCATGGGGTTTAGGAGAGGCTTCCTTCATGGACAACACCCATGCATGCCATTCCTCTGCAGTGTACCCATATTGTGTCATGGGAAACAATCACCCCAGTTTGGCTTTCTACTTCTTTAGCTAACTGCAGTGAACTTGCATGGTGATTTTCTTTAGCACTTCTCAACAGAAGACGCTCCTGTCGAGGTGATAACTTCCGTGGACAGCCTAGACGTCTCTGTGAGATGGTTGCAGTTCCATCTTTTTTAAATATTTGTATCACTTTTGCTACAGTATTCTGACTGATAAGTAAAGGTTTGATGATCTTCTTGTACCTTCACCTTTATTATTTTTTTTCTCAGGCCTTGTGACATTTATCTTCCATGTGGGGCCATTGCTGACAACATGAAATCGGAAGGAGTTTTCTTGGTTAAGTATTGCCCTTTTATAATCAAATGTCTGACAGACACCTAATTAGACTCACCTGTAGTTGAATTCTTGTTAATTAGGATTTTGTTGTCTAAAATTTAGCTTTGCTTCTAAGACCTTCATTTGGGTGTATTCATTTTTGCAACATGGTCTTGAACAAATGTGTAAGAAAAGTACTTTTTTGTTTGTGCAAATTAACAAATCTTGTTTGCAATCAATGGCCCGCATTTGTGGGAGTATTTAGTAGTATAGTGTCCCATAGAAAATGTTGATTCTGAATGAAAAGTTTTCTGACAAATCTTTTGGGGTGTACTCATTTATGCTGAGCACTGTTTATGTCTTGTGTTCAGACTACACAATTAATTATGTACTAATAATTTCAGGGCTGGATTAATTTGTTCCTTTTTAGGGCTCAGGCATTGAAAATAAGTGATTGGGTCACTTTGTTAACACTTTTCGAATGCCTACCAATGCCACTCAAAATTGTTAAAATAGGGAGCAGATGGAGATGTTCACACTGCAATGTTAGCATTGCCTTGCGTTGCAGTGAGGCAAAAATAGCACTGCCTGCAGAGTTTGGCTGGTGTTGACATTTTGCCTCCATTCACGTCTAGTGAAACGCATCACAAGTGCGTCTTGAAGGCACTGTAAACATGACTATGGCATTTTTAGTGCATTTAAGGTGTGGTTGCAAAGCATCAAAATTGATCATTTCCTATTTTAGCTTTGTACAAAATTAAAAACACATCTCACAGGATGTTTGAGCAGTGTTGCCTGACACAACATGAATGTCCAACACATGAACATGAACATGAATGTACAACACATCCAAAATGCTCATTAATGCCATAGATGCATTAATATGTCAAAGGCTGCTTTAGAATTCAACGCCTGTCTGAAAGAGCCCTTACTGCATGCCTGGAGTTCAGATTTAAAGTGTCTTTTAAGCCAGAATTTTTTTTTTTAGCTTTGCGTAGAGTGGGATGGACCTCTGACAGGTTGTTATTGCTGTCTGGGTCCATGTTAGGCAGGTTCACCTCTATTCATTTTTATTCAGGTATATGCTTTTTGTCATTGATGTTTCACATTTATACACCTCTTTAGAATCATCTATTAATGTGGATACGCTTTCATCTGGGGTGGTTACCCAGGAAGGCCATATATCCATCCTTCAATGATGGTCAAGCTTTTGAGAAGGTAATGATTTACAAATATACACTAGTTATGTGTCTGCTGGGCTGATCTATTTGCCCAGTATATTTACCCTATCTTAGTTCCACCTACTATGATCTTTCTTTCTTGGTTTTTCCATTTCAGGAAGTCATTTCATTCACTGAGATTATTACCAAAATGGTTCTTGAAGAATGATCTCCCTATGCTGATTTTCTATGGAAAATATGGACAATTCTTTGATCTAGTAGTTAGGAACTTTATTGCCTTATGTGGATCCTCAATTGCCGAACAACCACTTTATTTGGAGACGCCGAATGTTTTTAAGTGATTTTATTATTACTTGTTTACCATATCTATGTCTAACCTCTATATGATCCATGTGATTGAATAAAGTTTTTTGAATGATAATATTACTCCGCTCGGATTTTCAATTAACCACTTTTGTTTGAGCAGTACTGCATCTGTCACACTGCTATTTTTTGTTAGGTATATATTGGGTTTATAAATCCACACTAATTACGAGTGAGACGGAGATATTAATATGACATATTTATATGTGTCATATTAGGTGGCTTTTTCTCGTTTGGTTGTCACCTGTATTTAACCTGGTGTCCACTGTCAGGCTGAAAATACAAATGATTGAGTAGTCACCAGTGCAGGAAAAGAAGGGAAATCTTCCAAAAAAGAAACCTTTTCCAGTGACAACTATCTACAGGTGGCCATGCACATAGCCACTCTAGGTATGAGTGGTCAAAAACATACATTGCTGGTTAAAAATTTAAACAATATAACACACACGATATTATTCTGCACTATGCAATTAAAAATACTAAGCGCTAGAATTTACTAAAGCAAGAAAACTGTGCAGTTGCTCCAGATTTTAGTAAATGAGGTGAAGTTTCACTTTGCAATGAATACCCAATCACAAGCAAGGAATATTAAAAAAAAAACAGCATTTTTGCTTGCACATGATTGGATGATGGAAGTCAGCAGAGCTTTACCACATTTACCAAGCTCTGGAGCAACTGCACTTGCAGAGTGCTGTCTTATTGTCTTTACTAAATCAACCCCTAAGTATCAGTTATAAATCTAAGTGACCTATGAAAAACCTGTTTGATTGAACTGTATTATCATCAGGTCTTTGTCACATGTGCAGATATCTGTTTGATCGATCAGAAGCAACGGACAAAATCTAGCTATGAACAATTGACTTGGTACAGTCAAAATAAAGGGCTCATTAAATCAATTAAACTGAAGTTCTGTGGTTAGTGATTTTTAAGTTTAATAGAAAACTGACAGCAGGAAAAAGGCCAAGTGGTCCATCCATCAAGTCTCTCTGTTTTTTTGTTTTTGTTTTTTTGTTTATTTGTTTTTTGGGGGGTTTTATACATTTTAATTTTTTTTTTTTTGGTGGGGGGGCCATTAACTATTTTGGCTGAGTATAGATCTAAGTTTGTCCCAAGCATGTTCAAGGCCATTGAGGCCATTGATCACATCAAAATTTGTGTAGCCACAATTAAGAGAAAATTTTCTTCTCTTTGGAAAGATTTCCCCTCATGTCCTGCTGTAAATACAGGACAGGAAGGGAAGAGAAACTTCCCAAGAGGGACCCCGATGGAAAAAACCTTAACAGGGGATTTGGTCATTGCCTACTGCATCAAAAATGAAAACAAAAATGCTTTTACATATACTTTAATTAATATTTTCCAGTAAACAAAAAGTTTCTCCTAACCCATTTGCTGCCAACGCCAATTTATTTTCATCAGATGACAAATTTAAAACCCCTAAATATTGTGTATTTTCTGAATGCAGAGGACCATATGAATAAAATCATGGGAGATCCAATTTTGTACAGCACCTGATATTGGAGCAACTGTTTATTGAGTCTATTATTTTTAGTAAAAAATACTTCCAAATTAATTTTAGTGCACACAAACTCCATCCACCAGTAAAACAAAACAAAGTTTTGGTTGGAGCTAGACTCATCAGATAGCATCAGGTTCAGTTGCTATTTTTCATGTTTCTACCTAAAGCGGAACTAAACTCACCTCTTCTCCAGTTCTGGGATCCCCTGGAGCTCCCCTCTAGCTGCTGACATCTTCAGCCAGGAGGCTTCCAGGTATCGAACCCAGGCTGTTTCTACTGGTCAGGCCAAGATGACATCAAAATTATTATACTGAGCTTGCGTGTGCACTGCTGAGTATACAGTGTGGACAAGCAGGTAAGTAATTTTAATGCAGAAGAGACATAGCATGTCTCTTCTGAATTTAAAATCTTGCCTGTTTGCAATTATTAATTTTAAGGAAAGTTCCACTTTGAGTAGTTTTGCATAGAGAAATGATGGGATGGAGCCCATTTCTGCAATGGGGGGCAGGGTTATTATTTTTCTGGATACTAAATGTGCATACTGGGAAGGGATCTGTGGGTGGCCCTTAACAATGCAGCCCAAGACCAAACTGTGGATATATAAATAACACCTTTTATGTGATTGGCTTGTTCACCAGTAGAGGCAGGCTACACAGATCACACATCCACCCAAACATTGGCATTAGGGGGTGATCCTACAATGGGGGACATGGTCATAACCAAAGCAACTTATAAAAAAAATACAAACTGAGCTGACAGTTGCCCTGTAGACTGTGTCTGTAACAATACAGAACTACAGTATATACAGAGTTAATAAGTAGATATTTTCCTATCTCATAATACCTTTAAAAAAATACAATCGACTGCACCAGGGATTTTATGCATTTGCAGAGAGTCCTGGGCTCTACAAGCTTTAATTTTCTCATCAACAGATTGAATCTACATCTAATGGCGGCTGCTGTCCAAAAATCATCTGATATTTAATGATCACTTAGGCTGCTTCCAAATTGCGCCGTTTAAAGCTTTTAGAATTACATTCTTTAATATTTAATTCTGAATTTAAAAGGGCAGCTTAGTGATCACAAATGGAATCTGTGGATTCTAACACTGAGGTGGAACATTGTTGTATTAACTTTAAAGGATGAAAACACTGATAATAGCTGGGACCTATAAAGCAAGTTGCATCATTTTAAACAATATGCCCCCCTATTGACGTCTGTAGGTGTAAAACCATAGAGTGTGCTTCTGCCAATGTTTTTTCTCTATGGTCTGTAAACCATGTGGCATGTCTCATAAATTCACTCTAAGTCCTCATGCACACTTGATGTTTTTTCTACAGCCAGTAAACCCCCCAGCATGTTATTCTATGTGTCCATGCACACAGACTGTATTCAACGTTTTTTGGCTGGAAAAAAACCCCAGGATTAGTGGGTTTTTAGAGGAGTTTTTTAGCCGTAAAAACGCTCTAACGCTGAAAAACGCGGCAAAACGTGAAAAATGCTGCAAACTGGCATTTTTGGATTTTGTTTTACCAAAAACAAATTGAGGGGGGTCAAAAAAACTCTTAAAAAAACAAACGCGTAAAAATGAGGGAAAACGCCGCTAAACGATAATGCAAAAACACTAAAAAAAGCTGAAAAACTCCAGTGTGCATTTGGACTAAAAAAGCAGACTTGTCATTTGATGAAGCAATGTATTGTGAAACTTCAATGCCTGATTTAGGAAAGACACATCAAGGTTTCCAACATACCATTTGAGGAAAGGTTAGATAATCTACAAAAAAATGCAATCTTATGCAGCACCCTGTTAGATAGCTAGGGTGAGCTAAAGTTTAATTTTTAGATAGTGGATGCGTAGCAGTCCAGGTTTAATAGTCAGAAAGGGTCACATTTCGGTAAGAGCACAGGGGCTCTGCAGACCAGCTCTCTAGAACTTCCCCCTGCTCTAGATTTTTGGAGAAGATTCTTGAAGCAGTTGGAGAGAGTGAGGAGTGGCTGGTCTGCACTCTGAAGGGATCCTGGCCAATCCCCAACAGGAGGCTTGGCATGGGGCCAGGACAGTCCTTAAAGAGTGTTGGAGCCTGCTCAGAGGGAGATTGGATGGAAGATAGAGAAGTAAGGTTGGACAGCAGGAGCCTGGGAGGGGGCCCAGATGGAGAGAGACTCACTTACAGGCAGAGGATTTTGGAAGAAGAAAAGCTTGGGACTTCACTGGCCCCCAGAGTGAGGACCCCTATGCAGCAGGGAAGGAGCGACCCAGCAGAAGGCCTAAGAGCAGCCACCAACCCAGCAGCAGCATAGGAAAAAGACTGAGTGAGCAGACCTGCACCCCTTGGGCCAGTAAAGGGAAAGGAGGTCTCTAGTGGGAAACTGGATTAGCTACTACCTGGGACTGTTCACACTGCAGTGACAGGAACTGGATCTCCTGCCCAGGGATTCACCCAGTACAGCTGGATGAGGAGAGGATTCACCTAGGGTCTGGGGTAGTACAACAGGAGATGCTGTCCAGAAGATACATTTTAGCTGTAATGACTTGTATATAGTTCCAGGCAATTTGTCCTCAGTTGCCATTCCCTTGGGTATCCCATACACCCCTTAGCCTATCCAAGTTCTAATTTCCCTAATAAAATCCAAAAAAGAAAAGCTCAACTACTGGTTACTGTCTCCTGAATGCAAGTCTGAATGGGAAATGTGTGTTGCCTGACTGTGCAGGACTATAGGGAGACCCAAAACATCAGCAGCTCCGAAGGGAGTAGTACTACACTTACAAGGAAATAATTCTAGGAAAATGTAATAAAAGAATTATGGTAAAATTAGTTAAAAAGTAAAGATTTCCCAGGAGAACCCCAGTGAGGGTGGCTGGCTGGCCAAAATTTCAAATCTACTGGAATATAAAACAGTGAACATACACTGCAGTTACTGCATATTAGTTACTGACAGCTAATTTTATGGACTGTTTCACACCATAGAAATGCATTCCGGCTGCGTTCCAGATGCGTTTCTGCATGTGCTTTTTTTGGCGCGTTCTGGTGTGTTGTTTATGCGTTTTCGATGTGTTCCAGTGCATTTCTGATGCTTTCTGGTTCATTTTTTCCCCTCTGTTTCTCTTCAATTTAAATAGGGCCATGTGTGTTCCAGTGCAGTTTTGGTGCATTTTTCTGCAACTGGAACACACTGTAACTGCAAGCACTGATATAAACTATGACATTAACAACCATATAACCTACTTTCTGTGCGTTTTGGATGCAGAAAAAAGCAACTGAAACGCATGTAGTGTGAACTGGTCCTGCAGAGCCTTATTTAGTTTAAAGTTGTGTTTATCCCCATTCTTTGCACTATCCGACCCTGATTGACAATTCAACCTACACAGGCAAAGCACTAAGGGTTGCTTTACACATAGCTATTCAGCTCTAGGAGTATCCAAACAACCAATGAATAGGGATGAGGTTTGGGTTTGCTGCTACCTTTGGTTTGAGGCAAATCCAGATATGCCCAGCAGAATTGTTTTATACCATAATGCACTGCATGGTCTTTGAACCATAACTAGCAGGCTCAGAAGAGCCAATAAGGTGACTTTTGGTTACGTCAGCCACCTCACTATAAAAGTAGGGCACAGAGTAGCCATAGTGTCAGTAAAGTGGAAGGTCTTGCAAGGAAAGCATAGGGTTAGCTGACAAATTGCATAGAGAGAGGTTAAGGTTAGTTAGGAAACTACTTTCTTTGGGTTTCTCTGCTGTCCCTTTTTGTTCAAATTATTGGGGGCGTTTTTTTTTTAAATTTTGTTTTGTGGTTGATTTAAGGTGCTATTTATCTTTGGGTTGGTATCTTGGAGTTTTCATTTATTTTTGGGTACATTGGTTTTTATTTAATTTTGATAGGACCATTTTTTTACATTTAAAAAAACATGACTTTTTATTCAGGGTTGATATTTCAGGGTTTTCATTTATTTTGGGGTATTTTTTATTTTATGTTGATAGGGCTTTAAACTGCTTTTCTTAAGTGGGCTTTTGTTTTGAGTTTGGATTTCTGGGGTTTTTTGTGTCTTTTGGTGGGGCTTATTTTATTTTATGTTATGTTGATTAGGCTATTTTAGGTTTGGGGTTCTTAAAGCATAGCATTCACTTGCTTCTGTTCTTGGAGCTGCCCTTTGCATAATTTTGCTGCATCATTGGAAAGGAACAAGAACACTGTTCACATAAACCCACTCACGTTCACTGCACCCTCTATACCCATAGATAACATAAAAGTTAGGCATACACCACTTAGGTCTATTATCCATACGACTGGCCAGGTTTATACTGTGTCATCTACAGTTTCTTATTTCTTGTAGTAAAACACCCACCTCTACTCTGTTTATCTTGTAAATTTTGGCCAATTCTTCCACAAAAATGTCCAGCGGCTGGCTAATTTTATGCTGCTGTATTACCTGCAACTTCTAAGTCCCTAATGACAGTTTGATATAAACTGGACAGCGGTAGGACAGTTTTGCTTCAATAAGAACAGGGATGCTCTGCTGGACCTGGTAACCTTAAACCATGCAGAGATAATAACGAATGTCCATATAAAAGAACATCTGGGTAGCAGTGATCATAACATGATTTTATTTGTTGTTAGCTGTAAACAGCGAGCACATACGGGACAAATAAAAACGCTCAATTTCAAGAGAGCTAATTTTCCAAGGCTGAGAGCTGCTCTCCAAGACTTAGACTGGGGGGGAATATTGGCATCAATGAACACAACACAGAAATGGTAGTATTTCAAAAAGACTGTATGTGAACACACTTCAAAATATATTCCCATGAGCAACAAGTTTAAAAGGCTAAAAATCAAATCTATGTGGCTTATGGCCAAAGTTAAAAAAGCTATAGATAATAAGAAAAGAGTTTTTATTAAATATAAAAATGAAGGAATGCTATCATCGTTTAAACATTAGAAAGAATATAACAGAATATGCAAAAAGGAAATAAAGGCAGCAAAAATTGAAAATCAACAACAGATTGCAAAAGATAGCAAGACCAACCCCCAAAAATTCTTCAAATATATTAATGGTAAAAAGGTCTGGTCCGAGCATGTAAGCCCTTTACAAAATAATCTAGAGTGGGTGACTGGGGATAAAGAGAAGGAAAATTTATTAAATACCTTTTTCAGCTCTGTGTATACAAAGGAGCATGGGGGAGCTCTTGTCCATAATGGGCAAGGTATTGACACAGCTCCAGATGATTCACATTGGCTCACAATTGATATGATCCAAAAATATTTAGACAGAATAAAGAATATTTAGACAGAATAAAGCACCGGGACCAGATGGCATACACCCACAGGTCCTTAAAGAAGTGAGCTCTGTCATTTCAAAGCCATTGTTTCTAACTTTTAGGGACTCTTTAATGACTGGCATAGTACCACTGGATTGGCATAAGGCCAATGTGGTGCCTATATTTAAAAAGGGGTCACAATCTTTACCAAGTAATTATAGACCTGTTAGTTTAATTTCTATAGTTGGGAAGATACTGAAGAGTTTAATAAAAGACCACATAGATGAGTTCTTGCTGGAAAAAATATTTTAAGCAACAGACAGCATGGATTTATGAAAGACAGAAGTTGTCAAAGAAATCTGATTTCTTTTTAAGAGTGAGTGAGCAAAACCTTGGACAGAGGGGTGGCGGTAGACGTGATATACTTGGATTTTGCAAAAGCGTTTGGCACAGTTCTGCACACACAGCTAATGTGTAAGATAAAGTCTACGGGCTTGGAAAAATCTGTATGTAAATGGAGAGAAAACTGGATAAAAGATTGTATTCAGAGAGTAGTGGTTAATGATTCATACTCTGAATGGTCTAGGGTCGTCCGTGGTGTACCCCAAGGTTCAGTGTTGGGACCCTTACTTTTTAATATATTTATAAATGATATAGGGTCTGGGATTAATAATACCATTTCAGTCTTTGCAGATGACACCAAGCTGTGCAGTGGAATAACGTCCTTACAGGATGTCTCCAACTTACAAGCTGACCTCAATGCACTGTGTAATTGGACAACTATGTGGCAAATGAGGTTTAATGTTGATAAATGTAAGGTTATGCACTTGGGGGCTAAGAATATGCATGCATCATACATACTAGGGGGGGTACAACTGGGGGAATCAATGGTGGAGAAGGATCTGGGAGTTCTGGTAGATCACAAGCTTAATAATGGCATGCAATGCCAAGCTGCGGTTTCTAAAGGGAGTAAAATCCTCTCTTGTATTAAAAGAGGTATAGACTCCAGAGAGAGAGAGATATCATATTACCCCTGTACACATCATTACTAAAACCTCATCTGGAATATGCAGTTCAGTTTTGGGCACCAATTCACAAAAAGAACATTGGAGAACTTGAGAAAGTACAGAGAAAGGGAACCAAACTGATAACAGGCTTGGAGGAGCTCGGCTATGAGGAAAGATTAGAGGATCTGAATTTATTATTTCTTGAGAAAAGGAGATTAAGGGGAATATGATCAACATGTATAAATACATCAGTGGTTCATATAGTGAACTCGGTGTAGAGCTATTCACCCTGAGGTCATCACAGAGGACAAGGGGGCACTCTTTATGTCTGGAGGAAAAGAAATGTAATCTCCAAACACGGAAAGGTTTCTTCACAGTGAGAGCTGTGAAAATGTGGAATAGACTCCCTCAAGAGTTGGTTCTGGCCAGCTCAGTAAATTACTTAAAAAAAGGCCTGGATTCTTTCCTAGATATACAGAATATAACTAGATACTAGCTTTTATAGGTAATGTTGATCCAGGGAATATCCGATTGCCTCTCGGGGGATCAGGAAGGAATTGTTTTCCCAGAAGGAGCAAATTGGATCATGCTTTGCTGTTTTTTTTGCCTTCCTCTGGATCAACTGTGGGTATAGGATTATAACTCTTTTTTTTTTGGTTGACCCGGATGGACTTTTGTCTTTTTTCAGCAAGACTAACTATGTAACTATGTAAAAGAAGGCAACATAAAACTAGTACGATATTTGACACTGTTTTTGAAAAACTAACGCATCAATATCTGCAACTCCCTCCTCACCGGCCTACCCAAGTGCAGGCTCTCCCCGCTCCAGACCATCCTGAACTCAGCGGCTAGACTCATCCACCTCATCACCCGCTCCACCTCTGCCACCCCCCTCTGCCTCTCCCTCCACTGGCTTCCGATTGCCCAACGCATCAAATTTAAACTCCTAACCCTGACCTACAAAGCCGTTCACAACACGGCCCCTGACTACCTCACCAACCTGATCCCCAAGTACCGCCCTACCCGTACCCTTCGCTCCTCACAGGACCTCCTTCTATCCTGCTCCCTGGTCTCCTCCTCCCATGCACGACTGCAGGACTTCTCCAGGTCCTCCCCCATCCTCTGGAACTCACTGCCCCAATCCATCAGACTGTCGCCTTCCCTCTTCACATTCAGGCGCTCCCTCAAAACCCATCTCTTCAGGGAAGCCTACCCCACCCTCACCTAACGGCCATTCTCCCTCTTTCCTCCCACCCCTCATTCCCCTCAGCCACTTCCTACTGTACCTTTACCCCCTCCCTCCTAGATTGTAAGCTCGAAAGAGTAGGGCCCTCTTACCCCTCGTACGTTGTTTGTTGTTGTACTGTGCCATGTATTGTCCCCCCTCTATTGTACAGCGCTGAGCAAACCCTTTGGCGCTATATAAACTCGTAGTAATAATAATAATAATAATATCTGGTTCAATGGATGTAATAGCAATTCTTAATTTTATTCCCAAGGTGCTAATCAGATATTTTCATTCTAATTGTGCCCTTTGTGCTTCATCCTTGAAAATGGTTTCTCACAAATATAGGTGCTGCCGAAAACAGATGACATGAATAAGGCATGATTGTGAAGAATGGGATATTTTTATTTGGGAAGATATAACTTATAAAAGTCCAGTAAAGAGGGACTGTCACGTGTTTCTTTGGCCGCATGTGTTTGCTAAGTGTAAACACATTAAAAAAAAAAAATTTTAATGTAAGTTTTTACGATTTTGTGTTGAGCTGCATTCATAGCTGCCTTGGACCGCAGGTTGGACACCCCAGATGTATACTGTTTTCTTAGGCAAATCACTTTTTGTGAATCTGTTGCAATTTCTATCACTTGGAGATCCTGCCAGTAAAAGCAATTCCTATTGCAGGTCAACAGTACAAAACCAATGCCTCACAGCAGCAGCGCTATCAGCTTGCCATTCAGGCTCAGTTAGTTGACCACTGAACTACCTACCCGATAGGCAGCCTAACAGCCAACTAAAAGGAGCACACCCTGACAGGCTGAAAATCCTGTTGTGACAGTGGCTTAGCACTGTCAGCTTGCAACACAAAGTGCTGTTACTGGCAGGATCTTCAGGCTACAGAAATATGTTTTTTTTTTCTGTTGTAAACAAAAAAGAAAAAATGAATCATATATAAAGGCTGACATCTTCAAGCACCTCAGTGTGGTTTGTCCCAACTGGAAGACACTTTTGCTGGACAACCTTTCCTGCTAAAGGAAGTAAAAATATACCAGCTTTACTTGCAGGATCAAAAGGTAAAAAACATATTTTAGAAGGAATTCAGAAAAACAAAAAACTGCTGTGTTAATGCAAGAGATAGACTGCATCATACATGTCATTTCTGATTTTGGCCATAGTTACACTTTTAATGGGTCTGTCAGAAATGTACTATTTCTAGAACACATGGATAATTTGTGCCATACCAAAGGCTACACTTGGATTCTCCTATGATAACAGCCAGACTGCAGAAGTTAAAGCCAAGTTTATCGCCAGTCTCTCTTTACTGCTCAGTGAGCCATAAGACAAAGCTAAATGAAATGTCTGGCTTCCAGGTCACAGCCAAACTAATAGTGCACTCATAACCATGTGATTGCTGCTGCTTGATTCATGAAATTAAATGAATATTTATTTATTAAAGGTATTTATATCGCGCCGTCAATTTACACAGTGCTTTACATATATATTGTACATTCACATCAGTCCCTAACCCTCAAGGGCCATAATCCAAGGTCCCTAACTCACATTTATACATACACATACTAGGGCCAATTTAGACAGAATCCAATTAACCTACCAGCATGTCTTTGGAGCGTAGAAGTAAACCAGAGTACCCAGAGGAAACCCACACAGGCAAAGAGAGAACATGCAAACTCCAGGCAGTTGGTGTCATGGTTGCGATTTGAACCAACAACCCTAATACTGCCAGGTAGCAGTGCTAACCATTTAGCCACTGTGCTGCCATGATACTAACTGTGGGCAGAAAAATTGGATATCATCTGTATCTGAATTTTGTGTATACTGTATATAATCACGTTGGTAAAAAAAATAAGTAAATTCTGAGGCTTAAGCAATGGCACACATAGTATGCTGTGGTGAGACATGAGAATAGTTTTAAAGTGACAGGCCTACAGGAAACAAAATTATAGCAATATGGTCCTCTTGACAACAGTGAGTTGACAATATCAAGGCAAAAGAATGACAATTCTGACAATACATGGGTCCAAACTGGGCAATTATAGACAATACAGAGGCAACAAACAGTCTACAGTTACACTATGCAGAAAGCAAATAGGCAATATATGCATTGGCAGAAAACATCCAGTTGTGACAAAATACAGGCAGCAACTAGGCAACACGGCCTATATGCAGACAACAAACAGACCCCTGTGATAATAGACAGACAACAAATGAGCAATAATGACATTTTGGGGACAACCAATGGCCCATGCAGGCAACAAAATGGACCATTATGCAGTGGAGTCATTAGGGTTGGTGCCACCTGGTGCGATAGAGCATGGTGTCCCCCCCCCATATTGGACCTGATACAAGAGATAGCCGAAGACAGTGGACGTGATACAAGAAATGGTCAGGGACTGCAGACATACTACAGGAGATAGTCAGAGACTGCAGGTATGATACAGGAGATGGTCAGAGACTGCACACATACTACAGGAGATGGTCAGAGATTGCAGACATGGCACAGGAGATGGTCAGAGACTGCAGACATGATACAGGAGATAATCAGAGACTGCAGGCATGGCACAGGAGATGGTCAGAGACTGCAGACAAGGCACAGGAGATACTCAGAGACTGCTCACATAGTACATGCGCTGGTCAGAGACTGCAGACATAGTACAGGAGATGGTCAGAGACTACAGACATACCACAGGAGATGGTCAGAGACTGCAGATATACTACAGGAGATGGCCAGAGACTGCAGACATAGTAAAAGAGATGGTCATAGACTGCAGACATACTACAGGCCATGGCCAGAGACTGCAGACATAGTACAGAAGATGGTGAGAGACTGCAGACATAGTACAGTAGATGGTCAGAGACTACAGACATATTACAGGAGATGGTGAGAGACTGCAGACATAGTACTGTAGATGGTCAGAGACTACAGACATATTACAGGAGATGGTCATTGTGATTGTGGCCACAGCTATGCTCTCAATGGCATTGGAGTCTCCAGCAATCATGGATAGATGGTGCAAGGCAGGTGTCCAGTCTCCCTATTAATAGGGGACCTGGGTGATGCCATACACAGTAGTGGATGAAGGAGAGGGACCGTCTCTCTATCAGGGACCTTGTGTGCTATTACATGATGTGTATAGAGTGGATGAGTGATCCCTCAGCATGCAGCCAGTGTTGTCTCAGTGTAGCACACACACAGGCAGTAGACATGTACACACACTGACAACTGAACACTACCCTCCCTCCTGAAGACTCATTTCTGGTTCCCTCACCTACCATGACAGCCTGCAATAATTCCTTCAGTACAGACATGGAGCGTTCCAAGGGGGCAAATTATGGAGAGGGGAGGTGGAGAAAGTGACTGAGAAGGAAGCAAACTGTATACACAATGCTAGCTTCCTAGGCTCATCCATCCATGAGACAGCTCTTTAGATGTGCACTTTTTCCCCAAGCCCTCCCTCTGACAATGCAATGTGTCCTGACGCTCTTCTGTATGGAGAGGACAGAGGCTGGGGTCTCCCCCTCCCCACTAGAATAACACTCACTGTGATCGGGACATCACTGCCGGATGCTCCGTGCTGTGAAGGGTCAGGTGCCCAGAGTAGAGAGCTCCTGGGAGGTAAATTACTAGACTCCAGCTCTGTTCTGCGGGATGCCAGCCCCTACTGACTGCGGGTATTGCCCAAGTGCCCGAATACTGCCTTGATGCAGCCGTTCTTTTAAACACTGACTCACTATGCATGCACCCGGCCTGCCAAAAATGTCCGAGCCCAGTCTGTTTTGGTACTGCCATATTTTTTATGGACTGCTGAAAACCCTGGTGTCACCCCTCCAGTGGGTGTCACCCCGGTGCTGTCCGCACTCCCTTAGCAACACCACTGCCATTATGACAATATGCAGGTGTAACGCCATGCCAAAAGTTAGGCTAACTTTAGGTTTTTGTCTTCACTGTACTCAGTGTAGAATTTATCTGTTTTTTTTTTATCTGGTTAGGGTTTTCCGAAGGCCAGTCTTTGATTGCTTTCGTCTCCTTCTAGAGGAAGCTTCCAGAAAATAGAACAGAAGGATCAACCACGATTCATGAATATTTAGCAGACCTCAGCCAATCCCTGCAGAGGGGGCACCCAGGAGGTGGCCGGGGAGGTGATGTGCAAAGTGTTCTTATCCTGAGGTTGCTGCCCCTGGGATGTACTGGAGTTGCAGTTTGGGCCGCATCAGGTTCTGGGCTGAGGGCCCAGAGAAGATATGCTAAAAAGATTTTTGCTGGAGAGTGTAATCTTGGAGTCTGGTCTGGAGAATCATATCTATTTCCCTCACTGAAGAGTGTCACATGGAAGCTGAGTAGTAGCAGCTGTCCTAGGACATTGTGAGTAAGACCTGGTTTTGGACTATCAGGTGTGCATCAGCTAGAGGAAACTGAGTGCAAGAGGTTACTGGATGGACCAGGTCTGCTCTTACAGAGACCTAGAATTACTGGCCATTCCCTATTACCTATTACTTTGTAAGATGTTTGTCCTCCTGTTTATTTCTGCTGTCCTTTTTGAGTATCCTGAACCCTTAAATCCCGACCTATTTAACTTTCTACTAATAAAACCCAGAAAAAGGCATCTCCTAGACTAAGCCTTTGTTGTCAGTGTGTTTGGAACTGTATCTGCAGCAGGTAGCCTCTATACTAGCAAGGAAGGCCTGAGCATATTCTCAGCAGTCCTTCAAGGAAGAGTGCTAAACAGGCAACAATTGTGTTAATATACTACCAATAGTTCCTTCTATCTAGCAAAAATCACCCCTTCCCCAGAAAAAAAATCCTACCCTTTCCCTAACAAACCCCTTCCAGAAAATTTTCCCCTACGCTTCCACTGAAACACTTAGCAGACCTCAGATACAGTAGCAACCAGCAGAATGAGAAGAAGTCCTCCAAGGCTTCCCTTAAATTGTGTCATATGACACATTAGACCTGAGGAGGAGCCTGGAAAAGCTCCCCTCAGCTTTGTTCTGCCACTATATGTGAAAGGTTCGCCAAGCATCATTACCACTATGGGGATGATCCTTCAGAGCGGATAGTCCTTCAGCTGCTCTGCAGGAACCCCCACAAAGTAGTAATGTCAGGAGCAGGCAGAGGGCACTCCTAGAGCACCCCCAACCTGACAGCAACAGGGCAACCTCTTCCATTTCCTAGATGTGTCATTACCTCAAGTGTATTTTTCTCACTGGTAGTTTACAACAAGGACTGGAGCTGTGCCAAGTGAATGTATTACAATACAGAATTACATTCAGTAAAGCAGAGTTAAGCAATTGTTGCCTTGACTCTCTACTGCTTAGTTTATTTGTCTTTTTTGGTCATAAATATATACCTCTATAAATACAGGCCTACATCTATAGGCAGTAGTAAATAATTCAGAGGTTATACATATTATTTAATGATAAGCAAGCCAACGTGTTTTGGGGGTTGTCAAGTACCTTAGTCAGGGCTTAAAACAGTGTCTGAATACTGTCAGAGCAATTTCCCATTTCTTCCATGTTGATATCTACTTTCTTACTGGGGAAATCTATTGCAAAATTTAAATGATCCCTGGAAATTCCTTGCAGTTGGAATATGTTAATGCTCCCTATTAAACAATGATGGTCAAAGTAATAAAATGTTCAGGTTCTCTACAAATACAAATTTGTGAAAACCAACAGAATTGTTAGAAAGTATTTCTGTTTCAGGGGCTACATTTTCTGCAAGCTGTAGTAGAGTTTGGCATCAGAAAATCACACTAGCAGAACATGCAAAGTGTTTTCTTAACAGGATTTAAAAATAAAACTCTGTATGGGTGATTTTAGTGTGTAGCCAAGCTATGAATATACACTCACTGCGAAAACACTTTGCATATTTTTTCTTTTTTTGGAAAATATAATTGATTTCACAGGGCTGGTCTTCTTATCTGATCTATTATTAATTTAGCTACTAGACCAGAGATATAGGAATGCTGATGGGGCCAAGCTGCAATTGCAATGACATCACACAATGCAGTGACATAATTAGCCATCAGGAAATTATTCATTATGCTGATCTGAGGTCTTGCAATCAGATAAAGGATAAGGTCCTACGTTTGGACTAAGGACAGCCATTCATAGGGTCCTGCAGGTGGACTAAGGGCAGCCTTTCAGGAGGTCCTGCATTCAAAGTAAGAACAGCCATTCCCAAGGTCTTGGACTAGAGATAGATATTCATAAGGACCTGCAGTCAAGCTAAGGACAACCATTCATGAGGATTTTTGCTGTAGATATGACATCCATTTGTTAAAGTTCTGCAGGCAGCCAAATGATAGCCATTTATGAGGGCCTGAAGTTACAGTAAGGATAGCCTACCGACAAACATATGACAGCCATTAATGTAGTCCTGCAGCCATTCATTAACGTCCTGTAGTCAAATGGAAATAATGAGGTCATGTAGTCAGACTCAGGACAACCATTCATGAAGTCCTGCAGTCAGACTAAGGATAGCTATTCATGAGGTCTTGCAGTCAAAGTAAGAATAGTCATTCCTGAGGTCTTGGAGTCAGAGTAGAGACAGATTTTCATAAAATCCTGCAATCAAGCTGAGGACAACCATTTATGAGGACTTGTATTCATACATAGGACATCCATTTGTTAAGGTTCTGCAGGCAGCCTAAGGACAGCCATTTTTGAGGTCCTGAAGTTACAGTAAGGACAGCCATTCATAAGATCTTGCTGCTGGAGGAAGGACAGCCATTCATGAGGTCCTACAGAAAACATATGACAGCCGTCTGTGTGGTCCTACAGTCAGACATAGGGTAGCCATTCATTAGTGGTCCTGTAGTCAGACTAAGAACGATAATTAATGAAGCCATGTAGTCAGACACAGGACAACCATTCATAAAGTCCTGCAGTTAGACTAAGGGAAACCATTAATGAGATCCTGCACTCAGGGCAAGAACAGACATTAATGAGGTCCTGCAGTAAGAGTAAGCTTGCACATAGGCATTACAGCGCAGTAAGATTTGTGGACACAGACTGCCCTTAGGACAGCAAATTTCAAAATCCTTGAGAGTGCACCATAAACTTGCACAGTTAGTTCTGCTGACCTACCAATTTTTTGTAAGCAAAGGAGGGAGGGAAGAAAAAAGAATTGGCAGCAGCAGATGCTTGCTTTAGGGAAAAAATGTTCTATCCATCCTTTGATCATTGCTTTAAGTTGTTGACCACTCTGGTCACATTTTACAAATATTATTTCATGCCTATGGGCGAATACACATCTGAGATCATAGAAAGTTATCTTGTAGATGAACATTGCCAGAGAATTTAGACTACAGAGCTGGAACTTTTTTAATAAAGTAACAGCAGACATGCACAACAAAGCCCATTATCTGTTACTTATGGTTTACAAAATGTACAGGAAACAAATTCAGTGATTTAGTGATAAATTCCAAAAATGTTGACCTAGATTTGAACTATTTTACAACAGTACTTAAAATGCCCCATTACTAATAAATTTGGTGGTGGTACCCAACGTTTATGGGCCCAGAGTCAATGCCTCATTGACCCTTTTGCAACTTGATCCAGTCAATGCCATTTCAGTTTTCTGATGACCACCATATGTACATTGTATCATCTAGACCAGTCTTTCTCCTTCTTTTCAACACAGAGGAACTCTTGAAATAACGCTCCCCTCTCAGTGAATTCCTACTAAAATAACTGTATTTACAGCTCCTGATACATTAGTGTGATGGTCAGTGGGAAGAATGCTCCTTACACTTGTGGTCATTGGGAAGAATTACCTCCTTACAGATTGCTAAAATGAACAATGGTGTCAGTGGGAACTTACCTGAGAGGGAGAAATTTCTCATTGCTCAAGGAACCCCTAACAACCTCTGGAGAAACCCTAGTCCAGAAACCCTGCTCTAGACCTTCAGCTCAAATGTCCAAGATTAAAACTGAGTATATAGCCAAATCCACCCAAGTGAGTCCACCTAGGTTTAAGCCTGAGCCATGTCTCACAATCAGATCTGAAGGCACCTGTAAAGATTAGATAGCAGTCTGCTAATCTGTCCAGCTTCCGCTATATCAGGGGACTATCCTCAAAGGACTCAGCTATTGTCTATTACTCCATGTGAACTCATGTATAGCAGGACAAACCAATGTGTCTGTGCCTCTTCCTTCCCTTGAAGTGCCCTGTGGGAAGCAGGGGGCACACATTTCTTGTTGCTGTTGTGATAAAGCAGCTATCGCACCTACAGGCTTTGGTGGCCATTTAGGGAGAGCCTGTGCTTGAGTTTAATACTGCATTTGTGAATATTTTACTTACTTCTTGTTAACAAAAAAAATTGCATTGCACTTCAGACCCCTCATTCTTTTTTGACTCCCAATACCGTTTCACACATGACTCTCCTTTCCTATCCCGTTGTCTGATCAGGTAACCAGAGTGTTCCAGTTTAGAGGAAAAAACTTTGTTGCATTGTTGCAGACACGATAAGAAGTCAGATCCTGCATGAACATCCAACTGTTCACCAATGTCAGCAACCAGTTTTACTGTGTATATCCAGTTTAGGTTTTTACAGAGTTAAGGATGTCTCTTACTTCAACACAGCCATGAAAAATGAATCATTGCTCAATCATATACAGTATATAACTCAATGTAGAAATATTTGTCTTGAGAGTGATTAAAAAAACAAGTCATCTTGCTCCTAGCTTATCAAACCAATGTCAATCCAACCTTGAAGCCTTCCAAATATAGCAGAGGAAGTACTGAGAGCAGTAAGCAGACTGTGTACAGTTTTCTGCTCAGATGCCTATGTAGTTCAGCTCTGTATAAATGTGTGCAGTGTATGGAGGAACATGGTGCAAACCCCAAAGTAGTAAAGTAGAACAGCTCTATAGAGTTTTAGCCATAGTAGCGTGAATATTTAGAATTCCCAGAATAGTTTATAGCCTATAAAAATCACAGTCCTTAATTAAAAAGTAAATCTCTTTAAATCAATAGCTTCTTACAGTTCTCTTTTCCAACTCATTACAAATAGTACATGCTGTACTGGATTCAGTGTTTCAGACATAGGGCTTCATTTACTAAAGATGTAACGTTCACTCTTTTGAAGAGAACCTGTGGTCGTATCAATTAGCTATTTGCAGAGAATTTAAAGTGTATCAAACTATATTGTTTTTTTGTTCTTGTTTCAAAGACATTGAATTTTTTTAAATCCCCAATAAGTTTTTAATTACTGCCAAAGTTAGGGGAAACATCCTCTTAAGCTGGCCATACATTATACAATTTTCTTGTTCAATTTCCTTTAGATTTACCTTCAACTATGTAGTGCGAGGGTCTGTCCGATTGCATACAAATTTAAATTGTTTAGGTTTGACCTCATATTATATGGTTTTGGTAAATCTAAAGGAAAATTGTACAATGTATGGCCAGTCTTAGACTTGCCATGCCTTACATAGTTACATAGTTAGGCTGAAAAAAGACACAAGTCCATGTAGTTCAATCTATAGATCCAAATCAAACTCCACATATAGAATCCTGTACCCAAAGTTGATCCAGAAGAAGGCAAAAAACGACAAAAAAATGACGATCCAATTTGCTCCACAGAGGGAAAAAATTCCTTCCTGATCGCCCAGAAGGCAATCTGTTATTCCCTGGATCAACTACCCCTGGAGTCTTTACTTATAAATGTTAGTATCCAGTTATATTTTGTGCATATCTGACAGATTCCTGCATCCACGCTATACAGCACAGATGGACAAATCCCCCTGCTAGGCTGTGGTATTCTGACAGTGGAGCTGCTGACTGTCAGAATATCTGCACAGCAGCTGCATTTGAATGGACAATTTTTCGCTCGAAGGATGTTGGACGAGAGGGGATCAGCGGGGCCACCCACAAAGTGAATTTCAGCTGTTTCATCAGGAAGCGGATGAAGTTCACTGGAACAAGTTTCCCCAAAGAAAAATGTCTGCCCATCTCCTGTTTAGGTGACAACTGTACAATTTTACATTTGCAGTGATGTCCTCTGAAAAGTGATCCATGGTGAGAGACAATATATCACCTCTATGACCTCTTGAAATACAACAGCACTCACATGCATTACATGTTCTATTCTCTTGAATTGGTCACGTGTGGTGACAGTACTGCCCATCATGGCAACACGGGGTACAACTTTTAACACAAAGTACAGCACTGCGGCCGCGGCATGTGTACCACCTCGTCTGTCAACCATAATTAGTTAAGGTGGGCAGTCGGAGGAGGCAGTAAAACAGCAGCTCAACCACCTAATTTACCACCTTCCTGGCCATGTAAACAAGCCCTATAAGTGTGGGTTCACACATATACGTGCTAAAATCACAATGACATTCCTTTGTTAACACCATTCTGGTTTCTGTGCAATTTCAGTACCAATGCCATTTTGCCGACTCTCTCTCTCTCCATAACTGCCTAAAACACAAAAACACATCCCATGGACATCAATGCAAAATTGCCTCCCATTGACTTCAATGCAAAGACGCCTTCCATTCGCTTTAATGCACAAACGCCTATCAATCCCAATCCTGTGTGAACATTTATCTCCATATGCCTCTGTGCTCTTTCACTTGTGAGCTTGGAAAGCTCCAAACTCGCACAGGACCCTTTTCCTAATTGCACTCGAACTGAAATGCATGTGGATCGCATCTGTGTGAACCACCTCAATAGGAACACATAATATCTAGCCTGCCATGCGAATCAGTGCATTTGAAAATGCATCCAGAATCGCATATGTGTGAACCAGGTAGGGTTGTCACCTAATCCCTTTAAAACCAAACACATATTAATTGCACAGGTTCTGAGGCTTATTTATTGCAGATAAGGCACTAGGTGAGTTTAATTGACACCTTAATCAGCCACAGAACCTGTATAATTAATATGTGTTCTGTTTTAAAGGCATGAGGTGGCAACCATAGAACCAGGGCTAAGTGAAATTAAAACTGCAGCCAGGGGCATACTGACCATTCAAGCACTCTGGCACTGCCCAAGGGCCCGGGGTCAGTAGGGGGCCCCATGAAATTCCCCTGGTACTTTTCATTGGCTTTTTCATAGGCATTTTTGGGTATGGGCGAGGACACGGGGGCCCTATGATCCCCTATTGCCCGGGGGCCCCATGAGTTGTCAGTCTGCCCCTGACTGCAGCAGAGAAAAATCAAGTCCCTCAATTAGTAGACATGGCTGTGCTGTGGTGCAGGGCTGTGTAAATCTCAGGACCAGATTGACTGAAATATAACTCATTTGTGAAGTAAAGCACCTTCGATAGCCCTCTGGTCTATCAAGCGCAGTAGCAAAGCTCCTTCTTAAAGAGCCTTAGTCCATAAATCAGATTTTGAGCATCATTTGCACCCTAACGACAAAACACATCACAGCTAAGGCTATAGAATAGACACAAACAGATATTTTGCCACCAAAAGAACCATAAAGATAGCACATAACACTCACCAGTATCTACCAAAAAATATCAGCGTTTGGTCAACTGACCCTTTCAAAAAGGTAGCGCCCTCTTGCATATATGAGTCAAAAACCGAATGCTGTGTCGTTCAAAAAACGGAAAATAGCTCATACAATCGTGCCATCAATTGTTTCAATTTTCTAAAAAAAAAACCCAGCATGTTAGATCAGGCACTTTTGAAAACTGCATGTCACAGCTGGCACACTGATGATGCAAAAAATCAATGATTCAACAATCAACACAAATTTTTTTTTTCGATTTTAGTAAATCCGAGTAACCTGCACATGATGAATATATTCAAATACATTACATTTTTAAATGCATACAGTATATCCTGCTGCTATAATTCCTGTTTACTCATCAGCTTTAACATCAAGCAGATTAGCCGCAAAGAAAAATTCTATTGTAATTTTCAACGTAAATAATATAATTTGTGAAAAGCGCCATTTACTGTCTTGAGAGTTAAAATGTAGAAATTGACTGTTTAGTAGAAGAACAGCATAAAATGGGATTGCAGAGGCAACCTTTACATGCAATGTTCTTTTTCCTGTGAGCTGTACTCCTGAACACTTGACAATAATTATAGACATCTATGAGTCAGGAAGCAGGGCTTTTCTGAGGCTGTTACTCTGGAATAATCATCAGTGCCAATGCTGATTAATTGACTGATTTCAACAGCATGGGGCTTTTTGTCCCTGCAGAAAGTACACGATCATTCACTACATTTTACACCCACTCAGAGTACCTGTCTCACAGAAGATGCTAGTTCAAAGCCATTCCGAACCAACCATTTATTTACCGTCAGAAAAAAGATAAATGTACAGAAAGCTTTTCTGCAACATGGCAAGAAAATGGCCTGTTCTTTACTTGCCACCATGACACAAGGAGTAATGCATGCAGTAAAGACGTAGGACTGGGTATGCATAGAATATGATATTAAAAAAATAGATTAAAAAAAAGCTAGCTCTGTAAACAGATGATCTGCAATGATCTCCAGTGTACATTTAATTCTAAATTATACTAGAGGTGACTTATACAGGTACATATGTATATGTGTGAATATAACTGATGAATACATGCATTGTGTATAATTCCACCATTCAAAGAAAGGATACATGTATTCTATTAATGCATAAACATACTTTATGTATAATGGATGGTACATTTTTCCATGATAGACAGAAAGATGATAGACAGACTGACAGGCAGCTAGGTAGACAGATAGATAGATAGATAGATAGATAGATAGATAGATAGATAGATAGACCACCAAAGAATCTGAAGGTTAGATACCGAAAAAGCCAATACCAACCATACCCTTAAACAACTAAAAGAAGCACTACAAGATAATAAATGTGGAGCTGGCCTATAGAATCATTGGACTCAACTGAATGGATAACATCCATCATAAGATAGATAGATAGATAGATAGATAGATAGATAGATAGATAGATAGATAGATAGATAGATAGATAATGCAAATAGGTATGCTGACATGAAATAAATGGATGGATAGCTAATAGATATATAGACAGATAAAAACAATGCAGGCAGGAAATCAGAAAATTCATAGATAGATAGATAGATAGATAGATAGATAGATAGATAGATAGAGAGATAGATAGATAGATTGCCAAAGAACCCAAAGGGTAGATACTGAAAAAGCCAACACTAACCATAGCCTTAAACAACTAAAAGAAGCAATACAAGATTAAAATATGTGGAGTTGGCCCATAGAATCATTGAGAGTTTGACCCAACTAAATGGATAACATCCATCGTTAGATAGATAGATAGATAGATAGATTGATAGATAGATAGATAGATAGATAGATAGATAGATAGATAGATAGATGCAAATAGGATGCAGACAGGAAATAAATGGATGGTTAGAAAGATAATAGATAGATAGCCAGGCTACCAAAGCACCTGAAGGTTAGATACCATAAAAGCTGACACCAACCATAACCCTAAACAACTAAAAGAAGCAATACAAGATAAAAAAAATGTGGAGTTGGCCCATAGAATCATTGATAGTTGGACACAACTGAACAGGTAACATTCATCATTAGATAGATAGATAGATAGATAGATAGATAGATAGATAGATGCCATAAAATCTGCCAACAACCACAGTATGAAACAACTAAATAAAGCAATACAAGATCAGAAAATGAGGAGCTGGCTCATAGGATAATTGAGTGTTGGATATAACTGGATGGCTAGCATCCATCATAACATAACTAGATGACAGATAGATAGATAGATAGATAGATAGATAGATAGATAGATAGATAGATAGATAGAGACAGAAAAAAAAGGATTGATAGATAATAGGGATGCAGACAGGTGTTACAGAAATAGATAGATAGATAGATAGATAGATAGATAGATAGATAGATGCAAATGGAGATGCAGACAGGAAATAAATGGATGATAATAGGTATAAAGATGACAGCTACAGACAAGCAGGGATGCAGGCAGGAATTCATGATATTAATAGATAGATAGATAGATAGATAGATAGATAGATGGATAGATCATTATTCCACCTATAACTTGCACACTTGGGGGGCCTGTTATTCAATGCCTGATCCTCTGTCACATAGTAATGCACAGACTGGAGAGCCATGTACTGCATTCCCCTGCAATGCTAGATCAGGCTTTGGCAGCCTCTGACAGCTACTGACGTCCCCGACATGAAATCAGTGGACTACCATCACCCATCATCACCCACCATCACCCATCATCACCCACCATCACCCATCATCACCCACCATCACCCATAGACCTCATGATATATGGCCATTACTACATCTAGACATTCTTCATAGACATCAGTACATATGGGCATCATTCGTTATATACAGCCATCTTTACACATAGACAGCAATGCCACGACCATACCATAGATCCAGATGGCATGTGATGTATATGATGGAGGCTGATACTCAGCACCCCCATTGTAGGGATCGGTCCATGGATGGGGGATGGGGATCCCTTCCATTGATGCCCGGCTGTCCGGGGTTCGGTGGCCGGGTCCTTACCGTGGGCAGCAGCGGCTCCATCTGCGCTCCCTGCTCTTTGATCTCCATGGTCGGTGTGTGCCGATCTGTCCGCACTGCTCTCCGTGTCAGCTCTGCGCTGCTCAGTATTCGTGTCAGGTAGCTGTGGATCTGGAGGAAATTACACACTCCGAGTCCTAGCGAGTCACATGGCTCCTACTCTGTGTAGAGGCTGAGCATGGAGTGTCGGGGGTGCTCAGTGGTGCCTAGGCACAGGACCTGCCCACAGCTGCCTGCCTGCCAGCCTGCCCCCTGGATTCTACCTGGGCACTCATGCTGAGAAGAGCCGAGTCTTTGTATTCCACCAATACCTTCTATTATAGAATCAGGCTGCTACTGACCACACTTCACTTACATCAACCATCAACATAATAGGGGAGCTTTACTTCTAGGGATCCCTATCAGGAGCCCCACTGGGCAGCATCGCCCAGCTCAATCCCAAGACAAGGCAATTTGCCTTATGCCCTAGGGCAGTGCGTTGGTTTAGCCTGAAAAAAATAGGACATGTTGCATTTTTTTTGTAGTGCATTAAATTGTGCCATAACGCATTGCAACATGCTGCTGCGCATACAAAGCAGTGGTCTCCAAACTATGGCCCGGGGCTGGATGTGGCCCTTGGCTTGCCCTTACCTGGCCCTTAAGGCACTATTCCTCCCATCCCAGTGACCCCATCTATGGAGCACTATTCCTCCCACTGACCCCATATGGGACACTACTTCTTCCACTGAACCCATCTATGGGGCACTATTCCTTCCACTGACCCCATCTATGGGGCACTGTTCCTCCTACTGATCCCATATGGAGTACTGTTCCTCCCACTGACCCTATATGGGACACTACTCCTACCACTGACCCCATCTATGGGGCACTATTCCTCCTACTGATCCCATCTATGGGGCACTATTCCTCCTACTGACCCCATCTATGGGGCAGTATTCCTCCTACTGATCCCATCTATGAGGCACTATTCCTCCCACTAATCTCATATGGGGCACTACTCCTTCCACTGATCCCATCTATGGGGCCCTCTTCCACCTACTGATCCCATCTATGTGGGACTATTCCTCCTACTGATCCCATCTATGGGGCACTATTCCTCCCACTGACCTCATTTGGGGCACTACTTCTTCTGCTGACCTCATTTATGGGGTACTATTCCTCCCACTGACCTCATATGGGGCACTACTCCTTCCACTGACCCCATCTATGGGGCAGTATTCCTCCTACTGATCCCATCTATGGGGCACTATTCCCTCCTACTGATCCCATCTATGGGGCACTATTCCTCCTACTGATCCCATCTATGGGGCACTATTCCTTCCACTAGCAGCATCGATGGGGCACTATTCTTCCCATTGATTCCAACAATGGGGCATTATTCCTTCCATTAAAACCAGTGATAACCCCTTAGTGCGTTGCTTATGCCCACTAATGTCAAGGCATTTTTTACTCCCACTGGCCACGGTCCTGCCCCCCTAAGGTCTGAAGGACAGTAAACTGACCCTTTGCTTAGAAAGTTTGGAGACCCCTGATATAGAGTAAAAGGAGTATAAAATTAAAGTCCAACTACAGTAAAAGTTCTCCTTTGTAGGGGGCTGCACCCATATGTGTATTTACCACAAGGCAAACAAGGCATTTGCTTTGTGCAGCATTTTTGAGGGGGGTGGCGCAACATCTCTCTCTTTCTCCCTCTCGGCTGCTCGATTTTTGTGTTGCCTACGGCAGCACAAAACGTAAATGCACCACTGGCTGTACCCACATTGAAAGGGTTAACTGCTTGTTTCTGCTTAGGGGACAGGAAAAGCACTTTTACTTACCTGATCCTCCCCTCCCCCAACAGAAGCTGCTCCCCTACACTCCAGCATGTCCAATGCAGGGTTGTGGTTTCTGCATCAGTCTAGATCAGGGGTCTCCAACCTTTCTCAGCAAAGGAACAGTTTACTGTCCTTCACTCTTTATGGAGGATGGACTGTGGCGAGTGTAGAAAATGCCCCAGCATCAGTGCCCCATCATTGGTTTTAATGGGAGGAATAACTGATAACACTGAAAAGAATAGTACCCCATTGGTGGAGTCAGTAGGAGGAATGGTGCTCCATCACTGGCGTCAGTTGGTGGAGTAGTGCCCCAAGGGCCAGTAAAAGGCAAGCAAAGGGCCACATCTGGCCCCTAAGCCACAATTTGGAGACCAATGGTCTAGATCAGCCTTTCTTAACCTATCCAAAACAAAGGAACCCTTGAAATAGCTTTCTGGTCTCAGGTTACCCCTGCCAAAAACCACTATATCTAAAAATCATAATACATTAGTGTGATGGTCAGCGGGAACAATGCCCCTTACACTTGTGGTCATTGGGAAGAATTAACCTCTTACAGATAGCTAAAAAAAAAAATCAAAGATGTCAGTGGGAGCTTATCTGAGTGCCAGAAACTGCTCATTGCTCAAGGAACCCCTAGAAACCTCTGGAGGAACCCTAGGGTATCAGGGAACACTGGTTGAGAAACTGCAGAGAAGAGGTTGCAGTGACCCATGAAGCAGAATGTAGTAGGCAATGCTACTACAGTGATTACTTTTAGTCTCATGCTGAGTGGCTGCACTGTCCTGTCTTCCTTTGCAGTGGGGTTGCATTCACACTGCAAGAGTTAAAAATTAATTACAAGTTTGTTAATTTTTAAATAGTTCCATTTATCCTGTTTGGAGCAATGTAAGTATGTATGTTACATATCTGTATGATCCCCGTAGTAGGCACTACTGTTTCAGTGATCTCCACTGAACCTCTGAGCCCCATGCCAAGTGGCTGCCCTGCTGCATTGTGAACACAGGAGGTCACCCACTCAGCAAAGGTGCCATTCAGAGACCACTTCCCATTTTTTTAATGAATGCAAAGTGTTCTGTGATTGAACAAGATAGATATTGTGACATCAATGACCCACCTCTTCACTTCATTTAATCAGAAAATGCATTGCTATCTTTGAGAGAATGCAAAGTGTTCCCTGAATTGTGCTTACACTAAAAGAACAACATCAAGTGTTCACAATGCAGCAGAACAGTCGATCAGCACAGGCACCAGAAGCTGGTGGAGATCACTGAAGTAGCTACAGCGATTTGCAGCTTCCATGGGGATCCCGGACGTTTGTACATACTTACATTGGTCCAAGCTGGACCAATCTAACTATGCAAAAATTGTCACACCTGAAATTCATCTTTTACTCTTGCAGTTCAAATACAGCCCCACTACAAGGGAGGACTTGTAGTTTTCCCAGAGGGAAGCTTAAAATAAAGTTAAAGTGGTTCTAAAGGTTCAAGTATTTTTATCTTCATGCATTCTCAGGAGCGAGCCTGGACGGGTGCCCCCATAGCAAGAGGATTGCTATTGGGGCACTTGGTGGGGGGGGGGGAGCCAGGACCTCCGGCAGGGGACCCAAAAAGAAGAGGATCGGGGCTGGTTTGTGCAAAACCATTACACAGAGCAGGTAAGTATAACATATTTGTTATTATTTTTAAAATTCGTTATTGCAGAATCACTTTTTTTAAAGGCTTTTATTTTTGCCAAGTTTTGTAATAAACACTGATACAAAACACGTGATCATCCAATACACAAAAACTATCAAGGCGATGAAGGCTGTGCAGAACCTAGAATCAGTTTAAAGAAAAAAACAGTGTGCATGCACAACATACACCAGCGTTCGTCGTGAGCACTCTAATGTGCACCTGCAGGCAGTGGTGTATTTAGGTTTTGTGCTGCCCTAGGCATGTGCTGCCCACATGGACACTGACCAACACAACCCCCCCTTCCCCCTCCAGCGGAGAGAGAATGACATTGACCAACAACACCCTTGCATCCCACCTGGGAGAGTCTTCCACTACCCCCCCGGGTGACAGAGAGACACTCATCTTCACAGCTCTGGACATCCCCGGACTCTACATACACCATCAAACAGACTGCAGCCTCTTTTGGATCCCACCTGGTTCCCATGTTGCACATGTCCCTTCTTTCATCCCTTCTTCTAGGGGTAGGTGCTGCCCCCCTGAAAAATGATGCCCTAGGCAAGTGCCTTGTTTGCCTTGTGGTAAATACACCCCTGCCTGCAGGTGTGAAAGAGCCTTAAGATGAGGAAAAGTGAACATGTCTTTGCTGGAAGCCACCAATCATATATAGATTAAGGATTTGCTAAACTTGAGTGTTTTCATTTTCTCAAAATTACTGGAAAAATAAAGAGATTTTGGCAGTACATCTTAACCTTCTATCCCACTGTGTCCCTGCCCCTCATTTGCTGGCAATTTACAGCTGTCCAAAAAAAAAAAACAGGAGTTGCTTTGTAAATAAAGCAACTATTAGGTCCCATTCACATAAGATGAATTGAAATCGGCAGGCAGAATCGCTGTGATTCTGCCCATGATTCCAAATCGTGGCATAATGCGCAATGCAAGTTTAGGGGTCTATTATTCTTAATGGCAGCCCAAACGAGATGTGATTCTGCCAAGACTGTTGTGGGAAAATGCGTAGTTGAAAACCCCACTAAGCTTGTCACCCAAAAAGGAACAGGATGTTCTTTTGGACAACAAATATCATTTCAATGGGCTGTCCTATGCATGATGCGCATTTCCGTGTGTAAATCGCTCTTTGAAAATTGCAAGCAAGAACATTCGTTCCCACTACATGAGGTCTAAACAGCACTTTACAGCCACTGCTGTAAAAAAAAAACTGGACCTTCTGGCATAATATTTGTAAACAGTGTTTACACAAGAGATAGATACAATGTAATAGTTACTTTTGTATTTACTGAGTTCCATTCATTGTAGATCAAAGGGATGAGCTTTGATCCACATATGATGTCAGTTAAAGCAACCTGACAAGTATAAAAAAAGGATTAAATCTTCTGTGAGGTGTGTACTGCTGAGTACCCTCTGGGGGGGATTTCCTGATTTTTCTGGGGTGAGCACATCAATACACACATCATGAGGAGAGTGAGTGAAGGTTTGTGACTGAAAAGTATAGGATTTATAAAAGCCAGCTGATGAATTACAGATCGGTATGCCTATTTTGGATGCCACTGTTAATAGGTATAGTTGATCTATCTGTACCATGTCCTTGACTGAGTATTTCAAATAAAAGAAGGAAAAAAATGTGGGACTTCAGAGGTGCTATAGTTCCCTCAGGATAATACACTCAAACACACAGATATAAAAATATCCAATTATATTACAAAAAGTAAAAACAAAAATCATTCATCCTCCCGTAAAAACAATTAATAATGCCATAACCCTTCACTATAATATACCCCAATTCACCTTCTTTATTTAAAGAGATGATATACACTCACCGGCCACTTCATTAGGTACACCTGTTCAATTGCTTGGTAACACAGATAGCTAATCAGCCAATCATATGGCAGCAACTGAATGCATTTAGGCATCTAGACGTGGTGAAGATGACTTGCTGAAGTTCAAACCGAGCATCAAAATGGGGAAGAAAGGGGACTTAAGTGACTTTGATGGTGTCAGATGGGCTGGTCTGAGTATTTCAAAAACTGATGATCTACTGGGATATTCATGCACAACCATTTCTAGGGTTTACAGAGAATGGTCTGAAAAAAAGAAAATATCCAGTGAGCGGCAGTTGTGTGGAGGAAAATGCCTTATTGATGTCGGACATCAGAGGAGAATGGGCGGACTGGTTTGAGGTGACAGAAAGGCAACAGTAACTCAAATAACCACCCGTTACTACCAAGGTATGCAGAATACCATCTCTGAATGCACAACACATCGAACCTTGGAGCATATGGGCTACAGCATCAGAAGACCACACCTTGTAGCAAGGAGTACCTAATAAAGTGGCCGGTCAGTGTAGAATGACTGTAGTCTTGGTAGACATGTTGAGATTTAGGAAGGTGGTAACTCCCAACATTTGGTAGGATTTAACACCTTCCTAAATCTCTACGTCTCTATATCATCTCTTTAAATAAGGAAGGTGAATTTGGGTCTACTCTACTGAAGGGTTATGGTATTATTAATTGTTTTTATGGGAGGATGAATGATTTTTGTTTTTATATACCTATTTATATCTGTGCATTTGAGTGTATTATCCTGAGGAAACTATAGCACCTCTAATGTCCCACATATTTTTTTTTAGGTGCCAATATATACAAATAATATCCAAGGATATGTTGCTTCTGAGTGGGTGAGTCAGACACTCAACAATCAGGGGGATTATAGAGCAATATCTAACTAATTATTGATGATCAATGACACTTTTACTTGAAAGGGATTCTATTTCCGAAAAAGAGTGAATGGATTTTTACTATTTTACTTTCTAGATAAAGAAGCAGGTTACAGCTGAATCCATCAAGATCCTTAAAGAGACCCTGTCACCACCCTCCACCCTGAAAACTAAACAAAATCTGTGTTTGATGTGATGTCATGTCTACTGTCTGCTGCAGCAATTTGAGACTCCTCAGCAAAAATATTGATGACATTTCCATACCTCTCAACTTTGGAACTTAAAAAAATTGGAACACTTTGGGATTGAGAAGATATGCAGCAAGCTGAATATTGAGCATGGCTTAAAGGGGAGTCCTTGTAACCACAAAAATACCTAAGAGATCATTTAAAAGAAAATACAAGGGGCGTTGAAGTCAAACTAGAACTTTTTAGGTTATATAATAAAAGAACAAATTCAAGGAGTGGAAACCGCATTTATTTTTCAACATACTCCCCTGCTACATTTCTACACTTATGCTAGCATTTAACTAATACCTGGAAAGCTTTGGCATAGAAATATTTGTAAGTACACCTAAACCATCCTAAGACAGCGCTCTTCACTGAATCATCATTGTGTGCACCATTTCCACAGAAAGATTCAGCTCTTGTGCAGATCCATAGCCGGGATCATCACTGACAGATGTAAAGCCATCTATGAAATGTTTACTCCATTCAAATGTCTTACTGCGGCTGAGCATCTCATCACTGTGCTGTGCTTGAAGTCTTCTGTTCATAACTGCAGGTTTTTCACCTTCGTTCACAAGAAACTTCATCACCACACGCTGTTCCACGCACACACTGTTGTTGGCCATCATGAATAACAGTCTCTGGACTGGCCCGTGACATGTTCTCCGCCCATCAGTAATAGGACACACTTGCTACTTGCTACTTGCTACTGTGTGTAGTACCGCCATGCTAGCATCCCTTTTTATACCTGGAAAATTAAAGTCCAGGTTTGAGTTGAATGTCCCTCGTAAAATTGTATAAACAGATGGCTAAAACTTTTTATGAGTCAACCTTAAAGTCTTACTCCAGGTTTCTTGTAACTTAAAATTGTTTGAACCGAGCTGACCCAAAAGAACTACTTGCTTCACTAATAGATGTGCAAATTGGGAGTGCTGTATAAACTGTATATAGCATCAGCTACATATAGTATATAGTGCTGTGTTCTGGCCAGGGCTGCTGTTAGAAACCACAGGGCCCCATACAGCCAACCTGACAGGGTCTTCCTACACCACCAAATAAACAGCTTACTGTGCTTCAGTTATGAGTTGACACAGTGAGTCATTTGTATAGATCACTCATCGTGTTCAAGAAAGGAACGGGCTATTAAATATGACATATTTACCAGGACCTTTCCCCTACTCTCCATCTTGAAAGATCTTATTGTGAGCTTGCAGCTGCCGACGAGAAGGAGAGGAGGGAAGCCGGCAGCACTGTGGGAGTTGTAGAACACACAAGGGAGTCTGGGCAGACATAGCAAGGGGGAAACATATGGTGCACAGGTAGGGTGATTGGTTTGGCGGGGGGGGGGGCAATTACTGGAACCGATGCCCTGTATGGCTTTCTCTCTGCAGCAGCTGAAAGATGGCAAGAGGGAGAGGACAAAACAACTTTCAGCTGCTGCAGAGAGAGCCATACGGGGCATCGGTTCCAGTAATACCCCCCCCCCTCCCGTCACAGATCACCCTCCATGCCCACATCTGATTCACTCTTCTTCCTGGGCACCTCTGGAGGACTGGTGGTACCCCCTTATCCACGGCCCAGGTTCTGGCAGCAGAATGGAAACTTCCCATTTTCTTCCTTCTCTACCTCAGCCGTTCTCTCAGCCCACCTCAATTTTATTCAGGGAACAAGATGGGAAGTCCCCATCCCGCTGCAGAAACACAGCGATGTATACTGTGTGTAGCTGATGCTGTTTGGACCAGACTTGGTCCAAATGAACTATATAAAGTCACAAGAAACCTAAAGTTAAGCTTTAAAAAATAACTTTATTGAAATAGATGGAAAATAAACATCAACAAGCAGCTATAGAGAAAATGAACACTTTGGTTGGGAATGTATCACTTAGCTGTAAGGATGAACTCAGTGTTCGGTCCAAATGTAATTTTGGAGCGAACAGATGTTCATCTGAAAGCCGAACCTTTAGAGCATACATCACGGGTGAATGTGACAGCTTTGGGCTGTCAATAGTTGCTAAGGAAGTAGTGGGTCTGGAAATCCCCAGCCACATATACAAATGGACAGGGAATAGAGCAGTTACATCATTGCCTAAATATGGCCATACATCTATATTTGGGCAATGCTGTCAATGGTTGTCAAGGAAGCAGTGACTGCTGGCAGCTGCAGCATCCCTACCAACCACTGACTTCACCTGGCCCATTGACTTACATGGCTGGGAATCCCTGGCCACATAGGAAAATGGGTGAGGAAAGAGCCTTATGTCATTGCCTAAATATGGCCACATAGCAATGATGTCACCACTATACCTTCCCCTCCCATTTTATAGCTGATGACTGCTCAAGTAGATGTCATTCAGCTAGTGTCACTGTCAGGGATCCGTGGTCATTGTGATGGATTACAATGAGGGACATTTTTGTTGGGATTTTTATTTTGTTTTAAAATAAAGGATTTGTCAAACATTTGGGTGTCTTTATTTCTAAGCTACAACTCTTTCTGTAAATGAGAAGGGAGTATAGGGGAGCACAGTGGCTAAGTGATTAACACTTCCACCTAGCAGCACTAGGGTCATTGGTTTGCATCCCAAACACAGCACTACCTGCCTGGAGTTTGCATGTTCTCCCTGTGCTTGCATGGGTTTCCTCCCACACTCCAAAGACATGTTGATAGGTTAATTGGCTCCTGTGCAAATTGGCCCTAGTGGGTGTATGTATGAATGTGAGTTAGGCTCCTTGACAGCAGGGACAGATGTGAATTTACAATATATGTAATGCACTTCATAAACTGAAGTGCCATATAAGTACCTGTAATAAATGCTGTATGCCTCATATTCATTCACATGTGGGTGGTATCTGAAGGCCTCCTAATTATTAAAGGAGGTTTCCAGATTCTGATAAGCCCCCCACCCACAAACCCCAACAACCACCAGGCGAGGGTTGTGGGGAAGTGGACCTTGTTCTCATTAATATAGGGACAAGGTGCTTTGCCAAGGGAATCCCCCCTGGCAAGGCATCCCCACATGTTGAGGGTATGTGGCCTGGTATGGTTCAGGGGTGGGACTCAAGCTCATTCCCTCCAACCTTTCTTGGCTACCTAGGATGCTTGTTCGGATTAAGGGTTCAGTATGGATTATTAGGGGGAACTTTTTTGTGTTGAGTCCCCCTTAAAATCTTTACCAGACCTGAAGGATATGGTACAGATTTCCTGGGGGACATTACACATTTGTTTCGCTCGTATGCATTTTTTGGGGAACTTGATGCAATTTTTTTTTCATTCTTGCTGTACCACGTGCTACAGCAAAAAAATTTAATTTACAAAGAAAAAAAATTAAACCATTTAAATTTCAGGTAAATTACATCCATTCTTAGCTGTTTTGTTTTCCAAAAAAACTGCACACAAACCCTTCCAAAGGTCATTCAAAATACACAGAGAACTCTAGGGGATCTGTGTGCTGTTTTTTTGGGGGTTTTTTTAACAAACAAGCTGACAATTAGAGCTGTCTTCCTTTGTAAATATTGGTACAAAAAATGTAATAAATAAATAACTGCTTTGGGTTGCACAAGAGATAAGATTGGTAGCACATGCAGCGGGACAGGTAGCATTAGCTGTATCCTTTTATAGGCAGGTCTTTGTTTAATTTTTTGGAAGTGCCCATTTCATTTTACAATGGGCAATGAACAAGATCGCTTTATTGGTATGGGAAAGCGATAGACTGTCTGTAATGTCTGTTGTTACATGGTGTCAAGTGTAGATAGATCAGACATTATGACCTGCATTTTTTATGAAGTGTGTGTTTATTGGGGGGGAGGGGGGATGGGGGTATAGCAGGACACAGCTAAAAAAGCAGAAAAAAAATAAAATATATGAGAAAATGAACACAGCAAATATAAATAAAGTGAAACATTTGATTTAATATTAACATTTTAATCTATAATGTAAACCTTTAAGTGCCCTCAGTCTCAACTCTTACAGAACAGAAAATCTGTACTGACATGTGCGACTTAAAGTATAATTAAAATGGGATAAGCAGCATAATACAGACCCTTTAACTGCTCAATCTAAAGATAATAATGGAGTCATTAGTTTTTCCTTATGGTAAGCATGTATATAATTTGTTTCTTTGATTTCTTAATACTAGGTTACCTTGGTGAACAATGCTGGGGTCTTAGCACATTCTTATGGTGTATTTGAATTATTTGCTACACAGTAGGACAGAATTGAACCAGCATTTTCTTGCACTTGTTAAGCTTTGTTTTTGCAGTTGATGCATTCACAATTAAAGAAAACCTGTACTAGGTACCTGAATGTCACTGCAAAGTTCTCCTGAAAGTATTGTGGACATTAACAACCAGGCAACTAACATTTGCAAAATACAGTCACCCATGGTTGTTGACATATTTAGCACAATCTTTCAATGGGTCCATTAGCATATCTAAATCTAAAACCAAAAATGTATTATATTTTTTTGCTTATTTTCACCTGGTAATCCTACAAATAACATATTTCCCATCTCTGGGTGGCTACATTCACTCCCTCCCATGTATCTTTGGAGGTAGCCAAGGCTGCTCTCCTGACTGCACACGTCCTCCTCTTCACCTCTATTACATGGGGTGCAGCAGAATGTGTGATTTACAGAAGTAAGTTTGGAAGAAAAGTAACATTATGCCACTGTTTGTGATTTTAGTTCAATTCTCATTCACAGTAAGATCTAAAAGTATTTTTTTGTAGTTGTGAAAACATTTTTAGTTTGAAAAAATGAAAACCAATGCAGTGACTACATTTACGGACTTGTAAGTTGTAGAATGCTACATTTTTCCATACTGCATAGGAGTCAGTGGAGATTGTGGTGCACAAGGGGAGGCCTGGGGCAGAAGATGTTGACAGTAGGCTGTGCAGAGCCTAGGTGATTGTGCAACCACAGTCTTACTGGATTGAGGACAGGGGTGTATGAGTGATGAGTTATAAAAATTAGTGTAACTGCATTCAAAGTTCAGTTACACTTTCAGCTAGCTGCTTTAAAAGAGATACCAGGATTGGTTTACTAAAGGCAAATGGGCTGTTCACTTTGCAAGAGAAGTTGCACTTTGCAAGAGAATTTTTCCCCAAAGCTTAATGAATGTGGTTAAATGTCACTTTGCATAGAGTACTCAATCATGTTAAAGGGAAATTTAAAAAAACAGCATTCATGCTTGTACATGACTGGAGGTTGGAAGTCAGCAGAACTTCTGCTCATTCACTAGGCTCTGAAGAAAATTCTCATGCAAAGTGCAGCGTCCCTTACAAAGTGGACAGCCTATTTGCCTTTAGTTAGTAAACCCTAATGTCTCGTAATAGTTCACCCCCCCCCCCCCCCAGCAAAGTGTACTCACCTATCCAGCCTCTTTATCTGCTCGTCTGTTCTTTCTAAACCAAGGCTATCAAACTTGATTTCATTGCATTCCATCAGCATTATGGTTTCCCTTAGAGGGCCAGTTATATCTGTAAGACTGGATGTCCCTAGCATTTCACTAACCACTCTTTACTTCAGATGTCAAGAGACCCCCACCATCAGAAGTCAAGAGTCCTCCACCCTCTTTTACATTACATGACCTTGTGCTGCTGCCAGGAAGAAGCTGGGGATAGAGCCGAGAAGTAGAAAGTGCAGGGTCTGGAGGAGGAACAGAACAGGGCTGGAGTCAGTTGCCGGAGTCTGCTGAAAGCTGAGACCAGGCGAGGTGAAGATGTAGGGGTGCTGTGGCTGCACAGAGAGGTGCAGGATCTTTAGGAGGAGTTCTGTCCTCCTCTCTGCTGCCAACTGCTGAGTCAAAGTGGGGGTGGAGATGAGAGGGTGCCACAGCTGCAAGGGTCACATGAAGTGACCTTTGGGGCTAGATTTGGCCCGCTGGTCTTGTGTTTGACACATGTGATCTAAGTCCTCATTTCCTTGCACGCAACGTCTGAATATTGGAAAGTACTTACCTATGTGACTATGTTGAGGCCTGAAAGACCAATAGCTAGGATGAAAAGCTGTCATGAGGGAGGAGCTCTAACAATATACAAGGCTGGAGCTTACCTAGGGTGTTCTGAGTGACTATGCCTTGCTGGGAGAAGAGGGGGGCCCATTAAACAAGCAAAATATTATCCTAAATGGGAAAGTTGTCAGTACATCATTAAAAAAAATTACCAATTAGTTTTAAGAAACACATAATTATATTAATATGCAATTTTTATACCCACCTGGAGGTAACACTAGGCTCCAATTTCCATCTGCAAGAAACTTTAGAAAGAAATTAATAGTTTTGGAAGAGACTAGTTTGATATTTTATTTTTAATTTTTCAAGCACAGCAGAATTCAGAAAAATGGGACATGATTTTCCATAGCTATTTATTTTTATTTGTGTTTGTCAATGTCATAAAAAACCTTTACAATAGCAATAATAAAATAAAAAAATACATAAATGACATTGCTGCATTTCCACTAATTGTTTTAAAGGTAAATGACAGTCTGTAACATTCAGCTTGTAAAGAAAATGTGACTCCTGTGAAGGTTACTGCCATATAAACACAAGGAACAACAGTCACCTTCGAAATAAATAGGTTTCTGTAATGCTATTGCAGGAAAAAGAAGCCCTGCAAGGCGGGGGAGGGGAAAACAAGAGGAATAGCATCATTCCTTTGAAAATGTCAGCTAGAAGAAACAT
Organism: Staurois parvus; assembly: GCF_062004578.1. Taxonomy (NCBI): domain Eukaryota; kingdom Metazoa; phylum Chordata; class Amphibia; order Anura; family Ranidae; genus Staurois; species Staurois parvus. Next base: position 9,337,674 of record NW_028317827.1, on the reverse strand, counting down.
AGAACATTCTGTATTACAGATGGAATGGAGGATTCTGGGATTTCAAATATATTCAATATTCTACATAATTGTGTGTATTCACTTCTTTCTCCGGTATAAATATAATTTTGCTGCTGAATGTAACTGCACCAGTTCTATTACCAGATGTTACATGGTTTAGCATTACTGAAAGCTTTTATATGTTAAAATTTAATTTTAGCTATAATATTTTAATGTGTCCTACAGGACATCTATCTATCTATCTATCTATCTATCTATCTATCTATCTATCTATCTATCAATCATTAAAAACTGATCTCATATACATGATATTTTTATATTTATTTGTACAAAATCGTTATTTGTGAAACAAACTATGGGAGATATGAATTTGATAGAAGTGTTGGTGTACTTGCATGATCTAATTGTATTTGGAGCAGTGGAGTAACTAGAACGTTCATGGCCCCGGTACAAGAAACCATGAAGGGCCTCCCTGACCCTTGGCCAGTGCCCTTCCCTCCGAGCCCGGTGGTGGAACACCAGGGCCTGGTCTCAAGCGTGACCCTTGTGACCCTGGTAGTTCTGCCACTGGTGTCATAATTTTTTATATATTTGTTTTTTTATTTAATTTATTTTTGTTGTAATTTGTTTATTTTATTTTATTTTTTTTTAATTATATAACATTTTTTAGGAGCACCATTGGTGGGAAGCTTTGGTGATATATCAGGAGTCTAAACAGACCCCTGACATTTGATCTTTGAGACAGAGAAAGGAGACTGAGGCCACAGTCCTCTATCTCCATTTCTGTAGCCTCAGCTGCGCAGAATGAATGGACAGGAATAACTTTGTGCAGAGCTTCCCATTCGTTCATAAACTGAAACATAGTAAACAAAGTTTACTATGTCTCAGTTATGAACAGACAGAGTCAGTGATTGGTACAGATCACTGACTCTCCATTCAGAAAAGGAAGGGGCCAATAAACAACACATTTACTGGCCCCTTCCCTGCTCTCCATCCTGACAAATCCACTGCAACAGTCAGTGGGAGAGGGAAGGGGGGACCTGAAAGCACAGGGGGGCAGCATAAAATTGCTGGATAAAGGAATCTCTCCATGTTCCTTCAACAGACGCTGAATGCAGGCTTCTCCTCCTCTCCTTCCCACAGGCATTCAGCTGGAGGAACATGGAGATAAAGGTTGCTATCATGCAGCCGCTCCTCCTATCCAGGCTTACAGAGGGGTCAGCACAGGCCCCACGCAGCATAGGACTGGGTTGTGATTGCAAGCCCTGTAAGTACATCCCTGCTTCGGAGTGATGATAATAGATCATGACCAATGACTGAAAGAAGTGTTGAAGTGACATCATGAGGAAGGGCTGAGGCTTTCCCTAGAGAAGTGTACATTTTAGCAGTCATCTGTCAGCTATATGGGACAGATAGTCTCCACAAAAGGAGTGACCACCTACCCCAGAAAGTTAGTGACCGAGGTCCTGAAAAATCACAAAGCTGAGGTTGTTCCTGGGATTCTGCTCATATTACAGAGGTTTGTGAAAGGGTTCACTAAGATAGCCCCTCAATGAGCTTCTAAGGACACAGGGAGAGGAAGATGTTATGAAGCTACCAGACCCAACATTTCAAGCTAAAGGGCCTAGAAAGCTTTGAGAATCAATACAAGAAGAGTAATCTGACTAAAGTGAACAGGCTTCCCAGCAGCTAAAGTGGAGCTTGACTCACTCTCTGTTTCTGGCCTATGCTGACCATGCTTGGCCCTATCAACTTGTAGGCAGGTTGCTTTCTGTAGTTAGTCAGTATGTTTCCCCAGCAGAGAGAGGCACAGATTAATTGTTATTTGGGTAAATTTTGTGTGGTGGTAAAAGGGACAGGAGTCCAGAATCTGGGAGCAGCTGCTGGCCACCAGCAGAGGCTGAAGGGAGTCAGGAGAGTCAGGTCAGTTGGTCGTCTGACAGGCCAAAATCTCTCTGCTAAACTCTGCAATCACTGTTATGTAAAGGGACTGCTGGGACTTGCAGTCGACCCAGAAGACACCAGCATTTTGAGATTTGCCACTATGGAATCTGCCTTAAATGGACGCTTACCTGTGCAGGTACACTGGGGCATCCACAAATGATCAGTCATTTAGTTGACTGTTGTAACTGTCATGCCAAGTTTACAGTAAAGCCTTGAACCATTTTAATGCCTGGTCTGAAGTTATTCAAAGGGTTGTATGAAAGTAACCAGCACACTGCACGTAGTCATCTGCAGCTTGGGTCAGTAAAGCACATTGGGGTATGAAGACGGCTCTACGAGAGTTAACATGGTACGTAGTTAAAGAAAATAGTTGCCAGGGGTAACAGAAGTCTAGCAACCAGTAAAAGCAGCCTGTCGTGAAGCAAGGTACCAGTGCTAGGTGAGGCATACTCCAGTAACGAGGGGGTGGTCTCTGGAACTCCCTCCCCTAGCAGTCTGTCTCCCATAGCAATGGCAGCAGATCAGCATTACAGAGGCCCTCTACCTGGCCATCAGGTACGGGAGAGTATGAAGACAAAATGCATGCATGAGGTTCTCGCTAGGTGCATGGCGGGACCCCATTCTGTCACTGGGAGTGAGATGACAGAGATACACTGGACAGGTGGAGTGGGCATAGGCTTAGCGTGTCCCTCCTAAATGCAAACAGTTACAGTCAAGGTGTGCGTTGACACGGGACCAGAGAGCTAACTGGAGTCCAGTTTTTCAATGCAATGTACATGGTGTACAGCTCATCTCTGAGTTGGGAGACCACATCCGCCTTGTCCCAGGGCATTGATGGGTGTGATACAGTAAGGGTACCCCATGTGCAGGGTGAGTGACCGTTCCCACGGTGTCTAGCACAGCCCAGAAGAACTCAATAACCCCACAGCTAGCCCCCATCCCTCCCACCCCCTTTCACAAACTGCACATGAATGTCAACAAAGAGACTTGATTGAGTGTTGTGTCAAGATGGACTTCTAAGGCCTGTTGCCAATGTGAGTTGGAGCCTCACTCTGGTGAGAAGAATTGCACCACTCACAAACAGGAAAACCTGGCTCTGAAATGGGCAGTTGTAGACAAGCTAAAAGACAACTTGTATGCAGCAGAGTTTGAAGTCATAGTGAAAAACAATCCACACACATACATCCTCACATTGCTGGTTGGCAGCTTTGACTAGATTTTGCATCAGTCTGAAGTATCAACAAGAAATTGGTAACAGGGATGCTGAAGCTCTGTCCAGAAGATCACACAGTTCTAAAGCCTCCAAAGAAGAATGTAGTTGACTGATGCCATAAGGCACATGTGTCAAACACAAGGCCCGTGGGCCGAATCTGGCCCACCAGGCCATTTCACGTGGCCCTTACACCTCTCCTGCAATCTTCAGAGAAAGCCATGTTGATTTGCAGCAAATGGAATTGGTCGCAACTCCACAATCAACTGACTTAGAGAAGGGCACCCAGTGTTCCTTCCTAAGAAACACAATAGTACAGTTCTAACATCTCCTCATAATGAACATGCCCACCTAGTAAGGCAATTAGTGGACTTAAAATCTAATCAGGGATCACTTAATATGGCCCTGTATCAAAACTGAAGAGCTACTGTCATTCCTGTCTACGATGCATACAGAAGAAGAGATTACTCGTGATTCACCCCAATGGGCCATCTATAGAGCCAATGTACCATCAAGTTGGTGTGAATTGATTTTCTGTGCTTGGAGCATGATACAAACACACAAGGGAAGATCTTTGTGATGACTGGCCACTTCACCCTGATTTTCAAAAGCTTTTCCATCACAACCAACAATCCAGAACTTCGTCAACAAAGCGGAGGCAGAATTTCATGCCCTAAACGGGCAAGGTGACATTCTTTCTTTAAGGAGTATGTACATAGGGTCTTTATACATACCTGCATACTGATCATACTTACCTAATCACAGATCTCCAAAGATCATCTAGCTCAACTCTGTTGCTAAAATCAACAAAATGTTGGCTAGCTACACCATTACAAAGTGACTATCCAGCCTCCTGTGTAGAAACAGGTGCACATGTGGGCAAGTACCTATAAAGTGAAATGCCTTTTTGATTAAAAAGGGTTAATACCTGGTGTTGTGGGGGTTACACATTTGGTGCTGCAATTTGTCTTCCCCTGTATGACACACAGCTTCTGAATGGATTCATGCAGGAGGAGACCAGGTCTTGCGGCTGTCTATGCATGTGAGGGGAACAGTAAGGAATACCTGCATCAAAATGTGAGCTGGAGTAGCAGGGGAGTAACCCTTTATCAGGATCCCGGGATGGGCTCCAGGTATTGTACTATGGATATTACTTTGCAGGATGGACTTAAACTATGAAAGGTATGGTCAGCACCACACATCATCCTAAGCTCTGAATAGTCCATATATTGAGAAAAGAAGAGAATATAAGGTTTACTCTGGACATTGCACTGCATGTATTGTTAAAAATGTTATTCAGTAAACAATCCAGGGAATATTCGATTGCCTCTCGGGGGATAAGGACAGGATTTTTTTCCCTGCACGAGCAAATTGGATCATGCTTTGCTGGGATTTTTTGCCTTCCTCTGGATCAACTGTGGGTATAGAATTATAACTTTTTTTTTCTTTTTTAATGGTTGAACTAGAGGTCTTTTTTCAGCCAGACTAACTACTATGTAACTCTGTAAAAATTTAACTGATTAAGTGAATCTCCTGGTCTGAGATACTGGTGAGAAGATGAAAAAGTGTGTGTTAAATAGTGTATTGAAGAACTGGTGAATGAAGTGTACCATCATAACTTAACGCTTGGGCTCATGGAACATAGGGTGTGCCACAGTAAGTCTTGAGGTTATGATGTGAGGAGTGTCAAGAAGGAGGAGCAGCCATCTCAGGAGATGGATAAGTGGTGGCTGGTGACAGAGGTTCCATAGGAGGGGATAGCCTGGCACATGGTGCACCCCACTGGACAATAGGGTTCTTCACTTTGGGCCTACTGCAGAAAGGAACCCTCCTACGGACTTGGCCTGGAACCATCTGTATGGATGGCCCTGCAAACTAAGTGCAGTGAGTGTTTTGACTCTTTGTCTTCAGTTGAACATGGTCAAGGGTACAGTGTGTAGTGATGTGAAGAGCTGGCAGAGTAGAATCAGCATACAGAGTTATCTCCCTCATATCTCTGTAGTCAGTGCCAGGACAGCTGTCACTGGCAGGTAACAAGACATAATCCTTCTTTGTGTGGGGCCTGGTGAAGTAATTTGGGCTCTGAAACCAGGTGGCACTAACCCACATGAGTAGTAATATAAATGTATCAACATGTATTTCCCCCATGCTGCCTGCACACGGAAGTACTATCCTGTCCTCGATAAGTCCCAGCATTAAATGAACCTGAGGAATCTCAACCAACCAATTGGCTAACTGGTGGTGGGACAAACAGATGGGAAGATAACTGGTTGAGAACCAAACATTAACAAAATCTTGTTTGCATGTTTTTGTCAGCCTTAACCGAGAGTGTAATTCCTGAGATCAGTTTATCTCTCTTCTGTTTAGTGTTGCTCAGGTAGAATGACAAAAGTGTGAATCCTGCTAAATCTTTGAAAATAGGACCTTTAAAATCACTGACTCCAGTAAGTTTTATATTTTGTGAAATTCTTTGTGTATAATATGTTACAAGCCCTCTCCATGCCTTATCATCATTTTAAATTCATTTTATTCAGTGGCATGTATGTCTTCAAGTGCTGTCTTAATAGAAGTGATCTGAAAGCATTAGACAGCTGCTTACCTTCCCCAGACTCCAAAATGTCCCCGCTGACAAGAGTTAGATGGAGCACAGGCATCAAACAGAGAAAGAAACAATGTAATGAAATGTACTTTGAGCGCCTCAATGGATTAAATGCTTCCAAAATGCATTATTTTAATGAATTGTTTTGCATGTGATTATTGCATTGCACGTGACTCTTGAAGGCCATGGGGAAATCTGGTTTCAAATCCATTTAATCTGCTCTATAGCTAAAGTAATAAGTATATTCATATTTGAAATGGGATGTGATCAGAAGAAAAAATAATGTTATTGTTGCTTTTGTTTCGGCAGTTTTTCCCAGGTTCCAAAGGAGAAGACATTATAAAAGTTAGAGGAGTTTTCATAATGGGAGAAACCACAGCAATTACTACCATACAGGATATTGAACTCACAAGTTTACAATTAAATACCTTTTCGTGGGTGTTCACTCAAAAAAGTTATGACCCAACACAAAAAAAGCCCTGTAAACTAAGAAAGAACAAGTTACCAATTATCTTAAATATCTTTGGTTTCTGTAATACAAAATGACCTGCCAATTCAATCCAAATGATCCATATTCCCCGATGACACTCAAAAATCAGCAGTGCTGCCAACTTACAAGGACTTTTATTGACACTTTTTGTTTACGTTTAAAAAAATCGGTATTTTTTTGCTAGAAAATTACTTAGAATCCCCAAACATTATACATATATATATATATATATATATATATATATATATACATATATATATATATATATATATATATATATATATTTTTTTTTTTTTTTTTTTTTTTTTTAGCAGATGCCATAGAGAATAAAATGGTGGGTTTTGCAATTTTTTATGTATTTGGGATTCAGTTTTTCTAACACAAGTTTATGGGGAAAAAACTGTACTTTCATGAATTTTAATGCACACAAACACAATATAATACCTATTTTTTTGTAAAATATAAAAGATGATGTTATGCCAAGTAAACAGATACCAAAAATGTCTTGCTTTAAAATAGTGCACGCTTGTGGAATGGTGCCAAACAACAGTATTTAAAAATCTCCATAGGTGATGCTTTATACGCTTTTACATGTTGCCAGTTTACAGTTACAGATAAGGTCTGATGCTAGAATTATTGCTTTTTCTCTGACGCTCGCAGCAATACCTCACATGTGTAGTGTGATCATCGTTTACATATGCGTGCAGGATTGATGCGTGCTTTCATCTTCACAAGTGAGCACGGGGGGATGGGGGCACTTTAAAAAATTTTATTTTATTCCTTTTATTTTTCACTGTTACTTAAATATTTTTTGTTTTTGATCACTTTTATTGCTGTCAAAAGGAATATAAACATCCCTTGTGACAGCAATAGGTAGTGACAGATACTCTTTATGGAGAGATCAGGGGTCTATTAGGCCCTAGACCTCTCCCCTGCCCTAAAAGTATCTGATCACACCAAGTGATGTTTACATCCAGGAAACCGGAAGTGGCAATAGCACTCATTGCTTCCAGTTTCCTGTGTCATAGAGGTCATCAGAGACCTTCCAGTCCTCTGAGGGCACTATCTTAAGCCGAAGAAGGCACTGGCTGCAGTTCTGGGATCTCCAGAGGGACGGAGATCCCGGAGAGGCACCGGTGGATGGTGGGAGGGTGAAAAAAAACAGCCAGTAGCTCAGATGGCTTTTACAAAAAAGCCAGATGGAAAAAAAGATAGCAGGATGTTGGCATCATCACAGTACAACCACTTGAAGCCAGTAATGTATATGAACATTAGCGGGTCTTCAAATGGATATTTTCAAAAGGTACTATAGGTGAGTGCCTATATGCATGTACAGTATATGTCTGTAAAAGTCACACAAAGTCCATATGTACATAAAAGTCACACGGTAGTAAAGTCTGTTTTTGCACTTGTACCTACAGGTAAGCCTATAATAAGACTTACCTGTAGGTACTGTAAATATCTCCTAAACGGGCACCATTTTGGAGATTTTTACCTGTGTAGAACACCAATGCATGCGCTCTGAAGGTACAGCATGCCCGTGCTGATCCTTCAGAGCTGTGTACTGTAAAAAGTGACTCCCGTGTGCATGTACGTGAGTGACGTGATCATGGCTCAGCCATTCAAGCCAGCAGAGCCTGCGAACCCCGAAAGAGGAATCGAGTGAAGATGGAAGCCCTGTTAGAGGTGGCAGCATTGCGCTAGAGGGCTTCGTTTTAAGGTAAGTTTCACATAATGTGCTAGTATGTGATACATCTAGGGGAGTGCTGGAGTGGGCTGCGTCCCCCCCAAGATTTCAATTGTGCCCCCCCAGACTGCTGAGCTCCTTCCCCCCCATCCCCACACTCAGAGCCAGGACAATGGAAAGGGAGCCTGGAGCAGTTAAGACCAAAAAGTGACAAAGAAGAGAGAGCCTGGAGGTGCTGTGCTCTGCCCCCTCCTCCTGTCATAACAGCACTGCTCCATATAGCTGATGACACAGGATCGCTCCTTCCATCGGGCTGTACACAGTTTCATTACCCACCCCCTATCTCCTGCAAGGACCACTTATCTCTCACAGCAGTAAATGTGGGTACGGGTTGGGTAATGAAACTGTGTACAGCCCAATGGATGGAGCAATCCTGTCTCATCAGCTATATGGAGCAGCACAGTTCTGACAGGAGGAGGGCAAAGCACTGCACAGCCCGAACTTCTGGACTGTCAGTTGGGAGGATGGGGGGGGGGCTTACAGGCAAATTGTACATAATGAAGGGGGAGGTGTGGGAGGAAACAGAAATTTGTGCTTGGGATGAGAAGGGGCTATTTGTGCTGGAAAGGGTAATGGGGGTTGGGGGTTCTGCTAGGAGAAGGAATTGGAGGATTTGAGCCAGGAGGGGGCTTGGGGAGAATTTTTGTGCCTATTTGTGGTAAGAGGGGGCAGGGGATTTGGGTTAAGAGGGGGCAGAGGATTTGGGCTAAGGGGGCAGGGGATTTGGGTTAAGAGGGGGCGAGGGATTTGGGCTAAGAGTGGTGGGACATTTGTGCTAAGAGGGGGCAGGGGATTTGGGCTAGGAGGGAGTGGGGGATTTGGGTTAAGAGGGGGCGGGGGAGTTGGGCTAAGAGGGAGCAGGGGATTTGGGCTAAGAGAGGCAGAGGATTTGGAAAGGGAGAGGATATGTGCTGGGAAGGGTACCTTGGCAGGGGGTTGTGCTAGAAGTAGAAATATAGGAATTTAGGAATTTGTCAAAGGGAGGGGGTTGGAGGATGGGGATTTTGGGGGGGATTTGTACTAGAAGAGGGGATTAACAGGGAATTTGTGCTAGAAGGGAGGGGTAACAGGGAATTTATGCTGGCAGGAGGGGATTAGCGGAGGGATTTGTGTTAGATGGGGGGATTTGTGCTAGAAAGGGGGATTGGGGAGGTTTGTGCTAGGAGGAGGGATTAGTGGGGAGATTTGTGTCAGAAAGGGGATTGGTGGGAGGATTTGTGCTAGGAGGTGGTGAAAGAATTTGGGTTAAGAGAGCTGACTGAGGGGGAATTTGTGCTAGGAAAGGGGGGGATGATTTATACTAAGAAGGAGGTGTGCATGGAGGGGTGATTTTATGGGTGAGTGAGATTTGTGCTAGGAGGGCGATTTGGGTGCATTGGAGGTGGGATTGGGGGGCAAAGATTTGTGCTGAGCGGAGGGGGACATTTTGCTTTGTTGTTTGGTGAGAATTTTGACTTGCAGACAGAAGTTATGCTTGGGGGGGAACGTGCTGATTAGGGGGAGGGATTTATGCTGAGACAGGATGCTCACACATGGGGGGCTTAGTTTGTAATCTTAATAGATGCCTATCACAGCACTCCTTAACTGCATGTGCAGTAGTAGAGGGGCGCTTTGTATTTCATGTATTGGAAAAAATAGAAACTGGCACATGCAGGGCATTTGCAAAGATTCATTAAAGCATCACAATAGCATCAAAGACACATCAAAGTGCATGTTAAAGTGGTAGGCACCTTACCCTGTGTAAATGAGCCTTAAGTGTTGTTAATTAGCTAAAATATCACTGATATTGCAGAGTCCCTGCAAGTTTTTGGGTTACAAAATCTTATATCAATGTATACAAATACTAAGAGAGGATATGTCCCTTTCTATACTAAGCTGGGAATTTGAGAGAAATGAATGAAATACCCTGCAGTTTAGGCACCAGTTGCTTTTTTGATATCTTGCGTAGTAAAAGAGCATATGATGTATCAAATAGGGGAGGGAGCGTTGCACCTAACCCTGCAACCATAGACCACCATAACAGACAAAACAAAATAGTGGCACATTTTACAGTTTAAGACCATTTCCTGTAATATCTCTGTGCTTGCATAGAGAATACATGTGCAGCTTCACTCTGAGGTGTTGCAGAACGTGATCCTTGTATCAGCCCTTAGGGGGGCTACAGCAACTGGACATCTGACCACCGCTGGTGGCCTATCCTGAACACATGGTCAGTACCTTTTATTGTTATAGCTTTGATTATACCCACTATCTGAAATAAAGGTACTTTATACAGTATCACGCTATGTGGTCTCTCATCGGGCTCTCCGTGTGAGTGCCATCATTCGCAGTGCCCATACAGCAAAGAGATGACCCCAGATGGTGATACATACTAAAGGACCAGGGAACCCTATACGCTGATGAGCCTGGAAGGTGATTTATGGTGTGACCTGACCTGGAAACGAATGACCTACTTATTGCTTGATGACGCAGGTTTTCATATTGCGTATTTTAAACGCACTTCTGGTGAGTGCGTATTTCATTCATTTGAATCACATCATCTACCACTCCTGGTTCAGGACACCCACATATCTGGAGTTGTGATCCCTCAGGATCCACACGATTCTATCATCTTGAACTATCTAGTCACTAAAAATCACCACTAGGTGACATTATCTATTCTGCACTTGTTGATATTGTATCATACAGTATATACTGTATGAATTTATTATTCTTTAGCGCTGCGCCTATTATACTGTGATATAAATTGTAAAAGATCACTCTGCCTCCTGCTCCCTCCTCACTGCCTGTGATTGACAGCAGCGAAAGCCAATGGCTACAGCTGCTATCTTTGAGCTAATGAGGGGAGTGAGCAGAGAAATACGCTGCTCTCGTGCACATCGCTGGATCAAGATTGGGCTCAGGTGAGTTTAAGGGGGGGAGCTGCAACCAGAAGGTTTTTTACCTAAACTGTTACTAAACCCAGGACCCTGCATTCACTATATCTGGTCTGCCACAGTACACAGAACATGGAAATGCATTTATTTTAGTGAATATAAACTGCAAAATACCTTTTCTCATCAGCAGTTAGAGCAGTCTTGTGACTTCTATCAGTGTCCAGCAGAACACTGGTTAAAGCTTTTAGAAGGAGTTTTCATTTTGCTTTAGTTAGGAGGATGCAGAACCCCTGACCTCTGTCTGGACAGTGCTAACTGGCCCTGTGCTAATTACATGCACTCTCCCAAGAAAGAAAAAAATCTCTCTAGCCATACACACCAAACTTAGCATGTGCAGAGCGACTCCAGACAATATGTCTTATCAGGAGATTAGAGGGGGACATTGGAAGAAGGGGAGGATCAAACAGCGATTTTACACAATGCAGAGGATTAAACCCTTAGGTTCCACAGTAAGTATAACCAGTGGTGTATTTAGGTTTTGTGCTGCCCTAGGCAACACAAAAATCGTCTGCCCCCACGACACTGACCAACACAACCCGCCCTTCCCCCTCCCACAGGGAGAGCCTGACATTGACCAACAACACCCTTGCCCCCCACCCAAGAGAGCCTTCCACTAGCCCCCTCTCCCGGTGATAGAGAGACACTCATCTTCACAGCTCTGGACATCCCTGGGAACAGGAGTTAGGCTCTACATACACCATCAAGCAGCCCGCAGCCTCTCTCGGATCCCATCTGGTTTCCATGGTGTGCGCATCCCTTCTTTTCTTTTATCCCTTCTTCTGGGGGAAGTGCTGCCCCCCTGAAAAATGCTGCCCTAGGCAAGTGCCTTGTTTGCCTTGTGGTAAATACACCCTTGAGTATAACAAGCATGCTTTACTGCATATACAGACTGATTTTACTGTTGCAGAATGCATTTAGGTGAAAAAAACTTCTGCCTTTAGAACCACTTTAAATTACAGAGAGCAAGGTGTTGTTCAAAGTACTTTCAAAATTGTTCTCAATTAAAATCTATTTTATTGACTTGATGATGGTATGTCTGCAAAATACAATATAAACAACTTTATTTGCAGCTTTTACCAGACAGCACTGTTCAAATAAAAGAGAACACAAACAACTTTATTGACAACTTTCTGCAGACAGCTGTGTACAAGTTCAATAGAACATATGCTATTACCTTCCCAATGAAATAGAAAAGGGAAACATATGCTTGCCATAGTCTTCCTTCCTCCAGCACTGCCATTACTGATCGAGGAATGATTTTAGCAACACAGGGAATTTTTGTTTTTCTCCAGTAAGTGAATTACTCTGAGCCTGGTCCCAACACCTACTCACAGCATGTCTAGTGACTCATGAATAATCTAATACAAGGAGAACAAAGAGTACTGCCTATGTATACTACGAGATTATTTCATCTTATTGATGGAGTTGGGTGTTCACAGAAAACGCATGCCTCCTGTGTCTGTCTTATCTATGTTCAGTATTGATGGCTCTTTATCGACTTTTGAATAATTGTGAGTCAATGTCTACTTAAAAGTATTAAACATGCTGATAAAAATGATCATTCTTAAGTTATATAAGCAATGACATGAACCGGATATCGTATGTACTCTCCAGCGCCTCAGGATATGCACAGCCAAAAGGGAAGCCAAGGGTACCAGGACAGCGACAACCAAAGGAAATGCTTCAGGGGTGCAGCGCTCCTCAGACGGTGAAATCAGCCACTGGATAGAGAGAAAACAGGTGGCGCACACACCTAGTGCATTATCCAAGGTTTATTGTAGGAGTGAAAGAATAATAGAAACATACTCACAGACGAAGCATGTATCTAAAAAGCATAGACAAATGACAATGGCTACAACGGCAGGATAGGTGTTCTCACTGTCAGTGCGGTCAAATGGCTGACGCGTTTCGGGGACGAATCCCTTTCCTCAGAGCTGATGACCAACCTCTGATGCTGATGTATGATGAATGGAAAGTAAGAGCCTTGCTGTTGATGCCGAAACGCGTCAGCCATTTGACCGCACTGACAGTGAGAACACCTTGCCTGCAGTTGTGGCCATTGTCATTTTTCTATGCTTTTTAGATACATGCTACATCTGTGATTATGTTTTTATTATTCTTTCACTCCTACAATAAACCTTGGATAATGTACTAGGTGTGTGCGCCACCTGTTTTCTCTCTAAGCAATGACATGAGTGACATGCTAAGCACTTAAAGGTATCAAGAAATTATAATGGTCATTGTCCAATGTGTCACAAGTCTGGAGATCCGTCTGAACTATGGAGATAAACAAATTGAAGTGATATTAACCACTTGCCCTCCAAAGGATTTACCTCCCTTCCTGACCTGGCCATTTTTTGTGATACTTTAACTGAGAATTGTGCGGTTATGCAACGCTGCACCCAAATTAAATTTTGTTTTAAAAATGGAGCTTTCTGTCAGTGGTATTTGATCGCCTGTGCATTTTTAATTTTTGTACTATAAACAAAAAAAGCCGACAATTTTGAAAAAAACACAATATGTTTGACTTGCTATTAAACATGTCCAGTAAAAAAATTTTAAAAATCAAATTTCATCATAAATTTAGGCCACAATGTATTCTGCTCCATGTCTTTGCTAAAAAAAAGTCCCAATATGTGTAAATTAATTGGTTTACGTTAAAGTTATAGCATCTACAAATGGTGGTATAGATGCTGGAATTTGTTTTCTTACTAGTAATGGCTTTGATCAGCGACTTATAGCGGGACTGCGGTGGGCATTAACACACTGGGGGGGGGAACTGACTAACTGTCACTGACATCCCCACTGACACTAATACAATGATCAGTGCCAGGGGCGGACTGACAACTCATGGGGCCCCCGGGCAATTGCGGATCATGGGGCCCCTGTGTCCTTTCACACACTTGAAACACACCCCAAAAAGCCTATAAAAGTTACCAGGAGCACTTTATGGGGCCCCCTACTGACCCCTGGCCCTCGGGCAGTGCTCGAATGGTCAGTCCGCCCCTGATCAGTGCTAATAAGAAGCACTGACTTATTGCGGGATCTGTGTGTCCACATTGTTCTTCTTATGTGTGGTCCTGCTGTTGCAGTGGTGTCATTGTAGATTCTGTATGTACTGTTCCATTTTCTCTATGGTCTTGACAATAAAAGTTGTTTGGATTGAAAAAAAAAACAAAAAAAAAGCACTGACACTGGACCAATGACAGTGGGCAGGAAGGGGTTAACATCTGGGATGATGAAAGGGTTTACAGTGTGCTGTGTGTGTTTTACTATGTTGTCTGTGTGTCCTTTACTATGTAAGCATGCTGCTTTGTATTGCTCTGCTATGCAGAGTAATACAAAGCAGCATGCTGGTGCTGACAGGGGAGAGATCTGTATTTTTTACATACAGGTCTCTCCCCCATCAGTGTTCCTCAGCGATCACCGGTTGCCGGCAGGGAATCTCCGGCTGTGACCCGGTGAACGACAGCTATAGTCACCAGTGGCGGAGTAGGTAGGGCCCCCTACCCGGACATACAGAATCACGTATATATACATGATTTTGCACAGCCCTTCCACCCTGTAGCAGTAGTTATGTTATAGGGCAGTCAGGAAGCGGTTAAAGGCATTTTTTAAAATAACAAATATGTCTATACTTACCTGCTCTGTGCAGTGATTTTGCACTGAACAACCCAAGCCTCTCTTCTTGGACCCCCTGCCGGCGCTCCTGGCCCCTCCCTCCTGCTTAGTGTCTCCAGAGCAAGCAGCTTGCTATGGGGCACCTAAGTAGAATTGCTCCTGAGCCGCTGTTCTGTGTGTCTAATCACACACAGAGCTGTAGCTCAGTGCCACACCCTCTTTCTCCTCATTGTCTGTGAGCCAAGGAGGAGGGATAGTCACAGGAGAGGCTTTTGTGCACATAACTAGATCATGATGGGACTCAGGTATTGGGGGGCTGGAGGGAGGGGCTGCTGCACACAGAAGGTTTTTTATTTTCATGCATAGAAGACATGAAGGTAAAAAACCTTGAACCTTTACAATCACTTTAAAGTGTATTTAAACCCAATAACAAAAATGTCATATATTGCACCTTAAAATAAAGAGAAAAAGCGCCAGACTCTTTTTAAATAATAAACTATGTGTCAGCAGCAACACCCACCAAAAAAATATATACACAAACAATTAATTTGGCAAAGTGAACAAAATCTCATAAGGGTATGCGCTAAATAAATATATATATAATCTATATGCAGTATATATCACCATATATTAAGTGTCCAAAAATAAACTAGTGTCCAAAACAAACTCAAAATATTCTCTGTGACTTCATAACACTGAATAATCCACCACCAAATGAATTAAATAAACTCACCAACATATAGCTTTAATTCATTTGGTGGTGGATTATTCACAGTGTTATGAAGTCACAGAGAATATTTTGAGTTTGTTTTGGACACTAGTTTATTTTTGGACACTTAATATATGGTGATATATACTGCATATAGATTATATATATATTTATTTAGCGCATACCCTTATGAGATTTTGTTTATATATTGCACCTTACCAGATGTGGTGGCTGCAATAGTTTTATTTTATCCTTGTGATCCTTGCCCGAGTTAGAAATTATATGAACAAACTTGGGATTGGTTTGGGGCAGATTCAATGAACATTACCGAAGGTTGGGTGTCAAATATAAACCCTACTGAAGTCAATAGAAGCCAAATGTTAAAATTGGATCTGACCATTTTCTAGGCTAACAGGCAAGAGATTGTCACACAAATGGCAATGGGAGCTAGGCACTCCCTTAAGCAAAACATGTGCCAAAGTAAAAAGGATTTTATAAACAAGGATCATCATTTGGCAAGGATCATCAATTTTAATAATGTTTAAAGTGAAGCATTAAAAATGCTATATTTCTTTATTTTTTTATTATTATTATATTTTTATTGATTTTAATATTACAATATCCATTATTATTCCAATCATTACAAATGCATATCTTCAGAAAAACTAATTTTATCTATTCCCTTCCTCCCAAAAATGCTATACTTCTTTAAATAGCATGCCTGGGGATGCCTCTAACCTTCCTGTGAAGTGGTGCATTTGTACAATGTATACCACCAACTGCAGCAAAACTGACATTTATAAAATAAAAATAAATGCCATTTAAATTGCCAGCAAAGGACAGCTTCCCTCTATTTCTTTAAACAAAGTGCATGTGAATTTGCTTTATCTATACTAGCTACTTACCCAGAGCCTAGAATGCATTTTTCTATGCATCTTGTATGAATTTTAGGAGGAACTGAATGCAAAAAAAAAATCCCACCCCTGGGCTGTTGTGGACTGTGGGGGGAGGGGGGCTTTTTTTCTTGCTTTTTTTTTTTTTGCATTGGGTCCCTACATTGAAGGACTCGTTCATACCATACGTGCAGAAATACTAACGGAAACTGCCATGCAGATTTCACTTGCAGAGACATCAGTTTACATCAGTTTTCATGTGCGCCTTGATGAGTTTTATACACATTGCAGATTCCTGCGCAGAAAAAAATCTGCATGTGATACCAATGTTGTAGCGTGAACAATGTACATAGAGAACAAATGATTTATTTGTTCCCTTGCAGAGCGCATGCAGAAAAACAGACGTCTCTGCACCATGGTGTGAACAAACACTTAAGCAGGGTCTGTGGTGTAGAGGTGATACAATGGGAATTTTGGTCTTCCTTGATTAAGCCCCATGGGTGGGGCAAAACATATTGGGGGGCATGGCTAGGATAGAGATAGACTGAGGCTGCTATTGCTGCTATTAGCGCTGCAAATGGCGCTCTGATGTGTTTGGATTGTTTGGTGTGCGGCTTCTGGGACACATCTTTTGCTTTAGGTCTTTGGTCTTGTTTTAAAAAAAATTAAAGTCAGCAGGCTACAAATACTGTAGCTGTTGACTTTTAGCAAACAGGCCCTTACCAGCCCAGATGTGCAGCACTGTCTTCATTGGAGCCAATCATATGCCAGGCTTTGGATCCCTGGTACTGCCATCTTGGATGTGGGAGCAGGCTGTGATTTCCTAATGTCTCATGTGCATGCACAAGATTGTATGGTGCTTTCAGTGTGGGGCAGTGGAGAGCAGGGATGGACTGACAACTCATGGGGCCCCCGGGCAATAGGGGATCATGGGGCCCCTGTGTCCTTGCCCAAACTCAAAAAAGCCTATGAAAAAGGTACCAGGGGCATCTCATGGGGCCCCCTACTGACCCCGGGCCCTCGGGCAGTGCCCGGGTTTCCAAATGGTCAGTCCACCCCTAGTGGAGAGTAAACTGGATTAATATTCACCTAGGTGAAAATTGCAGAAGTTGGAGTGAGTACATGTCAGAAAAAGGTACCAATGTTAGAGTGTGCGTGTGTGTGTGTGTGGGGGGGGGGGGGGTTCACTTTTAAATGAAGGTCAGCCTAACCTTCAAAAGAAGTGTGGATGGTCTGTAATAAAATGAGAAGCATCATTTCAGCTTCCAGAAGAGTGAACACAATGGAATATCCATAAGAAAAGGTATTGTGGTCATTTGATGTTCTACAATATTTCCACACTGTTGTATGAAAGGAGCAAATATGAAGAACAAATAGCTACAGTTACTGCATCCATGGGGTTTGCTTGCCCTAGGCAGGTTATTAGAATAAAATAGGTTGCCACGGGTTACAGGTTATTGATCTGCACTGGTACATATTTGCTAGACCATAATGTACTTTTCCTGCACAATTTTTGTTCTGGTCTTCCATCTGCTTCCAGGATTTATGCAGCTGTGGCTTTTTTACAAAACAAATATCTGTGTAATTGCAGGTGGAAAGAAGATTATAATGACGCTGAGCTGAACTGATTGCTTTGAACACACAATGTTCATAATAACCCCAATCTAGTGTACCTGGTGAAACTAGAACTACAAATACTTTAACCATTTGCCTACCGGGCACTTTTACCCCCTTCCAGTCCAGGCCAATTTTCAGCTTTCAGTGCTGTCGCACTTTGAATGACAATTGCGCGGTCATGCAACATTGTACCCATATTACATTTTTATCATTTTTTTTTAGACAGATAGAGCTTTCTTTTGTTGGTATTTAATCACCTCTGGATTTTTTATTTTTTGCTAAACAAACCAAAAACAACTGAAAATTTTGAAGGAAAAAAGTTTTTTCTTAGTTTCTGTTATAAAATGTTGTAAATAAATGATTTTTCTCCTTCACTGATGTGCGCTAATGAGGCTGCAGTGATGTGCACTGGTAGGCTAAAGTGATGGGCACTGATAGGCTGCAGTGATGGGCACAGATAGGCAGCAGTTATGGGAAATGATGAGGAGGCACTGATGGGCATTGACAGGCATTATTGATGGCCACTGAAAGACAGCACTCATATATGGCACTGATAGGTGGCACTGATAGGCAGCACTGACTGGTACTGATAGGTGGCACTGACTGGCTCTGAAAGGTGGCACTGACTGGCTCTGATAGGCGGCACTGAAAGGCAGCTCAGATGTGCACTGATATGTGGCTTTGATGTGCACTTGTAGGCACTGATATGTGGCACTGTTGGGCACTGACAGGTGGTATTGATGGGCACTGACAAGTGGCATTGATGGACACTGACAGGTGGCACTGATGGGGCTACAATGATCATCAGGGCACTGATCATCAGTGCCCTGATGATCAGTGTACATGTCCCCTCTGAGGAATGCTGATTGCTGGCTCTCCTCTCCTCAAGAGCTGTCACCGTGACAGCTCGTGAGGAGAGGAATTTCCTTATTTACAAGCGATCAGCTGTGATTGGACACAGCTGATCACATGACAGAGCTGATGTCATTGGCTCTTTCCCCCGGGGGCACACATGTGCGGTTAGCGTGGGAGGACGTCATATGACGTCCTCCCAGAACGAGAGAACCGCCACCTGTCTGTCATTTCCGAATATGAGGAAAGGGAGGAGGTTGAAGCAGTTCTAAAGGCAAAAGGTTTTTTTTTACCTCAATGCATTCTATACATTAAGATACAAAACCTTCTGTGTGCAGCTCCCCCTAAATACTTACCTAAACCTGATCTTGATCCAGTGATGTGCATGAGAGCAGGGGCTCTCTCGACTCTCTCTTCTCACTAGACAGCAGCAATGGGAGCCATTGTCTCCTGCGGCTGTCAATCATAGCCAGTGAGGAGGGAGCATATGCTGGGAACTGACGCATTTCAGGGGCAAACCATTCTTCAGAGCCAATCTAGCAAGTACATCCATGTGTATATATACACACACAAGCGCACACAACCCCTCCTGTATCTTTTAGTAATGCATTAGGTGCTTGTGACCTCCTGTCTGTTCTCTTTGTAGTTTTACAAGGGAACTAATTTGAGTTTAAAAGGACCCCCTTAGTAGTTTACTAAAGAGACAATAGGAAAGGGAATTGATCAGCCTACAAGCATATTGGAAAAATGTAACAGATGATGTAACAAAGTGATGACATCATCTTAGCCTCGGCAAAATCACTAAACTGGAGCTCCACTTTACGATGCTGAAACTTTCTGCTGCAGTCAGCGTCTGTTGTCTAATTCAATATTCTGTGGATTAGCCAAACTAAATGTCACAGACTTTGTAAACTTGACATGCAAAATGAACAAATCATATCCTTATATAGTATGCACTTGTCTCAATCTGAAGCACTGAGTGCAATATATGTCTTCTATCTGCACGAGTCATTTCTCAGGAGCTATGCAGAATCCAAGGGATTGAGAGGGATTGGGGCAGAGGTCCAGTGCACAACATGTGATTGACAACCTCATCTTTGCTTGTTTCCCTATGAGGTTGTGTAGAAACAGGAATTAAACAGGAATCCCTGGTCATGTAAACAAAGTGGCAGGTATAGCACTGACATCACTTACCTTATAAGGCCACATGGCTATATTTGGGCAATGGCAGTGACCCTCATTTTTAAAGGGAGCTTCCACATTTTTCCCAATCCACAGACCCCCATAGTCACTGGGCCAGGGTTATGAGGAAGAGATCCTTGTCCTGATCAACACAGGGACAAAGTGATTTGCCAGGGGGTTCCTCTTGGCAAGGGACCTCCCATGTTGATAAGGTTCAGATGGGGGTCCCTTCCACTTTCTTAGCTTGTTAGGCTGCATTCTTGGATAGAGATTTGGTATGGATTTTGAAGGAGGAGGAACAACACACTTTTTTTTGTTTGCTTTTGGCATGGGGTTCCCGCTTAAAATTAATGCCAGTATATGATCCAAACGCACACGTTCCTGCGTTAAAAATGGCTGTGTGTATGAGTGGGTGCTGCAGTGACCGTCGGCTGGAACCAAACAGAATCAGCAAGGAAAAAATGTCACCAGCACACCGAGGATCACCAATATGGGTCCAAAGGTTTTAATAAACCATCACATAGTTACAGCAAGGCAACGTTTCGGAGTCTCGCAGGACCCCTTCATCAGGCATGTGACCCATCACATGCCTGATGAAGGGGTCCTGCGAGACTCCGAAACGTTGCCTTGCTGTAACTATGTGATGGTTTATTAAAACCTTTGGACCCATATTGGTGATCCTCGGTGTGCTGGTAAAATTAATGCCAGACTCAAATCATCTGGTTTTAAAATTTGAAAGAAATTTGAAAGAAATCCCATACTATTTTGGTAAGCCATGGCCCTTCCTCTCAGGAGTATATATATATATATATATATATACATATAATATGAGGTAATGTGTTCTGAGAGCGAAGAGACTTCAATGCCACCAGAATACACTGATCAGTGCTGCCAGCTATAGCCAGCGGTGCTAAATGCCCAGAAATTTTCCTAGAGGCTGATTGTACAGAAGTCAACTAGTAGATCGACTTCTGCACAACCAGCCTATCAATACATGGATTAAAATTTAACCAGTCCCTACTGAAGCAGATGAATTTTGGACCAAGGATGACTGCCTATCCTTTTTGTGTGTATAAAAACATATGAACAGGAAACAATTAATAAAAAAAAAATGTTCCTTTGTCCTGAGGTTTATTTTTGTCTTTGAGACTGTCGGTTGTGGCACGGTATTTAGTATATTGTGGGTAAGAGTACTGTGGTATAGGTGTGCATTGTATACAGCAGGCACAGATTCTGTTCAATCCCCTTTAAGACTCTCCCACTGGCCAGCCACAGAACTTATTTTTCTGTTCTTTTCCAGGGTGCCCCATGTCTTTAATGATCCCAGTCTTGCTCACATTTTGTCATCCTGTTTTGACTTTTTAATTGTAAAGCTAGTTAGATTACTCGTTATGAGTAGTATTAATATTGTCAATGTTTATATACTGTATAGAGGCTACGTTCGCCTTTAAAAATACATTATATGTCCTGTTCACTGCTGACCCCTGTACACTGCAATATTGACCCCTGTACACTCCCCTGCTGACTGACCGTCCTCTGCCCTGCTGACCCCCTGTACGCTGTCCTACAAACTGCTGACCCCTGCAATACACTACCATATTGACCCCTGTCCTTCACCCTGCTGACCGCCCATCCTCTGTCCTGTTGTCCCCCTGTACACTGCCCTACAAACTGTGGATCCCAGCCCTTTGCTCTGCTAATTCCTGTCCTCTACCCTGCTGACCCCCAGTACACTCCGCTACTGATTCCTGTTTATGTGCACTGCCCTCCTCTCCTCTGCCCCCCCTGACATTTTTTACTGCACCCCCATATCAGGCTGGCTAGATCTGGCCCTGTCCCCAGCCCCCCGTAATACTCACGTAAGCCCCCTTTGATCCAGCGATGTGTACTGGGGTCTCGGCTATCCTGGGACTCCCTCTCCTCATTGGCCAACACAGCAGCGGGAGCCATTGGCTCTCACTGCTGTTAATCACAGTCAGTGAGCTAATGAGAAGAGAGAAGGGGCAGGACCGAGCCGTGGCACTGTGTGTGAATGGACACATGAAACAGCGGCTGGGGGTGCACATGCTGCTTGCTGTGGGTTCACCGGACAGGAGCACCATGGGGGACCCGAGAAAGGAGGATCTGGTTTTGGGGTTTTTGTTTTTTTAAAGTAAGCCTTTAGAATAATTTTAATACACATTCATGAAAAAAATATATTAAAACGTAAGTATACAACTGGATAGACTCGACTTTCAGAATTAGCCTCCATGGCGTTAGAAAATAAACTTATTGTTGGAACTGACATGAACAGATAACCTGTACAACAGTGTTCTGTCACTCCAATCTTAGCATTGATAGTGTGATCTCTGTAACTTACAGTTGTGATGAGATTTTGATAACTTCAACCTTAGTTGGATACCACAGTCAGTGACTCAATCGATAAGACATCTTGTAGATCTTGTGAAGTTTATTCCATAAACCAAGAGAATATTACAACAATGAACATTCGATAGGTCAAAAGATCATAATGTTTCCTGCTTCATGACATGAGGCTAGAGCTGCAATGCATTTCTGGGAAAGGGGAGGGCTATCTATACAGCATTAACTAAACCAAAGGAAAGGGAGGAGCAAAAACAAAATATAGAAACACTTAAAGGCATATGACAGTCAATATGACAGTCATGTGAAACATGACAAACAGAGTAATTGAACTCTTCTTGAGGAAAGAAAGGAGGATGGGTTTTGTGTACAGATAATCAGTAGTTTTGGTGAGTGTAATGCATTTTATTTACATTTTTTTATACAGTCAACCCTGGATAATACAGGCTCTTCTTTGTCTGTGTCTGTTTTTTCCATACTGAATGTTTATGGTTGCAGCCAAAAATTGCTGGAATAATTCAGGTAGGACATCACTGAAGGCCTGTGAGGAAATGCATGATGCACCCCTGTAAATAACATACTGTATTTGATCATTTCCTTTAATACTGAATAAATAGGATACAGATAGGTTTCCAGTAACAAAAATATCCATTGTGCCCCATGACCCAGTGATTGGATAATTACTCACCCATCTCAACATCCTTCATGCATAGAGCAGGCCTAAAGTACTTGGTGGTACATATTAAACATAATTTAGGAACTTTCCCCTTCTATACAAACACCATACTGGCAGTGACAGGATCATTCAAAGGCTCTCTGCACCATGCTTCTTATTATTTCCAATGACATAAATTGAATTAGAAGATAACCTAGATAATTTTATTAAAGGATAACAGATGATGTTCAGAGGTAAGTGAATTATTTAGTGTAAGAGCAACATTCAGCCAAATATAGCTCAGTCATCAGACGTGTAACTCACAAGACAAAGCAAGTCACCAACATCTTTAGACAAATAAAAGGAAACCTGTGTTGCGAAAAAAACAGAGGCCGCCCAATCTCCAAGCTTTTCTGAGGTCAGTGACTTATAAAGAATGATAGCCAGGGAATTAGCATTTTCAGAAAGAGGAATCAAGATAGGCAGCCTCCATATTTCTATTAGAAAATTTTCTTTAACTGCTTCTCGAGCACCCTATAGCAGAACTACATACGTGATTTTGTAATTAACGTGCGCCGCCCTACCCGTGCAGCCATTGGCGGCTACAGCTGTCGATCACCAGGTCCTGGCCAGGTGATCACCAAGGAACACTGACGGGGGAGAGGTCTGTATGTAAACAATACAGATCTCTCCATTGTCAGCACCAGCACCTTGCTTTGTATTGCTCTGCATAGCAGAGCAATACAAAGCAGCGTGCTTACACAGTAAAGCACACACAGACAACATAGTAAAACAGCACACAGTTAACCCTTTGATCACCCCGCTGTTAACCCCTTCCTGCCCAGTGTCATTAGTACAGTATCAGTGCTTTTTATTAGCACTGATCACTGTATTGGTGTCACTGGGGATGTCAGTGGCAGTTAGTCAGTTCCCCCCCAGTGTCAGAATGCCCACCGCAGTCCCACTATAAATCGCTGATTGCTGCCATTACTAGTATTAAAAAAGAATTAAAAACAAAAAAAAATTCCAGTATATATACTGCCATTTGTAGATGCTATAACTATCACGTAAACCAATTCATTTACACATATTGGGATTTTTTTTTTAGCAAAGACATGTAGCAGAATACATTTTGGCCTAAATTTATGACGAAATTTGATTTTTTTCATTTTTTTTACTGGACATGTTTAATAGCAAAAAGTAAAAAATATTGTTTTTTTTTTTTTCAGAACTGTTGAGTCTTTTTTGTTTACAGCGCAAAATATAAAAAACATTTGGGTGCAGCGTTGCATTACCGCGCAATTGTCAGTTAAAATAATGCAGCTCTGTATTGCAAAAAATGGCCTGGTCAGGAAGAGGGGTAAATCCTCTGGAGGGCAAGTGGTTAAAGAAGATGCAAACCCAATAAAAAAACATAGAAGATTTAAAGTATAACTAAAGGCAACATTTTTCCTAGTTTTGGATAGAGTGGAGAGGGATTAGAACATCTGTCAGTTTTTTTCCCCATAATATTCTGTCAGGTTTTTATTGCTGCATGTGTCTCCCATTAACAAGAATCACCCACTCTATTCATCCTTTTTACTGTAAAATAGAAAGAAATTCCCAAATTTTGGGTTGTCACCAGAACAGGAATAGAGGGGAAATCTTACAATGGGGTCTCTAGTTTCGGTGACCCTGGTGACAACAGGGAATCCCTCTATTTTCCACTCACTTGCTGTTTTGGCAGGGGGACAGGAAGTGAAGAGAAATATTTGTAGAGCTGTTAAATCTAAATTATGATTCGGCACTTATATTGATGGCAAGCTTGCAAAATATTTGGTTTTTATGATTAGTCATAATTAATATTAATATGTGTGAATGGTCTTTGACAAATGGTAGTATTTACTATTCTTCAATTATAGCTGAGACCAAAAGATATACAAGTTAAGCTGAGATAGTATATACCAGCTGAAGGCTGAGTATACTATATTTAGGCTGGTAGCATATTTCAAGGTTATTAGAAGTGACTTACTATTACATTATGTATTTTAATAGTATCTGTGTGTATTTAGTATACGTTTCTAACATTGATACATATATAGTTTAGTGATTATACATTGATATATTCTTAAGCTATACTATTCTTTAAATATATAGCTGAGGGTTACGTCATTAGTACATCAGCATACATATGTTCCTGTCCATCAAACATCATATGTATAGCATCCCTTCCTTATATGAAATGGCTTTGCTAAGCAGTAATAATTTCCATAGAAGGTATTAAGATCACTAACTATGACGTACATTTGCCTCATAAAAGACCATCAGATAACGGACAAGGAGGAACGCTCACTCGCTCACGCTCACACACTAATATTGACACTTTGACATACACATACACACACGGATGAGATGCTGGAACAGGTGCTGCAAGACAAGAGATCATCATTAACGTCACGTCCGGTTTCTTCTTTCTCGGACTGTGTTGGAGAAGGACATGAGAATCGCACATGGCAAGGACAGCCATGACAGATAATGGTGACTTTGTTTTAAACGTTTGCTTGTCATTTTTACAGTAGTTTTATCTACATGGAACTGTTCATAATACGCTTTACATTGTTATTTTACACCATTGTGTGATAGAATAAAATCACACTTCATTTTTTATTTCAATGGCTCTTTCATTCATAATCGCCTCAAGATACTAGAAGAAGTATTATATGTGTCTAAAATCCAACAAGAGCATACTGTGATATTTGTGGTGGAGCATACTGTACTCTGAGCTACCCTTGTGCCATATATGCAGTCTCTGATCATCCCTTGTGCCATGTACGCAGTCTCTGACCATCCCTTGTGCCATGTACGCAGTCTCTGATCATCCCTTGTGCCATGTACGCAGTCTCTGACCATCCCTTGTGGCATATCTGCAGTTTCTGACCATCCCTTGTGCCATGTACACAGTCTCTGGTCATTCCTTGTGCCATGTATGCAGTCTCCGATCATTTGCTGTGCCATGTACACAGTCTCTGACCATCCCTTGTGCCATGTATGCAGTCTTCGATCATCCCTTGTGCCATGTACGCAGTCTTCGATCATCCCTTGTGCCATGTACGCAGTCTTCGATCTTTCCTTGTGCCATGTACGTAGTCTATGACCATCTCTTGTGCCATGTACACAGTCTCTGATCATCCCTTGTGCCATGTACGTAGTCTATGACCATCTCCTGTGCCATGTACACAGTCTCCGATCATCCCTTGTGCCATGTACGTAGTCTATGACCATCTCCTGTGCCATGTACACAGTCTCCGATCATCCCTTGTGCCATGTACGCAGTCTCCGGTCATCCTTTGCGCCATGTACGCAGTCTCCGGTCATCCCTTGCGCCATGTAAGCAGTCTCCGGGCATCCCTTGCGCCATGTAGGCAGTCTCCGGTCATCCCTTGCGCCATGTAGGCAGTCTCAGATCATCCCTTGCGCCATGTAGGCAGTCTCCGATCATCCCTTGCGCCATGTAGGCAGTCTCCGATCATCCCTTGTGCCATGTACGCAGTCTCCGACCAACCTTTATGGCATGTACACGGTCTCCAATCATCCCTTGTGCCATGTACGAAGTCTCTGACAATCCCTTGTGCCATGTATGCAGTCTCTGACAATCCCTTGTGCCATGTGCACAGTCTCTGACAATCCCTTGTGCCATGTACGCAGTCTCTGACCATCCCATGTGCCATGTACACAGTCCTTGACCATCTCCTGTACTACACCTGCAGTCTCTGACCATCTCCTGTACTACACCTGCAGTCTCTGATCACTGAGTGCGGTCCAGTTCTTTATGTTTACATTATTAAAGTTTTTTTTAGATAAGTCTATGTGTGTGATTATTTGTTTTTTGGGATGTTGGGGTGGAGAACAAAATTGTATGGGGGTAGCCCAAGAAAATCTCATATTCTATTTAACCACACCCCCTTTAAGCAGTGCCCAATATTTATCGTAATTTAAACCACACCCGCTTTTTGGCGCAGTAAGCTTCGTGCACCACCATATTTTTCTTGCCAATCCACACACCCAAATTAATGCCCCACCTCTAATTTACATATTGCTCCGCCTACACTGGCTTTCTGGACATACAGTAAAAAAGTGTCCCTAAAATTTTTGCAAATGTTGGCAACTGGTTGAGGGCCTTGGGAAGACTGGTAAAGGTTCAGTGCTGGAGGCACCGCTAGAAGTCCTGGTCTGGAGAACAATCTGTGTTCTCCCTCACAGAGGATCTCCCGCTGGAAGCTGAGAGGTGTACGGCTCCTGGGACACTGTGATTAGGATCTGGTTTGGGACTTTCAGGTGTGACTGCCGTTATGAGGATTTAGTGGGAAGATCGTCCTCCTATTGTTTACTATTATCTTTTTGAGTATCCTGTGACCCTAAACCCCTCTCCTGTTAAAGTTCTTCAGCAATAAATAGTAAGAAGACTTCCCCTAGGTGGAACCATTATTGTCCGTGTATGTGAGACTGTGCGTGTAACTGGCAGTCTCTGTACTATTGTTGGAGACCTTGTGGGAGACCCTATAGGCCCCTTTGGGGGTAAGAACTACAATATATTTATATAAATTGCTTTTCTTCTTAAATTGCAGCTTTCAATAAAAGAATAGATGCTATGAAGGTCTCGGATCAGACTCTTCCTTTTATGGGGGGACAACGGTCTCCCAATTTTTCTTTTGCATTGTCGCCCTGTCACTTGTGCCCCTGGTGGAGACTACAGGTAGCTGCATTGATCCTTATTGTGCAGGCATGGTCTACCTTTGTCACCATCAGGATTCCGAGTAAGATGCATGTACACAGGCAGTGGTTAAAAGAGGCTCAAAAATCAGCAGCACTGCAAAAAAGCATAAAGAAGGGAGAAATCAGCATTTTATTTATAAAATGGCAATTGTTACAACACATTATCTAATTGGGATTTAGAGCATGTTAAGAGTTCTGGCACTTTCTACTTATGCGCTTGTTCCAGATCTCTACCCCTCTGTGTAGTAAAACAAAAATGAGGATAACAACGCCAGAGCCTGAACCTTCAAAAACAAGACAGCAGCTCCCAAATTTCTGTCCCCAATATTGTCCGTTAAAAGCCCTGTAAGGCTCCGTTCACACCAATGCGTTTTTAGTGCTTTTTGTAGAAACTCACTACAGTCCATTTAACATGGTTTCCTATGGAACATGTTCTATGCTTTTTTGAGCTGCTGCGTTTTTCGAAAGGGTCAGGGACTATTTACAGTAAAAGCAAAAAAGCAGCATTTTCAATGGAGTTCAATGGAGAATCTGCTGAGATGCATGGTAGTGCATTTTTGCCACATTTTGCTTTTTTCATTTTTATTCTACCCAGCAAAAAAGAAATTCCACTTTAAAAAAAAAAGGCTGAACAGAACGCAAAATGCTGTAAAAACACATCAAAAACGTGTAGAAAAATGCAAATCAAACTGCAAAAAGCACTGCACAATGGACAAAAAGTAAACTGCATAGGTGTGAATGGAGCCTAAATCAGGAAATATATCAGGCCTGCATTTGGTCCGCAACACCATTATAAATTTGATACATTTGCAATTGCCAATTCAATCCCATACCATCCTAAAGATTGCATAGAACCTGGGACTTTTCAACAATGTGTTGTTGCCCTCTAGTGGCATATTAACACTTTTACACCATTTTCCCATTAAAACTGAAACATTCCTTAAATTCTAAAATCAAACATATGGTGTAGTTATCAAAGCATGCATGCCAGACTTGGACTGAGGTCTACACCAGCAGAAGTGAAGAAAAGGTATATGTTGTGGAATAAGTAGTATGTGTGTGTTTTTAACCATTTCCATACCGGACACTTTTACCCCCTTCCTGCCCAGGCCATTTTTCAGGTCTCAGCGCTCTCATACTTTGAATGACAATTGCGCAATCATACAACATTGTACCCAAACTAAAATTTTAGCATTTTCTTCACACAACTAGAGATTTCTTTTGGTGGTATTAAATCACCACTGGGGTTTTTATTTTTTGCTAAATTAACAAAAAAAGACCGAAAATTTTGAAAAAAAACCACGTTTTTCTTTGTTATAAAAGTTTGCAAATAAATAATTGTTCTTCATAAATTTAGGCCAAGATGTATTCTGCTACATGTCTTTGGTGAAAATAACCCAAATTAGGATGTATTTTTTAGTTTGTAGTAAAGTTATAGAGTTCACAAACTATGGTATAGATCTGAAAATTGATCAATCCTGAAGTACTGACGGCCAATCTAATTTCTTGAGGTCCAAGAAAAGTACAGATATCCCCCAAATGACCCCTTTTTGCAAAGTAGAAAGTCCGACGTACTTCATAAGAGGCATGGCAAGTTTTTTTAAGTTGTATTTATTTGGTCAGAATTTTTCGTAAAAAGAAAAAATTAAAAAAATTATTTTCACTATTTTTTTTTTTACATAATGTCACCAGTGCAGTGCAGCATCATCATATAACTGGCATGGCGGTGATCAGGGACACTGACTGGTGACAGTACGTGAAAAAAAAATTAAATTTTTTTTTTAATTTTTTTTATTTTTAATTTTTTATTACTTTTTTTCTTTTTTTTAAAGATTTTTTTTCATATTTCACTATGACCAAAGTAGTACTTCTTTACCCCTCTGCTCCACCCCAAAACTTGCACATCTCACCCTCACTGCTACCATCTCCCTACTACTGCTCTCATCACCTCCTGCTGATACTTCACTCTCCTGCTGACCCAAACACCAGGACTTGAAGGCATGTGCGCTCGTGTACATCCCGCTCCCATGTTACTTTCCTCACCCTTCTTTTCCTAACCCCTCCCCAAACCCTTCCAGGATCTCACCCGCACACCAGGCATCCTCTTTCTTCTGGGAATAGCCGCAATCCCCTCAATTTAATATCAGTCCCCGTGCTCCCAAAAAACACCCTCCCTTTATCATGTGCGCTCTGGAATGCCCGGTCTGTCTGTTATAAGCTCACCTCTGTCCATGACCTTTTGGTCTCCCGCTCCCTTAACATACTAGCAATTACAGAAACCTGGCTTCAAGCAGCAGATTCTTCATCTCCCGCAGCACTTTCCTATGGAGGCCTTTTCTGGACCCACTCACCCAGACCCAGTGGTCGGAAAGGTTGTGGAGTTGGTTTGCTTCTATCCCCACTGAGCGCCTTTCAAGTCCTCCCTAACCCTCCCTCTCTATCCTTCTCTTCTTTCGAGACACACTGCATCCGGCTGTTTTCTCCCATTTCTCTGAGGATTACAGTGATCTATCGGCCTCCTGGACCGGTGTCCCACTTTCTTGATGATTTCTCCGCCTGGCTACCCTACTTTCTCTCCTCTGAACTACCCACTATCATTCTCGGTGATTTTAACATTCCTATTAATGTCAACAACTCGGCTACATCCCAACTCTTCAACTTAACCTCATCTTTTGCATTAGCACAATGTATACAGTCCTCCACTCACTCTGATGGGAATACATTGGACCTTGCTTTCTCCTGTCTTTGCACTCCCTACAACCTCACAAACACCCCATTTCCTCTCTCTGATCACAATCTCATCACCTTCACGGTGTCCTCGTCTTCAAACACCTATCCCTTCAAGCAGCAAACAATTACCTGCAGAAACCTTTACAACTTGATCCCTGCTCCTTTCCACTCTGCAACTGACCAACTCTATGACAGAATCTCTCCCCTGTCCTGCCCTGACCTGGCCACTGCTGTCTACAACAGTTTGCTTTCATCCACATTAAACTCACTTGCTCCTCTAACAACATGACCATTACTACCTTGGCAGACTGACGGCACTAGAAATCTTAAACGACATAGTCGTGCGCTGGAGCGACTGTGGCATAAAACCAAATCTCAACAAGCATTCACCCTATATAAATCTGCTTTCTTAGCATACAATTCCTCCCTTCATGCTGCCAAACAAGCCTACTTTGTCACTCTTATTATTACCTTGTCATCCAGTCCTCATTGTCTCTTCTCTACTTTTAACTCTCTACTTTCTCCACCCATTACCTCACTCACTGCTCACGAGATTGCAAATCATTTCTAAAACAAGATTGATGCAATTCGTGGGGGCATCACCACTGCACAGACATCCATCCCACTTAGCATACCTTATACTAAACCTCCCTCAACACTTTCCTCTTTTGACCTTGCTACTACCGAAGAGGTCACTAAGGTTTTCTCAGAAGCCTGTCTCACTACCTGCCCCCTGGATCCTGTCCCCTCACAACTACTACGGTCTCCTTCTCCTTCCATTCTATGCTCCCTCACTCACATCTTCAATCCCTCCCTCTCTACTGGTGCCTTCCCCTCCCCTCTAAAGCATGCGCATATCACTCCCATACTTAAAAAGCCCTCCCTGGACCCTACCAACCTGAACAACTTAAGACCCATCTCCCTGCCGCCATTTACCTCTAAACTCCTAGAACGCTTAGTCTACAATCCCCTGAGATCCCACCTCACCGACAACAACCTTCTTGACCCTTTACAGTCTGGCTTTCGCTCACTACACTCCACTGAAACTACCCTCCTAAAACTCACTAATGATCTACTAACTGCTAAAACCAATGGCCACTACTCCGTACTATTACTACTTGACCTCTCTGCAGCTTTTGATATGGTTAACCATCCCCTCCTCCTCAAAAAAACTCCACTCTCTTGGCCTCAGAGACTCTGCTCTCTCCTGGTTCTCCTCATACCTATTGCAGCGCTCCTTCAGTGTTACCTATAACGCTGCCTCCTCCTCTTCACTCCCTCTTTCTGTAGGGGTCCCTCAAGGTTCTGTCCTTGGACCCCTTCTCTTCTCCATCTACACCTCCGCCCTTGGTCACTTGATAAACTCTTATGGCTTTAAGTACCTTCTCTATGCTGATGACACACAAATCTATCTTTCTACCCCTCACCTCACCCCTTCAGTCTCCTTTTGCATTACTAACCTACTAAGTGACATATCGGCATGGATGTCACTCCACTTCCTCATACTCAGTCTTTCCAAAACTGAGCTCTTAGTATTCCCCCCAGCCCGTGCCCCCTCCCCTGACTTCTCCATCAAGATCAATAACACAATGATCAGTCCCTCCCCTCATGCCAGGGTACTAGGTGTAATCCTAGACTCCCATCTGTCCTTTCAGCCCCAAATCCAATCACTGTCCAAATCTTGTAGACTTCACCTCCACAACATCTCCAAGATACGCCCGTTCCTAACCTCAGAAACCACTAAGCAACTTATTCACTCCCTTGTTATATCTCGCCTTGACTATTGTAACTCCCTCCTCATTGGCCTACCTAATCACAGGCTATCCCTCTTCAGTCTATTATGAATGCTGCTGCCTGACTCATCCACCTTACTAACCGTTCTGTATCTGCCACCCCTCTCTGCCAATCCCTCCACTGGCTTCCCATTGCTCAACAGATAAAATTCAAAACATTAACAATAACTTATAAAGCCATTTATAACTCTGCCCCAAATTACATCACCGATCTTGTCTCTAAATATCACCCAAACCGTACTCTCTGCTCCTCACAAGACCGCCTACTCTCTAGCTTCCTTGTCTCCTCCTCCCATGCTTGTCTCCAGGACTTCTCCAGAGCTTACCCATCCTCTGGAACTCTCTACCCCAATTTATCAGACTATCGCCTACTCTGCTCACTTTTAGGCGATCTCTGAAAACCTATCTCTTCAGGGAAGCCTATCCTGCCCTCAGCTAATAATGGAATCTTCTACTCTTTCAACCAGTCCATCCCCCACAGTTACTACCTTTTGTACCACTAGCCCCTCCCTCCTAGATTGTAAGCTCCAAGGAGCAGGGCCCTCCTATCCCTCTTGTATTGAACTGTATTGTTGCTGTATTGTCTCTCGTTATATTGTAAAGCACTGAGCAAACTGTTGGCGCTATATAAATCTTGTATAATAACAATAACTCCAGCTCACACTTTTTACTAGTTACAGCAATAGTTTTTTTTCCTTTTGGGATAAAGGTTTTACATAAATGAATAAAAGCTGATCATTGTAAGCACCCCCTGTTAGTGATAAATGTCTTGGCTCAACCCTCTTGTATTTTATTTATTTTGATGATCCTTCTGAGAACACACCTAGCTGCATTCATATATTACTGTTTTGCTTGCTGGTGCTGTCCACTCTCCTAGACTTTGTATATATGTAAATAAATACATGTATACTGTATATATACACACTCACCAGCCACTTTATGAAAATGAAGAAATTAGGAAAAAAAATGTCACTATTTATTTTTTTACATTCTGTCACCAGTGCAGTACAGCATCATCATATAACTGGTATGGCCATGATCAGGGACACTGACTGACAGTACAAAAAAAAGTATCTTTTTTTACATTGTTTAAAATTTATTACATTCTTTTATTTTTTTTTATAACACACTGCGACCAGAGTAATATAATGTTACCATGGTAACGTTGTACTACTCTGGGGAAGTGATCAGTATTTTTTTTACACATTATGATTGCCTATAGCAATGAATTTCATTGCTATAAACAAGCATTTTACTGAATGAAATCAATTAATTCAGTTTGTTTTGTTGCGATTAGCTGTGATTGGCCACAACTAATCACATGACACAGATGGGCCCAGTCTGTACCATGTGATCACAGCTAGCAACACAATTGTATACAATGGATGGCATGAAAGGAAGCCATCCATTGCTTACAATTGTCATGTGACCTGCTGTGAGATGGATATCCGGGAGGACATCTTATGATATCCACCTGTATCTACGAAAGTCCTGCTCACAGTCATTTTACTATAGGTTGGGTGGGAACTGGTTAATAAATTCACAAATATTTCCAAAATTCTGTTGTCACTTTGTCATTATGCAGTACTGAGTGTAGATTATGGGAGAAAGAGAAAACATTTAAAGAACTGTAGTATCAGGCTGCAAGATTACAGAATTGAAAAAGTGAAGAGGGTCTGTGTCTGTCACAGCCTGAATACTTTATAAATGTACTGTGTGTATATATTTATATATACACACTCACCAACCACCAGCCACTTTATGAAAAAGAAGAAATTAAAAATAAAATCACAATTTATTTTTTTTACATACTGTCACCATTACTATTCTGGTGAAGTGATCAGTATTTTTTTACACATTATGCAGTACTGAGTGTAGATTATGGGAGAAAGAGCATTTAAAGAACTGTAGTATCAGGCTGCAAGATAACAAAATTGAAAAAGTGAAGAGGGTCTGCGTCTGGCAGAGCCTGAATACTTTATGAATGCACTGTGTATATGTATGTGTGTATATGTATATGTGTGTATATATATATATATATATATATACACACACCACTCTTTTGAAGCAGCTGTTTCCTGTTTGTGGCTCCTCTGCCCTGTTGCATTGCCAGAAGTGAACAGATAAGTGGTCCTGTAGAGCACTTCTCAAGTTCACTGAGTGGAGTGGTGCAGGCGAGTTCGTGGGTTCACCTGAACCTATGTTTAGAGTAAACAAGCTTGAACTGCGGAGAGCTCAGACTCATGTGAACCAGTTCATCCATCCTTCAATATCACTTCATATAACTGAGATTTTAAATCAGTACAATGGAAGGGGCACTAAATAGGTCATGACAGGTTTATATCCTAGTACATTTTGCTAATTTGATTTTCTACGCAAGCAATTCTGCTTCTGTCATAAATATGTTTGTTTTTTTTTGTAAAGGGGTAAAGCCATGCAGATCTGTACTACAGCAAAATCTGAAAAAAAGACTTTTAACATCTGTGTGAAAGGCTAAACAGCTATTGTAAAAGATCAAGAGCGCACAGAGAATCATCTAAATGAATGTGATATGCTGAGATGTTTTTCATGTATAATGCTAATGAGCTTATTCATTTAGTGCAATGACCAATGAGGAAGGGCAAAGTGCAATCACATGTAAATTCCACCTCCTTTGCTGGCAATTGTCTGTGGATGTTATGAACGGTAATGAAGGAGTTTACTTTTAAAAAACATGTTAGGTGATTTATGCAGATGCTATTTTAATTTTGTGACATACTGCTAGTGATCACACTACAAATTAAAGTGGACCTTTAAGTCGACCGTCAATATGAACCATCAAAATGCAAGATTTGCTCTTTTTTTTTAAATCTCTCCCATGTAAAAATGCTGCATTGCCCCAAACAAAACACCAACGCAATAGGAGAATAATTAAAAAATGTGCTTACTGTACATCCCAGCTTCTGCCCCCAGTGCCTAGGTATTGGTGATGTCATAGGCCTTCCAAAGAGATCCTGGGAAAGCTAAGGATATTAAGTCTTGCAAGATGTTACAGAACAAAGCAGTTCTACATTGTCTTCTTGAAAGATGGGGTGGCGGTCCCAATATTTTTACCAGAACTTTCAATTCCAGTATTGATTTCAAGGCAGATCCCATGCAAAAAAGAAAGAAACAGCACATAGTTTCCCCTAATATTCACATTAGACATATTAGGTCAGCGGGTTTTATTTATTTATTTTTGTGAATGAGTAGGAGTGGTCTGTGCTTCTTACTCATTCACGTGGGGTAATGGCGGTATCTTATTGTTAATTAAGGTGGCCAACACAAAGATCAGGCTAGGGTTGTGGGAAAGCATCCTCATCAAGATAGAACAAGGTGCTTTGCCAAGGGGAGGTACGTTGAGGGCATGTAGCCTGGTATTGTTCAGGGGAGAGGGGCGCATGCTGCATGCTCTAAGGGCCTAATATGGATATGGGGGGAGGGGGCCTCATGCTTTTTTCTGCATGGGGTTCTCCCTTAAAATTTACACTAGATTTGAATTTGGTGGGGACCCCATGATGTTTATTTTTTTTTCTACATGAGGTCCCTTTTGACATCCATTCCAGATCCTTATCAGAGGTATTTTTAGGGACATCGCATACCATTTTTTTGTGGGGTCCCCCATTTATATCTATACCAGAGATTTATGTAGCATAAGGGTATGATGCTGGCACTTTAACAACTTCCTGACCGCCGTATGTATATACAGTATGCAAAGTGGTGGTGATATCAGAATCATGGCTGCATGGATCCATTAGTAAGGCTAACCAACCAAATTATATTGGTTAATTTCAGGGCCAGTGCTAGACTATTTTGCACCCTAGGCAAGACCAGCTACTTACACCCCCCCCCCCCCCCCAAAAAAAAATAAAACTTAATTTTCAAAAAAAGTAGAAAATATTAAAACAAAAAAACTGCTACATTTCTTTTAATTTGCAATAATAAATGCATAAGATGCCATCATTGCCCATATTAAAGGAAAAATATATATTAACCAAATATAAATGAACTGTATTTTTCGTAAAGTCAGACAAAGAAACAAACAAAAATTAGGATATGAGAAATATTAATTATTTAAAATCTGAGAGTTAAAAATGTCTCATAAAAGTTTCTGTTTCAGACACATCATGTTCAATTGATGTAGTTGCCAGCAAAGAGACAGATCAGTCCAGCAAAGAGACACCCCCATATATTTAGCAAAGAGATGTACCAATCTAGCAAAGAGACATACGAATCCAGCAAAGAGAAATCCCAATGCAGCAAAGAGACCTACCCATCCAGCAAAAGAACATCCCCATATAGCAAATAGCCTAATACAGCAAAAAAGAGAGCCCCATATAGCAAAGAGACAGCCCAATCTTGCAAAGAGACATCGCCATATAGCAAAGAGACAGCCCAATCCAGCAAGAGACATCCCCATCCAGCAAAGAGACATCCCAATCCAACAAAGAGGCATCCCCATCCAGCAAAGAGACATCCAATCCAACAAAGAGACATCCCCATATATTCAAAGAGACAGCCCAATCCAGCAAAGAGACATCCCCATTTATTCAGCAAAGAGACAGCCCAATCCAGCAAAGAGACAGTCATAAGCACAGCACAGGAGGTCCACATCCAAGTAGCATTACCAGACAGTGCACATACAGCCCCATTCAGCAACATTATCAATTTAATTTACCAGAAAATGTCTATAAAATTGTTTCCAGGCAGTTTTCACAGTGTACACTAAGTGCAGCAGTTAGTCAGGAGCACAGCCTAGCCGCATGATCAAACCGCACCTCTTCCACATAGCTGAGCAGAGTGGTGCTAAAACGAGCATCTGGTGAGCAGGGAGAAGCGGGGTGGAGTTCAGATGGCATCAATCTACCTCCCGCTCTTTCAGGCTGCAGCCGGAACAGACCTGTATGCTTACTCCGCGCCGCAGTCACCCTGCTTTGCTACAGACAGAGAGAGTGTTTTGCTCCCACACTGATCTGAAAGTCCCAGGTACTGATAGTACTATCTAAAACCCACAGGTACATGTAGCACCTTCTAGTGATAGGCTTTGTTGTTTTGGTAGAGACTGGGTAGCAGTATGGGATGAGTCAGCCTGGGAGTGAGGTAGAGTTAGTTCACCTCAGGACAAGCTGAGAGGCTCTGCAGCTCAGGGCTTCTGGGGGCCTCCCACCCTTCCCGAAACTGCAAGAACGTTCTGGAAAAGGGACAGAGGAGGGAAAGAGGCCCAGATTTGTATGTTTTGGGGAACATGGCCAGTCCCAAGGCAGGAGACTGGGCATGGTGGCCAAGGGCAACCATTAAATGTAGCAGAGCCTGTGCAGCAGGGGAGTTGTTGCTGACATCGGGTAGAAGATGGACTGAGAGGAGGCTGGTGTGTGGAGCCTGGGAGGGAGCCCCAGGGAGAGGAGCCTATCTACAGGTGGGATACTTGAAAGAAGGATCTCCACTGCCCAAAGCCTCCTTGGGAGGTCATACTGTGCAGCAGGGAAGGAGACAGCCCAGGATAAGGCCTGAAAGCAGTTACCAACCAATCAAGCTAACAGGACAGGACAGTGTGCAACAGGGCAGTCAGATGCAAGACCAAACTAATTCTCATCCAGGACTACTTAATTGTTAGCTCTTCTAATCCCTTGCCCAGGGATACCCTCAGTGCATCCAGGTAAAGAGGAAGGATTCATATAGGGGATTTCAGTGCTCCTTAAAGAGACAGTTCTATTTTCCTGATCCACATTTTTTTTTTCTGAGAAGTTTGTCCTCAAGTTTGCAGTTCCTTGGGCAGCCCATATACCACTAGACCCCATCTAAGTTGTTGACCCTTCAATAAAAAAATACTAAAAAAACAGCTTGAGGACTGTTTACTGACTTTGTGTGTAAGATGTGGAAAAATGCATGTTGCCTGGCCATGCATAGCCTAGGGGGACCCAATCAAATTCAGTGGCCCTTAAGCAGGTGAGTGCTACTTACATAATTCAACCCATACCCCTGATTTAGGTCAATTATATAAAGGTAACCAAAATAATCCAGCACGTAGCTGAATTCATTTCCAAATGAGAATATGGTGTCACTGTCAGGGGTCAGTACCCTGTGACCACTCAGTCTACACACAGGCAGGCACTTTAATTCAGCTGTCAGTGCGGGACTAAGGTGAGTCCCCTGGTAAAGTTTGCTTCCCTCCCAGGCTCTGCTAATCAGTGTCACAGACTGTATCTGTTTTATCAACAAGCATTAGATCACCATTGCAATGATCTGTTGCTGCATATGGGGATCCCCATCTGCCCTGCCCATACATGGCCCTACAGCTGACATGAAATCCTGATGATGTTTAGGACGATGTTGCTTGGATTTTCTATGTAAACAAGCATTGTGTTACATCATGCTACAATTTTTTTTATTAGGAGGTAAGCTGTTAACTCAGCACTGTGGTCTTGTGTCAAATGTGACATGTTCATTTCAATAAGACAAACGGCAGTGCTGATCTCCAGAAATATACAGCGTATTAAAGCAGCCAATCAGATTCCCCTTTTTGTCATTTGCAAAGAAAGAAGGTTTTTGATGGGCTGTTTTAGTTACTGCCCTAAATGTCCTTTGGCTTAAAGCGCAACTGAATTTTCAGTTTAACCACTTCAGCCCCAAGCCTATTCTAACACTTCTCTCCTACATGTAAAAAATTGGAATTTTTTCTTGCTAGAAGTTTACTTAAAACCCACAAACATTATATATTTTTTAAGCAGAGGCCCTGGAGAATAAAATGGTGTGTGTTGCAATTTGTTTATGTCACACGGTATTTGCTCAGCGGTTTTTAAAACTCAGTTTTGGGGGAAAATATACATTTAATGAATTTTAATGCACAGAAACATAATCTAATACCCAATTGTGTGGTAAAATATAAAAGATGATGTTACGCCGAGTAAATGGATACCTAACATGTCACAATTTAAAATTGTGCACTTTCGTGGGACGGCGATAAACAACAGGACTTAAAAAGCTCCATAGTCAAAGCTTTAAAAACCTTTACAGGTTACCAGTTTAGAGTTACACAGCAGATCTGGTGCCAGAATTAATGCTCTTGCTATAATGTTCATGTCGATACCTTACATGGGTGGTGTGAACACTGTTTACATATGCATGCAAGACCTACGTGTGCGTTTGGCTTTGCACACAGGGGGATGTGGGTGCTTCATAATTCTGTTATAGTTTATTAATTTTTTTTATCACTGTCTCTTTAATTTTTTTGGATCACTATTATGGTTATCACAAGGAATGAACAACATTGAGCTGGACCTGTGATAGGTTCTCTTTATGGAGAGATCTGAGGTCTATTGGAAGCATCTCTGCCATTTGAAGCATCTGATCAAACTAAGATCAGTTTTATCAGATGCTATCCCAAGCCAGTAATGGCTTGATTAGATCCTGGCAAAACTGGAAGTGACAAAATACTCAGTGCTTCCAGTTTTCTTTGCCATAGAGGTGACCAGGAATTCTTTGCTCCTCAATCATCTCTATGGTAAGCCAGTGGAGCTTCAATCCTGGGATCCCTGGTGGAACAGGAGAGCCCAGGAAGGTGGTGGAAGGCGGGGCTCCTTATGCTGCCTGTAAAAGTGATCCAGCTGCTAATTAGCCACTAGGATCACTTTTCATAAAAGTTCATCACCACCCTAAAGCACTGATATTGGGATGATGCCTGTAGCTGCAAGCATCATCCTGGTATAACCACTTCGACCTGGTGATGTACAGGTTCGTCTCCGAGGCTGAAATGGTTAAATCAGTTGAAGTGGAATCAAGTCTTTCCAGCCTTTTCAGCTAAGAAAACACTGACACAGCAGGGGACTCTGGATCTCTACAATGTAAAGGTGTAATTATACTTCAGGCTTTAAAATGGATACCATGTACTACCAGATGTAAGAAGTGACACCTAACAAAGCGGGAGAGGCTTACACTCATGCCAACCCAGGATCACTCGGTTGTAGCTGTCCATCTAAGTACATCCAGCGTTCGCTGTATAATTTTCCATTTTTCATTGTTATACCATAAATATATCTAAACATGGCCATGATTTCTTGAAGTTGGGTAATAGATCATTCCTTTGACAAATAGTAGAGTCAGGTATTGAAGAATTGTTTCGTTTGTAAAGTCTTGTGTCTAATGGCCTCAGTTATAGTAACATCCATTTATAAAGGGTATATATTGGGTTTTTAGGTTGTCAGAAGTTTGCGGATGAGGCTGTATCCAGTGAACGATTTGGTTCTATTTACACGTAAAAGGCAAATGTGTTCTCACGGGGCTATATAAGGCGAAGACGTCAGCGGAAGGCAGATCCCTTTGACAACGTGCATGCGCATGAAATGCGTCAGGGGGGAGCCTTGCCGTATTGACGTCATGCCGCAGAAGCCGCATGGAAGGCCGGTGGCCATTTTGGTTTTTCCTGTAAGTGAGTGCTGACAGCCGATTTTTGGATTTGTTCCCTTCTTTGCATACCTATTCAATTTAAATAAAATACTACACTAGCAACACTTTATTTTTTCTGGCTTGTTAATAACGAGCCTCTTAAGGTGGAAACATCCCAATTTTGAGCTGTATTATCTGGTGGTATTGGAGTATTGAGGAGCTGTTCCTGGATACTGAGAGGGTCCTGCGAGTGAGGTCTGGAGTTGTGCCTTGTATGCTGTCTGTGTGCCAGATGATTCCTAATACTTGCCCGAACCCAGATGACCACAGAGGATAACATATATACATGCGCTATAATATTACGCTTCTGGTGAGTGCAATCACATTACTGATTCTTATCACGGAAGTCACGTGCAGGGATCCCACGGATTACTTTGGACTCTTTGATGTCTTTCCAGATTTTATCTTTATGTCATAATTACAATTTATTATACACTGAAGTCACCTTGCTTGTGTAAATCACCAATCTATGCGTCATTAATTGATGGTACACTTTATCATATAGTGTGATCACTTTTGGTGCAATATAGTCACTTTATGTATTTTAGCACTGCATCATTTATATATTAACACTAATAAATAGATAGGAAGGCATATTATATTTTATTGCTTTACTTGTTTTAATTGTATGTTTTTTTACAGTTCTTCAGTTACTTCCTGGTTTCTGGCCTAGACAAGTGATACATTCCAGGAGTCTTCATGGGCATGTTTTTCCTTCATTTGGAGAAAGGTGGGGATTTCTTAGCTTAACACACCCTCCTGCCTGCATGCCTGAACTAAAGGCAGATGGATATTAGGAAGTAAATGTTACATGCATCATGTGTCGTTAGGCCTGGTTTGGACCAATTTTTTTATACTGCATTTTGCAGAAATGCACTACAGTCCATTTAACATGGTTTCCTATGGAACATGTTCACAGCTATGCGTTTTTCAGCCACTGTGTTTTTGAAAAGGGTCTTTTTTTAAATGTAATACAGTGCGTTTTTGTTTCAATAGACTTCAAAACATATGCAGCAGAAACACATTTTTGATGTTTG
This sequence comes from Staurois parvus, assembly GCF_062004578.1. Taxonomy (NCBI): domain Eukaryota; kingdom Metazoa; phylum Chordata; class Amphibia; order Anura; family Ranidae; genus Staurois; species Staurois parvus. The sequence goes on along the minus strand of NW_028317827.1, from coordinate 9,296,086 downwards.
GGGGGGGGGGGGGTTTGCCCACAGGAAAGTATTGACGTTAATGCCACTTTGATGGACTTGGATGCAACTTTACATAGTACATAGTTAGTCTGCCTGAAAACAGACAAAAGTCCATCTTGTTCAACCATAAAGAAAAAAATTAAATGTATAATCCTACACACACAGTTAATACAGAGGAAGGCAGGGGAAAAAATTCATTCCTGATCCCCCAAGAGGCAATCGGATATTCCCTGGATCAACTTTACCTATAAATGTTAGTATCCAGTTACTGTATATTCTGTGTATCCAAGAAAAAATCCAGGTCTTTTTCAAATTAATTACTGAGCTGGCCAGAACCAACTCTTTTCCTCCAGACATAAAGAGTGCCCCCTTGTCCTCTGTGATGACCTCAGGGTGAATAACTCTACACCGAGTTCACTATATGAACCACTGATGTATTTATACATGTTGATCATATCCCCCTTAATCTCCTCTTCTCAAGAGAGAATACATTCAGTTTCTCTAATCTTTCCTCATAGCTGAGCTCCTCCATGCCTCCTATGTGTTTGGTTGCCCTTCTCTGTACTTTCTCCAGTTCCCCAATGTTCCTTTTGTGAATTGGTGCCCAAAACTGAACTGCATATTCCGGATGAGGTCTTACTAATGATTTGTACCGGGGTAATATGATATCTCTCTCTCTGGAGTCTATATCTCTTAATTAGAGATGAGCGAATCGAAGTATCCGAAGTGGAATTCGAGTCGAATATCGGAAAAATTTCGATTCAAACAGCCTAATTCGGACGCGCGAATCGAAATTTTTCCGAAAATGGCGGCTGACATGTGCGGCGACGGAGCGGGGATGTCGGGGAAGGCGCGCAGACAAGGCGCGCTGCCCCATAATGCATTCCTCAACGACATGTGATCGCATCAGCCAATCAGCAGCCAGCCAGCCAGCACTGTGTAATGGTCGAGGTATATATAGCGGCCATTTTGGAAATCTTCATTTGCCTGCAGTCATTGAACAGAGGCAGACCGCTCTGTACTAGGGACAGGGACAGAGTTAGGGCCACAGAAACGAGAATTGGGGACAGAGAGAAGTTACTTAGGGACAGAGAACCATTACTCAGGGACACAGACTTGTTAATGAGGGCCACAGAATCGTTATTTAGGGACAAAGAAACGCTAGTTAGGGCCACAGAATTCATACTCAGGGACAGACAGAATTGTTACTCAGTGCCAGAGAATTGTTACTTAGGGCCACAGAAACGTTATTAGGGCCACAGAATTTTTACTCAGGGACAGACAGAATTGTTACTGAGTGCCAGAGAATTGTTACTCAGGGACAGACAGAATTGTTACTGAGTGCCAGAGAATTCTTACTCAGGGCCACAGAATTCATTCTCAGGGACAGACAGAATTGTTACTCAGGGACAGACAGAATTGTTACTGAGTGCCAGAGAATTGTTACTCAGGGACAGACAGAATTGTTACTGAGTGCCAGAGAATTGTTACTCAGGGACAGACAGAATTGTTACTGAGTGCCAGAGAATTGTTACTCAGGGACAGACAGAATTGTTACTGAGTGCCAGAGAATTGTTACTCAGGGACAGACAGAATTGTTACTGAGTGCCAGAGAATTGTTACTCGCACAGACACAAAATTGTTACTTGCACAGACACAGAATTGTTACTCGCACAGACACAGAATTGTTACTCAGGGCCACAGAATTCATACTCAGGGACAGACAGAATTGTTACTGAGTGCCAGAGAATTGTTACTCAGGGACAGACAGAATTGTTACTGAGTGCCAGAGAATTGTTACTCAGGGACAGACAGAATTGTTACTGAGTGCCAGAGAATTGTTACTCGCACAGACACAAAATTGTTACTTGCACAGACACAGAATTGTTACTCGCACAGACACAGAATTGTTACTCAGGGCCACAGAATTCATACTCAGGGACAGACAGAATTGTTACTGAGTGCCAGAGAATTGTTACTCAGGGACAGACAGAATTGTTACTGAGTGCCAGAGAATTGTTACTCAGGGACAGACAGAATTGTTACTGAGTGCCAGAGAATTGTTACTCAGGGACAGACAGAATTGTTACTGAGTGCCAGAGAATTGTTACTCAGGGACAGACAGAATTGTTACTGAGTGCCAGAGAATTGTTACTCGCACAGACACAAAATTGTTACTTGCACAGACACAGAATTGTTACTCGCACAGACACAGAATTGTTACTCAGGGCCACAGAATTCATACTCAGGGACAGACAGAATTGTTACTGAGTGCCAGAGAATTGTTACTCAGGGACAGACAGAATTGTTACTGAGTGCCAGAGAATTGTTACTCAGGGACAGACAGAATTGTTACTGAGTGCCAGAGAATTGTTACTCAGGGACAGACAGAATTGTTACTGAGTGCCAGAGAATTGTTACTCAGGGACAGACAGAATTGTTACTGAGTGCCAGAGAATTGTTACTCGCACAGACACAAAATTGTTACTTGCACAGACACAGAATTGTTACTCGCACAGACACAGAATTGTTACTCAGGGCCACAGAATTCATACTCAGGGACAGACAGAATTGTTACTGAGTGCCAGAGAATTGTTACTCAGGGACAGACAGAATTGTTACTGAGTGCCAGAGAATTGTTACTCAGGGACAGACAGAATTGTTACTGAGTGCCAGAGAATTGTTACTCGCACAGACACAAAATTGTTACTTGCACAGACACAGAATTGTTACTCGCACAGACACAGAATTGTTACTCAGGGCCACAGAATTCATACTCAGGGACAGACAGAATTGTTACTGAGTGCCAGAGAATTGTTACTCAGGGACAGACAGAATTGTTACTGAGTGCCAGAGAATTGTTACTCAGGGACAGACAGAATTGTTACTGAGTGCCAGAGAATTGTTACTCGCACAGACACAAAATTGTTACTTGCACAGACACAGAATTGTTACTCGCACAGACACAGAATTGTTACTCAGGGCCACAGAATTCATACTCAGGGACAGACAGAATTGTTACTGAGTGCCAGAGAATTGTTACTCAGGGACAGACAGAATTGTTACTGAGTGCCAGAGAATTGTTACTCAGGGACAGACAGAATTGTTACTGAGTGCCAGAGAATTGTTACTCAGGGACAGACAGAATTGTTACTGAGTGCCAGAGAATTGTTACTCGCACAGACACAAAATTGTTACTTGCACAGACACAGAATTGTTACTCGCACAGACACAGAATTGTTACTCAGGGCCACAGAATTCATACTCAGGGACAGACAGAATTGTTACTGAGTGCCAGAGAATTGTTACTCAGGGACAGACAGAATTGTTACTGAGTGCCAGAGAATTGTTACTCAGGGACAGACAGAATTGTTACTGAGTGCCAGAGAATTGTTACTCAGGGACAGACAGAATTGTTACTGAGTGCCAGAGAATTGTTACTCAGGGACAGACAGAATTGTTACTGAGTGCCAGAGAATTGTTACTCGCACAGACACAAAATTGTTACTTGCACAGACACAGAATTGTTACTCGCACAGACACAGAATTGTTACTCAGGGCCACAGAATTCATACTCAGGGATAGACAGAATTGTTACTGAGTGCCAGAGAATTGTTACTCAGGGACAGACAGAATTGTTACTGAGTGCCAGAGAATTGTTACTCAGGGACAGACAGAATTGTTACTGAGTGCCAGAGAATTGTTACTCGCACAGACACAAAATTGTTACTTGCACAGACACAGAATTGTTACTCGCACAGACACAGAATTGTTACTCAGGGCCACAGAATTCATACTCAGGGACAGACAGAATTGTTACTGAGTGCCAGAGAATTGTTACTCAGGGACAGACAGAATTGTTACTGAGTGCCAGAGAATTGTTACTCAGGGACAGACAGAATTGTTACTGAGTGCCAGAGAATTGTTACTCAGGGACAGACAGAATTGTTACTGAGTGCCAGAGAATTGTTACTCAGGGACAGACAGAATTGTTACTGAGTGCCAGAGAATTGTTACTCGCACAGACACAAAATTGTTACTTGCACAGACACAGAATTGTTACTCGCACAGACACAGAATTGTTACTCAGGGCCACAGAATTCATACTCAGGGATAGACAGAATTGTTACTGAGTGCCAGAGAATTGTTACTCAGGGACAGACAGAATTGTTACTGAGTGCCAGAGAATTGTTACTCAGGGACAGACAGAATTGTTACTGAGTGCCAGAGAATTGTTACTCGCACAGACACAAAATTGTTACTTGCACAGACACAGAATTGTTACTCGCACAGACACAGAATTGTTACTCAGGGCCACAGAATTCATACTCAGGGACAGACAGAATTGTTACTGAGTGCCAGAGAATTGTTACTCAGGGACAGACAGAATTGTTACTGAGTGCCAGAGAATTGTTACTCGCACAGACACAAAATTGTTACTTGCACAGACACAGAATTGTTACTCGCACAGACACAGAATTGTTACTCGCACAGACACATAATTGTTACTCAGGGCCACAGAATTCATACTCAGGGACAGACAGAATTGTTACTGAGTGCCAGAGAATTGTTACTCAGGGACACCTAATCGTTGAATTAAATAGTATGTCAGACAACATGCAGAGGAGTGGCAGAGGAGGCAATGTTTTAGGAGCGAGCAGACGTGGCAGCAGAGGAAGGGGTCGAGGCAGCAGTATTCGCAGCCAGAGGCCAGTGCTCCCGGTGTCATCCAGCGGTCGTGTCTCCACCGACAACCCTGCCGTCATTGATTGGTTGGCTCGGTCGTCTTCCTCTTCCCAGGTCACCTCTGACACCTACAGCCAACGGTCGGTGGGTACGTCAGACACAACCGTTAGTTGGCATGGCCCGGGACCAAGCCCACTGAAATCACGTGTCCTCTACCTGCCCCTGTCCTTTGCTGTTCCCTCACCAAGCGAAGTATCGCATGCTGTGGGCTCAGCCCCACTGTACAGTGAGGAAGAGCTAACAGAGGGCGGTCAGGAACGGGGGGAGACATCGGCCTTTTCAGCAGCCAAGCGAACAAGTACTGGCGAGGAGAGTGGCTCGGTAGCCGGTCTAGAGACAGGTCTGTCTCCTGACCCAGACGCAGCCGAGGGGGCTAGTAGTGAGGCGGAGACCCTACTTGATGATGAGGAGGTTGATCGCACTTGGCAGCCTCGTCGTCATCAGGCAATTTCTTCCGCATCATCAGGAGAAGAGGGTGGCAGCTTGGCAGCGAGCAAAACAGTCGGTGGGTTGCCCAGGAGACAGCAGCAGGGTCGCATCAGTGTCAGTGGAGCCAAACGTCCACGGAGTAGAGCACCAGCTCCACTGCAGCCTACCACCACGGCCAGTAGTGGTGCCGGTGCGCACGGAGGAAGTAGCAGTCAGCCAGTGAAGAGTAGCGGGGGCAAAGTTTCCTACTCGGTGGTGTGGCAATTTTTCCTCAAGCCGCCCGAGGAAGTAAACGTAGCCGTATGTCGACTATGTGGCCAGAAATGCAAGCGTGGCCAGGGGGCCCATGTTGGGACTACAGCGTTGCGTCAGCATATGCAGCGTCACCATTCGGTGGCCTGGGAAAACCGTGATAAACATACGGCGGTTCTGCCTGCCCCAGCCCCCGCTCCATCACCCGCTCCGTTACTTGCTCCGTCACCCGACGTCGTCAATCGCCCTCTATCAGCCAGTCAAGGCTCCAACACCTCTGCTGAGGGGAGTTGTCGCTCATTGGCATCTTCCGCTCGTTCAGATGCTCCTTCTCCTGCTACTCCTCTTCTCGGATTCCGTCAACAGTCTTTCTTGGAATCCGTATCCAAGAGACAACAGTTTGCGAGCACGCACCCGACGGTGCAAAAGCTGAACGTCCTCCTGTCCAAGTTGCTGGTGCTGCAGTCCCTCCCTTTCCAACTGGTGGACTCAGCACCTTTCCGAGAAATGATGGCTTGTGCCGCGCCGCGGTGGAGAGTGCCAAGCCGTCATTTCTTTGCCCAAAAGGCAGTGCCAGCCCTGCATTCACATGTAGAAGAGATGGTGGGCCAGTCTTTGAGCATGTCGGTCTCTGCCAAAGTGCACGGCAGCGCCGACGTGTGGAGCTGTAACTACGGTCAGGGACAGTACATGTCATTTACGGCCCACTGGGTGAACGTGGTGCCGGCACAGCCGCACCAGCAACTTGGACAGGTCACGACGCTTTTGCCTCCACGTTTGCACGTCCTTGGTCCAGCAAGCATGTCCGCCTCTACCACCTCTTTTTCCGCCGTGTCCTCAGCCGCCACCCCCGTGCCAAGTCCCATTACCCGACCGGCATATCACATGTGCAGGGCGCAACGGTGTCACGCTGTGCTGCACCTGGTATGCCTTGGCGAACGTAGTCACACAGGGGAGGAACTGCTGAGTGTAATGAACAGAGAAATCGACAGATGGCTGTCTCCGCGCAAACTAAAAATCGGAACCATGTTGACTGACAACGGAAAGAACATGGTGTCTGCTCTGCGTCAAGGAAGGTTGTGCCATGCGCCATGCATGGCTCACGTGTTCAATCTGGTTGTCAAGCGGTTCCTAAAATCCACCATCCCACTGCAAGACATCCTTAAAATGTCACGTAAACTGTGCATGCATTTCAGCCATTCCTACACCGCAAAGAACACCCTCATTGAGCTGCAGCGGCAGAACGGAATTCCACAGCATCGCCTGATCTGCGACGTTGCAACAAGGTGGAATTCAACCCTACACATGTTAGACCGCCTTTACGAGCAGCGAAAGGCCATCACCGATTTCCTGATGTTACAAGCGGATAAAGGTACTCCCCTGTGTAACTTAGATGTCAGCCATTGGCAGCTCATGCGTGACACCTGCCGCTTGCTCAGGCCCTTTGAGGAGGCCACGCTATTCGTGAGTCGGCAGGACTATGGGATGAACGACGTCATTCCTCTGTTGCACGTCCTGGAACAAATGCTGTTAACAATGGCTGGTCAGGGTGCGGTAGACGTGGCGCACAGATCTCAACGCCACATGACCCCTGTGGGGGCAGGACAGGAAGAAGAGGAGGAGGTAGAGGAGGACATTTGTGCTCAGGAATTATTGAGTGAAATGGGTGGTTTTTCCACTCAGCGGACAGGAGTGGAGGAGCAGGAGCATCTGGTAGAGGAGGAGGAGGAGGAGACAGAGGACCCAGACGCACCGTGGCAGTATGCTGTGGAGATGGAGGCAGGGAGTCCCTCGCATTCCTTGGCACAAATGGCCCATAGCATGCTCGGTTGCTTGCGTAGCGACAGCCGAATAATAACCATCAGACAGAGGGATGACTTTTGGCTGTCCACCTTGTTGGACCCTCGCTACCGGTCCAAAATGGTGGCCTTTTTCACACCTGCTGAGAGGGAGGCCAAAATTACGTACTATAAAAACCACCTATGTAGTCAGTTGGTCTCTGCCTTTGTGCGCCAACGTCCATCCTCAGACACTGTGGGCCCTGTGCGCTCGCGTTCCGCTGGCATGGCAGCAGGGGAGGGGTGGGGTGGTAGGAGCAGTGGCAGCTCCACCAGCAGTGGCTGCCTCAGTCTGCAGTCGATGATGAGTAGCTTTCTTCACCAGCGCAGTGAGGAAACTACTAACCAGCCGCAGCAGCAGCAGCAGCATCAGGTGGACCTGGAGCAGGAGCTCAAACAACAGGCTTGGGCCTACTTGGACAGCACCCTGCCAACCGAGGTAGACAATCCCCTTGACTACTGGGCAACGAAACTTGACCTTTGGCCCCAACTAGCTGAATTTGCCCTTGAAAGGCTGTCATGCCCGGCCAGTAGCGTGGCATCGGAGCGCGTGTTTAGTGCGGCAGGAGGTATTGTAACTCCGCGGAGGACACGACTGTCCACCCAAAGTGTGGAGAGACTCACGTTTGTGAAAATGAATCAGGCGTGGATTAGTCTGGATTTCAAACCACCAGTTCCTGACACAACTGACTAAATCCGCCATGAATCATGCCTCAAACATGTGCCACTTTCAGGTCTCCTCACACTGCTGGTGTGTTTAATTTTTTGACATAGGGTGCTGGCAGATTACGGGCCTCCTATAGCTGCTGCCAGGCCCCTAATCTGCCATGGGCCCCTATATACCGCCTCCTCATGCTGCTGCCAAGTCTAGAGTCTCTCATGGGTCCCTGTACGGCCTCCCATTGCTGCTGTCTCCATCGCCACACTCTGTTGCCATGTGCCACTTTCAGGTCTCTTCACACTGCTGGTGTGTTAAATTTTTTGACATAGGGTGCAGGCAGATTACGGGCCTCACATAGCTGCTGCCAGGCCCCTAATCTGCCATGGGCCCCTATATACCGCCTCCTCATGCTGCTGCCAAGTCTAGAGTCTCTCATGGGTCCCTGTACGGCCTCCCATTGCTGCTGTCTCCATCGCCACACTCTGCTGCCATGTGCCACTTTCAGGTCTCTTCACACTGCTGGTGTGTTAAATTTTTTGACATAGGGTGCAGGCAGATTACGGGCCTCACATAGCTGCTGCCAGGCCCCTAATCTGCCATGGGCCCCTATATACCGCCTCCTCATGCTGCTGCCAAGTCCAGAGTCTGTCATGGGTCCCTGTACGGCCTCCCATTGCTGCTGTCTCCATCGCCACACTCTGCTGCCATGTGCCACTTTCAGGTCTCTTCACACTGCTGGTGTGTTAAATTTTTTGACATAGGGTGCAGGCAGATTACGGGCCTCACATAGCTGCTGCCAGGCCCCTAATCTGCCATGGGCCCCTATATACCGCCTCCTCATGCTGCTGCCAAGTCCAGAGTCTGTCATGGGTCCCTGTACGGCCTCCCATTGCTGCTGTCTCCATCGCCACACTCTGCTGCCATGTGCCACTTTCAGGTCTCTTCACACTGCTGGTGTGTTAAATTTTTTGACATAGGGTGCAGGCAGATTACGGGCCTCACATAGCTGCTGCCAGGCCCCTAATCTGCCATGGGCCCCTATATACCGCCTCCTCATGCTGCTGCCAAGTCTAGAGTCTCTCATGGGTCCCTGTACGGCCTCCCATTGCTGCTGTCTCCATCGCCACACTCTGCTGCCATGTGCCACTTTCAGGTCTCTTCACACTGCTGGTGTGTTTAATTTTTTGACATAGGGTGCAGGCAGATTACGGGCCTCACATAGCTGCTGCCAGGCCCCTAATCTGCCATGGGCCCCTATATACCGCCTCCTCATGCTGCTGCCAAGTCCAGAGTCTCTCATGGGTCCCTGTACGGCCTCCCATTGCTGCTGTCTCCATCGCCACACTCTGCTGCCATGTGCCACTTTCAGGTCTCTTCACACTGCTGGTGTGTTAAATTTTTTGACATAGGGTGCAGGCAGATTACGGGCCTCACATAGCTGCTGCCAGGCCCCTAATCTGCCATGGGCCCCTATATACCGCCTCCTCATGCTGCTGCCAAGTCTAGAGTCTCTCATGGGTCCCTGTACGGCCTCCCATTGCTGCTGTCTCCATCGCCACACTCTGCTGCCATGTGCCACTTTCAGGTCTCTTCACACTGCTGGTGTGTTTAATTTTTTGACATAGGGTGCAGGCAGATTACGGGCCTCACATAGCTGCTGCCAGGCCCCTAATCTGCCATGGGCCCCTATATACCGCCTCCTCATGCTGCTGCCAAGTCCAGAGTCTCTCATGGGTCCCTGTACGGCCTCCCATTGCTGCTGTCTCCATCGCCACACTCTGCTGCCATGTGCCACTTTCAGGTCTCTTCACACTGCTGGTGTGTTAAATTTTTTGACATAGGGTGCAGGCAGATTACGGGCCTCACATAGCTGCTGCCAGGCCCCTAATCTGCCATGGGCCCCTATATACCGCCTCCTCATGCTGCTGCCAAGTCTAGAGTCTCTCATGGGTCCCTGTACGGCCTCCCATTGCTGCTGTCTCCATCGCCACACTCTGCTGCCATGTGCCACTTTCAGGTCTCTTCACACTGCTGGTGTGTTTAATTTTTTGACATAGGGTGCAGGCAGATTACGGGCCTCACATAGCTGCTGCCAGGCCCCTAATCTGCCATGGGCCCCTATATACCGCCTCCTCATGCTGCTGCCAAGTCTAGAGTCTCTCATGGGTCCCTGTACGGCCTCCCATTGCTGCTGTCTCCATCGCCACACTCTGCTGCCATGTGCCACTTTCAGGTCTCTTCACACTGCTGGTGTGTTAAATTTTTTGACATAGGGTGCAGGCAGATTACGGGCCTCACATAGCTGCTGCCAGGCCCCTAATCTGCCATGGGCCCCTATATACCGCCTCCTCATGCTGCTGCCAAGTCTAGAGTCTCTCATGGGTCCCTGTACGGCCTCCCATTGCTGCTGTCTCCATCGCCACACTCTGCTGCCATGTGCCACTTTCAGGTCTCTTCACACTGCTGGTGTGTTAAATTTTTTGACATAGGGTGCAGGCAGATTACGGGCCTCACATAGCTGCTGCCAGGCCCCTAATCTGCCATGGGCCCCTATATACCGCCTCCTCATGCTGCTGCCAAGTCCAGAGTCTGTCATGGGTCCCTGTACGGCCTCCCATTGCTGCTGTCTCCATCGCCACACTCTGCTGCCATGTGCCACTTTCAGGTCTCTTCACACTGCTGGTGTGTTTAATTTTTTGACATAGGGTGCAGGCAGATTACGGGCCTCACATAGCTGCTGCCAGGCCCCTAATCTGCCATGGGCCCCTATATACCGCCTCCTCATGCTGCTGCCAAGTCCAGAGTCTGTCATGGGTCCCTGTACGGCCTCCCATTGCTGCTGTCTCCATCGCCACACTCTGCTGCCATGTGCCACTTTCAGGTCTCTTCACACTGCTGGTGTGTTTAATTTTTTGACATAGGGTGCAGGCAGATTACGGGCCTCACATAGCTGCTGCCAGGCCCCTAATCTGCCATGGGCCCCTATATACCGCCTCCTCATGCTGCTGCCAAGTCTAGAGTCTCTCATGGGTCCCTGTACGGCCTCCCATTGCTGCTGTCTCCATCGCCACACTCTGCTGCCATGTGCCACTTTCAGGTCTCTTCACACTGCTGGTGTGTTAAATTTTTTGACATAGGGTGCAGGCAGATTACGGGCCTCACATAGCTGCTGCCAGGCCCCTAATCTGCCATGGGCCCCTATATACCGCCTCCTCATGCTGCTGCCAAGTCTAGAGTCTCTCATGGGTCCCTGTACGGCCTCCCATTGCTGCTGTCTCCATCGCCACACTCTGCTGCCATGTGCCACTTTCAGGTCTCTTCACACTGCTGGTGTGTTTAATTTTTTGACATAGGGTGCAGGCAGATTACGGGCCTCACATAGCTGCTGCCAGGCCCCTAATCTGCCATGGGCCCCTATATACCGCCTCCTCATGCTGCTGCCAAGTCTAGAGTCTCTCATGGGTCCCTGTACGGCCTCCCATTGCTGCTGTCTCCATCGCCACACTCTGCTGCCATGTGCCACTTTCAGGTCTCTTCAAACTGCTGGTGTGTTAAATTTTTTGACATAGGGTGCAGGCAGATTACGGGCCTCACATAGCTGCTGCCAGGCCCCTAATCTGCCATGGGCCCCTATATACCGCCTCCTCATGCTGCTGCCAAGTCCAGAGTCTGTCATGGGTCCCTGTATGGCCTCCCATTGCTGCTGTCTCCATCGCCACACTCTGCTGCCATGTGCCACTTTCAGGTCTCTTCACACTACTGGTGTGTTAAATTTTTTGACATAGGGTGCAGGCAGATTACGGGCCTCACATAGCTGCTGCCAGGCCCCTAATCTGCCATGGGCCCCTATATACCGCCTCCTCATGCTGCTGCCAAGTCCAGAGTCTCTCATGGGTCCCTGTACGGCCTCCCATTGCTGCTGTCTCCATCGCCACACTCTGCTGCCATGTGCCACTTTCAGGTCTCTTCACACTGCTGGTGTGTTAAATTTTTTGACATAGGGTGCTGGCAGATTACGGGCCTCCCATTGCTGCTGCCAGACATGTAATCTGCCATGGGCCCCCGTACCGACTCCTCATGCTGTGACGTTGCAACAAGGTGTAATTCAACCCTACATATGTTAGACCGCCTTTACGAACAGCTAAAGGCCATCACAGATTTCCTGATGTTAAAAGCGGATAAAGGTACTCCCTGTGTAACTTAGATGTCAGCCATTGTCAGCTCATGTGTGACACCTGCGCTTGCTCAGGCCCTTTGAGGAGGCCACGCTATTCGTGAGTCGGCAGGACTATGGGATGAATGAGGTCAAATCGGCCATGGGCCCCCGTACCGCCTGTTCACGCTGATGCTGGTCCCACAGTGTGACCTGGGTCCCTGTACGGCCTCCCATTGCTTCCACTCTGCCATGTGCCACTTTGAAATCTCCTCACACTCCTGCGGTTGTCCATTTTGTCATAGGTTGCTGGCAGATTACAGGCCTTCCATAGGTGCCACCAAGCCCCATATCGGCCATGGGCCCCCGTACCGCCTGGTCACGCTGCTGCTGGGCCCATAGTGTGACCTGGGTCCCTGTACCGCCTCCCATTGCTCCCACTCTGCCATGTGCCACTTTCAGGTCTCCTCACGCTCCTGCTGGTTTCCATTTTGTCATAGGTTGCTGTATGGCCTCCCATTGCTGCTGCCTCCACCGCCACACTGTGGCTCCAAACACTGGTTTTGGCCCCGTGACTGGCCAAAGGAGTGAAGTGTGCAGTGATTCTAAGATCGACGGCACTCATCTGCATGTCATACTGACAGACAGTATTATTTCTCTTCCCCAGCAGACTCCAAGGGCATTTAAATTAAAGGTACAGTGTTCTGCACTAATATTAAGTCTCTCTGAAGCCTAGAAACACCCTTTTTTAAGTTAAATTCACAGCGAATTTATTCGACTCGAATCGAATATTGTCCACGAATTCGCCGAATCAGTCGAATCGAATTTTTCATTTCTTCGCTCATCTCTACTCTTAATACAAGAGAGGATTTTGCTCGCTTTGCATGCCATTATTAATCTTGTGATCTACCAGAACTCCCAGATCCTTCTCCACCATTGATTCCCTCAGTTGTACCCCCCCAGTATGTGTGATGTATGCATATTCTTAGCCCCCAAGTGCAGAACCTTACATTTATCAACATTAAACCTCATTTGCCACATAGTTGTCCAATTAAACAGTGCATTGAGGTCGGCTTGTAAATTGAAGACATCCTGTAAGGACGTTATTCCACTGCACAGCTTGGTGTCATCTGCAAAGACTGAATTGGGATTTTTTAATCCCAGACCCTATATTGTTTATAAATGTATTAAAAGGGAAGGGTCTCAACACTGAACCTTGGGGTACACCACTGATGACCATAGACCATTCAGAGTATGAATCATTAACATTACATTATTACATTACATTGAGTTTATATAGCGCCAAAGGGTTTGCTCAGCGCTGTACAATAGAGGGGGGGACAATACATGAATCATTACAGCAACTACAAACAGCACACGAGGGGTAAGAGGGCCCAACTCTTTCCAGCTTACAATCTAGGAGGGAGGGGGTAGTGGTACAGGAGGAAGTGGCTGTGGGGGATGGAGTGGTAGGAGGAATGAAGGAGAGCAGCAGTTAGGTGAGGGTGGGGTAGGCTTCCTTGAAGAGGTGGGTTTCCAGGGAGCGCCTGAAGGTGAGGAGGGAAGGTGACAGTCTGATGGATTGGGGTAGTGAGTTCCAGAGGATGGGGGAGGACTTGGAGAAGTCTTGCAGACGTGAGGAGGAGCCCAGGGAGCAAGATAGAAGGAGGTCCTGTGAAGAGCGGAGGGTACGGGTAGGGTGGTACTTGGGAATCAGGTCGGTGAGGTAGTTAGGGGCAGTGTTGTGAATGGCTTTGTAGGTCAGAGTGAGTAGTTTGAATTTGATGCGTTGGGCGATAGGGAGCCAGTGGAGGGAGAGGCAGAGGGGGGTGGCAGAGGTGGAGCGGTTGGTGAGGTGGATGAGTCTAGCCGCTGAGTTGAGGATGGTCTGAAGCGAGGAGAGCCTGCACTGGGGTAGGCCGGTGAGGAGGGAGTTGCAGTAGTCAAGGCGTGAGATAATCAGGGAGTGTACAAGTAGTTTAGCGGTGTCTGGGGTAAGGAAGGTACGTATATTAACCACTACTCTCTGAACACGGTCTTTTAGCCAGTTTTCTATACATTTACATACTGATTTTTCCAAGCATATATACTTTACCTTACACATTAGCTGTGTGTGGGGAACTGTGTCAAACACTTTTGCAAAATCCAAGTATACCACGTCCACCTCTCTGTCCAAGGTTTTGATCACCTCCTCATAAAAAAAAAAATCGGATTTGTTTGACAACTTCTGTCTTTCATGAATCCATGCTGTCTGTTGCTTAAAATATTTTTTCCAGCAAGAACTCATCTATGTGGTATTTTAATAAACTCTCCAGTATCTTCCCAACTATAGAAGTTAAACTAACAGATCTATAATTACTTGGTAAAGATTTTGACCCCTTTTTAAATATTGGCACCACATTGGCCTTCTGCCAATCTAGTGGTACTATGCCAGTCATTAAAAAGTCCCTAAAATTAGAAACAATGGCTTTGAAATGACAGAGCTCACTTCTTTAAGGACCTGTGGGTGTATGCCATCCAGTCCAGGTGCTTTTTACACCTTTATTCTGTCTAAATATTTCTGGATTATATCAATTGTGAGCCAATGTGGATCATCTGGAGCTGTGTCAATACCAGAGCTCCCCCATGCTCCTTTGTATACACAGAGCTGAAGAAGGTATTTAATAAATATGTCTTCTCTTTGTCCCCAGTCACCCACTCTAGATTATTTTGTAAAGTGCCTACATGCTCGGACCAGACCTTTTTACTATTAATATATTTGAAGAATTTTGGGGGGTTCATCTTGCATCCAGGGCAAGTGCTAGACTGTTTTGGGCCCTAGGTAAGACCAGCTGCTTGTGCCCCCCCTCCAAAAAAAAAAAAATTAAAAAACAGTAGAAAATATTAAATCAACAAAACATGACCCTGCTAAATTCCTTTTTATTTGCAAAAATAAGTGCCATACGATGCCACCAGCACCAATATTAAAGACAAAATCAGTGTCACGGGTGGACTGTATCTGTGGCTGGCAGTGGAAGGGTGACAGTTGCAGCGAGTGAAGGATGATGGATCCACACTCTGACAGATCCCAGGCTTGAATTCCCCAGGCAATGGGGGGAGATAAAATGATGTGACAGCAGGCAGCTGAACTGAGCAATCCCACACAGTGAGAGATCTGACACAACATACCACCACCAATACTGACTGGGATTGTGATGATGTCACTCACTGACACATTGCACATGTGATGGAGGGCCAGCTGGCCGGGTCACACTCACACAAACACAAGACATAAGACATTACCTTCCTCCGCAGGAGCAGCTCCACCTCTGCTGATGAATGGGAAGAGAAGGGCTGGAACTCCACAGTGATCAGCATCTGCCAGACAGCTTGCAGTAAGGGACTGAGTCTGAGAGGAACACTGGAAGGAGCAGCATTTCAACTGCTACACATGCCCAAGACACCTAGCATCTTCCTCAGTCCATAAAAACACATCAATTGTAACACAGAGAGGTGTGAACCTAGCTTTATTCAAGGTGGCCCTGGCTAGAAATTCTTTTCATAGTGATTTCTCAACAAAATAAAGCATGGGGACACGGATGGATGGGTGACTTTGCTTTAAATATACTTACCTAGGTAGATGCAGCATTGGTCCGATGCTTCATCTGTCCCCCCGCCGGCTCTAAGGGTGAGAACTCAGCGATCTTATGACCACTGATCACTGAGTTCTCACAGCCGCTCTGAGCAAGAGAGCAGTGACTGTCAATCACTGCTCTCTGCTCTGCCCCCCACAGTGCTTACTGGAGCGCTGGACTGTGGAGGGGTGAGGAAGCGGCTGGGTCAGGCTCTCAGTGGCTCGCTGAGTGGCTGAGCCAGGTGCCACTCCAAACTCTGGGGTGGATCCCGACTTTAAAGTTGGGATCTTTCCCCAACCTGGACCGGCTGAGTGACGTCATCCGACAGAAGGCTTCAGTTCACTGTCAGCTGAAAATGGGTCACAGGAGTACAGAACGAATGGCACTCCTGTGATCCACAGGAGAAGTACAGCCGAAAGAACTTTGGCTATACTTCTTTAAATAAATTGTTTGGCTTGCGATGCTCAGATACAGTTAAATTCTGTACTGGTAGAGCCAGGCGAGGGGTATTTTTTTCTTTTGGTTGAGCAAGGACCCATGTTTGAAGTTGGTTTCGTGAAAATGGGTTAATTATATAGCATTTGACTGAGTGAAGTGTTATATTTGCTCATATTATAAAAAGCGGGATCAACATAATTTTAATTGCCAGAAAGAAACAAATCTTTAGCAAGTCCTGTAAGTTTCATAAAATTTAGAATTGTTTTTTTATACCAAATAGAGATTATTTGGAAATCAGATCCTTTTAGGAGAGGTAGGCTAAGGTGGGTAGCGCTAAAAGGGTATCAGACCAAAATTACAGATTTAACATACGTATAGCAAGTGCAACATAAATATACCTAGCACTAGGTGGAGGGAATTTTTATATACAATTCCATTTCTGCTGTCCTGAACATTTGCATATTTCACTTATTTTAGAAAAAAGTGATATAATTTATTTGTAATATACTTCCCCATGAAGTTCAGCAGATTGTGTCCAAATGGTGTCATCTGGTGCCACCTAGTGTTTCAATAGCGGTATTGGAAAAGTACTCTATAATATGTTCAAAAGAATAACATACAACATACAATAGGTTTGCAGAAAAAGCTAAATAGCAAGCATGGATTGTTGGAAAGGCAACAAAGGCTGATTATAGAACAGCAAGCAGCCTTGTATATTCAAAACTTACTGCAGTAAGAGCAGAGGATCAAAGTGATATTATACCTTCAGTTTCTAAAGCACTTTCAGCAGTTGATTTAATAACTTACTGGGTATGCAGCTTCTTTATCTTTTAATAATTGCCTAGGTTGCAATTTAAGCTGCTGAAATTACCACTGACCCAGGTTTCCTGTTTCATGGTGGCTCCTTTCTCTGTATGCTATGGAGCCATCCTTGCATACAGGGACTTGTGTCTCCCTACACTGTGTACATCAATAGAAACACACAGCCCCAT
Organism: Staurois parvus; assembly: GCF_062004578.1. Taxonomy (NCBI): domain Eukaryota; kingdom Metazoa; phylum Chordata; class Amphibia; order Anura; family Ranidae; genus Staurois; species Staurois parvus. The sequence goes on along the minus strand of NW_028317827.1, from coordinate 9,278,963 downwards.
AGCCTAGGATTGCAAGGCACTCCTTCTTCTTCTCCCTCCCTTTCCCAAGCTAACAGACTCACTGGAGACTACACTATCCCAGATGGCTGGGACAAAAAGGTACAGAAAGCAATAAAATCATTGTCAGAAGTTAGAACTCTTTTTATCTGTGTCCCTATTGGAGCGTTTTCCCATCACCTTCTGTTTTGGCAGAAAGTGAGAGGAAAGCTGCCCAAAAGGGATGATAATAAAGACTTGACAGAGGTTCTAACCTTTTTCTACTTGATCTAAATTAAAATAAAATGTTCTGGCTAGGATTGGGATTTCAGACAGGGCTCACATTATGACATTGCAATTGAAAGGTACCCCAATGCACCAGGGTACTGCAGCCTGTACTACCATGGAATGCTTTCCTGAAAGTAGATCAGGTGCGGTTAGGCTGCACTAGAAAGAGAGGAAATCTATCCAAAATGGATGGCAAAGAAAAACCTGATAGAGGTTCTAACTCTGTCCCAGCTCTATCTAAATTAAAATAAAACATTTTGGCTGGAGTGGGGATTTTAGGCAAGGTTCACATAGCATCAGCGGCGGACTGACCATTTGGAAATTCGGGCACTGCCCGAGGGCCTGGGGTCAGTAGGGGGCCCCATGAGATGCCCCTGGTACCTTTTTCATAGGCTTTTTTGAGTTTGGGCAAGGACACAGGGGTCCCATGATCCCCGATTGCCCGGGGGCCCCATGAGTTGTCAGTCCACCCCTGCATGGCATTACAATTCATTGGGAATGGCGCCCAATGAGCATGTGCACTGCAGCCTACACTCCCATATGCTGTGTTCCTGAAAAATGTTCAGGTGTGGCTTAACCCCAAAGGACAAATATGGATCAAGCCTAAATTTACATTTTTGAGAGCAAGAGACTGCAAAACTGCAATAAAGCAAAATAAAAGAATTGGAAGGGGAATTGCCTGTGACCAATCCCCCCGCCCATCCCTGGTACCCCATACATATCTACTTTTCGTTCTGTAATCAGTCCTAGGAACAGGAAGAAAAGTTTTTTGTTTTTTTTACACCGTTTTTCACACTTTCAATTCTGCGGCTTAATATATGGTCCAAACAATGTGTGTGGGACATAGCTGGTTTTCAGGAGAATCACACGGAGTGTGTACAACGCATTAAGAAAACTTTTATTTTGATCAGCATTGTGAAAGGTGCTAAATTCATATGGAGTAACGCATGCACAAACATTTGGCCAAATTCATCACTCAACACTTTTTTTTTCAAATAAAACTATAATAATTCTAATTATGGATCATTCTGTCTTCTTTACACCCCAAGTGTTAAAACGTGAAAACAATTGTAAATTTAAACATTGTTTGTCCCTGCATTGTCTACTTTATATCCATGTTTTATAGAGAGAAGAATACCAAAAATGTTCTAACTTTTAGGGTAAAGTGAACCTGTCCTGATAGAAAAACAGGAAATGCCATAGCAAACCTCATTTGGAAGTCATAGTTCCTTGGCTGCCATGATCTTCTTTATTAGATCGCTAAACTAAATGCAGCCAGCGAGCAGGAACCCAATGATCTGCACAATTGACTGTTAGTATTGAACTGTTCAAAACACTATATTGTTGTACCTCTATTATATGGCTTTTCTTACAGCTATGGTTTGGCTTAAATGGCCACTTATTGATTAGACTCCAACATGGAAGGGGCTACTGTTGCTTCAGGACATCTACTACTATAGGATAAAGTACTGGTCAAATACAAATCTGCAGGATAACAAATATGTTACATCCGAACAATACAAATTATGCTATAATAATAACAACAACGCTATGATAAAAATACTAAAATAATAGGAATATACTAATTATAATATTTTTAATACATCTATTATAAAATAAATAAAGTAATTAAAAATTTACATACAAATTATATACTAAATTATTATTATTATTATTATTATTAATAATAATAATAATAATAATACAAATTATATACTAAAATATTATTATTTTTAGTAATAATAATAAGTATTTTTATTATATAATGATAGTAACAATACTAATATAATATCCTAACAATCCTAATGCATCCTAACAATGAACATTTCATATTTGCTCTCTAATGATCTGTTAAACATGCAATTGAAAGCATTCTGTTGTATCCTAGAAAAAAATGCCTTTTGATCCTGCCAGGAATCTTGTGGGTTGATAGCTCTGACTGCATTGTACTCTTATAAGTTACATTGTTCCCATCTCCTGTCCTAGGGTGACAACATGCAATAGTATGGTGAGTGAACATTATCAAGAAAGGACAGGAAGTGTTTTACAGAGAGGATCCACAGGTGAAAATGAAAAGAACAAAAAAAAAGAACACCTATGTCTAAGGCCCCATTCACACGAGTGGCCTGATCAGGTCCGTTTGTCCATTTTTAAGGCGCACCCTTTATTCTCCTATATGGGCAATCGGATGTAAATGGACATCCATTTATACCTCAAAGAAACACTCTGGCGCTCAATCCAAGGAACTTCAGAATGCACTATGGTGTGCAATGCTTCCTCAGGTGTAGCCCTCCGCAAATCTGGGAATCTCCAGACAACTGTAAAAAATCCACACAAGAGGGCGCAAACTCCTCATGCATTACCACCATACAATTTATTCAATCCTTAGAGTCAAATGGGTACTCACAAGCGATTAAAAACAGCAGGCATGTGACATGAATGTTCCAATTTAGAACGATACGTCCCATCTTGGAATCGTCTAGTCGGAAAGTTAACGCATTTTGGGAGTCAAGCCCCCTTTCTCAGAGCTGAATGATCAGGATAATTTTCTGATTTCCAAGCACATGTCATGAGGGGCGGACACGTCCTGGCCCCATACACCGGCCCACAGACAGAGGGGAAGGCTGCTAGTGGCCCTTGGCTATGTAAGGAAAAACAGGACACTCGGTTAGTTTAGGTCTTAGGAAGGGGGTTTGAATTTCGAAATGCGTAAAATTTCCGACCAGACGATTCCAAGATGGGACGTATCGTGCAAAGTTGAAACATTCATGTTATGTGCCTGCTGTTTTTAATCGCTGGTGAGCAGGGGCGGACTGACAACTCATGGGGCCCCCAGGCAATAGGGGATCATAGGGCCCCTGTGTCCTTGCCCAAACTCAAAAAAGCCTATGAAAAAGGTACCAGGGGCATCTCATGGGACCCCCTACTGACCCCGGGCCCTCGGGCAGTGCCCTAGTTTCCAAATGGTCAGTCCGCCCCTGCTTGTGAGTACCCTTTTGTCTGTAAGGATTGAATTAATTGTATGGTGGTAATACACAAAGAGTTTGCACCCTTTTGTGTGTGTTTTTCACATCCTTTTATACCTGGCTACCTCCGACCTGGCAAAAACAAACTGAAGGGGATCTGTCCCCCTCCATCTGTTTGGATCGGAGGGCAGTTGGGTGTAAAAGGATAGCCGATCCGTTTACATCCAGCTGCCAATAGAGCAGAGCGGGCTGTGTCCATGTACACTCGACTTATGGACCTGTCATCTGGCAGCTCCACTCAGCTCAGCAGGGGATCAGTGGACAGATCCCCTGCTGAGCAAAACGGATATGTGCCCTGTGAAAGGGACCTAACTGAAAAGGTTCCCTCCCCCTCCTCCTAACAATTCCGATCAAAGTGGATTAAAAACAGGTAAGTACACACATCCTTTTTGTGGTTAGGTAGGATAGGTAGGAGGAGGGCAGAAGGAACATTTTTAGGAATAGTTAGACTTAGGCTTTTAATCCACTTTAACAAAGAAAACAAATGCAGACACAACATCTTAAAGGATAAGTTCACCTTTTAACAAAAAATAATAAATGCACATTTTTTTGCAGGTACAAAAATGTGCATTTATTATTTTTTGTTTCTGGAGCCTCCAGCGATCAGCAGATCTCCCTCTGACCTGTCATTGTATATGCCAGTACGGGCAAGCAGATACTTACTGACAGGAAGGCTGAGAGCAAAAGGCTGTCAGAACTTGTAGTGTTCTCATTCACAGAACACTGAGAATGAGTGATGCAGATGGGTGGGCATCTTTTTAAAATTGTAACAGCTAGTGGGGAGGAGAAGATCCCCTGTTGTCACAACGGGGATGGAGGGGGCGGGGGCCAGTCTGTTTGTAAAATCCTGAATATGGGTGTAACATGTTACGAAAGGTGAACTTATCCTTTAAGGACTAGTAAGCTGCAATAAATTATATTTTTACTCTTGGGTTTGGATACGCTTCAAAGGAAATCATTCTGCACTATTACAGCGATAGTAGCAGACTTCTGGGTCCAGTGCCAAATGGCTGCCCTTCCACATGGTAACCACATGGCACTGCTACCATTCAGAGAAAGTCTGGTATTTTTTAAATTAATACAGAGCAAACTCTGATTGGATGAGGTGGAGATTGTGATGTGTTTACACCTCGTCCAATCAGAATAATTGAAAAAATACAAGGCTTTAACTGAATGCTGGCAGTGCCTAACGGGTGGTCTACTATGTAGAATTTCAGCCACTTGGCATTGGACCTGGAAGACTACTGCAGTTTATACATGCTGATGAGGATGCATGTTCAGAAAGCATTAAAGCCAGAGAAATCCATGGATCTGTGTCTTTTTTTTCAACTTTATAAACTATGTAACTACCAACTTCAAAAATATTTTGGCCTCATGCATGCAAGCGTATGAATTTATGCTGCCAGGATAAAATGCCTCTAATCTTGCATTTTTTTTCACTTGCATGTAGGCACATTTATGTGAGTTTAGATGCATATAACGTTTAGAAGTTTTTGCGTGTAAACTTATTCTATGGGCTAGAATACTCATATATTCTATCCATTAGAATACATTTAGATGCGCAAGTATGCATTTATGGGCGTTTATATGCCTTTAGGTATATTTGCACAGAATAAATACAAAACTGCTTCTCTGGGAACGCATGCCTGGGTCTTTTTTTCCACCCCTAAACGCTGCGCATAAGAAGTGCTAAAACATCTACATGTGCACATTTGCTTACATGCAGGTGCATACAGAGGTGAAAATATAACACCAAATACCCTTGAAAGTGGCTTTTTTTGCATCTGGGTGCGTGGGGTCTTAGATGTCTTCCTCAAAAAGCAGAATATACAGAGCTATGGGAATTGCTGGAAAATAAAAATCACACACAAACACACATAGGTTAAAGTGGATGGACCGGTGTCTTTTTTCAACTTTATAAACTATCTATCTATGTAACTATCCAGGCCATATTCAATTCTCAGAAGTAATCAGAAATGGCAGCCTCTCAGTGCAGGTTTCCTTTTGTACTGCCTAAAATTAATACAGAATCATCTGGAATTAATGACAAAGTACATAAAAAATGAGGAGGGGGGGGGGGGGGTCCATAGCTCACACTGAAATGAAGGGGCAATATTTCAAGTAACTTAAGTTTCATGGCAACATCACAAAGCTCAACTAATATTCATTTTCTCCAGCTGTGGGCTCTGAAATAGAAACGTCTCCCTGTGTGCAGCCTACAGCAACCACCCACCTTCATCTGACAGTCACCATGTAAAGTATAGAATGTGCAGAGAGCACAAAGAAATGTGATGGCCTGAGTCCTATGTAGAATCATTATTTTACACTGCAGCATTAACGTTTCTCTTTTTTGAAACCTTACCATTATTTTGAACAAGAAAGCCTTTAGTGTGGTCAGCTAGTATCTATCTGCTCTGCAAATACAAAATTCAGCTGCTTGAAGACAAATAGAAACACCCTCAAGGCTATTAAAATCAGGGATGTCTTTTTTGGAGCAGATTCATGATGAAAAAGTAGCTATGATAGCTCTTATAATGGAATGACCTGCCCAGAGCCCTGACCTCAACAATATTGAATACTTTTGGCATACGTTGGAATGGTAATTGTGAACCAGGTCTTCTCATCCAACATGACCACAGAAAAGCTCTTTTGGAAGATTCCCATAGACACATTCCAAAATCTTGAAAGCTTCCCCAGATGAGTGAAGACTGTTTTACTGTATTAAAATACATGGGGATGGGTTCAGCTTTAGGGGTATCACATAGTTACATAGTTAAATAGTCTGGTTAAAAAAAAGACATCCAGTTCAACCCACAGAGAAAAAACACACACAAATAGAAAACCATATACACAATCCTATACCTACAGTTGATCTGGAGAAAGGCAAAAAAATCCCAATAAAGCATGATCCAATTTGCTCCAGCAGAGGAAAAAAGAAGTTCCTTCCTGATCCCCTAAGATGCAATCGGATATTCCCCGGACCAACTTTACCTATAAATATAAGTATCCAGTTATATTTTGTAAATGTAGGAAAGAATCCAGGCCTTTTTTAAAACAATCCACTGAGCTTTCCAGAACCTGCTATTGAGGGAGTCTATTCCACATTTTCACAGCTCTTACTGTGAAGAAGCCTTTCCATATGTGGAGGTTAAATCCCTTTTCGTCCACACGTAAAGCAGGCCCCCTTGACCTTTGTAATGACCTGAAAGAAAATAACTACACCAAGTTCACTATATGACCATTTATGTATTTATACATGTTGATCATACCCCACCTTAATCTCCTCTTCTCAAGAAAGAATAAATTCAGTTCCTCTAATCTTTCCTCATAGCTGAGCTCCTCCATGCCTCTTATCAGTTTGGTTGCCCTTCTCTGTACTTCCTCCAGTTCCCCAATGTTCTTTTTGTGAATTGGTGCCCAAAACTGAACTGCATATTCCAGATGAGGTATTACTAATGATTTGTACAGGGGTAAAATGACATCTCTCTATCTGGAGTCTATATCTCTCTTAATACAAGAGAGGATTTTGCTTGCTTTAGAAACCACAGCTTGGCATTGCATGCTTTTATTATGCTTATGATCTACCAGAACTCCCAGATCCATCTCCACCATTGATTCCTCCAGCTATTCTCTTCCTAGTATGTATGATGCATGAATATTTTTAGCCCCCAAGTGCAGGGCTGCTGTTAGAAACCACAGGGCCCCATACAGCCAACCTGACAGCCCCCCCCCCAATAAAAAAACAGTTTACTGTGCTTCCGGTGTGAATGAGCACAGTGAGTGATCAGTACTGATCACTTAATGTGTTAATTCAGGAAAGAAATGGGCTAGTAAATGTGACATGTGTGCTAGACCCTCCCCCCACTCTCCATCCTGAATGATCCTAGTGTATGGTTGCAGCAGCCAGTAAGAATGAGAGAAGGAAATCCAGCAGCACTGTGGGAGTATAAAGGAGGGCCTGGGCAGCAGGGGGAAATGCATTGTGCACAGGTAGGGTAATGGGTGCAACGGAGTAGCAATTACTGGTACTGATCCCATGTATGGCTCTCTCTGCAACAGCTGAAAGCAAGTGGGAGGGAGAAGAGAAGAAGGTAGCTTTCAGCTGCTGCAGAAAGAGCCATACAGGGTTCCAGTAACTGCCCCCACCCACATCCAATTCACTTGACCCTGTACATCTGTGTCATCTACAAAGACTGCAATTGTACTTTTAATTCCAGACCCTATATCGTTTATAAAGATATTAAAAAGTAAGGGTCCCAACACTGAACCTTGGGGTACACCACTGATGACCCTAGACCATGCAGAGTATGAATCATTAGCCACTACTCTCTAAATACGATCTTTTAGCCAGTTTTCCATCCATTTACATACTTATTTTCCCAAGCCTGTAGACTTTACCCTACACATTAGCTGTGTGTGGGGAACTGTGTCAAACGCTTTTGCAAACTCCAAGTATACCACGTCCACCGCCACCCCTCTGTCCAAGTATACCATGTCCACCACCACCTCTCTGTCCAAGGTTTTGCTCACCTCCTCATAAAAAGAAATCCGCTTTGTTTGACAACTTGTGTCTTTCATGAATCCATGCTGTCTGTTGCTTAAAATATTTTTTTCCAGCAAGAACTCATCTATGTGGTATTTTATTAAACTCTCCAGTAGCTTCCAAACTATAGAAATTAAACCGACAGGTCTATAATTACTTGGTAAAGATTTTGATTCCTTTTCAAATATAGGCACCATGTTGGCTTTATGCCCTAAAAATTAGAAACACTGGCTCTGAAATTACAGAGTTCAATTATTTTAGAACCCACGGGTGTATGCCATACGGTCCAGGTGCTTTATTCACCTTTATTCTGTCTAAATATTACTGGACCATAAACATTTTGAACCACAGTGGTTCATTTGGGTCTGTGTCAATATCATTCCCATTATAGACATGAGCTCCCCCTTGTTCCTTTGTATACATAAGGTATTTATTCAATTTGCCTTCTCTTTGTCCCCAGTCACCCACTCTAGATTATTTTGTAAAGGGCCTACATGCTTGGACCAGACCTTTTTACTTTTAATATATTTGAAGAATTTTGATGGGTTTGTCCTACTTTCTTTTGCAACCTATTGTTCATTCTGAATTGATGTCCTTTTTACCTATTCTGTTATATTCTTTCTAATTATTAAATTATGTAAAAGGTGGCCTCCACATGGCTCCGACGTCCGGGCTCCTCCTTATGTATTACGTGTGCACGCACATCATCAGAGGAATGGGTTCCATTCCTCTGATGATGTGCGTGCGCACGTAACACGTAAGGAGGAGCCTGGACGTCGTGAGGCTATGTTGCCGGAGCCATGTGGAGGCCCGGTGGTCACCTTTTATATTCACAGGGTTAGTTCACACTATACCTGGATGTTATTTTACTACTTATTGCGATTTGGATACCTTGAATGTTTACAATAAAGTTCTTTTGATAATCTACTACACTATGGGCATCCTTCCCTAAACTCCCTGAGAGGAGTACTTATTTTCAGACCCAGGCACCATACCAAGAGGTGGAAGATTTCCTGTAAACAGGCAGTGCCTTCCAGCCAGCCCCTCTGAGGAAACCTCTGGTTACCTGGATCTTGTTCTTCTTCATTGAGTCCTATCATCACACGGAAGGGAGGATTGCCCAAGCTGACCAGACCTTTGAACAGACCTCTGATGAGGGATTTTATACAACGCTCATATCTTACTTTTTTCTGGTGAGTGCGCATTTCTATAATTTCCCAAGGAGCACCACCAGTACTTACTAATTTCTACGATCACAGTTTCATAGACTCTATAGACATTGTTTGAATTTATTTATAGTTTTATATATGATTCTAGTGCTGCACTAATTTATATTACATGGGGAGGATAGTTGGTATTTAAATGTAACCATATCTACAGGGCTGGTGCTACCACTAGACGAACTAGGCAGCCACCTAAGGTTCCCTGCTTCCTAGGGCACAGCCAAAGCTGTTGGTTTTCCTACTCTCTGCCATGGCTGGATCTATGGGGGTGACGGTGTGGGCTACGTCCCCCTCAGATTTCAGTTGTTCCCCCCCCAGGTCGGTCTTTCCATGGACGCTGTGCCTGGCCATTGTGTGCCATCCCCCATCTGTGCACTCACAACTGGGACAAGGGGAGAGCAGTGAAGCCTGCAAAAGAGAAATGACAGGAAAGAGCAGAGAGGTGCGAGCTGTGCTCTCCTCTCCTGTCCTGGGAGCGATCCTCCATAAAGCAGATGACACAGGATCGCTCTTACATCGGCATGTTCAGTGTTTGATTCCTTCTCTGGCTCCCTGCTGCCAAGAGATGAGTGATCATTGGAAGGGATAGGGGGAGGGGTAATCAAACTGTACAGCCCGATCCAAGAGCAATCCTGTGTCATCTGTTGTATGGAGGATCACTCCACTGACAGGAGAGAGATCACAGCACAACCCGCACCTCTACTTGGTTTCCCACCTGCAAGTTCCAGAGGAGGGGGAGCTTACAGGCTGGGGGAACTGTCACAATAAAAGGAGGAGGGGGCATAACAATCATTTGTGCTGAGATGAGAGGTTTGTGCAGGAGGGGGGGTGAGGGCTATTTGTGCTGTGAAGAGTAATGAGGATTAATGGGGGGGTAATTTGTGCTAGGAGAAGGAATGGGGGGATATGTGCTACAGTAGGAGTGGGGGGGGGGGTTGAGAAGGATTTCTGTTAAAAGGGGGGGGGGGGGATTTGGGTAAGGTGGGAAGATTTTATGCTTGGAAGGGTAATTTGGAGAGATTTTAGCTAGCAGAGGGATTTGGGGGAATTTGTCCTAGGTGGAGGGATCGAAGGAATGGATTTGTTGCTGGGAGGGGGGATTTGTGTAAGGAGGAGGGATGAGGGGGGGGGATTTGTGCTAGGAGAGGGGATTGGGGGATTTGTGTTAGGAGAGGGGATTGGGGGGGTGTGATTTGTGTTAGGAGGGAAGGTTTTGGAGGATTTGTGTTCGGAGGGGGTATTGGGGGGGATTTGTACTAAGAATGGGGATTGGAGGGGAATTTGTGCTAGGACAGGGGATGGGGGGGTTGTGCTAGAAGGGAGGGTTGTGGGGATTTGTGCTAGGAGGGGGGATTGGGGGAATTTGTTCTAGGAGGGGGGGACTGGGAGGGGCTGTGCTAGGAGGAGGGATTGGGTGGGGAGGAAGGATTTGGGCTGGGAAGGGTAATTTGAAGGGGGTTGTGCTAGGAGGAGGGATTTAGGGGGCTTTGTGCTAGGACGTGGGATTGGGGGATTTATGCTAGGAGGGGGATTTGGGGAGAGAATTTGTGCTAGGATGGAAAATTCGAGGGGAAAGAGTATGTGTGCTAGGAGGGGTGAAGTAGAATTACAGGTGAAGTATTCTATTTTTTTTGGGGGGGGGGGTGGTGGGGTGCAAGTAGCTGATCTTGCCTGGGGCACAACATAGTCTAGCACCAGCCATGCATATCTATATCTGTAAGTAGATTTTCAGTGTTTTTAATACACAATAAAAGTACCTTAAGGTTTTACACTATGGCGGTCTTTCTTTACCTCTTTTATATTGCTTGATATGTGTGTCTGGAGATTAAGTGGAAGATCTGAAACAAAGAAACGGTTAATGGTGCATACAAATAAAACAAGCGCATCTCACATCTGGTGAGTTCTCTGTGTTGGTGGACGAGGAGCACTGGAATATTACACAAAGTGGTGTGTTTTCATTTTCATTTTATGTTACCACGTTTTGGCACAGAATATACAATTTGGTGGACTTTTTTTCGGCGTTTTTTATATTGTTTAATAATTTGTTTAATCATTTGAATATGGGTATACAGCAATTCACTATATTTTGTTTAGTTGTAACACACAGTGCAGTAGAGAATTTGTCTAATTTGTCTATGAATTATTAATCTTGTAATGAAACATTTGATGTATTACACTCCAAATTATGAATGCAGATAGAATATCACCTTATACAATGTAGGAAACTGACAAAGGGAAGTGCGTAAACATGATTGTAAAATTACTGAATCAATCTAACAGTGTCAGTTCACACATGTGCTGCTGCTGAGGATAAAAAAAGCACAGACCCCCCCAAAAAACAAAATGGTACAGAATGTGTTGAGGGGAAATAATTTGATGTGGATAAGAAGAAATGGTATTTAAGGCAAACTAATAACTAAAAAAAAAACAAAGGTGAAGGATATGAAATTAACAAAGGTGGTGACAGAAAAGGCGAGGGGATAGCAGTACCATTAATACTCAAGTTAAATATGAATCCAACCAAGGAGAAATGAGCCCAAAGCCCTTTAATTGTACATTTAGGGCAGTGTTTCTCAACTTTTTCTCAATCAAAACAACATTTTAAATTATGCTTAGTCTCAAGGCACCAAATTATAAAATGTAATAATTTAAACAAATAGTTTTACAGAATGCAGCAACATCCACAAACGTAGGACTTCAAATGTTAGAGTTGATTTATTCTTTCAAAGTAAATACATCTTTGCACACTGATACTGACTAGTATTCCAATGTTTCTCTTCTCCCTCACTGATGGAGAGGGGCAGGAGAGGGGCAAACAAGGATGCTGTATAGGAGCCCAATGTCCCCCTTGCCAACTGATGACATCATTGGTTGTCAGACAGCTGGAAGGCTGTAATGGTGAAACCTCTGTGAAAATGGTGAAAATCTGTGGCTTTGTGCAGGCTCCATCCACCCATTGGCTTGTATACAATTTTTGGTAATTTTTAGGCATTTTGCCAAGGCACTCCTGGAGAAACCTGAAGGCATCTCAGAGTGCCTGGGCACCCAGGTTGGGTTATATTTTTGTATAAATTATTGTGCTTTTCTATATTATTATGATATTTTTGCAAAAGATTTTGGGAGATGTATGGAAGATTATTTTTAATAAGGTTTGACAAGGTATCTTTGCCCTTGACTTTCAGAATATGTAAGATATTTGTCTTCAGGTTAAGGACACTGCCCCTTATCTTAATGCACCTTTACTGGTAAACACAGGCAGTTGAAGACCTACATATGTCATAAAAACCCTCTGACCACAATGGATATTATAAAACTCAGATTAGGGGAAATTGAGTGGAATTTTTTATTTCAGCATGGTTACAATATTTTCTGGACAGAATTAACACCCGGTTTCGTGGCCTAATTTGGAGTTTAAGACGTAAACAATTTTTTTAGCCCCTTAAAACACAATGCATTCAACCCACTAGTAGTTCCAATCCTCCTTCTCCTTCTTTGTGGTGACATTTTTTTTTGTTGCTTCAATATATTCCAGCCAAGCATACTGTGCATGAAAAGCTGCCACCAGGCATCTATCAAAATCAGCACAGAATTCAACATTTCCCTATTTTTGGACATGAAACAAAAAGCTAACTGGCTGCTAGATACAAGCAAGGAGAGGTCAACTTAGCATCTGTCTTCCTTTGCAATGCTAAACAGATAGCAGCATCTTTTCCTCTCCAATAACACACATTTGTTTCGGAATTGAGAATTGGCCTCCAGCTCTTTTATTCCCACTGCTGGTGTTTAACTCTTCCCATGCTGCAAACTGACAACTGCTGTTTACCTATTTTATCACTCAATTTAATTATTGAGGTTTTTAATAATTTTCATTATTTTAAAATTTGGTTTTTGAGGCATGCGAGACATATGTCTTTTCTATTGTTACAGTTATTATTATATGAAAAATAACTCAGCAGCTCACTCAGAAGGTACACTTTATAACCTTACTACTTTCTTTTGGTCAAGTGATATAATTCTGTATATCCTGGTGCCATCGATTACCACCCAGTTCCATGACCGCCCATATCCCCCCCACCCCCCTCTGCCATCCTTGCTTCCACCTGCTCCCCAACTGCTTCCCCTACTGTCTATTTAAAAAAAAAAAAAAAAGAGTTGTATACACCGTACCTTTTTTGCAGATGATCACATGTCTGGTGGAGGGGTCTTGCATGGCCTCAAACTTGTGATTTAATCTCTTTAAATAAATGTTTTGACAATTGATTAAAGATTTTCTTATCAATGCTGATATTGGTCAATCTGCTGGCAGTTGCTACAGCACCCACTTACCTCAGGTCTTGCCCAGCAATGTGTGCAATGGGAATATATTGTGTTTTTTTCTTACTATTTTATAAACTGGAGTTGTGCTTTAAATAACATGCTGCTATTAATTTACTCACTCTCAGACCACAGGTTGAGAATCATGAGAGGCCAGACATCAAAGAATGAGGATGGAGAGGCCATGTTCAGTGTGGAACAAAAAAAAATAAAAGGATAAAAAAAAACAGCAAATGTTATAGATAAATGAAAATTGTTTGGTGTTTACTAGAATCCTAGTAGTACCTTAGTAGACACAGGACCCACCACTAGTGATGGGGGAATTTGCCCTGGTTCAATCCACCTAGGGTTATGTGAATCTAGTGCTAAATTCAGGGAACCTGCACTTTGCGACAAACCCCTTAAAAGTCTATAAGAGCAATCCTGTTGCTAAATTGTGGACATTTTTTGGACTAATAGGCAAACTATTTTGAAACATTGCTTGGGGAGCTGGGCACTGCCATGGGAGACATTTAACAAAGCAAAGAAAAAAATTTAAAAATTACAGTGCAGTGTTGGGGAGAGGATCCTTTTATTGAGGTTTTGAAGGCAACATGGAAAAAGCACCAGTCCTGTACATTACATGCTTTGAAGATGCCTTAAAGCTTTATTATTGTTATTATAATTATTATTATACAGGATTTATATAGTATCAACAGCTCTCACAGTGATTTACAAAATAAAGGGAGAAACAACAGTTACACTACAATTTAATACAAGAACATTAAGAAGACCCTGTCCATGGGAGCTTATGATCTAAAGGGAGAGTCAAGTGGTACCAAAAGTAATAACTATGCTGCTGATGCAGAAGCATCACATACAGTATTTTGGTTGTATAATTGTTTTTTTAACTTGTAAATTTAGTTTGGCTTGAAAGCTAAGTTCACCTTTTAAAAAAAAAAAATTGACTATACAAACATTTTTAGGTAGTTTTGGCTGCAACACCTTTTTATGAAGTGAAAGTAGGCCTGAAATGATTGGTGGAAGCAGGGGCGGACTGACAGCTCATGGGGCCCCCTGGCAATAGGGGATCATGGGACCCCTGTGTCCTTGCCCAAACTCAAAAAAGCCTATGAAAAAGGTACCAGGGGCATCTCATGTGCCCGAGTTTCCAAATGGCCACTCCGCCCCTGGGTGGAAGTAGCAGCCACAACAGATCTTAAACCTATAAGAAGGCTTCCTTTAAAACACACAAAAAAAGAATAAAGCTAAAGCCATCAACTTTGTATAATTTGGCCAGTAGCACAACAATTTAAAATAATACTAAGTGAGATTTTATATTGTAATATCACAGTGTATTGCCTTAAATGTTTAATAAAATATCAAAACAGAATGCACATTCTCTGAATCCCCTCTAATCCCCAGTAAATTGCAAAATATTCAAAATAAAGACTTCAGGTCTGTGTTTGGTAGAAAGTGGCTAGTGTCAGGGCAATATACAAGCCCTAGAATAGGAAACACAAAGAGATAGGGAGGTAAGGCATTTGTTTATCATGAAACAAACATGAGTATATTACCTGAGATAAATAGCCACAAATATTTTATAGTGGCTGGACAGTATGTAAGCAGCTTCATTGAGCAACAAGTGAAGATGAAGAAATGAGACAGCTTTTATCTGGAAAAAAACAGTGGAGTGTATGATCTGAGAGACAGTCGCTACAAATATTGTACAGTGGCTGAACAGTATGTAAGCAGCTTGGTTAGGCTGCCGTCTAAGAAATAGAGACAAGGCAGGTCAATCTTGAAATAAACATTAGAATGTATTAGCTGAGAAACAATAGCCACAAAAATTTTTGAGTGCGCAATAAAGGATTTACCAGTATCCAACATTTTTGCAGCTATGGTTGAGTTATGGAAATATTGTAATGCACTTTTAGTGTAGCACAGGAATAGGCCACAAACTCTGAGGTGTAACAACTATAAGACCAGACCTTTTCTGACACTTTTTGTAAAAATCTATATTTTTCCCCTAGAAAATTACTTAGAACCCCCAAATATTATATATTTATTTTAAAGCAGAGGCCCTAAAGAATAGAATGGTGGGTGTTGACATTTTTTATGTCACATAGTATTTGCGGTTTTTCAAACGTGATTTTTTTTTTAGAAAAAATACACTTTTTTAATTTTAATGCACAAAAACACAAAATACCAGGAGTTTGATAAAATATAAAATATAATGTCATGCCAAGTAAATTAATACCAAACATGTAGCACTTTAAAATTGCATTATCCATAGGTGATACTTTAAGGGCAGCACAGTGGCTAAATGGTTAGCACTTCTGCCTCGCTGTACTAAGGTCATTGGTTTGAATCCCAGCCACGGCACCACCTGCCTGGAGTTTGCATGTTCTCCCTGTGCCTGCATGGGTTTCCTCCAGGTACCCTGGTTTCCTCCCACACTCCAAAGGTGGTAGGTTAATTGGATCCTGTCTAAATTGGCCCTAGTATGTGTATGTATGAATGTAAGTTAGGGATCTTAGATTGTACTGTACACCCCTTAAGGGTAAGGGACTGTTGTGAATGTACAATATATATATTATATGTAACCCACTGTGTGAATTGACAGCGCTATATAAGTACCTGAAATAAATAAATAAAAATAAAAGAAGTCTTTACAGTTTACCGCTTTAGATTTGAACTGGAGGTCTGCTGCTAGAATAACTGCCCTCGATCTGATGTTTGTGGTGCTGCCATTAAAAATGCTTGTGAGACCAACGTGCGCATTTATCTTTGCAAGTCAGCACAGGGGGAGGGGCATATTAAAATAAAAAAAATAGTTTTTTTTTTTTTTCACTGTCTCCCCCCCATATATATATATATATATATATATATATATATATATATATATATATATATATATATATTTAGCCCCTGTAATAGCAATAGGCAGTGACAGGTCCTCTTAGCTGAGAAATCTGGAGTCTATTAGACCTCAGATCTTTCCTCTGTCCTTCACAACATCTGATCACCACCAAGATCAGTGTAATCAGGTGCTTTTTCTAGTTTAAAAATGGTGCTGTTTACATCCGGAGAAACCAGTTTCTGAGACCATAGAGATGATTGGAGCTGTTTTGGTCTCCGATCAGCTCCTTGGTCAGCTGGCAGAAGCACTGGCTGAATGCTCGGGTCTCCCGATGGGACAGGAAAGCCCGAAAAAGCCCCAGAAGCTTCAGCTGCTAGGACTGCTTTTACAAGAAAACCAACCACTGGCTAAAAAACATCAATACTGGGATGATGCCTGCAGCTTCAGGTCGTAGAGATAGCAGTGACCTGTACCTATGGGGCAGTGCCACTAGACAGATTAGAATGGCTGCTCTCTTCAGTCCTGCGTAAACTTCCCCTGACCTAGGACAAAATCATCCTTTGCTGCTATTCTGCATCCCACTCAGAACTTTCTTCATTAGTTGGTGATATGCACAGATGGTCTGCCATCTCATCATCCATGCCTTCTACATCAATGAAGCCCTCTTCTCAGTATGTTCCAGATGCTGGTACATCACTGCCTCTTGTTGCTCCCTGCCTGATACCTCCTAAATGTTGCATGACTGAATCCTGCATGGAGATATCTTCCTTATCCTACATATTTAAATGGAGGAAGGATTGTGTGTGTCCAAGATCATCCATCTACAGCAAGCCATTAATCAGTAATCAAATAATTCCTCATAGCTAGTTTTTGTGGCTATGGCAGGATTCACAGAAGAGCAGGAGGAAGAAAAAGGGTGCATTAGCTGCATTTTCAAACGACTGGCTGTTCTGTCCCTGGAAGGACAAAGAAGAGGAAGGCTTTGTAAATCCCTCCACTACCTCCTGAATGTGATGTGGCTGTATAGCACGTCCACTCTGAGATAGAAAAAGGAGTCGTACCCTGCCCCTACATGGTGAGGACTGACCACTGTTTTGTCTAGCAAAACTACAATGCAACATTTTGTAACCTTGCAGAGGATAGAAACATGGATATATATGATATAAAAAAGTCCAATAAAACATCAAAAAATAACACTGAAAATGAGGGGACAGAAGCTAAACAGTAAATACAGTTGTTGCTGACACACACAAAATGTTAGTCCTAAAATCAACTCTATACAAGGAAGCCATGTTGTCATTTTTTGATAGTTTTACAAGACAATAACTTACACAGAGTTCTGAAAACAATCATACATGGTATATAATTTAGAAGCAGTGTTATACTTTAAAGATTGTTGGTGAAGGACAGGTCAACCCAACTTCCAACAACTAAAGTAGAACTAAAGGAAAATTTTTGGAAAGAGTAAGGAAGTATTATAATCGCTATCATATTTTTGGGGGGCCATTTGTTTCCCATTGTCCTGTTCCATTGCCAAACCAGAAAGTAAGAGCAGATCCCTCAAAAGTGAAGACACCCCTGATTGTTGTCAGGGTCACCAGAAATAATGTCCCCATTGAAAGATTTCTTTTATAATCCTGTTCTGGTAAGAACCCAAAATTTTAGATTTCCTTTCACTTTCAATATTACAGGTAAACAGGACAGATAGAGAGGATGAGTAGCAATAAAAACACGGCAGTTGTTCTAATCCCTCTCCACTCCATCCAAAACTGAATAAAAAAGGTTTGCCTTTAGTTATACTACAATGTGGACCTAGGCAATGTCACCCTTTGTGTGCCTCAGTGATAGCACCTTATTCTAATCCTTTACTACTCTATCCAAAACTAAAAACAAAAATGTAACCCCCTCAAATATACACACCTACGACGGCAATTACAAGGAAGTCCCACTCTTCCTGCTGATTTTTGTAACATAATATACATCATGGAAAATGCAACAGAATTGATAACTGCCAAAACAGTCGTGAACAGAGTGAGGAATGATGGTTGGGACACCGCACTGCAAGAGTTCCCAAGAAGCATAAAAAGTAAGGGGGTTACTTGACCTTTAACTTCAATATCACTTTTCTATGGACTGACTATTCAATGTACTAAATGTTAAATGGGTAAACTTTTCTACAGGCCTGAAAAATAGTATTCCAAGATTCTGTTATTGTAAAACTTGAGACCAATGGAGTTATTTTTTTAAAGGGTCCAAGTTGCTGAACATTATTCTCACTTTGCAGGTACTAAAGAGCAGAAATTGAGTTCTGGGTTCTAAAAACGTGACCTGTGGATAACCTGTGCCATACTGGAACAATAACTAGCTTGCTAATTACTTTCACAACAACCTGTTCTGGGTGCTTTTGACTAACATATTCACTTTATCTTAATTTCTTGACATTCATTTCATCCTAATAGGATCACCTTGTTGATCTGGAGGGGACCTTTTGAAGTATGTTTTTTTCTGTGTGTTGCTGGGCCCCTAGTAGCGGCAAATGCAGCTGTGTATATTGTAATGCCCTAAGTTGTGCCTTTTGCACTATTATCTTTGGAATCCAGTAATCAACATCTGGTTCGCAACCTAATGACCTGTCATATCAATTCCTAGCTCAGGTGTGCACCAACCTTACTGAAAATAGCAGTATTCTGTGCATACATTTAGCTTCCAAGGAAACAGCAAATCACTGTCCCCTTTGCATGGAAATGTCACAATGAGTAAAGCAATAGAATTGCCATTTCATGTCTAGGTAAAAGTAAAGTTGCAGCTGTATAATGAAAGTATCAGTTCCTTCTCTCATTACATAAGCTCCCCATGTGTAGCTTATAGAACACGAATGCTACAGTTATAAACATTTGATGCGAAGGACAATAGAAGGGGAGTTACTGTACTTGGCTATTCCAATTTGGAAAGTTTATGTATGTTGAAAGTGTTATGCCACCCTTTGCCAGGACCCCCTACTGAAGCATAGCTGCAGCCTTTGTTTCTTGAAAAAGTTTTTTTTGCAACTTCTTTTGTGCAGCAGGTGCAATGAGACTCCAGTACATGGAGAACAAACCTGGCATTCATGGTATTTTTCTATTAGAGTTCCAAAGACATTAAAACATATCAGGAAAATCTACCTATGTGTGAGTGCTTTTTGTTTCTGAATGTGCTGCTTGAAAGTCAAAAAGGAGAAAACGTATAATTAGCATAACTAGCCATTATACACAATGCAGTTAGCATTTAGCATTCCTAAGCTGCCATTCCCTAAAATGTCTTTGTGTGTTTTTTGGCTCCCCTCAATCTTATGTGGCCACACTTGGTGATTGGCAGCTAAATCACACAATTCTGCATTGTGATAGGTTACTAAGAGTGACTATGCCTGAAGCCAGGGTGGTGGGGGAGAATGGACATGTTATGAACAGGTACCTTATAACTTTCTCAAAGAAGGAAAAAAAAATAGAACAGGCAAAGGCAACTTATTAATATCCCTGACATATAAATTTGTTGGTGGTATCTTGCCTTGATCCACTCAATCAAGTTTGAAATTGGGTTCTGGTTGAAAGTACTTGAAATAACCAGGCGGTTAGGCTACTGTGTATAACCTCCCCATACACGGTAGCCTCACAGTCATGTCACTCCTGGCTGATAGACTTGGGTCATTAAAGAAGATCAATGAAGCAGTTACTGTGCAACATGATGAAGAAAGTAGCAGAGCTGGCTTATGTAATGATGACCAAATATGGCTGCAAATATTTACAAGCTTGCTATAACTATTAAGTGCTCAAGCTTATCTAACGTCCTGTCTATAATTATGTGGTATGCTGGACAGTAAAAAACTGCATATATATATATATATATATATATATATATATATATATATATATTTATATATATATTTATGCTCGCCGGCCACTTTATTAGGTACACCTGTTCAATTGCTTGATAACACAAATTGTTAATCAGCCAATCACATGGCAACAACTCAATGCATTTAAGCATCAACACATGGTGATGACGACTTGCTGAAGTTCAAGCCAAGCATCAAAATGGGCAAGAAAGGAGATTTAAATGACTTTGAACATGGCATGGTTGTTGGTGCCAGACGAGCTGGTCTGAGTATTTCAAAAACTGCTCATTTACTGGGATTTTCATGCACAACCATTCTAGGGTTTACAGAAAAGGGTCCAAAAAAAAAGAAAACATCCAGTGGGTGGCAGTTGTGTGGATGAAAATACCTTGTTGATGTCAGAGGTCAGAGGAGAATGACCGGTTGCTGTGACATTAAGATGGTAGCGTCACAATTTGGCGTAAACAACATGGTTCAGGGTGGTGGTGGTGGTGGTGTAATGGTGAGGAGGATATTTTCTTGGCACTAGCAAGGTGTACCTAATAAAGTGGCAGTGAGTGTGTGTGTATGTATATATATATATATATATATATATATGGAAAAAAATTCTGGATAGCATAGCACACGTAGCCCAGTGGGTTGGGCCCAAAGATTTCACGATCATTGCCACCCCATTGTGTACTTGCAGTTGTGGGGCAGGGAATCCCCCACCCGTGGCTTAATGGCTTGGGAATGACAGTTGCCCTCGGGTTAAGACCGAACCTAATCTCATCACTGGTTAAGAGACAGAGCTTGTCTCTGTGAACAGAATGGGAGTCTAAGCTGAAAATGTTAGTCTGTGAGTGAGCAGACTGAGAGTCTAACCTAGAGACCAACTAGATCAATTAGAGCAGAGATACTGGCACTAGAGTAGACAGAGCTGTCCAACAAATGGCCAGGAGGCCAGAAATAGAAAGTAAATGAACAGAAGAGAAATCCAAATAAAATAAAATAAAAAATCAATATTTTGTGTGACCACTATTTATCTCCAAAAGAGCATCAATTCTTCTTGGTACACTTGTGTATGTAGGATGCCTCAGATCCTTCTCTTTATGCAATCCACAATGCTTCACTGTTGCCTGCAGGCACTCATTATTGTACCGCTCCCCAGTCCAGTGAATGAACTACCTCCTGCTGCAGGCAAATATTTTAAATTTTGACTCATCAGTCCAGAGCACCTGCTGCCATTTTCTGCACCCCAATTCCTATGTTTTCATGAATAGATGAGTCACTTAGCCTTGTTTCCACATCAGATGTAAGGTTTTTCTGGCAACAATTCTTCCATTCTTGAAACTCCATTCTGCTTTGAAATTTCTGCATCAGAGAGACCTTGCCTCTGATTCAGAAAGATCTCCTGTCTTGTTGCTATGCTCAGTCTTGCCATGGTGCATGACATGTGACATGAAACTGTCTTCCACAACCACACTGTAGTAGCAGAGTTTGGCTGTTCCTCCCCCAGTTTTAAGCCTCCTACATAACTGTTACTGTTTCGGTTAATGACTGCATTTCAACCTGTGTATTAAATTGATTATCAATAGCACCTGCTTGGTATATTTGAATAAACATACACCTGAATCTAATCCTGCAAAATCCTTGACTTTGTGCAAATGTACAAAGTGTGCAAGTGTAATAGTCGATGATGGTTTAAAGCCAAAGGGTAGTCACACCAAATATTGATTTGATTAAAATTTATGCTCACTTTGCATTTTGTAAATTGATACAGATATACAATTGAAATATATATTTTTGAAAGCATTTTTACTTTACAGTAGTTCTTCGCACCTGCCTAAAACCTTTACACAGTACTGCATATACATTTATACAGACACATTCATAGGTCTTATAAAATGAGTATAAATAGCATTATTGTGAAGTCATTTCTTCTTTTGGGACAGGGAGGTTATTTGCATTGTTTCCCTATAGAACATCGCGTGACATTCCCTCTACCTATACTTTGCACTGAAGTAAAGAATGGGGAGGGAGACTTCTCTTTCCAAACATAACCTCCACTGCTTCTAGCTGTTTGGCACACTACTATAATATCTTGTTATTATGCCAGCCTCTGAAATGCGGAAGACTAGAATACATTACATTACTTAGGCTGTAGACAATATGCCTGAAATCAAAATGTAAACATTACAAATCGCTCACACCTGATCAGCGTTGCGGACTGACAGTACATTGTGCGCACATGCAACCAACCCCTCGCATTTCGTCCCTCCACCCAAGTGTAAGCAAGCAAGACATATTTAAGTAACACATGTTTACCGGAAAATATTAACATATTGAGATTAATGTTTTAATAAGTAAACAAATTGAAAATAATGTAAGAATGTATTTGTTTTTGTTGTCTCTTCTCGATTTCATTCCAAGATAAGCCAAACCACATAAAACACAGCTAAAGTGAAAAGGAAAAAAAGAGACAGATATGGATGTTCGTCAAACCCCCTCATCTTACTTTTACCAGATGGTAATTAGTGTGGAGGTGGAGAATACTCGATGCAGATTTTCTTATAGGTCTGGAGTTTTTTTTAACTTTCTTATCTCTGTTGAAAAAGGTTAAAAAGGGAAGTAATACTTTTTGTTTTCTTTTTCTTGTCATTTTGCCAGGTGCACAGTCAGTTGGTGCAGGACCAACCATTGTAAATTCTCAGAATTTAACCTTCATCGTAGAACTATTGTAACTTCATGACCACTGGATCACCAAATGTATGATTCCTGATTATCAACATTAACAGGATTTATTGATTTATGTGTTTTGCTTTTGTTTTTCCTTAATTCTCTATCAAGTGCACAGTCTAGTGCAGGGGTATCCAAACTTTTCAAACAAAGGGCCAGTTTATGGCCCTTCAGACTTTAGGAGGGCCAAAGTGTGGCCAGTGGGGGTAGAAAATGTTTCGGGCCAGCATATGTGAGAATAAACATAGCCTCAGGGATGGTGGTCAGTAGGAGGAAGAGTAGTGCACCTCATTGGTATTAATGAGAGGAATAGTACCCCATAAGTGTTATCAGTGCAAAACATTGTGCCCCATTGTTGGTGTCAGTACCCCAGGGGCCAGATAAAGGCTAGCAAATGGCCCCATCCAGCCCTCGGGCTGTAGTTTGGAGACCCCTGGTCTACTAGGGGGTTGTCTTTGCTTGTCCCTTAGCAGTATGAAGCAACATTATTTTGTATCATACAGCAATTCTTAGGAAACACTGCTTTGACAACGGATGACAAATAACTATCATTAGTTGGGATAGGCAAATCTGCCCAGATTGGATTCACCAAGAGTTTGATAGATCCTGTTTGAAATTTTGACAACCCAAACTTAGCAGAAAATTCCACTGAAGTCTATAAGGGAAAACCTTGTTATTAAATTCTGTCTATTTTTCAGGGCTCATGGGCAAAATACTATAAAATCAGACATGGGAAGCTGGGGGCTGCCATGGAGGACATGTACCAATGCAAAACCTTTTAAAGGTAAAACACCTTATGGCAAAGAGAGGGCTTTTTCATGTAGTTTCAAGGGCAACAATAAAAATATTAAAAAGTACAGTTTTCACAGAGTCTCAGCGACAGCATACAATGGCTGCCTGTGCTTGGATGTGGCATTGATTTTTTTTTCTTTTACAATTGGCTTGGCTTACATACATCAGCAGTCCCCAATCTGATTAATTTCAGTTTGGAAAAAAAGGCCTTTTCAGGTAATATTAACAGTGATTCATGCTTTTTCAATAAACAGTAAAAGGCCTGCTTTGACTGTCAGATAGAAAAAGGCCAGTGTCTTTCCTTGCTCTCTCTTATGCAAAATTGTCATGCCATTTGCCAATTTTTATTTAACTCACATTAAAAATTTATAGATTGCAAATAATATAGCAGTATAAAATAGGTATAAAATGGGACTTTTTAATGAGATAGAATTGACTGAAATGTACTAAAGAAAAGGAGTACAGGCAGGTGTTTTCTACAAAGATGAAGTATTTCAATACAAAGGCATAAAAATAACAGTTGAAAACAGTGAGCAAAACATGCCATGGTTGATGCCCTCCAAGCAGATAAGAGTGCCAGACCATGCCCATGAAAAAACAGATGTAACAGCATGTAGTGAGTAGAATAGGTTGCCAACTTCACCATGTATATGACAAGTAGAAAGTCAGTAGACAACCAATAGTGGCATTAAGGTAAAACATGGAAAGGGTTATGGAGGGAAAAGGGGCAATGTAAAAAAATAGAATAAAATGAAATAAAAACAGCAGGACAATTTAAATAGCAGGGCTAGGCTCTAATGTAATAGGGACAAACGACACAGGTTGGGGTTTTATTACAAGAATTTTGATACTGCAGATAATATAGTGTAACATTGACCACCAGCAGGAAAGCTTTACTCAAGGATAATAGGCCTAACTAGTGTATGCCTAACTTTTATTTTATCTATGGGAACAAGGAAATGGGGGGTGCAGTGAATGTAAGTAATATAATGTGAGGTGGACATTATCCTTGCACTTAGTTTTTTTAATTTAAAACTTTACAAATACAGTATGTGATCTTCAAGGGAACATGGCTCTATCAGTATATTTATCTTTAATTTTAACTTTCATATGTTGGTATATTTTGCATTTTGTCCATTATAGTCTATAATGCAATGCTAGATGAATATATTGACTTAACCAGGGACTCTGAACTGAGTAATAACACTGTTCAACAGGTAAAAAGTTTTGGGCATAAAATTAGCTAATCTTACATAATTTTGGGGTGCTGAAAATGAAAATGACCCTAAAAAATGTTGATTGGCTCTAGTTTCCATGATATATTCACCCATCTAATGACGTAAGCCATTCAAAATTATGATGCAACTTCAGCTGCATATTGCGCAATTGATACTGGTGACCAATAGAAAATTGCATGTATACTGAGATGATGCAATATTAGCCTTTGATTGCATCACTTCACTGCATAAAAGCTGCAGTATCTGTAGCTGATTGTAGTTCGACAGCGTCTTTACATTTCGTTTTATGCTTATATAGGCTACTCAGTAATGCCTCGAACTTGTGTGAATAAAGCAGATAATTTCTGCTATATCTGCGGGGAAATAACTTTTATCTCACAAAAAAGGAGGATAACAGGAATGATTAAGAAAGCCTACAACTTGTATTTTGGCTGCAAGATAGGAGACCAGGACAAGAGCTGGGCACCACATATATGCTGCAATTATTGTGGGACGGAACTGGATCAATGGTTGAATGGAAAAAAGGCATCTATGCCTTTCGCTGTGCCAATGATTTGGAGAGAGCCAACAGATCATGTTAGTAATTGTTACTTTTTTATGGTGCCTCCAATTGTAAAAGGGCTAAATAAGAAGAAAAAGTTATCTGTGCACTATCCAAATATTCCATCGGCAATACGTCCAGTTCCTCATGGAGAGGGGCTACCAATTCCTAAAGCACCAGAATCCTTCGTGGTTGAGTCAAGTGAGGAAGAACCTGAAGCGGGTAGTCACGTGCAGTTGTAAGAGATAGCCCTTTCCTCGAATACAAGAGAAAAGCCAAGAGAAGCAAAACCGACACAAACTGAAGACAAAACTAGTGAGAATCCTAAGTATTAAAATGATTCAACTTAGCTTATGGCTATAAATTTTCTTGGTAATCCTATGCAATATATTATGCCATTTAGGCTTTGTTATGTAGTCAATATCACTTGCTTTATATTTGTGGAAAGACATCTATCTATATAATTATTGTGCATTATGTAGTCATTACGCCTATAGTAGAAAACATTCCGTTTACAGAAAAACTAGAGCCAATTGACAAATTTCATTGTTATATTTGAACTCAGAATGTGAAATTCATTAAGAAATGGATCCTTTTGTTTCCAAAACTGGCAAAAAATAAAAATTTGTTGAACAGTGTAATTAGTAGTCCACTGATTTATTGTTTGTTTCCTCAAATCAACCACAAAATAAAGTTAAAAGTTAAAAAAAAAACACAGACAATGGGTTGATTGCCAAAGAGCTAGGAATCAGAATTAAAGCACAGTTTCCTACCTGACCTTAATCCCTCCCTATGCAGTTTGACAGCTTTCCCTATCCTTTCCATACAGCAGCTCTCAGTAGACTCACTAATGCTGCCTTGTGCCCTTGCCCTTCTTTTAAGGATTGGCTTATTTAAAAAAAAAAACCCATATTGGCCCTTCTGTACAGAAATTTGCCAGGACCACGAATCTCAAGCCCACAAGAGTCACCTCAAACCCATAGTGGCAACAAACCCAAGCTTTGTCCTAGATCATAAGAAGCTAGGTGCCCTTAGGGGATGGCTGGGCAATGACACATGTTGGGCTGGTGGCCCTGAGTGGAGATAAACAATTCAGACATTGATCAGTCACTCAGTGACATATGCTGGGCATTATATTGCTACCTGTACCCTGATCAGACCTGCAGACATAGCATCTGGTAGACTTCCTTTGCAGTTCTAAAATTGTCTTTGTGCCATATGGTGAGAGCCAGCATGGAAGCTGAGGCTGGAAATGGTTGCAAGCTGTGTCACAATGTGGTTGATTTACTAAAGGCAAGTAGACTGTGCACTCTGCAAGTGCAGTTGCTCCAGAGCTTAGTAAATGGGGTAAAGATCTGCTGACTTGTTTTAATCTCCTTGCATGTAATTGGGTATTCTTTGTAAAATGAAACTTCACTACCTTTGCTAAGCTCTTCGGCAACTGCATTTGCAAAGTGCACTGTCTGTTTTCCTTTAGTAAATCAACTCCAATAAGTGCCCTTAAAAGAACACCCACTTTTCGCCATGCCAACCAATTACTTTGGCACCATGTCACAATTTGGGTGGTGCACTCTATTTAGCCCATAGAACTTTCTCCCTACTGTGAACGGGCAAGTTGGTTTTGGTAACTATGGCAGCACATTTCTCAAAGCCAGGACATTAGATTTAAGTTTCGATTAGTCTTGAACATTTGAATCTGACTGGTGATAGAGGAAATGGAGTTAGAGAAAGTTGTATGGCACAGGCTCCAGGGAATACACTCCCAGTGACACTGTGAGGAGCTCTCTGCTACCTGCCTGCAGTGAATTACACAGAACACATTTTAAGGTTGAGTGAATGTGCTGACTTTTTAATAGCCACAGTGGTTACTGGAAAGCTTCAATAGTTTACAGATTGTTT
This sequence comes from Staurois parvus, assembly GCF_062004578.1. Taxonomy (NCBI): domain Eukaryota; kingdom Metazoa; phylum Chordata; class Amphibia; order Anura; family Ranidae; genus Staurois; species Staurois parvus. The sequence continues at coordinate 9,251,692 of NW_028317827.1, read as the reverse complement.
TTACGTCTTACCTGAAAATGTGTAAGAGGTAAAAGGTGATCAAAAATCTGGATATAATTTACAAGTAAACTAAAATATTATTAGGTTTTGTGAATGTTTTCCCATTCATCAAGCTGTGAGCTGCAGCACTTCAAAAGCCAAACAGCCTTCAAGTAGTGTGTATTTGTGTCCAAATCCCCTGTTGTTTCTATAAATGCTATTGCATTTACGGGCTGTTTGTAAAATGCACATACAGCAGTGTAAGACAGAATTAAAATAATGCTTCAAGTACAAGATATATACTGATGTCAGAACTACACACACAACTATATAGAGTGCAACCGGTTGTTCATACCTTTGAAAGTAGCCAAAAAAATTGGACATTCACAGATCTTTTTTTTTTTTTTTTGAGACATCGGTTTGTTGTAAGAATTCATGTAAATTTACAATTAATATTATTATTCTGGATTTATATAGTACCAACAGTTTGTGAAGTGCTTTACAATATAGTATGTGTATGAATGTAAGCTAGGGACCTTAGATTGTGCACCCCTTGAGGGTTAGGGACTGATGTGAATGTATAATATATATATGTAAAGTGCTGCGTAAATTGACGGTGCTATATAAGTACCTGAAATAAATAAATAAGGCAGACAGTACAGTTACAATACCATTGAATACAAGAGGGTTAGGAGGGACCTGCTTCTGAGGGCTTGCTATCTCAAAGGGAGGGGCAAGAGGTACTAAAGGTAACAACTGTGAGGGATGAGCTGATGGAAAAATAGGAAAAGAAAAGGGGGAATTAACAGGGCCACCCCCCCCCCCCCATTTGGTATGGGACTGTGGCAGGAGAAATAAGGTTTCAAGTCCCCCCACTGTATAAATACAGTGGTGGAACATTCTAGAAGGTCAGAAGGGTTTTTAGTCCCCCCCCCCCCCACTGGCGTGAGGAGGAGAAAAAAAACATTAAAGTTTCAAGTTCCCCCATGATATACTAATATAATGGGGAAGCTATTAGAAAATAGGAATTTTAAGCCCCCCACTACACCTGGACAGTTTTAAGCCACCCCCAGGGTATATTATATAATGGGGAAGATTCTAGAAAATGGGAGTTTTTAGCCCCCCACTACACCTGGACATTCCTGGAAGAAAAAAGTGACCAATAGGGAGAAGTATTGGAGAGAGGAGAGGGCTATAAAAGGGGATCCATTAACGGAAAAAAACAGAATCCTGGGAGGCATCTCTGTGGTGCTCCCTCCCACCCGCCCTTTTTGTTGTGGCCAATTATTATTGGTAAGTATCATATTTAATGATGGTAAAATACAAAAGTATGTAAATTGAAAAAAGTTGTATGGTTAATGAGTATGGTTGATAAGTGTTGTGTTCATAAGTACAGCTTGAGTTATAGTGACTAAGCTGGGGGGTTTTGAGTAAGATTAAGAGTAAGTACAAATGTTTTACAATTATTAGTAAGATAATATGTAAAAATAAAGTGTTATTATAAAGAATGATATTTGAAAAAATAATAAAATTGCCACGGTAAAGTTAACCCCAAAACAATAAGAGTTGTGGTCTTTTGTTGTATAGAATAAAGAATACTGCATACAGTCCCATTACAAATTCAGTAGGTGGAGGTGAGGTAGGCTTCTCTGAAGAGATGAGTTTTCAGGGATCGCCAAAAGGTGGACAGAGTAGGAGAAAGCCAAACAGATTAAGGTAAGCACCTACAGTAGATTTATCCTCCTATCCAGAGGGTGGGAGAAGCTCTGGAGAAGTCCTAGAGATGGTCATGGGAGGCGTAGATGAGGCAGCTAGTAAGCAGAAGGTCTTCGGAGGATCAGGAGGACAGTTTGGGTGACATATTGAGGAAAGATTGGTGGTATAGCTTGGGGCAGAGTTGTGGATGGTTTTGTATGTTGTTAGTATTTTGAATTATATTTGTTGGGTGACTGGAAGGCAGTGGAGGGATTGGCAGAGAAGGGTGGTGGACACTGGGAGGTTGGTAAGAGAGATGATTCTGGCAGCAGCATTCATGCCAGACTGAATGGTAGGTAGCTTGTGGGGACACATGGCCTGCTCCTCCACTGCCTGTGTGTTCAGGGATCTGGACAGCTGCATGAACATTTGTAGTTGCAAATGGGTGAGCGCCTATAGAAGAGACTCCTGTGGGACTCCATAGGTCCCAGTGGAACGGGGGGGGCACAAATATAATGGGAGTATGGCAGTGTGGTCGGTAGACAGATTCAAAAGGGAGGAAGAATGTTAAAAGAAATAAATAAAAAACAAAAAAATATGTTATTTTACTAGAATCTGATTTATAAAAAAATTTACTTTAAAATCGCTTTGGCACCAATTGGGCACTGTGGAACCTACATGGCTGCAGTCCCCGCTACAGTGGCATATCCTAACCCATGTCTCCATGGCGGATCTCTCCAAGTCATCCTAAAATCAGACTGATTTACTAAACTGATTTATTTTAATTAACCAATAATATTAAAGCACCGTGAATACCAAATCATGTGCTGATGATTTTCACAGTTAGCTTTTCACATGATTGAATGATTAAAATGAATATGTACACATTTTTTTCAGTGAATATTCTCAACTTCAGTAAATCAGCCTCGATGTGTCATGAAACATACATGCAAATTTACCAGAAAAGTGTTGTCATTTGCATATGCTCATTAGCCTATTAGCCAACAGTCAGTGTTTTCCTTGCATAGGTGCTTACTTAGAGACAGTGAAGGAAAATAATCAATAAAGCAGTATTAAACACCAAACCAAAAATTAAATATATTGCAGCTTAACAATGATTAGATGTGGTGGCTGCATTAGTTTTCTTTCTTTAAGGCTCTTTCCCTCTGGTTTCACCTGGTGATCTTGCCAGTAATATACTTCCTGTACTATAGTGCCCCCACTCTGGATGAAGGCGAAGAGGGGCACAGCAGACAGCACCATTGTTAATCTGGATGGAGGGAAGATGTACTAGCAGGTTTAGATACATTAACAAATTGAAGCAAAACTCCAGCTCACACTGCAGTTACAGCAACAGTTATTTTTTACATAAATAAATAAAAGCTGATCATTGTAAGCACCCCTGTCAGCGGTAAATGGTTTGTCTCAACGCTCTTAGTTGATACATTTTTACTGGACAGCTTTTTCTGTTAAAAAACAACTGAGTTACTGGCAGGATCACCAGGTAAAATTAACAGAAAGAAAGCCTAAAAAAGAAAACTAATGCAGCCTTCACATCGTAGAATTGGTAAGCTGCAATATAATAAATGTGTGCTTTTGGGTTTAAAGTGGTTGTAAAGGCTCAGGGTTTTTTACCTTTATGCATTTTGCAAACCTTCTGTGTGCGCAGTGCCCCCAGGCCCCTCAATACTTACCTGAGCCTCATCGTGATCCAGTGATGTGAACAACAGTCTCGGCTGTCCCGGCAGGGGTGTATTTAGGTTTTGCGCTGCCCTAGGAAACAAAAAAATTGGCTCCCCCCCTTCACGGAGAAACCCTTACACTGACTAACACCCCCTCCCCCACGAAAGGAGCCTGACATTGACCAACAACACACCAGCCCCCCCCCACCCAGGAGAGCCTTCCATTACCACTACCCCCCATATAGTGACAATCTCCCTCCACCCTGGTGAGAGTGAAGACACTCCCCTTCTTGGTTCTGATCATCCCTGGGAACAAGAGTCAGGCTCTGCATACAAAATCAAGCAGTCCGCAGCCTTTCTCAGATCCCACCTGGTCCCCATGCTGTGTGCGTCCCATCTTCCATCCCTTCTTCCGGGGGGCAGCGCTGCCCACCTGAAAAATGCTGCACTAGGCAAATGCCTTGTTTGCCTTGTGGTAAATATGCCCGTGTCCCAGGTCTCTGTCTTCTCATGGGCTGAGACAGCAATGCTGTCAATCACAGCCAGTCAGCCAATGAGGAGAGAGGGGGGTGAGGCCAAGCCGCGGCTCCATGTGTGAATGGACCCATGGAGCAGCGGGTGCCCACATAGCAAGTTGCTTGCTGTGGGGGCACCCAACAGGAGCGAAGGGCCAGGAGAGACTGCGGGGGATCTGAGAAGAGGAGGATCCAGGCTGCTGTGTGAAAAACCACTGCACACAGTAGGTAAGTATAGACATGTTTGTTATATTAACCTCCCTAGCGGTCTGATTATGTCCATATTTCTGTGCTCAAAGCGGTAAATTTTTTTGCATGGAAATATGTATTTTTTTTATTGTAGGCCTGTAATTTTTAGGAATAACTCACTGAAATCTGTCCGAACAAGAGTCTAGTAAACATCCCTGATATGTTACAATTTGAAACACGAAATCATAAATTATAATTTAATAATCATAAAAAAAATATTATTATAATAATAAATTTAATTCAATAATATAATCAAACCAAAAACACTGAAATTTGAAATTGAGCGCAAAGTTCGCACATCGCTGAGCAAAGTCGCAAAATCGTTTTCTGTGTCTGATGATGAATTTCCCCACAAATCATTATCACTCAATTCTGCAAGTGGTTCTGATTTACTATCGCTGTTCTCTAGCTGGTCTAAAACCGCTTTTGACCTAAAGGGACGCTTTTTGGATGCCATGGACATTTCTCAGTTTCCAGGCAGAAAGAACAGTAAAAATGCAGGCAGGGCACAGGACAAAGCACTCGGGACAAAATGTATGTGAAATGCTTTGATACAGTAATGTTATACTATGTGCTTTTAGTGTATTTAGTGAATGTCACTTTTTGTCATTTTCAAATTTCTCGCCATTCCGTCCCCGTACGTCCCGGCGCTCGCAGGGGACGGAACCCAGAAGACAGATGCCGGCATCCACCAGATTACATTGCCGGGGACACTGCTGGAGGGACATCACGTGAGTGCAGGACAAGGTAAGTGATCGAGGGATCCCGGAGCAGCGCCACATGGTGAGCCCGAGTGTAGCTTGGAGTTACCGCTTGTGGTACTGAAACTTTACCCTGAGCTACACTCGGGAATACCGCCAGGGAGATTAAAAAAAAAAAAGAACCTTTAGAGTTGCTTTAATTCCACTTTAACCCTTCTGGCTCTTTAAGAGAATCTAAATGCTGGGAGGTGGATGGGGGCATTCCAATCATATGACTACTGTGATTGGCTGTCACAGTGGTCACATGACTGGAACTCCTGATTGCAAGTATGCATCAGGAGCTGCCCATGACAGCGCACAGTGAGCACGTCCTCAGCACAGGAAATCTGTTCCCGAAGAACACATGTATGCGACCACTCAGTGTTGAAGCCCATCTGCTCAGCAAACGCATACATGCGTATGGCTGGCGGGAAGAGGTTAAACTGAATTCTCTGCAGTGACCTGAATGAAGTTTCACTTTGTGCAGTTCACATACATTTCAGTAAACAAAAAAAACGTGCATCACACTCTGCAGCCCAAAACATTACTGCCCACACACTAAACTGCACTATGACAGACAGGGAGTGAGGGAAAATCTGCATCAATATAACCCACATTAAAACACATGCGCTAATATAAATATAAAGTATAAAACTTTATTTAATCCCTTTCGAATCAAGATGCTTTAGTATATTCTCCCGATACAAACTTGCAAAATGAAAAAATATATATAACCTCAGGGCTAAAGCTAATACAATCTAAAAGGGTAATAAGATAAACAATAATATTTAGACCAATATTCATAAAATAAATAAATCAGAGATATGTGCCACTATTCTCTATTTACAAAGCACTCAACTATCTGAATCAGTATAAGATTTTTGTAAATAATATTAATTGTAATAAATACAAGAAATATCATTTGTAATACATATTGTTGTTGATTATATTAGTTTTAGTGCCAAGATTATGTTTTTGTTAAAGATTATACATTTGATTACATTTGCATGAAAATTCTACATCTTTAAAGAGATTTTACACAATGAATATACTGGTTTCTTTGAGCACTGGGCAGTTGAGATACAGTGTAAGTTCTCCCACAGTCACACAATACAAGCTGTACAGTTTACAAGTCTCTTAGTGGGTGCCTGTTCTGGTGGACCATTTATTTTTAGTCCCTCTATTCAGCCTGCTCTTTAATCCACAAACTAATAGTAACATAAGACTGGGTTAGCAGAACTGTACAAGCTATGCTGTATATGTATAAGGCATCATTGTGTGTTCATGTGGAGTACAGCCAGGGCCGTGGATAAGGGGGTACCGCCAGTCTTCCTGTACAGGGCCCAGGCTAGCAGGGGGGCCCAGGCAGCTGGGTACATCGAATGTGTGTAGGGAGGATAATCAGCATAGTGGGGGGCCAATTACTGGAACCAATCCCCTGTATGGTTCTCTCTGCAGCAGCTGAAGACTGGCTTCTTCTGTCCCTCCTGCTGGCTTTCAGCTGCTGCAGAGAGAGCCATACAGGGGATCGGTTCCAGTAAATGCCCCTTTGCTGCACTCATCAACCTCCCTGTGCACCGTACATTGTTGCCCAGGTTTCTCTGTGTGCCCCCACAGTGCTCCTTGGTTCCCTCCTCTCCTTCTCACACAATAGGATCCTTCAAGATAATAAACACAACAAGTGATTGGTACTGATTACTCACTGTGTTCATTCATAACTGAAGCATGGGCATTTTTTTTGGGGGGGGGGCCCTGTCAGGTTTGCTGTATGGGGTCCCGTGGTTTCTAACAGCAGCTCTGAGTACAGGATTTAGGATAACTTCACCTTAGTGGGATGGGGGAGGGGCAACACAGTCCCTAGGTCTTTATTTGCGACTTTATGCCATCATGAAAAAATGTGGCTTTATGTCAAGCAGAAATTTTAGCATTTGTGAATTTGGTACACACCAGACCAGACCAGATATTAGGTTTGATGTATGCTCTGTCTTTTATCTTATGCTGTGTGCTAAAAATAAATGTGAAATTTTGTTGTGTTTTTGGGGGTTTTTTTTGTTTTATTTTATGTGGCTTTCATTAAAAGAACACCTGGTGATCCAGCTAAAAAGTCCTTCATTCAGGAACCTCAGTTTATGCAGTGACACCCTGTCACATGTATACTCCAATCTTTAGACTTTCAATAGAAAGACAGTCTGGGGAAAGGATAATACGGTGTATGCCATGGCGCAAATTTGGCATGCCTACATAGCAACGAATATTAAGTGTGGTTTAAAGGGATATAGTTAAATACTGCACACTTGTATTGAATAGAGCCCTCACCAAGAATAAATAATGGGGCTTTGAAGGTACCAAACCATATAAATAAACATAAATTGTACAGAAATGTAATGACAGGTAGTAAAATCAAACACCTTTTATTGAGTTAAAAAAGAACCACCAACAGGTAAAACGTGATCATCAAACATATGCATGGAAAGTCATAAAATACAATTGTGACCTAGCCACAGTAATTGTTGCTGATGTCCTAGACAATTTTACTAACTGTCATTACATTTCTGTACAATTTATGTTTATTTATATGGTTTGGTACCTTTAAAGTCCCATTAGTTTTTCTTGGTTAGGGCTCTATTCAGTACATTTCTCATTAGGGGTGTAGTACCAGTAAAACCATGTTCACAAGGATATGGAGAATCATTGTTTCTCCATCTCCCGCTCCCTATACTTCTATTAAATACTGCACACATTTGCCACAGTCCTTGTACCTGCAAATAATGTGTAATTACTGTGCCACAAGCAAATTTGTACAGACAAACATAAAGTTCAGGACCAGGGGTGGACTGACAGCTCATGGGGCCCCCGGGCAATAGGGGATCATGGGGCCCCTGTGTCCTTGCCCAAACTCAAAAAAGCCTATGAAAAAGGTACCAGGGGCATCTCATGGGGCCCCCTACTGACCCCGGGCCCTCGGGCAGTGCCCGAGTTTCCAAATGGTCAGTCCGCCCCTGCTCAGGACACAATATCATTTCTAAAAACTTCTATTACATTTGCTTTCTGTCTGAGCCTACCTTAAGCTGTTTAGGACCATTGGCCCACATTGTACTGCTGACAGGCGGCTCCTACAGGCAGTGATGTCCCTGTATGTCGCTGCCCATGTCTGGGTTCAGGGAACACGTGCCCCTGCCCACCAACTCCTGCAGTGATTAGACTCAGCAGGATTTTGTAAGCAGGTCCCGACCAATGTATTGTGGCTGGGATCTGCTGATCAGCTGTGTCCAATCACAGCCCAGGGCCCTGTGTTGACAAACAACACAGGGCTCTGTACAGAGGGAATAATCTCTTTATTTCTTCTCCCTGTTGTGCAGGGAGTAGGAACAAAGAGATGTTTAGTAAAAAGCAGCACACATTACACAAATTAACACACTAAGGTGTCCTTTTATGACACAGAGAATAGCTGAGATTCAGAGGATCGCAGCTATTCTCTGGTCATTCACAGTTTATAACACTCAGGAGAACATGTTCAGCCCTTCACTGGAGATCTGTGTTCTCCCTCCAGATTCTCCAGCCCAGAGCTGGAGAATCAGAGGTACCGCAAACTAAGCAGCGATAATTTACCTCTGCTAAGTAAACTGATCTTTTACTGTAATCTCATGAGATTATAGTAAAATCAGCCGTTTTCTAGCATTTGTAGACCGTTCTCCCTTTGCTTGGAGAACTGATCTACATATGCTTCATAAACGGCATTTACAGGAGAACTGTGTTCTCCAAGAATGCCGGAGAACTGAGCAGCGATCTATTACTGCTGGTTCATAAATGGACACCTAAACCCATTGATTATCACTAATCACCTGTATTAGTGTCACTGGTGATGTCAGTGTCAGTTAGTCAAGTTACCACCCATTGTCAGTTAGTGTCAGATTGCCTGCCGAACTATCACAGTCTCACTATAAGTCGATGTTCACTGCCATTTCTAAAAATAAATAAATAATTCCAGTATATATAGCATAGTTTGTAGATGCTATAACTTTCACACAAACCAATTAATATACACTTATTGGTATTTTTTTTCCCATAAAACTGTTTATTTAGGTCACAGCAAGAAAATACAATGTTATACAGAATATAATAACATGACCAACCGTATATATTAGAGTATTAGGATTTTTTTCTTACCAAATACATGTAGCAGAATACATTTTGGCCTAAATGTACAAAGAATTGTGTTTTTTTTTTAAATCTTTTTATTGGATATGTTTTACAGCAGAGAGTAAAAAATATTGGGTTTTTTTTCTCAAAATTGTTGGTCTTTTATAAAAAAAATTAAAATCCCAGTGGTAATAAAATACCAACAAAAGAAAGCTCTATGTGGAAAAATTACATAAATTTAATTTGGGTACATCGTTGCAATAACCAGTTAAAGTAGCGCAGTGCTAAATAGCAAAAAAAGGGCCTGGTTAATGAAGGGGGTAAGAATTTCAAGTGGTTAAAGAAGAACATCATTAGAATGCCTGAGGACTACGTAGCAACAAACTATTCAAAAACAAACACTTTGGTCAGCAGAATGCAACATAAAGTGGTTAAAGCTGATGTTGGAAGTTTAGTGAAAATTTTCTTTTTCTTTTAAAAACAACACCAGGGATGCTACTTACCATGGATGAAGAGTGTTTCATGTCCTGGTGGCTGCTGTGTTTGGTTGAAATCCTCTTCCCTGCCCCTGGATAACTTGTCAAGTGCTGACAATTGCAACTGTATGCCTAATATCCTTAAGATCACAAGCTCCAAGGCATTTGGACATGCCTAGAGCCAGGGGCATATTTACCACAAGGAAAACAAGGCATTTTTCAGGGAGGCAGCACCTCCCTCCAGAAGAAGGGATGAAAGAAGGAACATGCGCACTATGGGAACCAGGTGGGATCCGAGAAAGGCTGCGGGCTGCTTGATGGTGTATATAGAGCCTGGCTCACATTCCCAGGGATGTCTAGAGTTGTGAAGATGAGTGTCTCTCTATTGCCATGGGGGGGTGTAGTGGAAGGCTCTCCCAGGTGGGGGGCAGGGTTGTTGTTGGTCAATGTCTGGCTCTCTCCACAGGAGGAGGAAGGGGGGGTTGTGTTGGTTGGTGTCCGTGGGGGCAGATGATTTTTGTGTTGTCTAGGGCAGCACAAAACCGAAATACACCACTGCCTAGAGCACTCCTGAAGTTGGAGCAGAGCTTGTTCTAAAAGGTATCATTCAGCTGTACGTAGGGCAATATGTTACAGCTCTGCTTCTTAAGGACTTTCACACTTTCTTACATGATAGGAAAAATTAGTGATAGTAATATTAGATGAATTAGTAGACTTAGGAAGTCTGAGTTGTGGCCTTTCTCCAAATCAGTACTAGTCCAAGAGGCAACTAATCACCTGTACAGCTTCTCTGCAAGCACCAAAAACATCTGGAATTAGTATTCGCAAATTATTAGACAGTGGGGTTGATTTACTAAAACTGGAGAGCGCAAAATCTGGTGAAACCAATCAGCTTTCAGGTTTTTTTTGTCAAAGCTTAACTGAACAAACTGAAGTTAGAAGCTGATTGGCTGCCATGCACAGCTGCACCAGATTTTGCACTCTCCAGTTTTCCAGTTTTAGTAAATCAACCTCAGTGTTTTGTTTTTTTTTTACTAGCTGGTAGGTGTGCTGGGAATGTTTTTTTTTATTTTGTGTAAAGCCTTTCCATGTGCACCTTACTTTAAAAACTAGTTATAAATTGCAGAAGTTGCTATTTTAGTTTAGTTTGTTAGAATTGGCACAGGGATACCTTTAGCTGCCATTGTTCTCTTGCTGTTTTTCTGGTGTGTCTCTGCACCTTCACCCTAGGTTCGCACCTAAGCGTTTTTCTGCCACGGTTTGCATTTTGCAAAAACGCAGTACAGTCCATTTAACATGATTTCCTATGGGACAGGTTCACATCTCCGTGTTTTCACCCGGTGCATTTTTTGGAAAGGGTCAGGGTCTTTGTTGAAAGCAAAATGTTGAGTTTTTGGTTCTATAGACTTCCATGGGAATGCTTCAGAAAAGCATGTATTGCATTTTTGCTGTGTATTTGCTGTGTTTGTGTCTCATTTTTTGATGCGTTTTGCATTTTGTCTTTTGTGTTTTAAATCTGCCTAGAAACAAAAAAAATGTAAAAATGAAAAAACCGCAAATTGCATCAAAAAAGCGGCAAAAACGCAAGTGCAAAAACACAAAATGCAACGCAAAATGCAATGCAGTAACGCCTCTAAACTTAGGGAGGAATAGTTTGCCTTCAGGCATTCCTGCTCTTAAGTTATCCATTGATTCAATATGGAGGCTCTCGTAAATGAGGACTATAGGTAGGGGCCTTGACGAGGCATATACATATATTTGCAAATGCTGTGCAACTAATAGTTCTGCTTTTAATACACATTGTCAGTGTATTTTTTTTTTATTATTAGCTGGTACATGTGCTGGGGAAAATTTTGTTTTGTGTATTTGAAATTAGTATGCAGTTAGGAAACAAGACAGCCTGCAGCAGTTTAATGCTTCCCAATCAGGAATAAACCAAGGTGATAATTCAAAATGGGAAAAACCCTGGAATTCTTGCCACTAGAGTCCATGAGAGATTCAGGAATCCACTGGTTAATTTAATGTACCATTATTTATCAAAAACAATATTTATTACTTTTGAGTGGACTGATCTAGTATGTCCACACTCTCTGATGTTATTATGAGGAATACTGAAAGTGTACATTCAGAGCTTATAACAGTCCATTGGTCCATTAGTCCAGAAAGCCCAAGCAGAACTGTTGCTGTGCTTTAATTTGCAGATGTGCATTCACAATAAATACAATAATGTACTTTTTCATTCACATCACTTTCTTGGTGCTATGATCTGCTATCAGAGCATTGAGAAGGGTTAACAGACATAAAACTGCCTGCATGAAAATCACAGTCCCCAGTGGCTCAGCAAGACCTACGCCAGAATTGACTTCAGTAAAAATTATGCTTTTTTTGTAGCTATTTACCTTTATCTACTTTCAGTTATTAGAAATCCAAGTTTAGCATGTAAAGTAATGTTTTAAAGGTTTCCTTTGTAAAGTCTTGACTCACCCAGTCATTCTGTTTATGGTAATTCTGTCTAGTGGTGGACCCAAATTCTGCTTATGGCAAATATGTGCACAGATAATAAGTTAATAATTTTAAAATGACACTAAATGATATCCTTATTCTCCAAAAATAATCCATACACATGCATTATTTAATGGCCGTGTAATCTATTTTCATTAAATTGCTTCTTACTGTGTTTTCTGCCTCCTTGTAAAGTCTTGGGTGAGCTCTCAAGCCTCTCATTTTGCCCTCATTTTTGTTTGGAAAGAGCAGTGCAGTTTAATTGCATTCATTTGCACTGCTCTATGCACATTTTAAATCCCATAGTCCAGGAATAAGCATTACTACATATAGTGGAACCATGGAGAACTAACATAGCCACCCTATAGCAGCATAAACAAAAAAATAAAATACATTAAAAAATATATATGTATATATATATATATATATATATATATATATATATATATATATATATTGGAGAATTGGAGGAGACTGAGAGCAATAGAATTTTCTTTTTGAGTTAAGAATACAAATGTGAATAAAACATATTTTTTAAACCAGATATTAGTGTGACTTGGAAAATAAAAAAATAAACTATTAAAGTAGATCTAACCCCACTCATTAAATTCTCATATACGTTGTATTATGTGAATATCATTTGAATAGTTTTCAATCTTTCTAAAACATGCAGCTATCTTGAAAATATTTCCTGATGACACTGCCATGAATATCATTGTATAGACACTTCATGCTACTGTCTTCTAACTGGGTGGCAACCTCTCCTAATAATTGGACCCCTGAGCTGTCACCTTATCACCTGCACTCCTTATAGAGATAGTGAGGCTGATTTACTAAAAGAGTTAAGAATATTCACTCAAAAAAGAATGATTATTTAATCATGTGCAGATGAAATAAACAGGAATTTGCTTTTCACGTGATTTGATAAACCATTACTATTTTTTGTAATTAAACATTCTCAACTCCTTGAATAAATCATCCTATAAGAGCAGGCATGCTGACAAACATTGTGCAGGCATGGTCCACAATAGTCACTATCAGGAAACCAGTGCTAGAGTGAGTGTATTTAGACATGAAGTGGGTTATTTACTAAAACTGCATGGTGCAAAATTTGGTGCAGTTCTGTATAAAAACCAATCAGCTTCCAGGTGTATTATCAAAGCTTAAATGAACAAGCTGAATTTAGAAGCTGATTGGTTACCATGCACAGCTGCATCAGATTCTGAGTGCTCCAGTTTTAGTGAATCTCCCCTGAAGTGCCAAAAAAAAGACTGAAGGATATTGGTGATGTTGAGACCCAAAAAAGGTAAAAAAAAAGAAGCAAAAACAGTATTATACCTTTAAAAATGGAAGTCATTTGTGTTTTAGCAAACTAATGAGGATATTTACTAAAACTGGAGCACACAGAATCTGGTGCATCTGTGCATAATAACCAATCAGCTTCCAGGTTTTATTACATAGTTACATAGTTAGTCTGGCTGAAAAAAGACAAAAGTCCATCCAGTTCAACCATAAAAAAAAAAAAGTTATGGTCCTGTACCCACAGTTGATCCAAAGGGAGGCAAAAAAACAGCAAAGCATGATCCAATTTGCTCATACAGGGGAAAAAAATCCTTCCTGATCCCCTGAGAGACAATTGGATATTCCCTGGATCAACTTTACCTATAAATGTTAGTATCCATTTATATTCTGTGTATCCAAGAAAGAATCCAGGTCGTTTTTTAAAGAAATCCACTTAGCTGGCCAGAGCCAACTCTTGAGGAAGTCTATTCCACATTTTTACAGCTCTTCCTGTAAAGAAACCTTTCCGAATTTGGAGATTAAATTTCTTTTCCTCCAGACGTAAAGAGTTCCCCCTTGTCCCCTGTGATGACCTCGGTGAATAGCTCTACACAGAGTTCACTATATGAACCACTGATGTATTTATACATGTTGATCATATCCCCCCTTAATCTCCACTTCTCAAGAGAAAATAAATTCAGTTCCTCTAATCTTTCCTCATAGCTGAGCTCCTCCATGCCTCTTATCAGTTTGGTTGCCCTTCTCTGCACTTTCTCCAGTTCCCCAAAATTCTTTTTGTGAATTGGAGCCCAAAACTGAACTGCATATTCCAGATGAGGTTTTATTGTCAAAGCTTAATTGAACAAGCTGATGTTAGAAGCTGATTGGTTACCATGCACAGTTGCACCAGATTTTGCACTCTCCAGTTTTAGTAAATCTCCCCCTAAAATATGTCATCCAGATAGGGGTTACATGTACTTTAAGGTTATTGGCAAAACTACCCTAAATGAATTTCCCTTTAAGGTCTACAGAAAGTCTGATGCAATAGTAAGACAATCTCTGCATAGTCAACATCTGCCTGCAGCAGCCAATGTGCTCCATTTCACATAATGATAAATAGTAAGGAATAGCTATGCAGAAAACAAATGCAGACACCAGTCAGCCAGCCCTTATCACACGCTGTTTCATTGCCCATTTCGCCAGTGAAGCTTCCTTACAATATCTGGAATTGAAAATCATGTCATTATCACCAGCCCAGCCATGGGTCCAGTTGGGAAATGGAGAATTGGGCGCTCATTAAACATTACCTGCACATTTCAACAGCCCACTCATAAGAAACAGTCATCAATTGTGTAACTAGCAACAAGCATCATTCCAGAAGATCACACTCTGCAATCATCAATTGCCAACACATTGGAAGGGAAAGGTGAGAATGGAAACGAATCAGTTTCTATAATAGCGCTTCCACTCCTCCGAGGTCATTATTGCTTGAGGGAGCAAAAAAGCAAAATTGGAACCAGGACCAGCCTGGGGAGCCTACTGCTGACTGGGCACTACAAATTCCAGCATGCCCTGCTACCTAATACCTGTCAGAGCACGCTGAGAATTGTAGTACCTCACCAGATGCAACCACTGATATGCCAGTTATTGAAGAAGTCCACCTGAGACTTGTAGCATCATCTTCACTGATTATCAGGAATAGATTATAAATTCGCAGGTCTAAATGGCGCTAGCATACACAGTAGCGCTGACAAGCAGATATCAATGAGAAGTACATTCGCCGGCTAGACGTGTATTAACAAGCAAAATACCGGCCGGTAGACTATTACGCAAGTGCCATAAATCGCACCTGAACAAAGACAGATGCTGCCTCAGTTTTATATAAAAAGGTAACCTGCACTGAGGATATATGAAGCCTTCCACTGCTGAAAATGCCAGTTCCCTGGCTGTCATATTGATCCAGCGGCTTTTTCACGTACAAGCCTGCAGATTAGGATTTTTTGCTTTCTGGATCAACATCTCATAAGGAATGGTAGTCAGAGACAGCCAGGCAGCTAGTATTTTCAGAACCAGATCAGAAACTGCAGTCTGCATAGTTCTCTTCATTATGTAAAAATGCCATCAACTAGCAGCGCCTAATCATTTATATCTACACAAGTTAAAAACACTTTCTGGAATTTTATAAAGCATTGCATCAGTGGACAACAACGGGGGATAAAAAGGAAATAAAAGGTGGGACTGTTGCAGGGATCAAATTAAAAATACCATACATGCCAAAAAAACTTCCATATACATATTTAAAGGGTTATTGTTCAGTTGTATATTTTTATACTGTTTACTATTGATTTAATAACTAGCATTGCAAGATTCAAGGAGTTCCACATGCAAATACAAACTTATTAATTATTATTGGTAATATTTGATTTTTAGGTTTGCTACATTTATTTGAAATAGAGATGATTTATATTTATTTATTTATTACAGTAATCTGCATACAATAATTAGCTTACACTGCCTTCAAAATAGTTTAACCAAATTAAGAAATATAAACTACCGATAGGCAGCTTTAAGAAAAATCCTGTTTAAATATTATGTTATCAGTTCAAAAAAAGGTAAAAAGCCAGTTTAGAAAACATTCCAATTTTTTTGTTCTGGGTTTATTTTAGTTGTCGAAATACAGACAATACAAACAAGCGATACATAGCTAAGCAAAACAATTTCTTCAAACATATGGCGCTTACAGACAAAAAAAAGTGAAGAAATGAATGAAGAAATGAAGCAAAAATAAAAGGGAAATAAATATTTACAGAACTTTTCGCTGAACATATTACATTAAAATAACTTTTTTTTTAGAAAGGAGTACGTAAACAAATAAAATCTAGAGAAAACTCAATTTCTTTTTTCCAATGTTAACAGATTTGGGATATAATATTTTAGAGCTGTATAAAATTAAACAAAAAATGTTTCCCCACAGAACATATTTGTGCAGGCTACTCTTGCTTACATGTGGAACAAAGTAAATAAAATATAAAAAATAAAAAATAAATCCAACTAGACTATAATTTCAAGACATCTATTCAATAGAAAAAAAAGACATTTTGTTGCCCTAGAATGCATAAATATACAATTCACATTTTGTTTTCACTACACTATGTCACCAGCAGTTCAGAAACTTAAAGTATTGGATAATAATTTACCATAAAATAGTGAAGTAGAAAATAAAATGAAAATGTAAAAAGCAGCAAAGAAAAAAATATAAATAAAAATGGTTGCATTTAAATACGAGAAAAAGATCCGTATGTGAATAGTTATAAAATGTGTTTGGCAACGTCCTGCATTTGGCACAATAAATAAACAATTAAAGGAAAATAAATTAAACTTTCTATAGCTGTTGAGTGAAATGGTATTATCTGTAAACCATAAATATGACACA